>NC_136633.1:18071231-18716231 GCF_933228915.1 Telmatherina bonti | reverse complement strand
TCAGACATCTCTATCCAGTATATACATATATAAATATATGATATATTAGTGTTACAATTTTTTTCTCTGAGGGGCCAGGTCACTTCTTTTGGACTTGTTTTCATCCAGCTGTTTGCTTGTTTTTCGCACACAATCTGGCAACACTGTTCAACACTCTTGTCTTTCAGGTTTGATCACCTGACAGCGCGCCGTGCGCACACACTCACTCACGTTCATACACACTAAGCTTCCTTGACCACACAGTCACACACATCCCGCAACACTATCATATTTCACCATCATCGGCGATTTGTTGCATCAGTATCTGCTGCCGAACGAGCTGCAGGTGCTGCCAACGGTGGTTACCTTGGCAATGCCACAAGAGACATTAAATAGTCTCTTGTAGTTCTTGTTAAAAACATTATTTTAACAGTAAAAACATTAGTAATTGATCTTATATTATTTCCTTTGTTAGTGACTGTAGTATAAGCAGGATAATGTCCTCCAAGGTATCAGAAATTAAGGAGTGAACCGTCCAACAAGTTGCCTCAGGCTTTATTCTATTCTACAGTCATTTAGCAGACGCTTTTATCCAAAGCGACTTACATACATGATCATACCATGAGGGGGGCAACTTAGGGTTAAGTGTCTTTCCCAAGGACACTGCGGCACATAGTCAGGGGAAGCCTGGAATTGAACTCCCAACTTCCCAGTTACAAGCCGACTGAGCTACAGCCGCCCATGCTGTATCCCTTACTTATAAAACTATATCTATACAGTGAGGTCAAACAGATCAGATAAAACACAGACAGAATACTTAACTGTGGCTAAAAGTGAATGCTGTAAAGAACAAAAAGACATGATTTTATTATAACTATAAATACTTAATATGTTATCTGTAATATTTGTATGTAAATATGTGAGTTTGTTTGCACAAATAAAAAATAGCCAAACAGCACATTGAGATCAGAAACATAGAAATGTTGTAATTATAACCAGCGTAGCTGAAGCTAAATGTAGCTCAAACTAGCATCACTGCTCTTCACATCCAGCCTCTCTGTTAACTTTGTGTTGGAATGATGAAGAAGAAAAATACAATAAAAATTATATTTAAATTTGTGTAAAAACTATTTTAAAAACAATTAGAGCACAGACATATTAAAGCACTCTATAAAACCCTGCAAACTGTTAGAAAAAGTACTTTACATGATGAAAAACATACTTTTTTACCCTGCAGTTCTAATTTAAACATCTACTGATGTCATTTTATTCATCATGCAATAGTCTGGCTTGAGCTTTCTGCATCCAGATGGAATCATTTTATTTCCATCGCACTTTAACTTGACTTAACTTTAACTTGATCACATTTCTGGGGATTAAAAACATTTTTTTAGCCTTAAAGTTTAATAAACTGCTATGTTTGTGCAGCTAAACGGAAAGCTGGGATGTTTTACTGTCAGCGCATCAGTGGCTGAGCACACCGCCCCCTTCAGGTTCTGGGCAGGAAGCGCAGGTTGATGGACTTCGAAGGGACGAGCAGTGTTCGGGTTTTCGGCTGCACAGTTGGTGCTCCATCTTCCGGCTCCACCTTGTAGTTCTGCACCACCTGCAGGGAAAAACACAGACCGGTTATTAAGATGCAGGACAGCTTGTCCTCAACTTCTCCATTAGATCCAATAATCCGAGCCAGGCTAGTCCTACAAGTCATCTGTGGGACCTGCAGGTCTTGCAGAAGATTATCCCGTAACAGAGCTTTCCTGGCTTGAAACTCCAGTGCACCAATAAAAAAGTCAAGTTATAATAAAAAACCAGTCCTGTCAACCTGCATGATCCAGCTGCAGGGTTAGCAGCAGCAGTCCTGAACTCGACAGCGGCCAGGCGGTATCTGCTCCATGCATCCTGTGTTTGACAGGTCAGTAATGAAGCCAAGCCACATCTCACGTTTTTCACTGAATGAATAAGTAAATCTAATTACTTTTACACGAGATGCAGGATAAGACGATCCTGTTTGTCTGGATTCAGAGGAAACTGTAGCAACGACTGGGTTTAGTCAAGTTGTTTGACGTACCAGGCAAAGTGTACTTTGAACAGTAGCCATAGTAGGCTATCTGACCTTTTGGAAAGTAGAATGTATATGAACTAGGGCTGTCCAGGTACCCAGCCCTCCTCTCCAGCAAAACCTGAGTGACTGGCTGACAACGCCTTTTTAACTATTCAGCCTACACCAATCTACGTCCACGTGGCCCCACTTTACATCACTATGACAACCATGTAACATCAACCATCCATCCTCAATAATATATTTATGGCTCCTACACAAACACTAACATCAGAATATAAGATGTAGAATCCAAAATGAAAAACAAAAGAGAGGACACTTTTAAAAGAACATCAGCTGAGACCAGGATGGTCTTTAACTGGATTTTCCAGCTGATCTAAGACTTTCTGGGAGTTTGTTCCAGACGTGTGGAGCATAGAAGCTGAATGAAGCTTCTCCACGTCTGGTTCTGACTCTGGAAACTGATAAAGACCTGACCCAGATTACCTGAGAGGTCTGGTATGTTCATACTGGGTCAAGAGGTGACGGATGTATTCTGGTCCCGAACCATTCAGAGCTTTATAGACCAGCAACAAAACTTTATAATCTGTCCTCCGCTAAACGGACAACCGTTGTGAAGACCTCAGAACTGGACTGATGCGGTCCGCTTTCTTCGTCTTAGTAACCAAAACCTTTAGAGTCCCACTGTGTTAGAATCAAACCAACAGGGCCTGGAGTTTTTCACGTGACCAGGTCTCTGCCCGAGTCGGAGCTCAGCCCTCTGCAGCGACATGGGGACACGCACACGGGAGGCGAGTCACCAAACATCTGCAGATGTGAGAGAACATTTCCACCCTGCTGGCAAAGGAGTCTTCATTCTGTTCATGTTTCTGCTTTACAGGCTCCAATTTATTTCATTCTGCCAAAAACTTAAAGACATGACTTTATAACTCCATCGCTCATTTTATTTATTTATTCCTTTTATTTAGGGCTGCAAAAAGTATCAGTTACAGCAAAGTCACAATTACAATTACTAACAAATTAAGAAAAGCAGTTACAGGTTGAGGAGGCTGTCTCAGATGCACAATCTGGATTTAAAGTCATTCAATGAAATAAGTTTGTTAGTTTCTAATCCTTTTACATCCTGTTGCATGTAAAGGGGCAGAGAGGGCAAACGCCCTTTTTCCCAGTTCAGTGCAGGCAAATGGTACAAAGAGCATCAGACAATTGTTTGATCGCTTGCCATACGAACTGACATTTCTCTGTGTTACTAAGCCACAAATATAGAAGGGCAATAGTCCAAGCATGGCCTTATAAATGAAAGTGTACCAATGTCCCAACCTGCTGGTGGACAAAGAAGCCCAAACCACTCCGGAATACCGTTCACAGTGATGGATCAAGGCTCCACAGTTTGTAATAAATCTCAGAGAAGCATGAGTAACAAGCCGCTTTTTCACCTCAAAAGAAACACTAAATTTATTTAGAAAGAAAAAACCCAATTTCAGTTTGAGCTTCTTCACAAGATTATCAATATGGGGTTTGAAAGTGAGATTGTCCTTGAGTGGAGACTGTCGGGGTAATCTGAGGTAATTTGAAGAACCGCTCAAGCAGCTCTGATCTGGATTCCAACTTAAAGGTACTTCCAGCTGCTGCTCCTCAAAGCAAGAGCCCTGGTACCTTTATGTTTTAGATGACGGGACATTAGAGACAGGCCCGGAAAGATGTTTTCTATGGCTAAAGGCTTTCTGCTCAGACAGTCAAGAACAGACTGCAGACGGACATGACATCCCTTCATTGTCGGGTCCGTCTGCACTGGAACCTGGATGTGTTCAGTGGTTCTGTGTAAAGCAGCGGAGAACATGAAGAATATCACACTGCTGTGACTTCAGGTGGAGGCAGCGGTGGTGGGGAGGGGTTGTTGTGATATTTCTTTTGGACTTTTACATGTATCTAGAACAACATCATGAATGAAGGAGAGGAAGCTGTCCTCTCTCTGATTGGACAGTTTGATTTGTCGTCACCCAATCTGATGGAGGCGTAAAACCAGGCCCAGAAACCTGCATCTGCAACTTCCGTCTCGCATCAAGTTTTCCTTTTGCATCCGTGAACAAATGTTTCCTTTACCGACACCCATCTGCTTCAACCTTACAAATCTGTTTCCACACCTTCACAAACTTTTTTTTTTTCAAATAACAACAAAACTGTATTTGCAAACACAAACTGTGAAATTATTTGCAGCTATGAAATCTTAATGACTTCCTGTTGAACCCCAGCACAGTGTGGGCTCATACGAGCTGTTTGCATGTTTCTTTGTGGTTTGCTGTCTTCCAGCAGCTGCTCAGCTGTTTCCTCTTTGTCACGCTTGCCCACCCCCTTTCTGCACAACTCGGCTCTGTTGGGTTGTGGTTTTTATCTCTGTGTCAACACACTGAGCACTGATAGGCCTCAAACCTGCACTTTTCTGCACTTGCTTGCTTGATTTCTGAGACTCTGAATACATGAACGGTGTCAGATATCCTGTCTCTTCCCACTCCGGTCCAGCCGGTCCAGTTGGTGGACATTACAGTAGTAATGAGGACAATCATGAAGAACACTTTGGCTCAAGTTATTAATCATAGAGGTCATGGTACAACTGTTAAAACTTATTTCTAAGTTACCACCTAAATCCCACACTGATAGCAGTGTGTGTAACAGTAGAAGAAGACCTGCTAAATAAAATATAACTGTGGTAAAGGTTGTGGTACTTTCCAAAAGACAGTGCTTCTTTTTTTCAGTCCACCACTGACACAAACAACTTCCTGTCTGCAAACAAAAAGGGAACTGTGTTCGAGCTTTAGATGAGCTGATCGTATCTGGACCAGTCAGAGACACTGGGTCTAATCCAGAGTCTCAACATCACCTGGACTCCAGCTTCCCTGCAGATCCAGATACGGTTTGCAAAGTTAGTCATATTAGGACTCGAGTTGCATACCCAGTGATTTCAGACTTAACTTTCATGATTTCAAGCAAATTAGGTCTGAAATAAGTGTAAATGAGCAAAAACAGGCACCAGTGAGCAGGAAATGCAGTAGTTCGCATAGAAGACAAGCTCTACTGACAGTTTAAGTACTGTTGAGGCACCTTGTAGCAATAAATATGATAAAACGCAACTTGTATTTGCATTATTTCAGACAAAATTTCATTTTGGGTGAGATAGAATATGATTATTGTCCAATAATCTTAAAAATGCAGACCAAACGGACCCAGTGGGCCTGAAAGCAGGTATTGCTGCGAACGTCAAGTTTAACTTAGTAACCAACTTCCTGAAGCATTTGAAGCAATCCAAGGCGAGCTGCAGGCAGCTAGCAACACCGCTACAACCCACTCTGAGGTGGAAGCAATCATACGTTTTCATTAAACTCAGACGTGTCTTTACTGTAACCCAAAGTGGGAAAGAACTCAAGTCAGACGTTAAAAACCTGCAACTAAAATACCCCGACATAGGGAGTGGATAGAACGCTCTAATGTCCCTGATGCCGCCAGCTTTAGCACGACCACTGCTGTTTCCAAACTTCTGAGACCTTAAAATGAATAAAAACATCCTGATTGCCAGATCTCATCTGGGTCTTCGAGCAAATCATCCATCTTTCATTCTTTCACCTTTCTCTGAGTCTGATTAATTCAGAGATTCTCAAACTGGGGGTGTAGCTACACTAAAAGCGGGGGTGCATGGGATTGGTAAGATGTAGCAGATGAATTGACGTCTCATCTCTTTGAGACATTCTGGCCCACACTCCTGACCAGCTGGTGGCAGCAATGCACCAGCTGCATACTTCCCCAAAATACCAAGAAGGTAAAATTAGAGGGAAAGCAACAGGAATCAGGGTTTACTGAAGCAAACCGCATGATCTTCAGAGGTGCAAACACCTGCATTATGCTGCAGTGAGCCATGTCATCGCTGCAGTGTTGCTCACGGCAATATGGTTTTCAACCAAGGCAGCTTTACAAAGACAACACATCAAAAGTCTCTGCTGTAAACTGTTTGTTGTTCCTGAACCATAAATCCAGCTCCATAAAGCACAGCTCCTGATACATATACAGGGGGCGGGGGGTCCTGGATATGCTTAAAGCTGGGGTAGGTAATCTTGCTCAGAGACATTTTACTCTGGGTGAAGTGGTTCCTCGTCCTGATAGTAGTCTATACATTTTGTAATCATGAACAATGAGAAATATAGTTAGACCCCTCAGTTTACTGTAAATCTGTAAAAACTCTGACCAATCCAAACGTTCGGGCCGAATTGAAGTTGTTCATTTTCTTATATTTCGTAAGCTTCTTTTTATGGGGCCCCTCCTCCCCCTTCCCGCAGCGCATGCCTGATAGCCACGCCCTGCATATAAATAGCGTGTTAGGATAAAAATACAAAGTAGTGAAGAAGAAGGCAAACATGGCTGAGAAAATGCAGGAAGGATTTCCCCGACCCGGCTCGGTTTATTTACCTCCTCCCGCTAAACAGCCGAGAAAGAGAAAATCATTGGTGGAAAAAGTTGCGAATAAAAAAGCTTTGGATCACATAAGGAGTAAAACCAGAGGGGGAGGAGCTCCCCAACATTACCTACCCCAGCTTTAAGGATGGGACATGGTGAGAAAATTCAAGAATCACTGCACTAATTAAATTTAAGATAAACTGTTTAATTGTATTCTCTTTGTCATGCTTTTCGTTATTCATAATATAAAAGGCATCTATCCATAATTTGTTAATGAACCCTGGTCTTGTAATAAGGTAGTTCACTCTTAATAAAGTATTTCATGAAAACAAGCACATGCCTTTAGCATACTTTATGTTGGTCCCAGATTTACTGTTTTTATAGTAAGTTTAAATCGTCTACGCTTGTGCAGAGAGGAGCTTATTGAGTGTTTAGCATGTTTGTTTTCTTCATTCCATTTGCCTCTGTAAGCCCAGGATCTGTCCTCCTTCCTCTTATCTCGGCATCAGAGAACTGCAGGCAGCCACCGCCTCTTCAGGTCTTACCTGTTTCAACGCTGTAGACACAACAAGCCTGTTAGTCAAGTTTTTGTTTCAGGATTGTTACTTACCCTGGAGAGAGCAAAATACATCTCCATCTCCGCTACCCTCTTCCCCACACATCCTCGCACCCCAACACCAAACGGGATGAAGCTGTATGGGTGATGCTGGTAGAAGCCGGGCGTACCCCTGCCTGCATGGCTGCTGGGCATCTCCACGCTGAGCCACCGCTCCGGGACGAAGTCCTCCGCATTCGTAAACTCTGTCTCATCATGACTGGCTACGTAATGGCACAGATGGAAAAGAGTCTACAAACAAAAGATGGTAAAGATCATTCAGAGAGCGTGCCGTCTTCCTTTCACAGTTGACTTGGAAGGATTCGGGTGTCCGATAAACTCTCCCTACCTTCTTAGGGAAACAGTAATTGTCTAAAATGACTTTGTTCTCTGAAATAAGACGTCCATTTCCAAAAACCACAGGATACAGGCTGGTGGAGGAAGACATTAAAGGACAGCATCAGAGACAAAGACTGACTTTTTGAGTAGGCTAAGTTGCTACTACTATTATTCTCTCCTCCATGCTAGCTACATGCTAATGATTATACAGGAATAAAGTATATCAGTGCAGAAGTAATCCGTCAACATGTCTTTTCTCCACATGAGAGGACACGCTCAACACTCCGTGTGCCGACAGACTTCTGCTTTGAGGGAACCTGCAACAGATTATAAACCTTTGAGGTCTGTTATTTATACGCTATTTGTACAAAATCTGCACCTTTAATAGATCACATAAAACCTGCTGCAAAGAACCTCCTGGTTCAATGTCAAGCTAAACTTTTAGCTTCTTATACAACATGTTTGTTCATGTTTACAGTCCAAGAAAGAACTGCTGTTGAGATCTTATCATGTCAGTGGAACGTACCTGGTGATATACAGGCTCAACTGTGATGTTGTAGGGTTAGTAATTCACCTACAGTCAACGTCCTGAAAGGTTGAGATGAGACAATATGCGTCTCTGCAGGACTTTCATGATGTGAGACGGTAGGACAACTTTTCTATAGTCAAGTGGATCAGATGGTTGGGATGTTTTAGGTCCTGGAACAAGACAGGATGTTTTCCAATGAACAGGAACTCTTTTCTGACTCAGACTAGGGTTGAAGAGGTTCTGTAGAATCCACCTTGTGGTTCTGAGCAGGCTTTCAAAGCCCTGGAATGAAACCATCTAGACCTGCAGACAGAGGACACCTCAAGAGACAGGCTGGAGGTGGAGTCAGATGACGTCTCAGTAGAGTGACAGACAAGAGCAAAGGTGTCAACCTCTGGCCCACAGAGTATTAGATTTGGCCTGCAAGGCAATTTTAAATGACTACTAGAGCTGGCCTGCCGGTAATATACAGCACATACCACCAAAACTACAAATCCCATTATGCTCTGCATGCGTTAATCAGGACAGGACCCTCTCCTTTGTTGACAGTAGTCATAGAAACCTCATGCTATTACTTGCTCTGTACTACCACTCCCAAAACTGGCAAAAAGAAAGGCAGAAAACAGGAGTTTTCTGGACAGGTGGGAGGCAGAATATCTGTTAACATGTAAAAGACAAACCTCTTTGTTTTGTATGTGGTGTCAACAAGGTTACAACTAAAGAGTACAACATGAGGTGACACAATGAAATAAAACACCAGGACAAGTTTAAGCATCTTGACATGTAGTTGTGAAGAAAAAAGTTTTTTTAAAAAAAAAAAGAAAAGCCCTGTCAGAAAGCGGGTTGCTCTAAGGCAGGGGTGTCCAAAGTCGGTCCTCGAGGGCCGCTGTCCTGCAGGTTTCCCATGTATTCCTGTTCCAACACATCTAGCTTCCACTAAATGGATCAAACAGCCAATGACGTGCACAACTGACTAAGCTCTACTACTAATTAATTTGAATCAGGTGTGTCTGAGCAGGGATACATAGAAAACCTGCAGGATTCTGGCCCTCGAGGACCGGAGCTGGACACCTCTGCTCTAAGGGCTGGTATTAGTGTAGCAGCAGAGATTGCAAAATCAGCACGGCGTTAAAATGAAGGAGAGTTTTGAAAAGAAATGCATGATTAAAGCTTGTGAGTTTGTGTGCCCTGAGGAAAAACAAGCATTTTCAAATGTGAGTCTGAGCAGAAACACAGCAGCTTATTGGACATGTGAACACAACCAGCTGATGAAAAAGGGGAAAGGTTTTGTTGCATCCTCCCTTGCTGCGAATGAAGGCAGCGACACATCTGATACTGTCCAGCTTGCAGCATTCATTCGTGGAGTAGACTCAAATCTGTGCTTTATGGAGGAGCTTTTGAGATTAAAATTAATACATGGAAGAACAACAGGAAAAGAAATCTCTGAAGCCTTTTCCAAATCTGTAACTGAGATGAAGCCATCGTGGCATAAACTTGTGGTGAGTATGCAATGTGGGGTCAAAGTGAAAATGCAAATCTCTACTGCCTGTGTGCACAGTTTGCTGAAAAACTCAGCAATTTACTGACTTTGATGCCCAGAAATGTTGGTTTGAACTGCTAAGCAATACTTTTGCTGTTGGCGTGGAAAATACACCATCCAACCCCAAATGGAGCTGACTGAACTCCAGTTTGGTGAAGTCTAAGTATGATGCACAGTTTCCACATTTTATCCCTGACACAATGCCTCAGCTCCGCACCCAAACTGCACAGATGCTCTCCATGTTCGGCAGCACTTATCCATGTGTCCACTTATCCACTAGTCTCTTCTATGAAAATGGCCAAAACATCTCACAGGAGACGTCTGACTGATGAACATCTTTGCTCAGTCCTGAGGATTTCAGCCCAGAGCCTGGCCCCAAAATGGATGAACTAGCCCCAAGAAAAGATGTCAGATGTCTGGCTTGGACATGTCAGAGTAAATCAGTGTGTAGCAAACTGAGCTAAAATTAGCATTTTCTTTATGCATTTTCACTACCCAGAGGCATGGGTTTGAATGGTTGCACATTCATTGAAGGACATTGTTAGTATAGTTTATTGGTCTGTTATTGCTATTTTACTTTTATTAGCCTTTGGAAAAATGTTCATTTTGAAATTTAAATAAGAAGGCTGTCATAAAAAGAGGAATTTGACATTTATTAACATTTTATTTCAAGAAATACATACATTTTTCATTAGAAACATGATTTGTTTAAATGTGTGCAAATATCAATGTTGGCCTGTGACTTTATCCAAGTTTTTCATTTTGGCAACTGGTCTAACCTCTCCGCCCCTGCTCTATGTGCAGAGCATCTTACATATGTTTTTGTGTTTTTCATTACATTTTTTAAAAGAACGTGTGTATTAAGTGGAGGATTTTTGGTAGCTGTTGTGCCTGTTTTTCTCATATGAAGTACAGACAGTAGTCTGCTCACCGTAACGTTTCCTTTATGACGGCCTTCAGGTAGGGCATTCGGCGCAGGTCCTCTGTGCTAGGCTCCTGTTTGTTGGGACACACCGACTCCACCTCGCTGTAGAGGCGCTCCTGAACCCTGCAGTCCCTCGCTAAATGGTACAACGCCCACGATAAGGTGTTGGACGTCTGAGATACAAGGGGAATAGAAGGGATAACATCAGGCTGTGTGGCACAGCTGCTACAACAACAAAACCCACCATCTTATGCACAAATGGTTTGGCAGGATGAGGACAGAAGCAATTTTAGAAAGAGTCAGAAGTAAAAGTCACAGATTCAGAGAAGTCTGAAAGCATAGGAGTTATTTCTGACAGTGAAGGGCTTGTGATGCATTTTCATTCTAAAAGAGGAACTGAAAGACAAACAGACAACAGACAAATACAATCCGCCACAGCCAAGCATTACATGAGGCCAAATCATCTGATCACGCTGTGTTTACACATCCAGTGTGTGTATTTTTTTTTTTATTTTTTTTTTTTTATTATACTGAGTCTTTTTTTTGACGCATTAACAAAGATTTACCAATTATTGCCATGTCACATTTTTTATTTTGTAATTTTCTCCTTCCTGGTATTTTTCAGGGAGCAGAATACAAGTTTCTGCTCAGTTTAAGTATCTCATATGAAATCATGCAGTGATAGAAACAGAAAAACTGAATAAAAAAATTTTTTCTGAAGGTGCCGCTTGATTGAGCTTCCTGAAAACACCATTTCCCTCAAAGAGTCATCAAGAAGTTTCTTCAGTGGGAGAATTTATTTAACCCGGCTGGGACGTCAACTTTAGCGTCAGATTAAAACACTTTTAAAAGTAAAAACCTGATGACTGAATCCAAGGACAGTTCAGACATGTTGATGGCAGGAAACAAGAATGTTTGTTCAAAGAAATATTAATTTCCAATTATGACAACTGGTTAGCTGTGATGAGCCTAACTGGTGTTCCTCAGGATAGCCAGCAGGGTGTTTAAGTGCAGTAAACATAGAGAGGAAGGGAAGAGAGGACATCTTCCTTTGTCTCAGCCAATAGTTGTTGGCCAGAAACAGCCTCTTCAGGGTCCACTAAAGCTGCTGAGTCCTCGTGCTTGAAAAATCCAGAATTTGGCTTAAAACACAGACATAAGTGATGCCAGCACGTCTACAGATGATGAAGAAGCAGGAAGCGAGTCAGTGATCAGACCAGATGCTGCAAACTGTGTCATGTTAGTCTGTATGGACTTCGTCCCAGAAGGACAGTTTCCTGAAGGCTACCAGTCCAACAGCATGGATTATTAGAACCAGGTCCTGTAGTCTGAACAGACTCATTTTTACTTGTCTGGCTCACATAATGTCGAGCATGTCTGGTGGCACAAAAGCGAGGAGTAGCAGGATGATTCTCTGTTGCTTACAGTGAAATTTGGTGGTGGTTGCATCATGGTCTGGGGGTGCATGAGTGCACCAAGTGTTGGGATTTCATGAAGGGACACATGAATCCCAGCATGCATTGTGATGTTTTGAAGCCGAATTGGTTTGTATGACAGTTTTTCAACATCTTAATGATCCCTGTACACCACCAAGATGACAACCTGCTTGCTGAGGAAGCTGAAGATGAAGGTGATAGAGTGAAAGTCAACAAGCATCAGGTGGAAGGTGAAGAAACAGAGGGTGTTTGACATCCATCAGCTCTGTGATGTGATGATGGAGGATTGGAAAAAAGATTCCAGTAGTAACCAGTGCAGCTCTGCTGAACTCCATGTGGACTAAGACGATGAAGGCTGTGCTGTATAACAATGATGTCCACGCAAAATGCTGATATACTGGGCCTAATGTGGACAGTCCACTGTGAGGTCTACTCACTTGTGTTGCCAGGTATTTATCAAAAAACATGTCTGTGCTGTGTAATTCTTAGAGAACAGTGAATCTACTCTGCTGTACAAGCTTCACTCCGACTCTAAGTTACATCCAAGTTTCATGTCTATACAATTGTCCCTTCAGGAGATAATCTTTTGCTGAAAGGTGTAGACATTGATTATACCAGGAGTAATGGCACCAGTGTACAAACACTATCGCTGATACTGACTCGACCTGAATACTGTCAACAGAAAAACAGAGGGAAAAAGGAGGGAAAATGACAAATAATGGGCAGAAATACAAGGATCAAAGCCGCATCCTCCACAAAACAACAATAACTGATGTAATTTCCATAACCACAAATCTGATTAGACTCCAGGTCCTAAACTCTGCAACCTCTACTCTGTCATGCTTTCAGAGTGGATACTTTACCTCGCCCTAAACAAAGAAATTGTTCACTGTTCTCCATTAACAACCACAGCATCTCACTGATAATCACAGAAAGTGGAGATTTCCCTGGCACAGCGATGCACCAAGAAAGTCGCAACAAGCCTCGACCGCTCCTGGGAATGCAGCCAACATGGAGTGCTGCCCCAGTGAGCAACAGCATGCTTCAGGGGGGTTAACCACATTAAATTTTTCTGCTGACAACCTGTTGCCACACAAAGAAAGAGTTACGAGTGCTTCCTATATTTCATTCTTGTCATTCTTGGGCACGTATCCTCTTTTATTGCGTGTGGTAAGATGGTAAGAATTTGGGGTGTGACAGAAGGGACCTCAATGAAGCCGAGAGTCAAGACAAACAATCAGGTCCACACCTCTGTGTGAGTTGTTACAGATCTAATGAGTGCTCATGACTAACACTTGAACAACCTGATATTTAAACTGTCAGTGTAATGGAAAATCTTCCTTTTTAAACTTTTTTTTGTTTTCTGTCTATAGACCCTTTAACGCTGGATGCAAAAGACAGCAAAAACAATGGATACGCAAGTGGATGAAAATTTTCGTCTGTGTCCTGCGTTAGTTACATATGGAATTTGATCCATTTTCACACAAAACAGAGCAATACCATCGGAAATTACAGTTGCAGGGCTGAATTGTATAGCCGGCACACAACCAGCAAAATGAACAAACCAGAGAAGAAGAAGAAAACAGTACAGTTAGGAAACAAAACACATCTGGGTGTGTCGTAGCAAAGTTTCACTGACCACTTCATTGTTTCTAGTCTTATTTGCATTTTTTATTTTTGCAAAGATAGTATGGTATGGTATGGTATGGTATGGTAGGGTAGGGTAGGGTAGGGTAGGGTAGGGTAGGGTAGGGTATGGTATGGAACAATATGGTACAGTATGGTACGATATTATACAGTACAGTATGGTATGGTATGTCGCACTTTGGTACAGCACTGTATGGTATGGTATGGTATGGTATGGTATGGTATGGTATGGTACCGTACCATGCCATACTGGTATGGTGCGGTACAGTACGGTGCAGTATGGTACTGTTTGGTACGGTATGGTATGGTATGGTATGGTATGGTATGGTATACTATGGTATGGTAAATATTGACTATACAGCTCTGAGCCACAAAATCTCATGTCTCATTATGATTACACAACCACTGTTACTGAAGTGTGAAACAATAACACATACTTCTGGCAGCTGCGTTGCAAAATACAAATGTTTTACTCTGATAAAATATGGATCAACTGCGCCTAATACAGAGCCTTCTCTGCTGGGGCCAATGTACCAATCTGCATGCCTTTATCAATCCTTCATTTCACCTTCAAATATCGGTGTAGACTTGGTGACAAATTGACAAAATACAACAAGAAGCTGCCAGACTTAAGTCTCTAACATTGAAAAAGAGAAGTTTAAGGTTTAATCTCTTTCAAAATGACTTCACTTTCAGCATCATGATCAATAGGAAGCCTGGGTTTCTCACCGTGTCAACCCCTCCCAGCATCAGCTCTGTCACGCTTATGTAGATTTCATCTCTGCTCAGCTTTTCAGACGCCAGCAGGTAGGTCAGGTACATGCCTTCTGTGGGCTCTCTGCGGCGCACTTGAGCTTCAATTTCACCCACTCTTCGATCGATGAGAGTCTGAGCTGCCAAGCAGAAGCAAAATGGAACTGAATCTATACTGGGGCTTGAAGCCACATGATTTATATAGTCTTTTTGTGTTTCTGTGACAACACACCAACTTCATAGAGGTCATCCCAGGCCTGGACAAAGCGCTTCCAGAAGGGGAGGATGCAGCGGCTCCAGTGGGGCAAAATGAGGACAATATCAGACAATGTCAGCATGTCATTGACAGCAGCAATGAAGCGCAAAGTGTCCTCGGGAATCTCCTCCTGAAGACAACCCAGTTTGGTCTCATACAAGATTGAGGAGATACCTGCAGAATTGAAAGTAAAACCATCAGATGCTGACACCCCCCCTTCCCCTCCACACACACCTCTTTTACTGTCTGATAAGAATTTGAATCCGGCAATTCCCACCTTCAAATCCAAACTTGTAGAGCTCAGCTGTCAGATTGGAAACAGTGGCTTGGTCCTCGCTGCAGCACCGCAGGAACTCGATGCGTTTTAGGAGATCTCCAACCACCTGATGGATGATGGGGGCATAGGCAGACACCTCCATCAGCTTCAACATCTTGGGGTTGAGGACACTGCGGATCCGGTACCACTCTGGTCCTGTGCTACAGAGCACACACAGAAAAATAACACTTCTGTATTTAAAGGTACAACTCTAGGAAGAGTACCTGTGACAAAGTGGGTAAGGTGCCACCACTTGTCACTGTTGCTCATAACAAAAACAGCTAACCATATTGTGTTTGAGTTACTGATACTTTTCTTTATCCTCTCAGTGGTCAGCAGACACCAACTATCCTGGGTTTGTTTGTGCTTTGTTTTGTATTTGAGTAAAGTTAAAATATACTACCACTTGTTAAAATAAAGATGCAGACCAAAAGAAATTATTTGGTTTAATATTCTGTTTGATTTGTTAATTAAATGTTTAGTATTATTGACTTACTCACCATACTTATGTTCTAGGACCAAAGGGAGGAAGAGCTGCTCATAGGGTTTTACCCAATTGGTGATGTCACTGGATGGTACCAAGTATGGGGTGGGGGGAGTTGTATTGTGTCACAGGAATTAGAAATGAATGAAATGAAAAATACTTTATTCATCCCCAAAGTGAAATCAAATATTGTAGTAGATAATAATAATTAACTAGAGGAAATCTTGTTCCAGAGGCTGATGGCTGCGGGCAGGAATGATCTTCTGTATCTTTCAGTCTTACAGAAGACCAAAAGAAGCCTCTTACTAAACACACTTTGTTGTTTCATCACTGTGTTGTGGAGAGGGTGTGAAGAATCCTCCATCATCTTCATCAGCTTGTGCAGCATTCTTCTTTGGACAATCAGCTCCAGTGTCTCCAGAGTTACTCCAAGCACAGAACCAAGGCTGCAAAGCTGACTGCACTCTCCACAACGGACTTATAGAAGATATGCAACATCTTGGTGCAGACGTTAAACGATCTCTGCTTCCTTAAGAAGTACAGTCTGCTCTGACCTTTCTTATAGATGTATTTAGTGTTGCTGCATTTCCAGTCCAGTTTGTTGTCCAGCTGAACTCCAAGATACTTGTATTCCTCCACCACCTCCACCTCCTCTCCCAGGATGGAAACAGTGCTTTGTTTATTCTTGTTCCTCCTGAAGTCAACAATCATCTCTTTTGTTTTGCTGGTATTTAATATAAGATTATTGCCACCGCACCATTTAACAAACTGACTGACCTGTTCTCTGTACTCTGCTTCTTGTCCATCCCTGATACACCCCACAACTGCAGAGTCATTAAGAGTATTTCTGCAGATGACAGGACTCATGCCTGAATGGTCCAGATGAGAGTGTGCTCTTTGGAACAGGTATATGATGGCATCTTCAACCCAAAGTCCATTACGATATGCAAACTGTAATGGGTCCTGAAAGGTGTTTACTTGCTTGTTGAGGTGAGCCAGTGACAGTCTCTTCAGGACTTTCATGATGTGAGATGTCAGGGCAACTGGTCTGTAGTCACTTGGTTCAGCTGGTTGTGTTTTTTTTTTTGTTTTTTTTTAGGCATTGGAACAAGGCAGGAGGATTTCCACTGCACTGGGACTCTATTTTGTCTCAGACTGGTGTTGAAAAGGTGCTGAAGAATTGGACATAGTTGTTTTGAGCAGGTCTTGAAAACTCTTGGACTGACACCATCTGGACCTACAGCCTTGTTCTGGTTCAGTTTCTCAAATTGCCTCTTAACCTGATTGCAGGACACAAACAAGGTGGAGGTCTCAGGATGTCCTGATGTGGAGGGAGATGAAGCTGTGTTCTGCTCCATGAGTGAGCTGCAGGGTGACAGATTAGAGGCGTGACAGGAAAGCACTGGGCTTATGGAGGGTGTGTGATCTGTTGGGCTGGAGGCAGGGGGTGAACTGAACCTGTTGAAGAATATGTTCAGCTCATTAGCTCCCTCCAGACCTCCATCAGGCTGGTCCCCCTTTAACTTGAAGCCGGTGATCTTCTTCATTCCAGACCACGCATCCCTCACGTTATTCTGCTGGAGCTGACTTTCTAACTTCTTCCTGTAGTCGTCCTTGCACTTCTTAGTTTGTGTTTTAAGTTGTTTTTGTGTTGCCCTCAATAACTCCCTGTCTCCATCCCCGAAGGCTTTCTTTTTGATGTTCAGCAGCTTTTTCAGGTCACTGGTGGTCCAGGGTTTGTTATTGGGGAAGCACCTCACTGTTCTTGTTGGGACTATGCTGTCCACAGAGAAGTTTATGTAATCTGTCACACACTCAGTCATGGCGTTGATATTGTCTCCATGAGGTTCATAGAGGATGTTCCAGTCTGTAGCCTCAAAGCCTCCTCTAAGAGCATCTTCACTTTCAGCAGACCAGATTTTGATAGTCTTTGTTATGACTGGTTGCTGCTGAACAATGGACTTTTAGGTTAAGGTGAGAAGAACCACATTATGGTCAGATCTTCCTAAAGGAGGCAAGGCAGAACAGCTGTATCCATTATTCATATTTGCATTAAATAAGTCCAACATCTTATTTTCTCTGGTGGAGCAGCTGACAAACTGTTGGAATGTTGGTAGAGTTGCAGAGAGGGAGACGTTGAAGTCTCCAGAGCTCGCCATGAATGAGTTTGGATGCTGTTTTTGTAGCCGGGCAACAACGGAGCCAATGACGTCACAGGCTGTGTCTGGTGCAGTACCAGGTATTATATAAACCGCTACCAGAATAACACAGGTAAACACACTGGGTAAATAATATGGACGGAAGCTCGCAGCTAACAGTTCGATGTCCCTTGTGCATATCTTCTCCTTGACAGTAACATGTCCAGGATGACACCAACGCTGGTTAACCAGCACTGCAATTCCACCACCCTTCTGCTGTGTTGTCTACTGCGGTCTGCATGGACCATTTTGAAGCCCGGTGCAGACACAATACAGTCAGTAATGTGTTCATGCAGCCATGTTTTGGTGAAGCACATAATACTGCACTCTCTTTATTCTTTCTGAGACCTTGTTAGCATCTTGAGCTCGTCCGTTTTCTTAGCTAGCAATCTCACATTACCCATGAGGACGGTTGGTAGATACACTACTCACAAAAAGTTAGGGATATTTGGCTTTCAGGTGAAATTTATGGAAAATGCAATATGTTCATGCTACAGTGATATAATACCATAAAAGTAAGACATTTAAGTAGAAGGATGCACTACTGATTTCCTCATCTCAAAAAATTCATTCAACACAAAAGGTAACAACAATGGTAGTTACACCACAACAAAAAATTTGAACGTCTCAATATCTCGTCATGTGCCCTTGAGCATCAATTACAGCTTGACAACGACGTCTCATGATGTTCACAAGGCAACTTATTGCCTGCTGAGGCATGGCATCCCACTCTTCTTGAAGGGCAGCCCTCAGGTCATTGAGGTTCTGGGGTGCAGGGTTTCGAGCCTCTACACGACGGCTCAGCTGATCCCACAGGTTTTCAATGGGATTCAGGTCTGGAGAGAGTGCAGGCCATTCCATTTGAGGTACACCAGTCTCCAACAGCCATTCCCTGATGATGCGGCCTCGATGAGCAGGAGCATTGTCGTCCATGAAGATGAAATTAGGCTTGTGCTGTTCATGTAGGGGCACAATCACTGGATTAATGATGTTATTCAGGTAGTATGGGCTTGTCACTGTACCATTCACAAAGTGTAGGGCAGTTCTGTACCAAGTGGACACCCCTGCCCACACTGTAATACCGCCACCACCAAAAGCTGGCCTGGTGACAACAGTGGCTGATGCATAGCGCTCTCCCTGACGTCTCCAACATCGTTGCCGGCCATCATTTCTGCTCAGTGTGAATCGACTTTCATCAAAGAACAGCACTGAGGCCCACTGGTTCCTCGTCCAGCGTAAATGCTCCCTGGCCCATGCAAGACGATGATGCCTGTGACTGGTGGTGTGGTCAGGTACCCGTGCAGGTCGTCTAGCACGCAGACCACGCTGATGTAAACGGTTTCGAATGGTCGGACGTGACACTTGGGTGCCTCTCACCTCTCTTAAACGTGCCTGGAGTTGAGTGGCATTCATCATCCGGTTTCTCAAGGCAGTGTTCACAATGTAGCGGTCATCAGCAAGGGATGTGGCCAAAGGACGTCCACTTCTAGGCCTTTCTGTGACTCTTCCAGTCTCTGGATATCTCTGTTGCAACCTGCTGATGACACTCTGTGACACTCCAAGCTCAGTGGCCACTTCTGTCTGAGAACGTCCAGTTTGAAGCATCGCAATGGCAAGGGACTGTTGTTCCATTGTTAGGTGTCGTCTTGGTCTCATGATGTCAAAATGTGAACAGCATGATGAGGACAACTGTTTAAACACCAGCTCTAATTGAACCAGGACATTTATTGGTCAATTCAAGGATCACACACCTGCCGTGATTTTTGCCGTTAAGCTCCTTGTTAGAGAACAGCAACTTGTGCAAAATTTATTGAAACATTTAACAGTTGGACATGTGCATTTAAAAGCTTAGAGAAGATCACATTAAGTTCACCTGTACAGGTTTGAATGCATTTTAGGCTTGTTGTGAAATTTCACCCAAAAGCTGAATATCCCTAACTTTTTGTGAATAGTGTATGGTTTAAATCTCCATCGCTTTCTCCTCTGTCTCCCTCCCGCTCTGCATCCTCTTCTCTTTCTTTTTAACTCCATCAGGATTTGATGTGTTGTTTCGCTGATAATCCTGATTTGGAAGAGTTTAATTAGTTGATCCCGATTGTAAACAAATCTTTCGTTGCCTTGGCGACTCAAGTCTTGAGAGAGCCAAATATATGCAGAAAAATCTCCATACCCTCCGAACCGGCATGAAATCCTCAGAAAAAGAAAAAAAGAGACCTAATTTGAGCTATTATCTATGTGAGAAGAGTTTGTACTTTAAAAAAAAAAATCAAGATAGCAAGTCAGAGCTACTACAGTTTGCTGCCATCAGACACAATCTAGAATTAGTTTGTCTTTTATAGGATATGTATTGTGCCTGATGTTTGTGGATGGGGAAACAGTTTAGAGGGTTATCTGAGGTAACGGGGAAAGAATGACTATGACTTTATTTAGTGTGCGTACCTGAAAGGTGGTAATTGCTGGGGGCGGCCATGTTGGGATTCAGGTATGAGGGTATTTAAAGGTGGCATTTTGTTTGTCTGCGAGAGCCGAGATTGATGTAACAGGGTGCATGTTAGATTACTTTAGGTTTATTTGATTTCAGTTATGTTTAGTGGGTAGAATATAATTTGTGTAGTGACAATAATTTTCCGTTGTGGTTTTCTATGTATTTTATGGCAACATGCATCATTGCACAATAAATTCTCAAATTGTTGGAGGACTTCTGCCGACTGCCATCTGTTAGCCACTCTGGCCACGTAACTTACAACAGTACCAAAAAGATACAGAAATGGTCCAAAAGATAAACCTTCTTACCTTTAAAGGTAGAAATCATTGCTGTTATCAAATGCTACATTTGTGTTCATCTACTTTATAGTTAAAGCAAATACCAAGAAATGGTGGTGATGGTGGAGATGGGATTGTGGTCAATAAAAAAGGTCTAAGTTAGGCTTCAGAAACCTTATACTTCAGGGAGATTTTTTCACTATATCTGATGTTTACCACACTGACTAAATCCAGCTGTCATGCTGTCCCAATGATTCATGGTCACCTGTTAAATATTATACATGTATGTTAGGAAAGGTCCTTAAAAAGCTGCTGAATGAGAAGACTACCGCGCTGTTTCATATATCTCTTTAAAGCATTCAACACAGAGGATCAGAAAATCTTATGTAAGACACTTGCAATCATCAACCTCAGTGCAGCACAGTGGTCTCTCAACCAGTTACCGAAACATCTCTAAAGGTGTACATCAAAGCTCAGTTTCAGGATCTGTTGTCTTAATGATTTATCAGTGATGTGGGTCAGAATGCCTTGTGAGAAACTGGCCACTTGTCCAGGGTGTACCCTTCCTCGTCATTGATAACATAAACACCAGCTTCCCTAAATCCCTGAACTGGAATAAGTGGTATAGACCATTCTCAGTGACATCACAATTTTTGTTATGCGCCATGTTGGGTGGCATAAAACCAAGCTGCTGTTATTGAGTGACTATTAATATGCTGCTAATGGCATCATATCAAGGGTGCCGATAGTGGACTTTGCACTAATGTGGTCAGGCCAGAAAGAGACCCCACATTTCTGTTTATTTTCTGCTTAACACCAACAAAGTGCTCATTACCCAGCCCCACTGCTTCCAGTTATCTGGTTTGATGGCAGCAACACATTTAGCTGGTCATTCAGGATCAGCAGACCATCTGGAAAATGTTATCCCATCACTGGAAATATTGACTGGAACATCCAAAGACACAGCAGGAAAGTACCACTATATTCATTCATTCATTCCCCGTACTGCTTTGTCCGATTAAGGGTCACAAAGGAGCTGGAGCCTGTCCCAGTAACCTTTGAGAGAAAGACAGAGTAAACCCTGGACAGGTTGCCAGTCCAACGCAGGGCTAACACAAAGAGACAAACAACCATTCAAGCACTCACTCCTAGAGACAATTTAGAGTAAACAATAAACCGAACATGCATGTCTTTGGATGGTGGGAAGAAGTCGAAGTACCCGGAGAGAACATCCAAACTCCTCATGGAAAGGCTTGCTAAGAAGCCACAGTGCTAACCACTCTGTCACCATGCAGCATATATATATTACACATACATGTATGTAGGACAGGAAAAGCTAGCTATAGCAGCCAAGCCTGTCGCAGTACACCTGTTTTGTTTATCGTTTTGGTTCCCACAGCCGTTGCCAGTGTGCAAGTCATGTGACCTAACCCTGTTGTGGAAACAGCTTTTAAATGTCTCCAATCCTCATTATTCAGTCTCAGCTGTCCCGTCTCAGACTGGTACTGGATGCAGATAAAACAAAGGAGAGTTGGACCATGTTTTAATTGTTTTTAGTATCTAATCTGCTTTACACTTTTATATGAACTGATTTAGTAACTGTATTGTAAGAACGATGTCTAACTGGAACTAAATGTTTGTTTTTTTTCTTTTTTGTTTGTCCAAACCATATCTGTCTTGTAAATGACTCAATGGGACGACCTTTATAAAACTCAAGTCACATGGTACTCTCTTGCCAGCGGTGTTTCATATTGCTTCAGTTTGCACTCACTCCACATGCAGGCCATATGCTTGTCCCCTCAGGTCCCTGTACTCCTTCCAGTGAGGAAGCTCTACTCGGACCGGATAGCGACCTTCCTGCTGAATCACCTGAGCTATGAGCTCTGGAGACGCCACGTTGACAATGTTGTATGGTCCAAACCGGGAGCGCCAGATGGGCCCGTACAGACTTTTCTGTAAACCCTGGAAAATGATGATTTGAATTGAAGTGTTGCACTTTAAACTCCTTCATTTATTAAACACTTCAATAAGTGTTACAATAAATACGCTGATATAAACACAACTCCAATTCCAAAATAGTTTGAATGCTGTGTAAAATGTAGGAATTTGTTCTCTTCCAGTGGACACTCACCAGGGGAGGGGCTAAATATGTAAAGATGTCTTACCAACATCACACTACAGCTACATGTCATATGTCTGTCAGAGTATCACTAACTAGCAACAGTCTGCAGCTGCAGCTCCACCTTTACTTTACCACCAAACATTGTCAATAAGTTGTTAATCAATAATAGACTCAGAATAGAGTGCCTCAACAAAGTGGATGTATAAATTGAATCCATTATTATTATTATCATTATCATTATTATTATCTTGTGGTCATTTCAGGGTCTGATTGATTGAATACAATGAGGAAACTGCTATTCACATCCCTATAAGTGAGATATTCACAGGTAGAAATTATGAAAAACAATGTTCATTATCCCTGAATATATATTTGGAAAGCATGTCTGCAAAAAAGCATGAAGGCAACTAGGAGTTGGGATTTTTCTGTTTCTATAGGCCTGCTTGAAAAAAGTAAACATGTCCCGGGTCAGGATGGTTAGGAAATCATTTTAAACCAGTCAGAATCAAGTTTTTGTCCTCATCCAGTACCTGCAGTAGGTGGCGCTTGTCCGCGTAACCTTTTACAAACAACCAGTACAGAGTAGTGGGCCAGCTGGGCCCCGGAAGATCATCGATGCTCTTCAGCTTCTGCTCCTGCTCTGTGGTCGCCTGGACGTTCAGGTTCCGTCTGGTCCAGACCGCGATGGAAGCGCCGTGTCGGAGCCCCCGATCGACCCGGGACACCGGCAGAGTCCGCGCGCAGAGCGCGTAAACACGGAGCGGCTTGGCTGCAGCCGCCCAGAAATCCATGCTGGAAGCTGTGCGTCTGATCCGACTGTTTGTGGAGGAGTGCTGGTGTTCTGTGAGAGATTCATTAGTTTGGCCAGACTTTCCTTCGTGCCCGCCTGCAGGCAACACCGCAGTAAAGACCCTGTTCATTACAAAGACGGTTCTGAGTTTCATCACAAAACAGATAATTTGATGACAGGCTGTAATATTTCACATTTTAACTCCAAACATAAACTTGGTCAATATCTCCTAAATAACATAACTTTATAATGATATTTAAGAGCGAAACTTACATAAATAGTGTAATGCTGCCACCCAGTGGTCAAAAGTGGTAACAAGGCAAAGCGTAAAAGGTGCTCTGGTCTCGACCAATAAGAGTCCAGCATGGCATATACTGTATGACGCATAAATTTGCCAAGACATTTCTCATCCCTTTGTCGCAAAAGCTTTGCTCCAAATCCTGTTAAAAATAATCTGATTCTTGAATTGAAAAAGCACCACATCAAAACCTGAACAGTCAGTGCCGTTCAATCTGGCAAACTGTATTGTCACAATAAACAATCTAATGAATGTAAGGAAGAGTAAAACTAACTCGACTGAGTCAGCAACAATCCCCTCAGTTCAGTAATCTTCTGTCCAAAATAGTCAGTTGTAGGCCTAATAATCATTAGTTATCTAATGAATAACTGGTTATATTTATGAAGTAGCAGCACATTTTAATTAGAGACCTATAAAATCCACAGTAAACGCAATAAATTATATATAATTAATCCTACAGTATCTAAGTTTCAGTCAGTCCATCACATCCAGTCACATTTTTCCAAACATTTCACTTACTGCATACTACAAATGTGATGAGTCCAGATTTCTGTGAAATCATTTGTTAAATGGGAACTTTCTGCTGGCTTAAATAGTTTCGATTATATAGTTTATATCTGTTTATGTCACCTCTTAACTGATCTCATGCCCCTCTTGGAAACATGTGCGGCTGCATTTAATTGTAACTAGTTTGTGTTTGTTTGCTCATTTATACTGCAGTTTGACACATATAAAACATGGTCTGTGGGTTAAGTTGACTTTTAATTTGTGGTCTTGTCTTGTTTGATGGAGGCTTTTTTCTTTGTTCAGTGCCTCAGAAACAGCAAACTGTTAATTGATGAAAATATAGAAAATTAATGACTTGTTTATTTCATTGCAGCTGAACATGAATCTCTTGAACTGGATCTAGAGTTTATTTAGCTTAGACAGCGACACATAAAAACAATGAAATCATGTAAATGACTTACTGACTAGATATTGTCTGATATTCTGATCAAAGGATTTCCAGTTTAGATTAAGATGTATTAAATGAGCCTTAAACCCCCTACTCAGTTGTAAGGTGTGTAACAGGAATCGTTGCCATTCTGTGCATTTGAGATCCCCCAGATGCTTCATACAAATGAAGATGGAAACAATGTTTTTATTTTCCTGGCTCCTCTTTAAAGCAGTGCATTTTGGTTGGCAATTCATTATAGTCATGCATAGATCCACACAGATCATGTGAAGCAAGTAAGATTCTGCTAAGGCATAATGCAAATGCAGCAATAAAGGAGTAACATGACTGCAAAAGATGATCTGACTTCATCTGATAGTTTTAAGCCTGACTACAAAGGCTGCAGAAATCAGGCCAGGTGATGTTTTAATGCACATATTAAAGAAACTCCAGCAGATGTTCCAAATGAAAAGTTTGTCTACAAAACACAGGTTTCCACGTTATTTAAAGTCTTCATGATTGTGACCCCGTGCCAAAACGGGATGATGGAAATGCTGAATTAAAATTTTTCCGCTGTAAAACAAGATGGTGCTGCATAAGACAGAGGTGAGACCGAGACAAGAGCACTGACATCCAAACACATGCATGATAGATTGATTCATCACTCTAAAATCTCTTTAGGAGTGTGTGTGAGACTGACTTGTTGTTTGTCTCTCTGTGTTAGTCCTGTGATGGACTGGCGACCTGTCCATGGTGTACCTGTCTCTCGCCTGCTAATTGCTGGGATGGACTCCAGATACGTAATTTGATGATGCAGCATTCTGTAGAAAAAGAATAAATGCACACATACTCACACACAGGTAAGACAAGACAGACAAGGGAAGGGAAAGGAGCAGGGAGGACAGGAATAAATCAAAGGCTGATGATATAAATGCCTTTGAATAGAAATATTTATGTAATTTTGGACCAGTTTACAGTTTTACAGGTTGACTTTTTACCGTGTAATGGTTTTAAGAGTATATTACTTTTTCCTCTTGATATTAGAAGTTCATCCTTTCTCCTCTTTCTAGCTCCTGCAGCCTCCTCTCTCCTTCTGGTGAGCGGAGATTTCCTTCAAAATGATGAAGAGGTTTCTGATGACAGAAGGAAAAACGCATTAGAAGCATGAGAAGGGAAAACTAATCAGTGATCAAAACAGTCATTAGTGTCTGATAAGACATTCAGAAATCCCAGTGAGGAGTTTCTGAATCATTCTGGTTAATGATGGAAAAACTAAATGTGTGCAGAATAATGCAGATTTGAAACTGCAGCATCTCTTCAGGTGCTGCTCTCTGATGAAGATGATAACGATGATGAAGACAAAGAGAGTCATCTGAAAGGTTTGAAACTAAGGTCAAGCTGGAAAACAACAATCGTTACTTCCTAAAACTTTCTAAAGCCACTAACTTTCTGTCAGAAAGACTTAAGCGGAAACCCTGAAGACAAACTTCTCCCAACAGGATCAACCCTGTCCATGCTGCTGCATTCACGGAACAGTGGGAACATGGGATTTCAGAATTGTTTGTAGGATTTCCATGTGATCAAACATCCTCTGTTTAGTTATTGTTGACAGAATATTTGAAGAAACTTCTCTCACTCAAGTCGTTCTTGATAAATACCGCCATGTTTTAGTTTTTCTTACTTCAGGTTTCCACAGAAGTTGATGGATCTTTCAGTTAGTTCTCATCAATCCCATATCCCTGAATGCAGCATAGTGGCGTCACACTACGCCCTTTCGTCACATGATTCGGCTTTATGGTATTTTCGCGGTTGCAGGCAGATCGGAGAGCTGCTGGATTTCTTGAGCAGAATCAGAATGGAGGAGCAGAACCAGGACCAGAACCCCACCAACAGGACGGAAGCGGGCTCATCCTCTGGTCGCACCGGTCGACAGGTCAATGTTGAGGACACTGAAGACACGAGGACGAGACTCCGAGTCTCATCCGTTTGTTTTGGTTTTCTATGAGTGGTGAAAAACAAAAGCAGGAAAAGTTTGTGTTTTGATGTTTTTCCTCGTTTAAAACAGCAAAGTATCCGCGTTTCTTCCCAGACAGAAGCCAACGTAGGAGCTACGTCTGTAGTACAGATGAACGGAGATAATATATCATGTTACTTTTCCAGATGTAGTAAAAATGGTGCTCGATGGAACCTCATACTGCTGGACAAAGACTCCATCGCGCAGCATTGTTGAGTCATGGTAGTTCTTCCTGATAGCAAATGTTTTCCCTGCACTGTCCAGAACGTGTTACTGCAAAATTATCTACGAATTTATACTTTTTAATCCTTATGACGAGTGTTGTCCCAAAAATCAATACTTAGATACTAATTGGTACTAAAAATTTGTATCTTTTTAGATACTAACATGGGCATCAATACTTAAAAGCCACTTTTATAACGGCGCCTCCAACCACTTTGAACAGGCACTACAGTGGACAGCCCCTCTACATCAGCTACCTGGGGGACCCATTGTTACCATAGTATACACTATAGATATCATGGGTGTTTATCAATTCACGTTCTGCACACCTCAGAGTGCGCAGACTGCATAGGCAACGGAGTGTTCAATGTCGTCTGCACACAACTAAGTGCGCTTACTGTCAGTAAAATGAGACGGCCTATCTACTGTACAATAATTGCCCATAGTGCTCCAGTCCTACGTTGCCTAGCAACTACATATGCAAAGTTTATGTAATTACCGTTCACATTCTTCCACAAAACACATGAAAATATTTTTAAATGACAGAAAATTAATTTAATTGATAAATTAATAAATGTGAAAGAGAGAGAGTCAACCGTCGTCAAGAGAAAGGCAGCAACTATTCCCGTATTTTATTCAGCATACAGTTGCAATGACTGGTGAAATATTGAAAGCTATCAGCCCAGATCAGTCTCAATACTCGGAAACGCACACTTTCTGTTTCACAACAGAACATGCTTTAATTCACAGATATAATTTTGATGCACACAGTTATTATAAATTTAGAAATGCACACAATCTGTTTCACAAATGCACACACTGTTTCACAAATATCAAATCACAAAGTACTTTTTGTGCTTAAAAAAACAATACAAAGTGCTTTACATCAAATGGATAAAACTACATCTACACAAAGGGCTACCCCCACCCACGACCACCCAGGCCGTCGCCGTGGGGCCCCCCAGGTCCGGGCAGACAGGACAGACGCCACAACTGTGAGACTACAGCGCTGGATCCTGACCCACCAGACAGGGACAGCAACAACCATGCAGTCAGAGCAGGGACAGCCCTCGGTGAAGAGGACCCCAATGAGGAGAGAGCTGGAGTGATAACTACACAAAAGTAAAATCCATCCAATAATAATAATAATAAAATTTATACTAATAAGTTAATAAATATATAAATAAATCAAATGAACTAAAAGAAGAATACATATAGGCTGATATGAGAATGTTAAAACTTAGTTAAAATCTAAACTAAAAAGGTAGGTCTTGAGCGTTTCATTAAAAACATCTCCAGTCTCTGCAGCCCTGAGGCCCTCAGGCAGGCTGTTACATAGGCGAAGCCCATAATACTGAAATTTGGCCTCGTCATATGTTTTGGTACGAACTTTAGGAAGAACCAAAAGGCCGGTACCTGAGGACCTCAGGGTCCGCGAAGGCTCATACTTTAAAAGCAGGTCAGATATATAAGAAGGCCTAAGACCATTAAGACATTAATAAACCACTAAAAGAACCTTAAAATCAATCCTGAAATGCACGGGGAGCCAATACAGCCACTTTAAAACTGGTGTAATGTGTTCCCACCCCCTGGTCCTCGTCAGAACTCGTGCTGCCGAGTTCTGCAGTAGTTGTACACTAGAAATACTCTTTTTGGGAAGACCAGAGAGCAGGGCATTACAGTAGTCTAGTCTACTAGAAATAAAAGCATGTATTAGTACATCTGTGCTGGCAAGAGAGAGAAATGGGCGGACTCTGGCGATGTTTTTAAGATGATAAAATCCTGTCTTTGTAACATTTCTTATGTGGAATAAAATTCAGCTCAGAGTCAAAAATAACAACCAGATTTCTTACACACTGAAAAGATTTAAAACTCTGCAGTTTGCATGAAATGATCTCTCTCTTATCTTCAGGTCCGATGACTAAAACTTCAGTCTTGTCCTGGTTGAGCTGTAAGAAGTTCTCTGCTATCCATGACTTTATATCTAAAATACAGTTTAAAAGGGTGTTAACTGGCTCCAGGTCATCAGGAGACATGGCGATGTAAAGCTGTGTATCATCAGCATAGCTATGAAAATCAATGCCGTGTCTCCTGATGACATCCCCAAGTGGCAACATGTACAGGTTAAAAAGTATTGGGCCTAAAATTGATCCTTGGGGAACCCCACATTTTATTTTATGGGTCTTTGAGGAGCATGTGTCCATACTTATAACAAACTGTCGATCTGTGAGATTGGAGTAAAATCATTTTAAAACAGTACCTGAGAGGCCCACCAGACATCTGAATCTGTTTAAAATCTGGTGGTCTACTGTATCGAAAGCAGCACTCAGATCCAGCATCACCAGGAGGACAGAAAGTTTGTGTGTATCCAGATTGCATCTTAGATCATTCACAATCTTTTTAAAAGGACCGTCTCAGTACTGTGGTTTGTCCTAAAACTAGACTGACACTTTTCTAAGATACTATTTATGTTTAAAGACGCATTTAGCTGAATTAAAAAGTTGAATACAGGTCTGTAGTTATCAAGAATGTTGGGATCCAGATTACTCTTCTTCAGAAGGGACTTCACCACCGCTGTTTTAAAGGCGGTGGGGAAGACACCCATCTGAAGAGAGTAATTTATTATAAGTAAAAACTCAACTCAAAGAAGCCATAAAATGTCTTGAACAGTGATGTGGGTATGGGGTCTAAAATGCAGGTTGTTGGGTTCAGCTGGGAGAAAACTCGACCAAGTATCTTCGTATCGACCAGGACAAAAATCTCCAGCTTCTCCTCGGGTAAAAACAATGCTTCAGATCTGTTAAAATTGACACTGCATTTATATAAAACACTGGATCTGATAGCATTGATCTTACTTCTGAAGTGGTCTGCAAAGTCCTCACATGCTGTTTTTGATGGTTGCATGGAGGACTTATTAAAACCAGTGTTTATTAAAATATCAATGGTTTTAAAAAGGAACTTTAGATTACTTTTGTTGATAGTCGTGAGTTTTAAAAAGTGATCAGTTCTTGCCTGTTTTATTGTGTTGTTATAAATTCTTAGGTGATCACGCAGGATTTCATGGTCCACTACAAGTTTAGTTTTTCTCCATCTTCTTTCTGCTCTCCTGCAGTTTTGTTTCAGCTCTTTTGTTTCTTCAGTTCTCCATGATGGCTTCAATTTGGTTTTTACGGTTTTAAATACAAGATCAGTCTCAATACTCGGAAAGCACAGTTTCTGTTTCACAAATGAACATGCTTTAATTCACAGATATAATTTTTATGCACACTTTTATTATAAACTTAGAAATGCACACAGTCTGTTTCACAAATGCACACGCTCTGTTTCACAAATATAATTTTGATGTTCACTTATAATATATATTCACAGATAATACAAACTGCTGAATGTGCGTTTACAACCTGCTTCTCACTTGCGAACATCTCTGCATTTGTGTGAGAAATCTGTGTGGTGGATTTCGATACTCTCTTGACGTCGCAGGTTAACGAATGTCACCATTGGTTGAAAAATCTGTCAATCAAATTTACAACTCTGACAGATTCATCAGTTAACCAGGTGTATTTGCTTTCAGCCAGTCGTACGGTTCCTTAATTTCCCAACACTTTTAAACCAGTTGCAGAGCTACTGTTACTGAGAGAAGTGGAGATCCAAAAACTGAAAACAGCAATTGCTGATCCTGTGATGTCAAAAGCTGCAGATGTTGGTGTTTCTCCAGCGACAAAATATGATCAACAGTAAACTCCTTCTCTAACTGGTTTGCAGCGACAACTTTGTTTACAACCAAAAAAGCAGTAGTTTGACATGGATTTGTCTGCATTGTCTATTATGAAAATAATGTATTTGGGGGAAAACATGTTTGATCTTTTGCATCGGCTGGTATATCCTTAGGGAATAAAATAATGTCCGGTGTCTTTTATTGATATATATATATTTTTTTTATGAATATATTTTTTTGCGGTCTGCCAAGGTGACGCTGACAGTGGAGAACAGGTCCCATTTATTTGTCTGCCTGGCTGGCTTGCTGCATTGCCTGTGGCATCAAAACTATGGCAAATTACCTTTGTATTTGGATACAACGTTTGAGTGTCAATACTTTTCGGAGTGATGATATTATTGACAACACTACATGGAAGTTAGCTTGGTCTTACCCTAATCTCTTTTATTATTATTTGATTTAATTATTCCTTAAAATACATTTAAATGAGAGAAAATTGCTTTTTGGCAATTTTCATTGTGTGATTAAACTGCAATTATTTAAGATTAATTAATTACAAAGCTTTTAATAATTACTTTTTTTTTTTTTTAATCTAGTCCCAACGCTAGTTAATTTGTTATATATATAATCCACTACCAAAACAGTCCATTTCTTCTCCTTCTGTCATAAAAGAGCTTGTGATTCTCCACTTCCGTGATCAACTTCTTGTCATCCACAATGGGGGGGAAAAAAAACAGAACCCCTCACTAACCTGACTTAAGACCTGGTGTCACTGGTAATGACATATTGTTTGCAGAGTTCAGCCATCACAAACATGTAAGGGATTTTATTTTGAAATTTACCAGATGTTTTACACTGGTCACGCGTCTGATTTCCTGTCTGGCTCGATCTAAACTGCTGGGCTTGACATGTTCTGGAAGTGTGCTCCATCAAAATAGACCTGGTGGTTAGAGCTCCACAACAAATTGCTTTAATTCAATTGCTTCCCACACAGGTGACCAGTGACACAGTCTGCTCCGGCTGCAGGTGCAATGTAGAATACATTTTTTTCATACTGATCAGATTGAAAAGAATGCTGCACATCGGCTAGCTGCTGGAATGTGCTGCCACTATTTTAGTGACATCTTCAGCTTTTTTGCATTATACATCAGTAATTACACATTATTGCATTCAAGCTTGCTGTTATGTAATAATAATTTTCTAGTTATGACTGACCTATTATTCACTGCTTCATACACTTGGAAACCTTCAAGTTAAGGGCTGCAGTAATTTTTTTGCCATGAGTTTAAATTCCCCTTGGCATTCTTATAATTCCTAGCCTTCTCAATCAAGCATTCATCTGTCTGGTCCATTGTGAGTGGTTTTGATAAATGGAGGCTTCCACAGTCATTTTGCAAGAAGATCCATCATCATTATATTCTTAACCACTTGTTGCAATTAAGGGTTGCGGGGAAGCTAGAGCCTATATCAGCAATCATTGGGCAAGAGTGTACACCCAGGACAGGTTGCCAGTACATCACAGGACCAACACAGAGACAAACAACCAGTCAGTCTCACACTCACTCCTTGAAAGAATTTAGAGTAATGAATTAACCTAACATGCATGTGTTTGGATGGTGAGTAGAAGTCAGAGTAACCAGAGAGAACATGAAAACTCTACACAGAAAGGCCAGTGTTCGAACCTCCTCCCAGCCAAGGATTGTATCGGCGAACTTCTTGCAGTGAAGTTACAGTGCTTACCAATACGCTACTTTGCTGCCTACAAGAACGTCCAAAAATCTAGAAACAAGTCAGCACAAACTGACCAATCACAAGAGATTACTTCTATGTCACCAAGATCATGTAGCTGGACTGCATCTCTGGTTAGAAGATCTTGTTGAGCTTCTGCAGACCTACACAGACCCTATGGCAGTGATGGCATAACCGATCAGTAGCAGACACTGCACACATATAAATGAGCCTTGAGATTTAAATACTTTTTTTCCTTGTCATTACAGAAAAATGATGGTCAAAGTGGATGCAGACATCACAGGGCTCAAGAACGAGAGAAAGCCTTGACCAGTGCATCGCGACCAAAGAGCCATCAGAGGATTCACAGTGGAGAGAAACCATACAGGTGTAATCAGTGTGGGGCAGCTTTTTATCAATTAAGTCATTTCAAAAGTCACCAACGTATTCACACTGGAGAGAAACCGTACAGGTGTGATCAGTGTGGGGCAGCTTTTAGTCACTCAAGTACTTTAAAAAGTCATAAACGTATTCACACTGGAGAGAAACCATACAGATGTGAAGAGTGTGGAACAGCTTTCACCAATTCAGGTACTTTAAAAAAACACAAACTTATTCACACTGGAGAGAAACCATACATGTGTGATCAGTGTGGGGCAGCTTTTTGTCAGATAAGTCATTTCAAAAGTCACCAATGTATTCATACTGGAGAGAAACCATACAGATGTGATAAGTGTGGAACAGCTTTCACTGAATCGGGCGCTTTAAATAAACACAAACGTATTCACTCTGGAGAGAAACCATACAGCTGTGATCATTGCAGAGCTGCTTTTCGTCGATCATGCACTTTAAAAAGACACCTATATATTCATACTGGAGAGAAACCATATTGGTGTAAAATTTGTGGAAAAATTTTTAGGCACACTTGTAATTTAAAAGTACATCAACAAAGGCATCACAAAGTAGACCTGTAAGGACAAATAAAATTATATTGTGCCTACCTGGAAAAATGGAGATCAAGTCTTCATATCTGTCAACTGTATAATCTGCTGAAGATGTCCTGAAGTTGAACATGAAGTTGTTTATGGCATCATAAATGATTCCAGCTCTGACCGACAATCTAAAGTGGTATATGTTGTGGCAAAACAAACACCCCTGTTGTAAAAAATTGGGATTACTACAACCTTCATTGTTGACTGAAACTTATCTATTAAGATTCAGTGGGGCTTCCACTTACTGAAGATAATTCTATCCATCCAGAAAGACCTAAAAAAAAAAAAAAAACAACAGAAAAAAAGAGACTTTAAACATTGCATAAAAACCATCCTGTGAGGAAGATTTTTGTAATGTAATTGTTCTGTCGGCCTACATGCTACACTGAATGCAGCGTGTCTCAGTTTTTCATACTAACTACTTTGGTGATCAACAACAGGAACCACCAACCAGAAGCCTTTTTTCTTGTTTGGACAATATAACTGCTTCCTGTTTTTTGGACTACAAAGCTACACTTCCTGTTGCCAGTCCAAAGTGACTAAATAAAAAAATCTGGACTAGTTGCACTATGAAAGTCTTTGTGAGTGGCAGGATTACCATCGCCTGGATTACTTGGTCTGCATTAACATGTTACTTTTGTCAGAGTTTTAATCTAAATGTTCTGTGGGTGGGAATTATTTGCTATTCAGAATGAAGAGTTATAAGGAAAATTTTGGGATAAACTTTGTGCCGCTTGGTAGTGAATCTGAATTCTTTGTTTGAATATGAATTGTTTAATTTGAATCTGAACATGCTTGTTTGAATAATTGGTTTAATAATTTGAATGACTGTATTTGAAATTGAATCTTTGTTTTTATGTGTATTGTAGTAAAATTGAAACTTTTGTATTTGAAACATTTTTTTCTCATTCTTTTTCCGAGTTTAATTTCAATTCTCCATTCAAATTCAGATGTGAACTACAAATTCAGATCTGAAATTCAAACTTTTGTGCCACACATCCAGGACCTGACATGAGACAAAACTAGTTGATCGCAGATGGCAAAGCCAAACCTCAGTTTGACTTACGCATTTGTATTAAAATAACAAGGTCTGTCATTGTAATTTTTTTAGTTTTACCATAGCATGCTCTGGGTGTTAATCGGTTTATATTTGAATGATCAAATGATCAAACTGTTGGGTTAAATATTCATGAGAGACAAAGAAAACTAACTACTGTTAGTGAAACTGCTGTTACATAAACTTCTGTGTGGACAGCATCATCCCAACAAAGAACAGTGAGGTGCTTCTCCAATAACAAACCCTGGATCACCAGTGACCTGAAAAAGCTGCTGAACATCAAAAAGAAAGCCTTCAGGGATGTAGACAAGGAGTTATTGAGGGCAACACAAAAACAACTTAAAACACAAACTAAGAAGTGCAAGGAGGACTACAGGAAGAAGTTAGAAAGTCAGCTCCAGCAGAATAACGTGAGGGATGTGTGGTCTGGAATGAAGAAGATCCCCGGCTTCAAGTTAAAGGGGAACCAGCCTGATGGAGGTCTGGACAGAGCTAATGTGCTAAACATATTCTTCAACAGGTTCAGTTCACCCCCTACCTCCAGGCCAACAGATCACACACCCTCCATAAGCCCACTGCTTTCCTGTCACACCTCCAATCTGTCACCCTGCAGCTCAGTCATGGAGCAGAACACAGCTTCATCTTCCTCCACATCAGGACATCCTGAGACCTCCACCTTGTTTGTCTCCTGCAATCAGGTCAAGAAGCAACTTGAGAAACTGAACCAGAACAAGGCTTCAGGTCCAGATGATGTCAGTCCCAGAGTTCTCAAGACCTGCTCAAAACAACTATGTCCGATTCTCCAACACCTTTTCAACACCAGTCTGAGACAAAATAGAGTCCCAGTGCAGTGGAAATCCTCCTGCCTTGTTCCAGTGCCTAAAAAAAAAAAAAAAACCACAACCAGCGGAACCAAGTGACTACAGACCAGTTGCCCTGACATCTCACATCATGAAAGTCCTGAAGAGACTGTCACTGGCTCACCTCAACAAGCAAGTAAACACCTTTCAGGACCCATTACAGTTTGCATATCGTAATGGACTTGGGGTTTCAGATGCCATCATATACCTGTTCCAGAGAGCACCCTCTCATCTGGACCATTCAGGCAGCACTCTGAGGGTCATGTTCTTTGATTTCTCAGGTGCTTTCAATACTATTCAGCCTGATTTGTTATGTGAGAAGCTCCATAAATTCCAAGTGGATACCTCCACAACCACCTAGATCTATGACTACCTCACAAACAGACCACAGTTTGTGAGACTGAAAGGTTGTGTGTCTGAGATGGAGGTCAGCAGCACTGGTGCACCACAAGGAACAGTACTCTTGCCATTCCTAGTCACACTGTACACCTCAGACTTCCAGTACAACTCTGAGTCCTGTCATCTGCAGATATACTCTGATGACTCTGCAGTTGTGGGGTGTATCAGTGATGGACAAGAAGCAGAGTACAGAGAACTGGTCAGTCAGTTTGTTAAATGGTGCAGTGACAATCATCTCATATTAAATACCAGCAAAACAAAAGAGATGATTGTTGACTTCAGGAGGAACAAGAATAAACAAAGCACTGTTTCCATCCTGGGAGAGGAGGTGGAGGGGGTGGAGGAATACAAGTATCTTGGAGTTCAGCTGGACAACAAACTGGACTGGAAATGCAACACTGACTACATCTACAAGAAAAGGCCAGAGCAGACTGTACTTCTTAAGGAAGCTGAGATTGTTTAACGTCTGCACCAAGATGTTGCATATCTTCTATAAGTCTGTTGTGGAGAGTGCAATCAGCTTTTCAGCCATCTGTTGGGGTAGTAGCATCAGAACCAGAGACTCAAGAAAGCTGGTTCTGTGCTTGGAGTAACTGGAGACACTGGAGCAGATTGTCCAAAGAAGAATGCTGCACAGGCTGATGAGGGATCACTGCGGGGGGCAATGTCTGCTTTTATCGAATATCTGCTTTTAATGAACCCGGTTGTTACCTCTGCCGAGGAGGTTATGTTTTTCACGTCTTTTTGCTCAAGATAACTTAAAAGATTACGGATGGATTTTTATAAAAATTTCAAGAGTTGTTGCAAATGTAAAAATGACTAAACTAATTAAATTTTGGTGGTGATCCAGATCACAGTTTGGATCCAGGAATTTTTTTAAAAGGATTCTTTGACATTGTGCTTGGTGGAGATTTCCGCTCTCCGAGTGCTTTTTTTATTTTCATATTTAACGAGCAACTTTGTCCACGGCTGGGCGGGTTGTGCACACGGCTGGGTCCGAGTGTTTTAATGCCAAATGTTAAAATGTTTTTACTGTCTCACCACCTCGATCAGCTGTTTTATCAAAATAATCTGTTTAGCCGGCAACAGCAAACACATGGAAGCAGCAACGCCGCTTCATGCTTAATCCGTGTTAATGACGCCCACCTCAAATGTCTGACCAATCACACAATACTTCTCACAGCCCCACAAGAAAAAAGTTCTGCCAGCCCGGTGTGTCAAGAACTGTCTTCAAACGCATCCGTGAGAACAAAATGACGTCATTTTCTTCTCGGAGCCTCGAGAACAAGAAAAAAGTTCTCGCTTCTCAAGGAGTATGTAACAAGCTTTACACTTTGCCTTGTTAGCATTTTTGACCATTGGGTGGTGGCATTACGCTGCATATGTAAGTTTCGCTCTTAAATATCATTATAAAGTGATGTTATTTATGAGAAATTAAACCGGTTTTTGTTTGGAGTTAAAGTGTGAAATATTAGAGCCTGTGATAAAGGATGCTGTCTGTTTTGTTATAAAACACAGAACTGTCATTCTAATGAACAGTGCTGCATACAGGTGGACGCGAAGAAAAGTCTGGCCAAATTAACACCAAACTAACACCAGCACTCCTCCACAAACAGTCGGATCAGACGCACAGCTTCCAGCATGGGTTTTTTTTTTCAGACAGGCTTACCAAATGTATGTTTAGGGATTAAAAAAAAAACAAAACAAAAAATTGTATATCATCGTTCATCATGAGTATCTTGCTTGGAGAGATGTGAACAGCAGTTTCCTTATTGCGTTCAAATAATCAGACTCAGACACGATCACAAGATGATGATGATGATGATAATAATAATAATGGATTAAATTTCTACATCCAATTTTTCAGGCACTCAACACTGAATCTGTTATTGGTTCACTACTTATTGCTTCTGATGGTTTTACCTTCCATTCTGCAGGTATTTCGTCCATCTTGTGTGAGACCAAACTTGGATGTCTTCGGGAGGAGATTCCAAAGGACACTTTGTGCTTCATTGCTGCTGTCAATGACATGCTGATGTTGTCTGATATTGTCATCCTTTTGCCCCACAGGAGCCGCTGCATCCTCCCCTTCTGGAAGTGCTTTGTCCAGGCCTGGGATGACCTCTATGAAAAAAAAAGAAAAATTCAATGATGTGGCTTGAAGCCCCAGTTTAGATTCAGTTCCAGTTTGCTTCTGCTCGCCAGTTCAGACCATCATAGAGAGAAAAGTGAACAAAATTGAAGCTCATGCTGGACATCGTGAGCCAGACAAGTAAAAATGAGTCTGGTCAGACTTCAGGATCTGGTTCTTGTAATCCATGCTGTTGGACTGGTGGCCTTCAGGAAACCGTTTTCAGGCATTTGTGTCCTTCTGAGACGATGTCCATACAGACTAACATGACTCAGTTTGCAGCGTCTGCTCTGATCACTGACTTGCTTTCTGTTTCTTCCTCTGCAGCAACGCTGGCAGCACTCATGTCTGTTTTCTTAGCCAAATTCTGGATACAATGCAGTGCACGAGAACTTGGCAGCTTTACTGGACCCTGGAGAGGCCGGTTCTGGCCCTGGCCATCATGCTGCAGTTCTGTTTCAGGGTGTTAGCTTCTTTTAAACTAGGTCATCTTTGTGGAGAGCCATGTCTCTAGATCTTTGCCATGCTGTGTTATGTAGAACTTCTAGTGGTCAGAATGAGAGAATTCTATCCAAACAGCTTTTAACATAATAAACAAGTTTGTCTGATCCAGTCAAGCAGGGAAAACTGAAACATTTAGTTACTTTTGTTGCCTACTATTTACTCAACCTGTGTTGAATCATTTTTGTGACTGCTCTGTTATATCCAAGTTTAACCGTTTGATGCATCATGTCCACTACAGTGGATATCCATGTAAAGGCTGTTTTCTACAATTTTCATCAGTATGGATGGTATATTTGCAGTTTTGTCACTTCAGTGGACATTAGGAGAGTCACCCAACGCACTGCCACTCACTGAAGAATAAACAAATATTCTGTAAAACTTCATATCTACACAAACACATGATAACCAAGTTTACCTCTGTGATAAACGGGACAAGAAAATGATACTAGTAAATTTTTATAGAATATTTCTATTATATAAATATAATATATTTATATAGAATAAATAAATCGACTAGATAAAAAATCAAATAAGAAAGACAAAGAAAAGCATCTGTACATGTCTGTAGAAATAAAACGTGGAAAAAAGTGGCATTAATTTTAAAAAATATTTTATCAATCAGGGTGTTAACTTTTACAGAATTGCTCCTCAGAAGCCGTAAGTTGCTGAAATGAAGGGTTGGACTCACGTTTGTGAGCTATTGCACAAATCTGGAGATGAAGTGTAAAAGAGACAGCGTAGGAATTCATTTCTGATCATGTAGAAGCAAGCAGCTGACTGGTGCAGATTCACCAGCACAGATGTTCTTGTTCCACTCTTACAACTACTGGCTGAGACGAAGGAAGTCGTCTTCTCTTTCCATTTCCATCTCCATCTCTCTCCATTTACTGTACTTAAACACCCTGCTTGCCATCCTAAGGAACACCACTTGAACTCATCACAGCTTGTGACAAAGTGAGTGAGACTGTAAATGTTCACCACTTGTCTTTTACATTTACCTTGTGTCATATTTGTCCCTTTAACTTTCTTCTGTTATTTCTGTTGCCCTGTAACCCTGCTGCACTTACTATCCCAGGTTGTTTGTGTTGTTGCATTTTTCATTGTATTACTATTTAACATTATTCTTTGTTTAAATCCACCTTGCGGGATAGATGTGAAGGTTCCTCACTGCAGGTGTGAAGGACTTCACAAATTAGTTTGAGAGAACCCAAGTGGAGGATTTCCTCTTATTGTAGTTTATTTATTTAGGTGTGGGCTTATTTTGAAAAGGGTGTTAGAACTGGCAAATTTTTGTGTAATTTGTTTGTTTAGGAATTTAGTTTGTTTCTTAATGTAGGTGTAGAATAAGGTTGCTGGGGATAGTGATGTGGGGAAATGGTTTAGGCTCAATCAAATCAGGTGTTCTTCTAATGCGGTATAGAGGTAGTCAGTTTTGGACGCTCGAGAGAGAGAGAGAGAGAGAGAGAGAGAGAGAGAGAGAGAGAGAGAGAGAGAGAGAGAGAGAGAAGGGAAAAGATGTGAAACTGGTGACAGATATCCAGTTTGGTACAATCCAGAGATTGTACCATGGACAACGGATGGGGAATAAAATGTTCATCTTCAAGAAAATGTAAGGACTGCTAATTTTGTGTACTCCATTGAACCTTGGATGCACTAAACCACACAGCTAACGATTGGAAATGAATCTTTCTTTGAACAAACATTCTTGTTTCCTGCCATCAACATGTCTGAACTGTCCTTGGTTTCAGTCTTCAGGCCATTAAAGTGTTTTAACCTGAAGCTAAATTTGATGTCCCAGCCGGGTTAAACTAATTCTCCAACTGAAGAAACTTCTTGATAATTCTTCGAGGGAAAAAGTGTTTTCAGGCAGCTTGGAAAAAAATAATGACAACATTTATATTTACATTGATAACAACTAATACAAGCAACCCAACATGATAAAATGATTTATATTTTCTGTCATTTTTTATTATTTTATTTTTATGGATTATTAAAGCATTTTAACCCTATAAAGCATAATGTGACATTTATGATACTGTTTCTGAACTTGCTCCATATTGACATGATAGAATCACACAGTTGCTGCAGATTTGTCTCACTGGACTGAGATCTGGGGCCTCATTTATCACACTTCGTAGCAACGCTGACTACAGATGGCGTACGTATGGAAAACAGGAAATACGACGCAAAAAAATTTCACGATTTACAAAGCAGTGCGCACGCACGTCCCCACTCCTGTTTCGCGTAATAAATCAGGATCAAACCTAAATTTTGCGCACGTGAGGGAACATCTTGTCACGCCCACATGTTGGCCATAAAAGGTCAGGTGAACACCCCTGATAAATATTAATCCATCTCATTTCCATGACGGTTCTGCAGGGAAAAAAGCAAAAAAGAGGAATTTTCTGGAAAATGAGGTAGAAATTCTAATTGATAAGGTTGTAAAATGTAAAAATATTTTATCTGGTGGAGACGGGATGGACATCACCCCCACCAGAAAGGCAGAGGAATGTCAGCAGGGGACAGATGATGTCAGCTTGTCTCATCAGCGACCAGACTTATCCAGAATGTAAAAATTAAGTGGTCAGACAATAAAATGTAGGGAGAAAGTGCATCTTCGTCCACAGGAGGAGGAAGGGGGGGGCCGCTGCCCACTCCCACAGATTAGAAGTTGGCAGGGAAATGAACAAGTCCAGAGATACACTGGAACAAAATTCTCCAGATGATGCTGAAGTGGTTCATTCCTTTGTTTCATATCATAAAATGAACGTACATAAATGATACATCTCTGACTCCAGTTTATTTACTGGGAACATACTGGTGTTCCTGTGTGTCCCAGCTGGGTTGCAGCGCTGCAGATGTGGTTGAAGAGGGGGAAGCCAGTGATTCCACCTTGTGCCCTAGCTGTGGTGTCCTCGCAGAGGACACAATAACTGCCATCAAGGAGGAGGTGCAGGAGATGGAGAGAAATAAAGACCACCCTGACAGCAATTACACTAAAGATAAACTTGTGAATAATTTAGAATTCTCCACCTCTGATGTGTTGCATCACTTCTAGACGCTCCAAAAAGCAGCAGCGTTTGGTTCCAACGTGAGAGGATGATTGACAACACAATCATTCAGATTGGATGATTGTGCAGGTGAAGAGCTGACGCCATTTAGTAGCATGTTATGTAGCGTCTCCACTATCTGCACACATCTGCAGCTGTACAACAGGTTTCCTCCTGGGCATCGAGGCACCTCCGCCAGCACTTCATCTGCCTGATGGCCGCTACTCCACGCCGTGTCTGGTTGTGGAGAACATAGTTCTGTTCCTCTGGGTTGGGAAAAGGAGTGAGCAGCCCAACTTGTCACTCATTTCCCTTTGGAAGGTGCCGGGCTCGACTCCAGAGTCTCCATGTTCATCCGCAGGGACAGATAAGCCACTGTGCGCCTTTACGCATTCGGGTGCATTTTATATCCAACCATCACTTCATGTTTTGTATCTGCAGGTTGGGGAAACACCCTGATCAGCCTAATGATGGGCAACCACATCATTTTAATGCAATTATTTATTTAGAGCTTTAATATTATGGCAGCTTCTGTACGACTTAACTGTGTGAAATGGCTTCTATAACATGGAGACATTTTAAGTGTTGGAGGAACAATATCAAATGTGAATTTTCTTTTTTTCTCACAAATGCTGTTAATGTACAACATTCTGCGTAAAAGTTTATATTTGATTTTGAACAAATGTCTTAAATTTCACACCATTTCTTTGGTTTTATTTTCTCCCTTTGGTGTCACTGTTTAACATTTCTCCAGATTTTATGCATACGCCAGGGTCAGAGTTGGCGTGGAGGTAGGGACGTTTCATCGCCAAGTCGTGTTTTGATGAATCCCAAAAGTTGACAATGATTGGCATATGCTGGGTTGTGTGCGTGCAACACTTTGTAAATGAGGCCCCTGGTGACTGTGGAGACCAGTCGAGTCCAGTGAACTCATCGTCATGTTGAAGAAAGCAGTTGGAGATGATGTGAGCTTTGTGACATGGTGCATCATCTTGCTGGAAGTTTCCATCAGAAGATGCGACACTGTGCTCATAAAGGGATGGACATGGTCAGCAGCAGTACTCAGAGTGTGCTGGTTAAACAATGCACGCATGTGTTGATCCTAACAGCAGGATGGATCCATGTTGTCATGATGTTTCCAGCAAATTCTGATCCTACCATCTGAATGTGGAGCTGAAATGGAGACCAGCAATGTTTTTCCATCATCTTTTGTCCAGTTTTGGTGAGTCTGTGTGTCAGTGGCTGAGGGGACTCAAATACGATTGCAAGCTTAAGGGTCTGCCCTCGTAGCCACAATGGTCCTCCTAAAAAGGCAGGGTGAGCAGAGTTGAGGCCACACTAAAAAGTCAAGTAGTTAATAAGTTTATTAAACTCCAGACGCTTCAAATATATGTCCCCGTGGAGTCCTCTGGTGTGCAACACGGCGTTTTAGGTGCTTCGTCGTCTCTCTCCCTCGCTGCGCAGCCGCACTCTCAGCCCGCCTGCGGAGAAGAACAGATGCGGCAGTCCACCGTTCGAAGAGCTTCCTCACTCCCCCCACCTGGCCCCGCAGCCAGCCTCCAGTTCTAGGTTCGAATTAGTCTTACTCACGCTTTTCCCAGGCCACGTAAGGTTTCCGGCGGCCCAGGGCTGAGTAGTCAGGCCAACAACCTCAGAACTGCTGCGGTTTCCCGATCCTGCCTCCGCTCCTGGCAAGTGAGCTGCGCGTCCGGCTCTGTTCCTCTGCCGTCCTTCTCTGCCGTTCCTGTCTGCCTCAGCTGTGGCGTCACTTAAATAATGTCCAGGTGCACACAGCTGTTCCTGCTCATCAATTAGCTGAGGGATGGATGGGCCTCAGTAGGGATTGGTGGCAGCACACAATTTAAAATACACAACAATACAATCTAAAATGAGCATGCACTGTAACAAATCAAAATAAAACTAATCTTTGGCCCAATCACATGTGTGAATTGTAGCCTCAGTTTCCTGTTTCCTGTTTCCTGTGGCACCCTGTGTGATCTTCTGCTGCTGTAGACCATCTGCTTCAAGACTGGACGTGTTGTGTGTTCAGAGATGATATTCTGCATATCTGCCTTTCTATCATCTCCAACCAGTCTCTCCATTCTCCTCTGACCGCAAGACATTTTGGTCCAGAAAACTGCTGCTCGTTGGATATGTTCTCTTTTACACATAATTCTCTGGAAACCTTAGAAGTGGTTTTGTGTGAAAATCCCAGTAGATCCGCAGTTTGTGAAATACTCAGACCAACACTATGCCACGTTTAAAGCCATTTAAATTCCCTTTCTTCCTCATTCTGATGCTCAGTTTCAACTTCATTCAGTAAGTCGTCTTCAACATGTCTATTCGTTGCCATGTGAGGATTGTTGGTATTGTGGAGAGATAAATTAGTTTACCAGACTTTCCTCTGCCAGCACCACAGCAGAAAAGACAATTTTCATCCCAGACAATGAAAGTTGTTTGTAGATTAATCAGAAAACAAATAACATTGTAACCGAGGGTCCCGTTTGCACGCCTATACTTTGTAATGTACAAAATAAGGACACGGAGCGTTTCTGCGGAACGGGCACAGCCGCCATCTTTATTACTCTTCTCTACCCTCCCTTTTACAACCACATCACGCCGCAGACTTCGGTCTGGTTCCTTCAAAACAAAATCACCGGAACACAGTTTATCAAACACATTAACTCTTTTACATACTTCCCACCCCACGAAAAGAAACGTCCACGTTTCGGAACCGTGGCACACTATGGTAATAACTGTTCAAAGCAAAACCCTGACACCATAATTCCCTGAAATAACAGTGTACAGTCCCAACAGGCAGGCCAATGCTATACTAGTCTGTTGTACACCAGATACTACTGATACACCATAGTATATAAGCATCAGAACCGTACACAATTTGCAGAACAAAACAAAAGTTTCAAATTTTAATTTTTTTTTTTTCTGATGGTGAATAATATATATTTTAAAGCCCCCCCAGCCAGAAGTGCCACACATATTTAACAATTAACATGGCTTCCTTTTAAACAAAACAAAAAATTATATATATGATACATAGCTCAATGATATGTAACAAAGTCCTTGAAATAAACCGGTGGTCTCCGAACTCTCCCTGAGCGAGACATGTTGTATTGTGAGTTCTCAGTTCCAGCTTCCACAACAGTACCTGAGTCGTCTGCAACTAGGTTCTCATCTGCGACACTGGCCTCAGAAGCTCCTGCACCCTGAAGATAATGGACAGGAGCCGTGGAATCTGAGGGTGCATCTGAGTCGGCTACGGGCAACTGAAGTGTGTACGGTCTTAATCTGTCATAATGAACAATCTGTTCTGCCGGGCCAGAGGGGTCACTAATGCGGTAGGTGAGTCCACATTCCCCTTGAGTGTCCAACACAGCCAGAACTCTGTATGGTCCTTTCCAGTGGGGAGCCAACTTGATGCGGTCCTGTGTTGGATCATGCAGCCAAACAAGATCTCCCACTGCATATTGATGATGTCGAGCCACTTTGTCATGATAAAGTTTTTGTCTCTCATGTGCCTCAGCGCCACGCAGCCTGGCTCCACTAAAAGCAGTCCTTAACTTTTCCACCAACGACATTGCAAAATCCTCATGTGACCCAGAGGGATCAGGATGTCCTATCTGAGAAGACAGTAACACATCTACAGGGACACGGGCCTCCCGTCCATGAATCAGAAAATAAGGGGTGTAGTTCGTGCAGACGTGGACCGAAGTGTTGTATGCAAATGCCAGCTGTTTAACATATTGATCCCACTCACCACCGTATGTAAGCAGCGACTTGGACAGCTGGTCTATAAGAGTCCTATTAAAGCGTTCAATCATCCAATCTGATTTCGGGTTATAAGGCGTGGTACGTGTTTTCTTAATTCCTAGAAGCTGGCACAGTTTCTGAATGATCTCAGTCTCAAATTGCCTGCCCTGGTCACTGTGGATAGTTTCTGGAATGCCATGCAACAACACATAATCCTCAAACAAACACTGTGCTACAGATTTGGCTGTCTGGTTATGGAGCGGATACAGGTTTACAAACTTGGTGAAGTAGTCTCCAACTACTAACACATACCTGTTTCCCCTTGATGTCATCGGTAATTCCAGGATGTCAGCTGCAACTCTTTGGAAGGGTCGGGTTGCTGGGGACCCCCCCATAGGTGCTCGATGTTTAGGCACCGGAGCCTTTCGGGTCTGGCACGGAATACATTGCTCACACCACTGTTGGATGTCTTTGAACATGGAGGGCCAATAACACGTCTGCCTTACATGTTCCCATACTCTTTCCGCCGAAAAATGTGCAGACGATGGGACCACCATGGAGATGCTGTAGCACGTCCTGGACGAGTGAAGGAGGCACCAGCACTTGGCATAGAGAATCGCCAGTGAGTGAGGAATTTACAGTTCGGCAGAGTAGTCCATCCACAGAAGAGAGACAGGGGAACTCTGTCCACAGTTTTCTCAGCCACCGAGAGCTGCCTTTCATCTGCCCCCGAGCTGGACGAACTCCCTCCACAATCCAGTTCAAAACCCTCTGAATGTCTGGGTCTGCTTGCTGCAGCTCTCTTATCCCAGCCCCATCATTTGAAAGTGTCTGTATGAGGGGCATTTCCCCAGTGTGAGGTAAGATGGTAGGATCTGAGAAACAATGCGTATCCGATGGTGGGGGAGAAACTGGAGCAGATGCCTGAGCGATGGCTGGGTCTCCATCTGCATCCACCGCATTTACCTGAATAACAACCTCCTGTGGGTCTTTTTTTTTTTCACAGGATTCCAGATCTGGGGGTCGCCGTGACAGAGCATCTGCGTTAATGTGGCGCTGTCCTTCCTTGTGTTTAATGACCCAGTTAAAGGGGTCCAACTCAAGAAGCCATCTGGCTCTCCGCCCTGTGGGGTCCTTGTCAAGAGCCATGCTGCGAAGGCCCAACAGAGGCTTATGATCAGTTATGATGGTGAATGCAGCTGATCCAATGTAGTGTCTGAACTGACGTACAGCCCACACTATGGCCCAAAACTCCCTGTCAAACGTGGACCAGCGTCTTTCAGTGGCAGTGAGAGCTTGGCTGGCGTACACAACCACCCTCTCCAGTCCATCCTTGTCTTGGGCCAGCATAGCCCCCACAGCCTCCAAGGAAGCATCAGCGTACACCTTAAAGGGGAGTGTGAAATCAGGCATGGTGACGATTGGTGCAGAAGACAGCATGTCTCTCAGATACACGAATGCCACTTCACATTCCGCTGTCCACAGAAAAGGAGTGTCATTACATGTGAGGCGGTGCAGGGGAGCTGCACGTCGGGCAAAGTCCTTCACAAAGCGTCTATAATAAGAGCACAAGCCCACAAATGCTCTCACTTCAGTTGGATTCTGAGGTGTAGGCCAGGACCTGACTTTCTCAGTGTTTCTGGGGTCTGGCTGGAGACCATGACGAGAGACAACATGCCCCAGAAACACCACATGATCACGCGCCAGATGACATTTCTTTGGATTCAGTTGGAGGCCTGCTGCTTTAATTCTGGACAAAACTTCACGCAGGCTGGAGAGATGGTCTTCAAATGTGGGGCTGTATATCAAAACATCATCAAGATAAACCATGCATACCTGCCACGGAAGTCCCCTCAACACCAGTTCCATCATACGTTGGAAAGTTTCTGGTGAGTTGGTGAGACCCATAGGCATTGATCTCCACTGATAGAGGCCTCGTCCTGTTGTGAAAGCTGTCTTTTCTCTGTCTTCTTCCGCAACCTCCACCTGCCAGTAGCCATTAGAAAAGTCCAAGGTGCTAAACCATAGGGAGCCCGCTAGTGCATCGAGGGTGTCATCCACCCTGGGAAGTGGATGAGAGTCTTTTACTGTAACACTGTTTAAACGGCGGTAGTCAATACAGAATCTCCACTCACCACTTTTTTTTTTACTAAGACCACAGGTGAAGCCCAGGGGCTGCAACTCTCCTCTATCAGTCCATCTGCTAACAGGGTGGCCACCTGCCGATCAATCTCCTCCCTCTTTTCTGGTGAGGTTCGGTAGGCACGCTGTCTTTGAGGAGGATGATTTCCAGTTTTAATGTGATGCTTAATGAGAGTACATTTGCCAGTTGTCCCTTTTGTCATGCTAAATATTTCCTTGTGCTCCGCCAGCAATGCCAGTAGCTGTTCTTTTTGCTGCAGATCAGCCGGAGACTCTTCCAGCGACACAACAGGCTCAAAATGGGCTGGAATGGGAGAGATGACTTCATCTCTATGAATGGGAAGCGTCACCAATTCAGACTCATCTACAGAGAAAAACTCCCCCAGGTGCAGGCCTGCTCTCAGTAAAATGTCCCTATCAGTCGGATTAAGTATACGTGCAGTGGTCAGTCCATCCTTCACTGATGTGAGTGTGTGCACTACAACACATTCACTCTTGACAGGAAGGTTGGGTTTTAAGTAACCCATAAAATCAGGAAGGTGTTCAGCTGGCCCCACAGACGTCAGGTTAACAGGTACCAGCATCTCACTGAGAGGTGGCAGTGTTACAGTGGAGGTGACAGAAACATTGCAACACTCTGGAATCAGATCTGTGCCCCTCAAAAGAGGAATAATTGTGCCCTCTATTTGCAATCGATTTTGGTCGAAGTCCAAAAGGGCACGATTAGACACCAGAAAGTTTAGGCCCAGCAGTGCTCTCTGTGTAAAACCCCTCAAAATATAGAAAACCTGCTGCCAAGAGTAATTGCCTAAACGTAGAGTGGCAGTAATGGTGCCCAATGTGTCTAACATCTCACCATTCACTGCCCGGGCGTCAATCAACTCTGGATTCAGGGGTCGTTGCCGCAGAGCTGGCACCGACATACGGAAATCTGCACTGATGAATGACTCTGTTGACCCCGAATCCACTAATATATTGACTTCTGTCCCCTCAATGTTTCCCCTCACATATGAGGTGCACCACGGCTTTGTTACTTTCTGGACCAGCGCATCCCCCTGTGTGAGGTGACATATTTCTTCTAAAGGGCCCATGTGTTGTTCTCTTGCTGGTGTTTGGGCCGCAACATCAGCTACATCTCTTTTAACGGCTGGTTGGATTAGTTTTCCCTCTTGGGGGACAGGAATCGAACCCCTCTCCGCCTTTGGGGCTCCTCCAAGACTTGACCCCTTGCAGGACTGGGACCTCTCCAGTTAGGGGAGAGGGCTCGTTGCTTAGCAGGTGACCAATCAGTCCATCTTCCTGCAGGACCTTCCCCTACTCCCCTCTCATACGAGCCACGGACCGGTGACCGACCCCTCTACTCCCCCTGTGGGTGACGTGACTGGCAGCCCAGTTCCCTACAAGTACATTGACAATGACCGTCACGCTGCCGGGTAGATGGTCTCCATTCCTCCGTCCAGCGGCTTGATCTCAGTTGATTATTCTCCTCCATCACGTCTCATTTCCATTTTCATTTCTTTCATGTCCTCAGTGAGCCTTTCCACAGCTCTGAACAGCTGACTTCCGTCGGATATGGAATGCACTGTAGCCGTTGCACCAGCCCCAGCTGGAGGCTGTTGGAAAGGGGGGATTGCATAGTCCAGTTTCAGGGTCTCTCGAGCCATTTCACATTGGCCTGCAATCATCAGGGCTTCTTCCAAATCAGTGGCCCCCTGTTCATGACATTTGGCTCTCAGGGCTGGGTCTAGCCCGTCAAGGAATCTCCTAAACTTTTCCTCTTTCTGAGCTACATCCCCATATCCAGGGAAAGCATCTTGAACTAGCTTGCTTATCTCTGCTGCATAAACTTCCAAACTCTCACCTGAGGCACGAGGGCGAGCGCAGAGGTTTGCTTGGAAACAGTCTAGGAAATGTCTTTGTCCAAATGCATCTTGTAACTTCTCCTTTGTGGCATCATTGTCTGCCTGCACAACAACTGGTAAGCTATCCCACAGCAGAAAAGCAGCCTTTGTCAGTCGTGTAGGTAAAATCCTTGCCAGCTCGTAATCGTAATCACTTTTGGTGCTCCCAACCAGCGCCTTCACAGCAACTTCATATTGCCGGGCCCACGAAGAAAAGCTCTGTTTTTCTTCTCCGGTGAAAGGCGGTGGGAGCTCAATCCTCACATTGCCGATGAAAGGTCTTTCTTCGCTCCATGATTTATAGTCCCGGCGATCGGTCTCGTGACGCCACATGTTACAGTAAATCTAATAGTCTGGCTAACTATGGTTACACACCCGACGGCCTCTTATAGCAAGAGCCGCAATCTCCAACTCGCGCTAAACGAACACTGAGGGGGAAAAAAATGCGCGGGAGCTAGCAGGGGGGCTAGCAACCTAACTTCCTAAGACTTTTTTTTTTTTTTTTACTCACACTATGTATATTTAACGCGAGACGTCCTGTAGGTAAGGATCCCACTGCTGCCACCAATGTAACCGAGGGTCCTGTTTGCGCGCCTATACTTTGTAATGTACAAAATAAGGACACGGAGCGTTTCTGCGGAACGGGCACAGCCGCCGTCTTTATTACTCTTCTCTACCCTCCCTTTTACAACCACACCATGGCGCAGACTTCCGGTCTGGCTCCTTCAAAACAAAATCACCGGAACACAGTTAATCGAACACATTAACTCTTTTACAACATCATGAATGGTGACAAGCTTTAATATTTAGGACATTTCTTAAAGACATTTAACTCCAAATGTAAAGCTGTTCAATTCCTCATGAATAATATCACATTATAATATTTTGGAGCAAAATGAAAGAAGTCTTTAATATGTCGTGTAATGCTGTCACCTAGTGGCCATGTGTGATAACAACACAGAGAACAGAAAAAGAGACACTGCTGCAGACAACCACTCAGCTGTCAGCTGTGTCAGACACCACAAAAGGAATTTAAAGCAGTTTGTGTGGAGGTATATAACCTCCCACCTTCTCCTTCTGTTCCTGCTGCTATGATGAACAATGCAGATATGATCCACTGGCTGTGCTGCATGTTTGGTAAAAACTGTTGGTCTGAGTCCACTGCAAAGACATTATTTCTCCACATTATCGGCAAACATAGAAGTTAATCATTTCTACTCCTTCTAGCTCCTCCTGCAGCCTCCTCTCTCCTCCTGGTGAGCTGAGACTTCCTTCAACATGATGAAGAAGTTTCTGATGACAGAAGGAGGTACCCATTATATACACGAGAAGAGTCCTGAGAACAAAGGGAGGGGAAACATGTAAAACTTATCAGTGATCAAAACAGTCATTGGTGTCTGATAAGACATCCAGAAATCCCAGTGAGGAGTTTCTGAATCATTCTGGTTAATGATGGGAAAACTAAATGTGTGCAGAATAATGCAGACATGAAACTGCAGCATCTCTTCAGCTGCTCCTTTCTGATGAAGATGATAATGATGATGAAGACAAAGAGAGTCATCTGAAAGGTTTTGTAACTAAGATGAAGCTGGAAAACAACAATCGTGACTTCCTAAAACTTTCTGAAGCCACCAACTTTCTGTCAGAAAGACTTCAGCAGAAACCCTGAAGACAAACTTTTCCCAACAGGATCAACTCTGTCCATGCTGATGCATTCACGGAACAGTGGGAACATGGGATTTCAGAATTGTTTGTAGGATTTACACGTGATCGAACATCCTGTGTGTAGTTATTGTTTACATGATATTTAAAGAGACTTCTTTCTCTCAAGTCTTTTTTACATAAATTCTGCCATGTTTTAGTTTTTATAACTTCAGGTTTCCACAGAAGTAGATGGATCTTTCATTTAGTTCTCATCAATCCCATATCCCTGAATGCAGCATAGTGACGTCACACTACGCCCTTTCGTCACATGATTCGGCTTTATGGTATTTTCGCGGTTGCAGGCGGATCGGAGAGCTGCTCGGTTTTCTGAGCAGACCCAGAATGGAGGAGCAGAACCAGGACCACAACCCCGCCGACAGGACCGAAGCGGGCTCATCCTCTGGTCGCACCGGTCGACAGGTCAGTGTTGAGGACACTGAAGACACGAAGACGAGACTCCGAGTCTCATCCGTTTGTTTTGGTTTTCTATGAGTGGTGAAAAAGAAAACCAGTAAAAGTTTGTGTTTCGATGTTTTTCCTCGTTTAAAACAGCAAAGTATCCGCGTTTCTTCCCAGACAGAAGCCAACGTAGGAGCTACGTCTGTAACACAGAGGAACGGAGATAATATATCACGTTACTTTTCCAGATGTAGTAAAAATGGTCCTCGATGGAACCTCATACTGCTGGACAAAGACTCCATTTCGCAGCATTGTTGAGTCGTAAGCTTTGCCCCTATTCAGGGTCTGCACGCTAAGCGAGCTTACCGATAGTAAAATGAGACGGAGTGTACGAAAATTACCTATAGTGCTCCGCTCCTCCGTTGCCTAGCAACTACATTCGCCATGTTTATATGATTACTGATGCCATTCTTCCCGGCAACCAGTTCCGCCCTCATCCGCTCGGCGCAGGGCTACTCAATTAGATATTCAGGTGGGCCAGATTTTCAAATAAAAAAAATGATCAGACCTAGTAAATAAAGTAAGGGAAAATAAATCAGTAAAAATAAAAAAAATAATTAAAAAAGACACATTTATAATTTGAAAAATAAACATTTTATTAATTTTTCTATTTTAAATTCAGTCCCACATGACATGGGCAAATGCACAAAATAAAGTAGTAAAAATTCCAGCCAAAGCCTATTTTTCTCCTAACTTTTAAAATAAAAAGGTCATATCAAACTAAACTTCTCGATGTGGTGCCTCCTCACATTATAATCTTTAAACACATTCACACACTCTTTGCACCAAATGATAAAGGTGCGAGAGGACATTCGTTTCCAAAATAAGCCGGACTCATCCATATTAAAAAAAAAATTGTTCAGGCTTATATCCCCCTTCCTCAATGATCACTTTAAATTAGTTGTTCACGTATTCCTCTGCTCCAACAATATTCACAGAGGAAGTCCAAAGCGTTTCTGAAATTTCTCAAACCAGCCTTTGCTGGCATTAAATGGGCTTGATACTGCAGGAACAGCACTTGTCGATGGCCCGAGTTCCTCCTCCTGCTCTTCGTCGTCATGAATGTTGTCATCACTGTCAGCGAAGGTTTCATAAAGTTTTTTAGCTTTTGTGCGGATAACGTTGGTATCCAGCGTAATGTTCTTTTTAAAGATTAATTTATTCCGTAATGGCGCCCTACAGTCGCATAGCATATAACCGTCCTTTAGCATGTCCAGAAGTTTAACTTTTCCTGCGATAGTTAGCATACTCCTCTTCCTTTTAGGTGCATCCTCAGATGCCTTTGCCAGTGCAGAGCGTTTCGTGGACATTGTGCGGTTTGTTAAGAAGAACATTTGCAAACAGAAATTTAGCAAGATGAGGCGCCAAGACTGTTGATATAAATCCGTGAAACAGCGAAGCTGTGAAAGGTCCATGTCAATACCGCGGTTCAGGTGGTTGTAGACAGTGACAGTGTTGTATTTTGTGTGTTTCTTCAATCTCCACTTGGTGCTGAGAATGAAGACAGATTTTTTCTTTTTGGGTGCAACACAATCAGCAAAGCACTGCCAGATGTGAACACCTGTGACGAGAATTTATTGCATCGTGACGCATCCAATATCCAGGTTTACCATTGTCTAAGTAAACAACACGCTTGTATTTTCCAACTTTTTCAGTTGTGGCTCTGAAAAATTGAATTAATAAATAAAGTCAGAGTTCAAGCCTAGCATCCATTGTTTGCAATAGGCTACTGATAGCACCTATAGTTAAAAAAAAACAAAAAACAAACAAACAGTAGTTTACAGGGTTTGTCCACATTCTCGATTGTGAAAATGAACAATGTTTGGGGGAAAAAAAAACCTTTGTCATCTTTTGCATTAGTTTGTATATGTTTTGATAACTATGGTAATATAATAATAAGGTGTGTTGTTAGTTTTGGTTCTGGTTGGAAAAGGCATTTGCTGTTCTGTTAAAGTAGAAGTGCATTTTCTCAATTGACAATATGAACCACAACAGCCTTTCTGTGTGGAGTCTGCATGTTCTCCCTATGTATGCATTTTTATTTTCCCCGGGTACTATGGCCATCTAAATGTATGCTAGGTTAATGAATCCCTTCTCAGATTTAAGTTGCTTTGGAGAAAAGTGTCTGTAGAATAGAATAAAATAAAAAATATAACACTGGCTTGCTGTTATCAGTAGCAGACATATGATCTTTAATTAACATTCTGCCTATTTTTAATTTCTGCACATCAATACTTAATCCCGTACCTGAACTAAAGTCTGCTGCTTATACCTGAAGATCCTGGGGCGATTTATCAAGATGCTGCTACATGGAAGTTAGCTTGGTCTTAGAAGACCTCCTCAATCCTACCAACTCGTCTTCCGATATGGAAGCAGAGCTGGGGGACTCAGGGGTGGACTCTCCTATCTCTGGGACTGAAGTCGCTGAGGTGGTCAAAAAGCTCCTTGGCGGCAAGGCCCCGGGGGTGGATGAGATCCGCCCAGAGTTCCTTAAGGCTCTGGATGCTTTGGGGCTGTCCTGGCTGACATGCCTCTGCAGCATCGTATGGACATCGGAGACAGTGCCGCTGGATTTCATACTGCATTAAGATATGCTGATTTTAAACATTCATGCCAAAAGGATGAAATTGTAACGAAGCAAATTAATCAAAACCGCATTTATTGAGCAGTTAAAGCAGTGAAACAAACATGTCATTTTAAAACAAAATAAAGTGCCTTTGCATGATGTAATAAATGCAACGTATGAAAATAGGTGGCCTTTTGTGGCGACACTTTTCCGACATACTTTGCATACAACGGTTGTTTGGTCAACATCCTCTCTCCGGTTACCAAACCACCGCCAGATGATGGATCCTGTACTATTTTCTTCTATTCTTTTCTTTTTTTTGCCACTAAAACAGTCTATCCCTTTGAAAAATTATTTTGAATACCAGTAAAACCACATTGTATAAATCAGTTTTGTCCTGCTTTATTAAATGTTAGATTATCAAATATCAAATTTAACCAAAGGACTGTTATGTTTTATGGAATTGCTAGCTGCATGTGCAACCCTCTTCCTTTATCTGGGCTTGGGACTGGCACAGTGATTCAAAAAAGACACTTCGACAGAGATACATTTATGTTTTTTTATTTGTGTATTTTTCTTCCTTTTAGTTTAGTCTTTTTTTTTTTTTTTTTACTTTTAGCTTGCTTTGGGTTGTACTATTATAAGGCTTTGCTTTATGGATACGTTTTTGAGTTGTCGTGTATTTTTTTGTAATTGCAGAATTTAGCATTGAAATCAGCTTTATAATACAGGCAGAATGTCCTCATATCTCCAATAAACTGCTTCGGCCAGCTTTTAATTCAGGATTTGATTCCCACTCCTTTCTGTACTTTCTAGAGACATGACGAGCTAGATAAATATGCTTGTGTCACACACACAGTGGATGAGGTGAGTAAGTGACAGAGGTTGTGAATGTAATCAAATAGAATTAATTATTTTTGCGTGACGTGAAAAACTTTGTAATTTACGTCCCACTCTGTAATCCAGAGCGGGATCAGTGGCGGATTTGGCTGTTTGTAGGTGGAGTCGTGCAGGTGTCCTCTCTGCTCCTCTGACTGGCTGCAGCCGGAGCCGACTGAGTGCTTTAGGACGGGGAGAGACTCTCGTTCGTGACAATAACTTTACAATATGCGCTTTAAAGTCAGTCTCCAAAACACCAGGAAAGTCTCCAATAGCTCCAGTAAAAGTTGGTAGATTTGTCCATAGTCTCTTTTCACAAAAAAAGTCGCCAGATTTAGCAAGAAAGTCGCCAAGTTGGCAACAGTGGCTACACGCTGCCTCTCATGACGTAGCACGTAGCTCACATTATGTACGTAACTAGGTGCGCTTGCTTTAACTCTCTGTGCAAAGTGGTGCAGAGTCGAGGAGGAGTGAGAAAACCCCGCCCACAACTAAAAACAACTGCGTGACAACAGGATACTCGAATATGATGAATATAGGCATTTTCTATATCGCACAGAGGACTAGCCACGATATCTCGAGTATATTCGATATATCGCCCTGCCCTAATTGGCAGACTGGGGTGGTGGTCCCCCTTTTCAAGAAGGGGGACCGGAGGGTGTGTTCCAATTACAGGGGAATCGCACTCCTCAGCCTCCCTGGTAAAGTCTATTCAGGGGTCCTGGAGAGGAGGGTCCACCGGATAGTCGAATCTCGGATTGAGGAGGAACAGTGTGGTTTTCTTCCTGGTCGCAGAACAGTGGACCAGCTCTATACCCTCTTTGGGGTCCTGTAGGGGGCATAGGAGTTTGCCCAACCAGTCTACATGTGCTTTGTGGACCTGGAGAAGGCGTTCGACCGTATCCCCCGGGGGCTCCTGTGGGGGGTACTCTGGGAGTATGGGGTACCAGACCCCCTTGTACGAGCTGTCCGGTCCCTGTACGACAGGTGTCAGAGCTTGGTCTGCATTGCCAGTAGTAAGTCGGATTCGTTTCCGGTGAGGGTTGGACTCCGCCAAGGCTGCCGTTTATCACCGATTCTGTTCATAACTTATATGGACAGAATTTCTAGGTGCAGCCAAGGTGTTGAGGGGATCCGGCTTGGTGGCCTCAGGATTGGGTCCCTGTTTTTTTGCAGATGACGTGGTCCTGTTGGCTTCATCTGGTCGTGATCTTCAGCTCTCACTTGAGCGATTCGCGGCCGAGTGTGAAGCGGCTGGGATGAGAATCAGCTCCTCCAATTCTGAGACCATGGTCCTCAGCCGGAATAGGGTGGATTGCCCTCTCCGGGTCAGGAGTGAGGTCCTGCCCCAAGTGGAGGAGTTTAAATATCTCGGGGTCTTGTTCACGAGTGAGGGAAGAATGGACTGCGAGATCGACAGACGGATCGGTGCGGCGTCTGCAGTAATGTGGACTCTGCGCCAGTCTGTCGTGGTGAAGAAGGAGCTGAGCCAGAAGGCAAAACTCTCAATTTACCAGTCGATCTATGTTCCTACCCTCACCTATGGTCATGAACTGTGGGTCGTGACCGAAAGAAGGAGATCTCGTATACAGGCGGCTGAAATGAGTTTCCTCCGCAGGGTTGCCGGGAGGGGCTCAGAGTAGAGCCGCTGCTCCTCTGCATAGAGAGGAACCAGTTGAGGTGGCTCGGGCATCTGGTCAGGATGCCTCCTGGACGCCTCCTTGGTGAGGTGTTCCAGGCACGTCCCTCTGGGAGGAGACCCCGGGGAAGACCCAGGACACGCTGGAGGGATTATGTCTCTCGGCTGGCCTGGGAACGCCTCGGGACCCCCCCCGCAGAGTTGGCAAATATGGCTGTGGAGAGGGAAGTCTGGGCTTCTCTGTTTAGGCTGCTGCCCCCGCGACCTGACCACGGATAAGTGGCTGAAAATGAAAATGAAGATGAAGATTCTCCATTTGGCCACTTGTATACCCAAAGTGTACCATTTTTTTTAACTTATTTGAAGGGAATATGGCTACATATACTGCGTGCAACACAATTCACCACTTGGCCCTGGCATTTTTCCACTGTCTTCAGTTTCTACCACTGTGCACAGTGTAAAATCAAGAACTATAAAATCAGACTCATAGTTAACTTTAGCTATCTTAGCTATCTTCAGAACATGATAAAACTACATCTATGTGTTCCCTTTAGAGATTATATGATGATGTTTAATTTGTTTAGGGTTTCTTAGACATGCAGTTTAATTATATACTACATTCTAACAGAGAAAATGTGAAAGAAAAATCTATCAAAGAAATTGCTGCATTTCTATACTGGCTCTGTGTTTTCACCTTTATGCATCAAAATCTCGTATTGTGGTGATGCTTCTGTATTTATGCACAAAGATATGCGTGATGGATAAAGTCTCATTCAAATGTAAAATATTGTTCGACAGAGATATAAACAGAGAATCGGGCTAACTTTGGCAGAACAAGCACTGATTTTAAGCGTAGTGGTTCAGTCAGCTAGGAGAGTTACTGCCGGAGTTTCTGTCTTGGTTTCGGGTCTTTGTTTGGTGCCGGGCTCTGTCGTTACCACGATTTCTCTGAGATCAACAACAGCTGAGTCCGTGACGCGGGTCACACTCCCTGTTCAACTGCTGGGGGCAAGCAGAAAGAGGCGGTTTCAGCCGGCTGCGCAATCAAGCTGAGTAGACTCAGCTGTGTCAGTCCCAGGTACTTAAGCAGCCCAGGTGTGCTTTCGCGTCAGCGAAGCGTTAGCCACTGTGTCAGCCCACATTGGGTTCAGACCACCAAAGGGTAAAGACCTACGAGTCTACCTGCGCAAGTCCACCGAGCAAAGGCACGAGCAGCCGCAGCTAAGCACACATTACCATGTGTCGCCAACCAATCCCTGTCCGATATGGGTACAGACCAAGGCGTGTGTCCCACAGACAACGCAATCCTCTAAACCTCTCTCGACCACTGTCTCCCACACTATCCGCATGCTCTGTCACCTTCGGTCTTTGGAACTGTCAGTCCGCAGTTAACAAAACAGAATTCATCAATTCACTGATGTCAGTCTCAGACGTTCAGGTCCTAGCCCTGACTGAGACCTGGATCCGTCCAGAAAACACAGCTACTCCAGCTGCCCTCTCCTTTAACGTAGATTTTACTCATACACCTCGCTCTACCGGACGAGGAGGTGGAACGGGCATCCTGCTTCCTAAAGAATGGAACTTTACCTCTCTCTGTCCTTTGGCTTCCCACTCGGCACTCGAATATCATGCAGTAAAGGTCTCTTCACCTACCAATACATACATTCTGGTCATAAATCGCCCTCCAGGAGGCAACATGAATGACTTTATCTCTGAGATGGACATGCTACTCTCTTGACATACCTGATGATGGCACACCCCTAATTGTCATGGGAGACTTAAATATTCACACTAGCAAAACTCAGGCCAATGACTTTTTGAACCTCATCAACTCCTTCAGTCTCAGGCTAGTCCTGACTCCTCCAACACACAAAGCCGGCCATGCTCTTGACTTGGTACTGACCAGAAACTGCTCCTCAATGGATCTGTCTGTCACTCCGCTGCACCTTTCAGACCACTTCCTGGTCAAATTCTCAGCCCTTCTCTCTCATGACACCCAAGAGGTTCCGAGGACGGTTTCCTACCGCAGAAACCTGAGATCGCTAAGTCCCGCACAGCTGTCTGATGAGGTTAACTGTACCCTCCCCTCTGATTCAGACTTTTCCTCACTGTCCACTAATGAGGCTACAGAAACACTCTGCTCCTCTCTTGCCTCCTCTCTGGACAAACTCTGTCCTCTGCTGTCTAAACCAGCCAGACAGAACCCACCCAGTCCATGGCTCACTGAGGTCCTAAGACGTCACAGAGCAGGTCTCAGGGCAGCAGAAAGAAAGTGGTGCGAATCCAATAAACTCACTGTCTTGTTGAAGTACCGGCTTCAGCTCTCACTCTTCACATCCAGCCTAAAGGCTACCAAGATGGACTTCTATCAGAACAAGATCCGCAATGCTCCTAACGCACGACAGCTATTTATGGCATTCAACTCTCTTCTCTCCCCACCTCTTGCTCAGCCACCAGCCATGCTGACCGCAGAAATGATTGCATCCTTTTTTACCGAAAAGGTTGCTCCCATCAGTAATCAGTTCTCTGAGACTGACCAGCTCAGTCCACCACATCCAGCTAGTGGTGCTTCATTTTGCTCCTTCCGCACTCTGAATGAGAGTGAAGTCCTAAAGCGTCGACAAAACTCTAAACCCACTACCTGTGCACTTGATCCGGTCCCTACCGACATCCTGCAGAGCATTTCTCCTATGATCAAAACTGCAGTAACTCATATTATTAACAACTCCTCTCTTGAATCTGGGGTCTTTCCCTCTGTCTTCAAGCAAACTTGGGTCACCCCGCTGCTGAAGAAACCCACACTCGACCCAGCCCAAGTTGAAAACTACCAGCCGGTCTCGTTGGTGCCTTTCTTATCTAAACTACTAGAGCGTGCAGTGTTAGGCCAAATCTCACAATTCCTCCATGATGAAAACCTTTTTGATCCATATCAGTCTGGCTTTAGGCAAGGCCATTCCACTGAAACTGCTCTCCTGTCTGTTACTGATTCCCTCCAGCTTGCCAGATCCACTGGTCAATCCTCAGTGCTGGTCCTGCTGGACCTGTCTGCTGCTTTTGACACAGTGAACCATCAGATTCTCCTCTCCACACTCTCTGGGCTTGGCATCTCTGGATCTGTCCTCTCAGGAAGATCCTTCGGGGTATCCTGGCGAGGAGGAGTGTCCAGCTCACATGAGTTGAAAACAGGGGTGCCTCATGGGTCGGTGCTCGGCCCTCTTCTCTTCTCACTATACACTTCCTCACTTGGTGCAGTCATAAGTTCTCACGGCTTCTCCTACCACTGTTACGCTGATGACACTCAGCTTTTCCTCTCCTTTCCTCTGGATGACACAACCGTCTCAATGAGATATCAGCTTGCCTTGCTGATATCTCGGCATGGATGAAGGTTCGCCACCTTCAGCTCAATCTGTCCAAGACAGAGCTCATTGTCTGCCCAGCCAATCCTTCCTTACATCCGCAATTAAGTGTGAAGCTCGACTCTGTCACACTTGTTCCTCCACCTGCTGCCCGGAATCTTGGGGTCATGGTGGATGACCAGTTGACCTTTAATTTCCATGTTGCCTCGATTGCCCATACCTGTCAATATGCTCTCTACAACATCAAGAGGTCAAAACCTCTGCAGATGATCCAGAATGCCGCAGCGCATCTGGTTTTCAACCAACCCAAACGAGCTCATGTCACTCCGCTGCTAATCGCTCTTCACTGGCTTCCGGTTGCAGCACGCATCCAATTCAAAGCCTTGCTTCTGGCTTACAAAACAATAACTCAAACGGCTCCCGTCTACCTTCATGACCTAATCCAGGCCTACACTCCCTCTCGACAGCTGCGTTCCACCAGTGAAAGACGCCTAATGTTACCACCACAACGTGGGACTAAATCACTAGCCAGACTCTTTTCCTCTGTTGTGCCACGATGGTGGAATGATCTCCCAAACTCTGTCCGCTCTGCAGAGTCCCTGTCTACTTTTAAGAGCAAGCTGAAGACTCAGCTCTTCAAGGAGCACTTCAACACTTAGTATGGCTGTATTTAGTGGAAAGTTGGAGAACTTAGCCCAGTTCTTTGCAACAAACTTTATGATATTATTTCTTTGTATTATAACATAGGTGACATTATATGGTGGGAAGGGAGTAAAGAAAACAAAACAAAAAAAGTCTATAGCACTTCATGCAAGGATCTGCATCCAAGTGGACAGTCCGCCAGCATCTTCCTATGATGTCCTCTACTGTTTAATTTTGTGCTTGTGGTTTTTCTCACTCATATGTAAGTTGCTTTGGATAAAAGCGTCTGCTAAATGACTGTAGAATAGAATAGAATAGATTGTGAGATGTAGAATGTCAACAAACTATTTACACTCCAAAGACCCACAAGAACAGGAATTGTGTGGATAAACCGAGAATGACCACAGAATGGTGAGGAAATAAAATATGTTGCTCTTGGAAAGAATAGTTTTGCAATTTGGTGAAATACTGTGTGATAAACATGCAGTCTGTAAAATATGTAGATTGGCTTTGTTTGTTTTGATGCTGATGTCAGCCTAAATAAGGTGATGTTTGGTATCATCTAAAAGTGCGTTTTTTTTTTGTTTTTTGTTTTCTTTATATGATCATTACGTTTGAGTGAAGTGAACCGATCAAACATTGTGCTACACTTTGTTGTGGGTGTAGCACATATTGATGACACAATAGTTGCAGTATGAGAAACTAATACTTTGTTGTAAACCTGCATGCTGATCCGTAATGTTGTCAAGTAAGTTTAATCATCAACTGCAGTTCATTTCTTACTTTGTGCGGGCAATGTTTTTGTTGTTGCAATTAACTTATTTTTATTTTCTTACTCTCTTTGTCCATCAGCCTTAGTTGGCTAAATTTGCCTTAGTTGTCTTTTTTTTAAGTTCCCCATATAATTCTGTTTTAATTTGAGATGTTGCAGGTGGTGGTTCGTCTCCTTACAGATGTCGCAGCACTTTGTCTGTCTTTATTTTTTGTCAATTAATTTTTTACATTGTTGCTGTTATTGTTTTGATCGACGATCTCATACTGGTGATTTTTGCTCATCTATCTGTTGTCTCCTTGTCCTTGTTCCTTCTCTTCTCTTTGCTTATATCTCCTTCATTTTCATTGTTTATTCCCAATTACTTTGATCTTTCTTTGTCATACAACCCTCTTGGCCAGCATTATTATGTATATTCAGCAATAGAGAAATTTAAAAATAAAAAAAGAGGGGCTCCATGATATAAGGCCCCTCTTAGGGTTTGTCCGGCATGAAATGAAATGAAAAATACTTTATTAATCCCCAAAGGGAAATTCAATATTGTAGTATATAATAATTTGAGGAGGTCTTGTTCCGGAGGCTGATGGCTGCTGGCAGGAATGATTTTCTGTATCTTTCAGTCTTTCATCAGACCTGAAGAAGCCTCTCACTGAACACACTTTGTTTCATCACTGTGTTGTGGAGATGGTGTGAAGAATCCTCCATCATCTTCATCAGCTTGTGGAGCATTCTTCTTTGGACAATCAGCTCCAGCAGCTCCAGAGTTACTGCAAGCACAGAACCAGCTTTCTTGGATCAGTTTGTTGATTCTCTTCAAGTCTCTGGTTCTGATGCTACTACCCCAACAGATGGCTGCAAAGCTGACTGCTCTCTCCACAACAGACTTATAGAAGATATGCAACATCTTGGTGCAGACGTTAAAAGATCTCAACTTCCTTAAGAAGTAGAGTCTGCTCTGACCTTTCTTGTAGATGTATTCAGTGTTGCCTTTCCAGTCCAGTTTGTTGTCCAGCTGAACTCCAAGATACTTGTATTCCTCCACTCGCTCCACCTCCTCTCCCAGGATGGAAACAGTGCTTTGTTTATTCTTGTTCTTCCTGAAGTCAACAATCATCTCTTTTGTTTTGCTGGTATTTAATATGAGATGATTGTCACCGCACCATATAACAAACTGACTGACCAGTTCTCTGTACTCTGCTTCTTGTCCATCACTGATACACCCCACAACTGCAGAACCATCAGAGTATCTCTGCTGATGGCTGGACTCAGAGTTGTACTGGAGGTCTGAGGTGTACAGTGTGAAGAGGAATGGAGAGAGTACAGTTCCTTGTGGTGCACCAGTGCTGCTGACCTCCATCTCAGACACACAACCTTTCAGTCTCACAAACTGGGGTCTGTTTGTTTGGTAGTCATAGATCCAGGTGATTGTGGAAGTATCCACCTGGAATATTTGGAGCTTCTCACATAACAAATCAGGCTGGATGGTATTAAAAGCACTTGAGAAATCAAAGAACATGACCCTCAGAGTGCTGCCTGAATGGTCCAGATGAGAGGGTGCTCTCTGGAGCAGGTATATGATGGCATCTTCAACCCCAAGTCCATTACGATATGCAAACTGTAATGGGTCCTGAAAGGTATTTACTTGCTTGTTGAGGTGAGCCAGTCAGAGTCTCTCCAGGACTTTCATTATGTGAGAAGTCAGGGCAACTGGTCTGTAGTCACTTGGTTCCGCTGGTTGTGTTTTTTTGTTTTAGGCACTGGAACACGGCAGGAGGTTTTCCACATCACCGGGACTCTATTTTGTCTCAGACTGGTGTTGAAAAGGTGCTGGAGAATCGGACATAGTTGTTATGAGCAGGTCTTGAGAACTCTGGGAGTGACACCATCTGGACCTGAAGCCTTGTTCTGGTTCAGTTTCTAAAGTTGCTTCAGATCTTCCTAAAGGAAGCAGGGCAGAACAACTGTATCCATTATTCATAGTTGCATAAAATAAGTCCAAGATCTTATTTTCTCTGGTGGAGCAGCTGACAAACTGCTGGAATGTTGAGTTGCAGAGAGGGAGACGTTGAAGTCTCTGGAGATCGCCATGAATGAGTTTGGATGCTGTTTGTAGCCGAGCAACGACGCAGCTGATGATGTCACAGGCTGTGTCTGGTGCGGTACCAGGTATTATATAAACCGCTACCAGAATAACACAGGTAAACTCTCTGGGTAAATAATATGGACGGAAGCTCACAGCTAACAGTTCAATGTCCCTTGTGCATATCTTCTCCTTGACAGTAACATGTCCAGGATGACACCAACACTGGTTAACCAGCACTGCAATTCCACTACCCTTTAGCTTTCCGCTGTGTTGTCTACTGCGGTCTGCACGGATTGTTTTAAAGCCTGGTACAGACACATTACAGTCGGGGATGTTTTCATGCAGCCATGTCTCGGTGAAGCACATAATACTGCACTCTCTGTATTCTTTCTGAGACCTTGTTAGCATCTCGAGCTCGCCTGTTTTGTTAGCTAGCAATCTCACATTACCCATGATGACAGTCGGGAGAAATGGTTTAAATCTCCATCACTTTCGCTCTCTGACTCCCGCTCTGCATCCTCTTCTTTCTTTTCAACTCCATCGGGATTTGATGTGTTGTTTCGCTGATAATCCTGATTTGGAAGAGATTAATCAGTTGATCCCGATTGTAAACAAGTCTTTCGTTGCCATGAAGACTCATAACAAGCCTTGAAAGAGCAAAAATATGCAGAAAAATCTTCCTTGCAACACACCCTCCAAACCGGCATGAAATCCTCAGGAAAAAAACCCCTAATTTGAGGTAATATCTATGTGAGAAGACTTTGAACTTTAAAAAAATCAAGATAGCAAATCAGAGCTATTACAATTTGCTGCCAACGGATGGCACAATCTAGAATGGAATGATGACGCAGATCCTCATTCTGCTTGCTGTGACGCTGGATAGGACAAGTTAGAGAAAGAAGAAAAATACATCTGTATGGACCATAAAGCATTCAAATAGACTTATTACTATTCACCTCTTAAATTGCTGTACCATAATCCCAATCTGGCACTGCCAAAGGACAGGTCAGCAGTTAAAATGCTTTAAAACTATCTTACAGGTGTTAAAGAGTATTAAAAATTTTTAATTGAAAATGAAATTAATAAAGACATTGTTATGAATTCAGCAGGATGTTTTGGTGGGAAAAGGTGTAATCTGTTCTGTGCAAGAATATTGTGGCAAAATATTATTTCAATATGGCAATGTCCATTGAGGAACACCTTAAGAAATGTTCATACTCAGTATATATATTTTTGCCATCACCACTGTGATTAATATGTGGGGTCTACCACAATAAAACAAGAAAAGCTGGGTCTTCTGTGCCCCCACTTTTCCCAACCATTTTCCTCCTCAAACACATATTTGTCAATGATCGTTTTCCACTGCTTGATACACTTGGAAACGTCCAGGTCAAGGGCTGCAGTAATTTTTTGCAATGAGTTCAATTTCCTCTTGGCAGTCTTATAATTTCTCACCTCCTCCATCAAGCGCTCATCCGTCTGGTCCATTGTGAGTTGTTTTTAAAAATGGAGGCTTCCATAATTATTTTACAAGGAGATTAAAAAATTTAAAACACCTCATCACAATATGACTAATCACAAAGGATTACTTCTGTGTCACCATGGTTGTGTAGCTGGACCATATCTCTGGTTTGGAGAGGAACTTTTTGAGCATCTGTTGAAGTACGCAGAGCCTACAACACTGGCGGCATAACTGGCCGGTAGCAGACGCTGCACATGTGCAACTGAGCCTTGAGATTTAAATATTTTCTTTCTTGTCATTTCAGAAACATGGAAAACAAAAGAGATGCAACCATCACAGTGTTCAACAACATAAGAAAGCCTTCACCAGTGCATCACAACCCAAGAGCCATCAGAGGATTCATACTGGACAGAAAGCATACACCTGTGATCAGTGTGGAAAGACTTTTAATTCCACAAGTAATTTAAAACTTCACAAATATATTCACACTGGAGAGAAACCATACAGGTGTGATCAGTGTGGTACAGCTTTCAGTCACCCAAGTACTTGAAGAAGTCATCGGCGGATTCACACTGGAGAGAAACCATACAGATGTGATCATTGTGGTGAAGCTTTTAGTACCTCAAGTACTTTGAGAAGTCACCAACGTTTTCACACTGGAGAGAAACCATACAGGTGTGATCAGTGTGAATCAGCGTTTACTGAATCAAGTACTTTAAAAAAAACACCAACGTATTCACACTGGAGAGAAACCATACAGGTGTGATCTGTGTGGGGCAGCTTTTAGTCAATTAGGTGACTTAAAACGTCACCAACGCATTCACACTGGAGAGAAGCCATACAGATGTGACCAGTGTAAGGCAGCTTTTAGTCTTGCAAATAGTTTAAAAAGTCACCAACATATTCACACTGGAGAGAAACCCCACAGGTGTGATCAATGTTGCGCAGCTTTCAATCAGTCAGGTCACTTACAAAAGCATCAACGCATTCACACTGGAGAGAAACCGTACTGGTGTGATCAGTGTGGAACAGCTTTTACTGACTCAAGTGCCCTAAAGAGTCACCAACGTATTCACACTGGGGAGAAACCATACAGGTGTGATCAATGTTGCGCAGCTTTCAGTCAATTAAATAACTTAAAAAGTCACCAACGCGTTCACACTGGAGAAAAACCATACAGGTGTGATCGGTGTATGGCAGCTTTTAGTCACTCAAGTACTTTAAAAAGTCACCAACGTATTCATACTGGAGAAAAACCATACAGGTGTGATAAATGTGGTGTAACTTTCAGTCAATTAAATCACTTAAAAAGTCACCAACGCGTTCACACTGGAGAGAAACCGTACTTGTGTGATCAGTGTGGAACAGCTTTTGCGGAATCACATGTCCTGAAATGTCACAAACGTATTCACACTGGAGAGAAACCGTACCGGTGTGAATTATGTGGAAAAACTTTTAGGCATGCTTGTAGTTTAAAAGTACATCAATAAAAGCATCACGAAGAAGACCTGTAAGGAGAAATAAAATTGTATTGTGCATACCTGGAAAAATGGAGACCAAATATCCTTATATGTCAACTTTATAATCTTCTGTGCAACATGAGGTGATTCCAGCTCTGACTGATCATCTAATATGGTCGTTGTTGTGGCAATACAAACACCCCTGAAGTAAAAAGTTGTGGTTACTGCAACCTTTATTGTTGAATGAAACTAATCTATTTAGATTCAGTGGGACTTCTAATTACTGATGATATCCCACCCAGGAAGACCTAAAGCAATGTTAGAGACTTAAAAAATAGCCTGAAAACCATTTTGTGAAGAAGATTTTTTTTTTTTTTAAATTGTCCAAGGTAATTGTCCTGTACATACCTGCTACACTGCAAGCAGGAGCTTGTCTCAATTTTTCATTCTGCCTACTATGGTCATCAGCAACAGTAACCACCAACCAGATGCATTTCTCTTGTTTGGACAATTTAACTACTTCCTGTTGTTGGACTACAAATGTACAGTTCCTGTTGTCTGTCCAAAGAGCCTGAATAAAAACATTTGGACTTGTTGAACTATGAAAGTCTTTGTATCTGGCAGGATTACCTTCACCTGGATTACTGACAGTTTGCATTACTGTGTTCTTGTTGTCAGAGCTTTAATCTAAATGTTCTTTTGGTGGGAATTTGCTATTAAAAATGAAGGGTTATCAGAAACATAAGTGTGGTATTTGCAGCAGCTTCTTGTGAATGTTTAAGAAAGGTATAAATTTTAGTCACGAACAGATGACCTCCCTTAGAAGAGAAACTGATCTACAGCTATTTTGTATCAACTGTTAAGTGATGGTCACATGTACTGCAAAGGTCAACGCTTTTATTCTGACAGTCTAAGTTAAATACTACAGCATCTGTGTAATTTGTTACTTTAAACTAGTAATATGTACTATAGTTATCATGGCGACCATATAGTTATCATGAGCGCCATGAAGTCAAAATGACTTCATGGCGCTCATTAAATAAATGTAAAAAAAAAATAAGTTTAAAAAAAGTAGAGCAAGTTTTGAAGTCACAGGGGTCCATATAAGCTATTACGACGCATGACAGAAAGGCTGAGATGACGCCACAGTGTGTATTTTAATTGCCTTTACTTTTTTAATGCATGGGTTTAGATAGTTATTTAGTGATCAAGAGAGCAATAAGTGGTAGTTAAGGATAAAAATCCAATTTACACGGAATTTCATGTTACATCGCAGTGGTAGGAACGGAACTCATTCCTCGTAAACCGAGGACTGCCTCTATTTTTATATTTGTCAGTTTTTCTGTCAGCATAAAGTCATTAACATGTTTCTTCAAATTTCTCCAAAATATAAATGATGTGTTCATAGTATGTCAGGTCAAGAGAGAAATAGTCAGACTCAAACCAGCAGTATTTCTTGCTTCAAGAGGTTGTTTTAAAAAAAAAAAAAAAAAAAAAAAGTAATCTGACAACATCAGTTCCCAGCTCAGTCTGCAACACACAAATATTTACTCAAGAATAAGACAACATAGGGGCTGCATGGTGGCATGGTTAGCACTGTGGCCTCACAGCAAGAAGGTCTTTAGTTTGATCCTCGGCTGGGGTGGGGCTTGGACAGTGGCCTTTCTGTGTGGAGTTTGCATCTTCCTCCCGTGTATGCGTGGGTTCTCTCCGGGTACTCCGGCTTCCTCCCACTGTCCAAAGACATGCATGTTAGGTTAATTGGTTACCGTATTTTCACGACCATAAGGCGCACCGTACTAAAAGGCACAGTCTCAGTTATGTGTGCCCTTTCTGTATTTAACACATACATAAGGTGCACCTGACCATAGGGCGCAGGTTTAATATACCGGTACAATCCACGCCCACACTCCCCCCTTTAACATTCTCAATGCACACAAGCATACAAGTATGCCTTTTTAAAAATAGAGCGGGAGCAAAACTGAGTTTGGTTGTACTTTATTTAAGTATTGATTACTAAGTAATAACATTTTTTAATCATCAATCAATCATCAATAGGCGCGGGCATGGTAAAATACACGGATAAAACAAGCACACAAGTGTGCGTATTTAAAAATAGACCGGGACCAAAACTGAGTTTGGTACTCACATTTTTTTACCGGTAATCGTCATCAGTCAAACCCATCAAAGTCCTCATCCTCTGTTTCTGAATTGAACAGCTGCGCTAAATCTCCAGCAAACATGCAAGCTTCACTTTCTTCACTGTCAGTCACTTTTCGTGCCGTGCGGCTCCTCGGAAATGATGCCGGCTTTTGCAAAAGCGCGGACAATAGTGCCAGCAGACACGTTAGCCCAAGCATCTACAATCCATTCGCAAATTGTGGCGTAACTCGCCCGGCACTGCCTTCCACTCTTAATGAAACTGTGGTCTCCATCGGTCATCCATCACTCCCACGCCGCTCGCAGCCTTACTTTGAAAGGCCAGTTCACACCGATGTCCAGCGGTTGGAGTTCCTTCGTCAGGCCTCCCGGAATGACAGTAAGCTCAGAGTTCATTTGTTTCACTTGTTTTTTCACATCACAGATCAACAGCGATGGTGATGCGTGAAAAAAACCACCTGGTCTCTTTATATACACCTCCCTCAGCCATTCTTTCATCATTTCCTCATCCATCCAGCCCTTTACATTTGCCTTAATTACTCCTGCTGGAAACTTCTCTTTAGGCAAAGTCTTTCTCTTGATAATCACCATTGGCGGCAGTTTCTGTCCATTAGCATGGCAGCCAAGCACAATAGTAAAAGAAGACTTTTCGTGCCCCGTTGTGCGTATCGCTACTGTGCTGGTCCCCTTCTTCTCCATAGTGTGACCAACCGGGATGTCGAAGGTGAGCAGCACCTCGTCCATGTTAGTGATGTGGTTGGGCTGGATGTGTTTGTCGGCGATGTGTTTGCTGCAGTAAGAGCGGAAAATGTCCAGCTTTTCATTATAATCCACTGGAAGTTGCTGCGCTACCGTAGTCCTTGTCCGGATGGAAAAATGGCACCGTTTCATGAAACGAAAGCACCAAGACGGACCTCCTTGGAAATGTTCAATTTTCATTTCCTCTGCTAGCGTTACTGCTTCTAGTCGAATGGTGACCGTCGAAACGCTTCTCCCACTTCTTTGCTCGATGATCCACTGCTCCAGTCTTTCCTCCAACTCGGGCCACCTTGCCTTATGTCCACGGAAACTCAGCTGCGTCTTCTTTACCTGTCGGAGCTCGTTTTCCATCTTCCTCCACTTGCGAACCATCGATTCATTAATCTTAAATTCTCTCTCGGCTGCTCGATTTCCATGTTGCTTGGCGTAGTTGATGGCCTTCAGTTTAAACTGTGCTTCATAAGCATGTCTTTTTGCCATTTTCAGGGTTGTTAGAAAAAGGTGTTCTGCATAACGCACATACCTGTTCTTTTATATGCGATCAGCGCCCACACTTCACCCTTTAACGTTCTCATGGTGTTCTCTACTATGTCCGATTACTACAACAACAACAACAACAACAACACGCACACAAAGGGCGCACTGCACTATAGGGCGTGCCCCACATTTTGAAGAAAATCTAAGACTTTTATGTGCGCCTCACGTTCGTGAAAATACGGTACTCTAAATTGCCCTTAGGAATGAGTATGAGCATGAGTGGTTGTTTGTCTCTGTGTGGCCCTGCGATGGACTGGCAAGCTGTCCAGGGAGTACCCTGTCTTCTGCCCAAAGACTGCTGGGATAGGCTCCAGCTTCCCCGTGACCCTTCATTGGATTAAGCGGTTTGGATAATGAATGAATGAATAATTTGTTGTGTCTGTGGTAAAATCATTTTAAATGCATTTTGCAAAATTTTATTTTGACATTTAAATGTTTAATTAGTACATTGCACCCTGTGATGGACTGGCGAGCTGTCCAGGGTGTACCCTGCCTTTCGCCCAAAGACTGTTGGGATAGGCTCCAGCTTCCCCACTGGACTAAGCTGTTAGGATAATGAATAAATAGTACATTGCAGCACCTGTTAGCTTCACTTTGTTCTCTCAACCAGCAGAACTGGAAGCTGTGAAGCACATTTCAGGATAGAACAGACACGTCCTGTGATGTTTAGCCTCCTATTAAATAACCGTTGGGAATACCTGACTGTATATTCTGTGCCTGGGCAGGGTCAGCCCTCTAATATGACAAATGCAAGAGAAAGATCTTTTAAATTATTTATAAACACATTTATCATATATGATTTATGGCTGTATATAATTTAAAAGACATCTTCATGGTTACCTGTTACACTGAATTCTTTCCTATTAGGGTATATAATTAGCTTTAATCAGGACTGATTTTTTAAATCAAACCAAACTTTATTTGTATAACACATTTCATTCAAAAACATATCAAAGTCCTTAACAACATCCAAATAAAAACAGTTTCACACTTAAAAAAACACACATTACCTACACAAGCACACAACCCAAGCCTTCCTATAACCATTCATGCCAAAATAAAAACTTATAACTCCAGGATTCTGTCTCTATATCTGGCTTGACACTACTGTGAGGAAACAACATCTGGGGAATCTGTCAATGTCAGGAGTCACCCCAAGGATGAACGACAGGACTCAGTGCATGAAATGCGATGGTTTATGTTCTGTTTTTGTAAAGGTCCACAAGGGGGTGCCACAGGGCTCTATATTAGGTCCCCTCTTGTTTATTATGTATATAAACGAAGTGGGACAAAAGGTGTCTGATGTTAACATGCATTTTTATGCTGATGACACAATCATTTATTGTTTTGGATCATTGCCGGTTAAAGCCTTGAGTCTTTGCAGAGAGCTTTTGATGTTGTTCAATGTACTCTTCTGCAGTTTAAACTGGTTCTGAATGCTGATAAGACCAAACATTTGTTGTTTACCAGTTCCAAGAAGGTCTCTCAAGTTCCTCCTGTGCTCACTCTAATGGGAAGTATCATAGAGGTGGCTCCCCTTCTAATTGGCTCACAGGGGTCATAAATCACTCGTCTGACTAATTTGACACAAGGTGGTCTATCTAATCTTTAATGTTTATATACAGATGTGCATGTCAGTGGCTGCCACACTGGGGAGCGTGCAGTAGCTGCATCGGTACTCATCACAATGTTCTAGTTCACTAGTTTACATAATTTGCACCTCTTCGAAGCCATTAGTTCATCATAGATGAAAATTTCTTTGCTTGGCCTAATGGTTGTACTGGGAGATTGTAACAATGAGGGACACAAGTTAAAGTCCAGTAAGAACATTGAATCAGCATCTGCTGATTGCACCAGCCTCCTCTATAAAATATTCTCATATTGTTTACAAAAAAAATGACTGCTTCTGCTTAAGTATTTAGAATATTTTCTATGGTTTTCAGCTTTGTGCATTTTACTTCAACTATTCAGTATTAACATATTCATCGCATTGCTATGCAGTAGCAGGAAATGCTTCTAGTAATAAAGAGAAACAGCCTCTCAATGGTAAACCTCTGTGGAGACATATACAACACTTAACCCCTTAACAGTCACCCCCCCCAAAATGCCAAATATGCCTGAAAAAGACATACCCAAATTAAATTAGATACTGTTCTTGAACACTTTGGGAAATATTCAAAAGCATGATCTCTTTATAAAGATAACACTCTAAAGTTTTACTCTGAGCTTTTAAATTTATTGTAACTGTAACCAGCATAAAGTTATTGAAGTTGGAACACAAGGAAATTTCAGGTTTTTTCCCTCGTCTGAATTTCTCTTCTACTTTGTCAACATGCTGCTCATGGAGAGATGGAGATATGGACTGGAAAATCAGATGTAGCTGTAGCATGAAGCCTTTCCTATGACCAGTTAAAATTTGGTGATAATAGCAACCACAATTATTATTCTATGAGGGCTTTACTGTAAGTATGTTCATACGCTCTCCAAAGTGGCCATTTGGAGTCTCCAAATGGCCACTTTGGATAATTCCAACTTCAATAAACTATAACTCCTGAACACTTCAACATACAGTCATCAATGAGACCTCTAATGAAACGTGGCCTCAAGAGGCGTCTTGTTGTACATTCATATTTACTATCAGTATTATTGAAATTCACCAGGTGATGCATAAACACACTAAAAGCTTATTTTTGCTATTGTGCATTATAATAAGAGTCAAAATAAGTTTTATGGTCACCATTTTTATATATGTAAACAATATGTTATGTAATGTAAACAAAATATAATCATATAAACACCATAACACAATACAATTTACATATTTACATTAGATTTGAACTATTGTCTGATAAATAGTGTTTGTAAAAAGTAAAGTAAAAAAGCTGCAGAGTAGAATATGTAGCTGTTATGATGAGCATGGGTCCTGGTGGTCTGAAGGGCAGAAATGTAGGCTTCCTCTGGAAGGAGCTGGTCCTTCTTCATCTGGAGAGCTGGTGGGTGTCCACTCAGAATCAGATGACAGACTAATAAAGACAAACAAGAACAAGTTTTTATCCCACAGTACTGCAACTGTAATAAGTGTATGTTCTAACAGACACATATCCCTGCACACATGTGCACACAGAGTATGGAAGGGCCCACACACAAGCATAAATCAGCAGCAGGTTATTTTCTTTCTATGATTTTATATTTATGAACAAATGTTTACAACTGGAGGGAAATATAGGTGTTGAACCGCTGCTTCTCTTCGAGAACTGCTCTTTTTGCTCATTTTGACTTTTTGTCATAAAGGTGTATATTGCACTAATTTAGCTCCACAAAAAAGGCTAAATATTCCTCTCTACTCTATTCTACAGTCATTAGCTGTGGCTTTTATCCAAAGGGATTTCACATGACAGTAAGAAGAAGAAGCACAACAATCTGACCTGATTTGTCAAAATGGCCAAACAGAGGATTACAGCCCTGAAGTTGTCAACCAGCGGGCGGAGTACCGGAACGTCATGACCGAACTTTATAACCGCGGTCTGAAGCCTGCCCTGCTTTACCCAGCCAGGCTCCGTCTCACCCTGCCCGGCGGCGCCAGAAACTGGATCGGCTCTGTGGATGAAGCGAACCGATATATCAGCAGTCTTCCACCGATCGCCTGATCAGTTATGATTGACTCCGTTTTTATTACCCAGCAAGCAGATTTAATGCATAAACTGTTAACAGCCTACCTGTCATGGGGAATTGAGTTTGGACTGTAAGTAAATTGTTTTATTTCCGGTGACTGACCGGGCATTAAAGAGTTCTTGCTGCATTGTTAACTGAGCAGATGTGCCTTCACACCACTTGAGCAGTCTTGCTTTGTTACTGTTACACTTGGGGTGCTCAGACCCACTTTTACAGCTACTCTGGAGCTAGAATAAGCTGTTTGGAAGTATAGTGATTGTAGAATGTTGGTTTTGGAGAGCTTGCTGCTTTGTTTTTTAGCAGCTATCTTTATATTGGGGTTTGGGGTAGTTAGGGTCCCTTTCTCGGTCAGTTATGCTGCATTCTTTTTGTATTTTCCCATTAATCACTTCAGCCTGGTGCTTGGCTGCCGTAAGCATTTCCCGCTGCTGTCACTCATCCTGCTCTACATACATAACAGCTCCAGTCCTAAGCCTCCATGGACAGTTCTACTAACTTCCTGAGCTGGAATGTTAAAGGTCTTAACCATCCAATTAAGAGGAAAAGGGTCCTCTCACACCTTAAACTACTTCGAACAGAGATAGCTTTCCTGCAAGAAACTCATCTTCGCTGTTCAGATAGTGAGCGTCTACTAGCCGGTTGGAGGGGACAGCGCTACCACTCTTCTTTTCAGGCCAAGGCCAGGGGAGTCTCGATTCTTATCAGTCCCCATATCTCTTTTGAGACTCATTTTGTGACCCCTGATAAATATGGCAGATATGTTATCGTTGCCGGGAGATTATTCAATACGCTGGTTGTGTTGGTGAACATATACGCCCCCAATTCGGACGACACAGACTTTTTCAAACGGTTGTTTTCTTTATTGCCTGACCTCAACGTTTATAGCCCCATACTTGGTGGGGATTTTAACTGTTGCCTTGACCCAGTCTTGGACCGCTCCTCCAAGAACACCAGCCCATTAAGCAGGTCAGCTTCTCTCATTCAAGCCTTCCTATCAGATTATGGTGTCTGCGATGTGTGGCGCACTCTACATCCAACTGACAGGGATTATTCATTCTTGTCGCACGTACATCACACTTACTCCAGGATTGACTATTTTTTGATAGATAACCAATTTATACCACTTGCCCAGTCCTGTGCCTACCAGAGTATCACGATCTCCGATCACGCCCCCATACGCTATGCTTATCCCTCCCTGGCATTCCACAGAGTAGCAGACAGTGGAGATTTAATTCAACCCTACTGTCTGATGAAAATTTCATAGAATTCGTGGAAAGAGATATATCATTCTTCTTTACCACAAACACTTCCCCTGAGATGTCCAATCTGGTTGTCTGGGATGCCCTTAAAGCCTACTTGCGGGGTCAGGTCATTTCATACACTTCGCAGCTGAGACGAAAGTCTGTTCAAGAACGCTTAGACATAGCTAATCAAATTAGGAATATTGACAAACAATATGCTCAAACTCAGAACCCAGATCTTTATACTAAGCGGATAGAACTTCAAACCAAATTTGACCTACTCTCAACTCACTCCGCTGAACGTATGCTCTTGAAAAACAAAACTCGGTTCTATGTTCATGGAGATAAACCTGATAAGCTACTAGCTCATCAGCTCCGAGGCTCTAGAGCGAAGCTGGGCATCCCTGGGATTCGGTTACCTGATGGTCGCACAACCTTCGATCACTCACAAATTAATGACGCGTTCAGAGACTATTACTCCCAACTTTACACCTCAGAGTTCCAAACTGGCCAAGATACAATTATTGAGTTTTTAAACAATTTGGATGTCCCTACACTAGCCCCAGATCTTAGGAAAACACTTGATGATCCCATTTCTACCACAGAAATCACTCTTGCCATATCCTCAATGCAATCAGGAAAATGCCCAGGCCCCGACGGGTTCCCGATAGAATTTTTTAAAAAATTTTCCCCGCTGCTCTCTCCACACTTATCTCTGGTCCTCTCTGACTCTTTCAGATCAGGATCCCTTCCCAAATTTTTTCTTCGAGGCATGTATTACCCTCATCGCTGAGAAAGGGAAAGACCCTCTAGACCGTGCTTCATACAGACCTATTTCCCTCCTAAACTCAGATGCTAAAATCCTAGCAAAGGTCCTAGCTCTTAGGTTGGAGAAGGCTCTCCCTACAATAATCTCACTGGACCAAACAGGTTTCATAAAGAATAGGCACTCGTACTTTAACACTCGTCGGCTGTTTGACATCATTTACACCTCCCCTGAGTCTGTCCCTGAATGCGTTGTTTCACTTGACGCTGAAAAGGCCTTTGACCGTGTTGAGTTTAGCTTTCTCTTTGCTGTTCTTGACAAATTTGGCTTCGGTCCCAACTTCTCCTCATGGATTAAACTAATGTACTCGCACCCTATTGCATCAATTCGGACCAATCGCCAGCAATCGAAACCTTTCAGTCTACATAGAGGAACCCGTCAGGGATGCCCTTTAAGCCCTATGCTCTTTGACCTAACCATTGAACCACTTGCTGCAGCCCTCAGAAGCTGTACAGACATTCCGGGTATCTGGAGAAACGGTACAGAACACAAAGTCTCCCTCTATGCGGACGACCTTCTCCTCTTCATTTCGAACCCTCACACCTCACTGCCTGCTGCACTGTCGTTGCTCAGTCAGTTTGGAAAGCTGTCAGGTTATAAACTAAACCTGGACAAAAGTGAACTTTTCCCCATCAACAACAAAGCTCGCTCAGAGGATTACACAAATCTACCTTTCAGAGTTGTAGAGAATAAATTTACGTACCTGGGGATATCAGTCACAAGAAAACACAGAGACCTATTCAAAGAAAATTATTCTCCTTTATTAAATCAGTGTAAACAAACACTGGCACAGTGGTCACCTTTATCTTTGTCTTTTGTAGGGCGTATTAACTCCATTAAGATGAACATCTTGCCCAAATTTTTATATCTCTTCCAGGTCCTGCCTACGTTTATTCCCATTTCTTTTTTTAATCAGCTTGACTCAACTCTCTCATCTTTCATTTGGCAGGGTAAGCGTCCCCGTGTCGGCAAAACCCACTTGCAAAAAACTCAGGCTAGTGGTGGTTTTGCCCTCCCAAATTTCTGTCTCTACTACTGGGCCGCAAATTTACGCTGCTTGGCATCTTGGTCTTTTTACGCCAACCGTTCAAACCGTCCTGACTGGGTAGAGATGGAACTACACCAGGACAGATCAACCTCTACTTTTGCCATTCTTTGCTCCCCACTTCCTCTCCCCATCACGTCTATCGTCAACCCAGTGGTTAAACATTCTTTAAGGATATGGGCACAGTTCAGGGCACACTTTAGTCTACATGATTTCTCCCTTTTAAGCCCAGTGGCTTCCAACCACCTCTTCAAGCCCTCCCTCACTGACTGGTTTTTTGGAATGGCACAAGAAGGGCATCACTACTTTCAAAGATCTGTTTATAGACAAGACACTGGCCTCATTTGACCAGTTAAGTAACGTTTTTGGACTTCCTAAATCTGATTTTTTTAGATACTTACAAGTTAGGCACTATTTGCACTCTTTTAAGCCTGGCCTTGTCACTCTTCCAGACCCAACCATCATTGAAACAGTTCTCTCTCTAAACCTGTCCCAGAAAAGGCCGATATCAGTCTTCTACAACCTCCTCTCAAATCTAAAACCACCTCCAGAGACCCAGATCAGAGCTGCATGGGAGGAGGACCTAGGCATGCCATGTTCATTTTCCTCTTTTTTTTTTATTTTTTAATTTTTAATTTTTTAATTTATTTTATTTTTTTAATTTATTTATTTATTTTTTTGTGTGCTGTTGTTTTGTTAGGTCTCTCTCAATCCTTACCCCTTCATTGCACTGTACCTATGGCTCCTGCATCTGCCTACCTCCTGTGGGCTGGTGTAAATGTTCTGGAGTTTCTCTCTTTTCTTTTTTCTTTGTGTATGTTTGTTAAGAAAGAAAATCTTAATAAAAAAAGATCTTGAATAAAAAAAAAATGGCCAAACAGTAGTTGAACTCACGAACAGCTGCAACATAACCCTGTAATTAAATTACTACACTACCAACTCTGACCACAAAAGCAATCTAGAAAATCTTCGTATCTACTTCGAAATGATGTCACCATTTTGCCACTTCCAGTGTTTAAGCCCCTCCATTTCTGAGTAAAGCTGCCTTTTGTTCATTTGTTTCAGGATTTGTAAAGGTCTTCTGCCAATTTTAGATTGTCTCGGCTCTTTAACAAGTGTTTCCTGAAATATAAATCTTTTTCCTCAAATAGGAATTTGTTTTCTTAATTTTATTTTCTATCTAAAATGTATTTGTTTTCTAAAAACGTATAAGTGTTTCTTGAAATTTAAATCTGTTTTTAAAAATGTATATTTTTAGTGTATATTTAAAATTGTATCTATGAGAATGATGCGTGGGTTCTCTCCGGGTACTCCGGCTTCCTCCCACCATCCAAAGACATGCATGTTAGGTTCATAGATTACTCTAAATTGCCCATAGGAATGAGTGTGAGTGGTTGTGTGGCCCTGCAATGGACTGGCAAGCTGTCCAGGGTGTACCGTGCCTTTTGCCCAAAGACTGCCGGGATAGGCTACAGCTTCCCCCGCGACTCTTCATTGGACTAAGCGGTTGGGATAATGAATGAACTTTGATGGATCAGACCAGGAACCAGACAGGAGATGACTTGATAAATTTTGAATATATGACAAGATCTGAAATGTTGTCTTGTGTGGCTAAAAAGAAACCATTGTACCCGACCCCAACAGTGCCCCCATGAAACAGTATTTAGAGGGTCGACCTGATGGGATATGTGTCTCACCTGATGAGCCACCTTCCACACTCCTGCTGTCATGTATACGTTCTAATTCAGATCCGAAGGAGGACTCTGCCGTCGTTCCATATACTTCGAATTTCTTTTTTGTTGTAAAAAAAAAAAAAGGCGGATCAGCGCAATGTGTTATTTTGATGTAATTTTATTGTTTTTATTCCCTAGTTTTTTTTCCCCTGTTTACGAATGTGTATGCAGTTTAGTCTTTGTCCATGTGATGCTTTTGTGTGTGTGCACCAGGCCCTGTGATAGAAAGGCGCCCTGCCCAGGGTGTACCTGCCTCTCACCCAACGATTGCTGAGAAAGACTCCAGTTTTCCCCTAAATCCTTAAATACCTAAGCAGTTAAGAAAATGGGTGAATGAGTGAATGAATCAAAGCCAGAGACTTAAGGAAACCCAACAAACTGCTCAGGAACACTGAGCATAAATAATAATAAAAAAAAAAAAAAAAAAAAAAAAAAATAAGACAAATAAGACATTTGTCCTAAATGATTTTATTTCCACGCACGATTTGGATTTCCTCATGGTCACGGAAACCTGGCTTAGGCCAGGTGACAACAGCGCTTTTTCCGAGCTCCTCCCCCCTGGCTACTCCTTCCTGAGCGCACCGAGGTTGGCAGGCCGTGGAGGCGGGCTTGCCACTGTGTACAAACATAACATCAGCTGTCGCTCTGTCCCTTGTAAGAGCTACAGTAGCTTTGAACACCTAGTATTTCTGTTACAACTGGCATCCCCCACACTGTGTGCTGTTCTATATCGCCCCCCCAAATATAATAAGGATTTCATTTCTGAATTTTCTGATTTTCTTTCTGATATAATGCCCAAATATGACAGTTTTCTTTTTTGTGGGGACTTGAACATTCATGTCTGTTGCCCATCCAGTAATTTGTCAACTGACTTTCAAAACCTGTTAGCCTCATTTGATTTAACTCAGTCAGTAAAATCACCCACACATAGACTCGGTCACACATTGGACCTCATAATGTCACATGGTCTCCCAGTAAATATTTCAGAGATATTGGACACGTGCATCTCAGACCACCTCCCCATTCTTTTTGACTTCACAGCTCCTTCAGCTCAAGCTAAATCTTCTGCCCCAGCTTGTAGCCGTCGTACTTTTACTTCCGCTACAGCAGGTGAATTTGCTGCTGCCTTTATGGGTACTGGTTTGTATGCTCTGGGTGAACTGGAACATCTGTGCCCAGAGGAATTTATTTCCTCTTTTAATTCTACCTGCTCAGAAATTCTGGACTGTGTTGCACCCTTTAAGCTGAGGTCCATCAAACCTAAACCAGATCCCTGGCTGAATAACACCACACGTGCCCTGAGAAGGCGCTGCAGGCAGGCTGAACGGAGATGGAAGAAAGACAAGCTGCATGTGTCTCTGGGCATACTGAGAGACTGTCTTTCTGACTATCAAAATGCTGTTAAGGAAGCCAAATGTAAATATCTTTCAACTGTTATTTCCACTAGCAGCAATCGCCCTCAAGTTTTGTTCAATACAATCCAGTCTGTGACTAATCCTTCGGACAATGTGTTGATAAATGTGTCTAAATCCACCTGTGACGCATTTCTCCATCATTTCACAGACAAGGTGGCCTCTGTTAGACAGAGCATTAGCAACAATAGTGCTGCAGCTACTGCTCCACCTTGTGCCCCGCCTTTTGCCCCTGCTGCTGTGTTGACTGTGTTTGAGCCAGTATCACTCTCTCAGCTCTGTGAAGTGGTTCAGAAGCTGAGACCAACAAGCTGTCCCTTGGACATTGTCCCATCTAGAGTTTTAAAACAGGTTTTTTGACACAGTGGGGCCATGTCTACTTCCTTTTTTCAATTCCTGCCTGTTGTTAGGGTCTGTTCCGGCTGTTTTTAAGCAGGCTGTGGTCAGGCCACTTACCAAGAAACCTAACCTAGACCCAGCAGTTCTCTCAAATTTCAGACCCGTGTCCCATCTGCCATTTCTCTCTAAAGTATTGGAAAAGCTGGTTTTTTCACAATTACAATCATTTTTGGATCAGAATCACATTTTTGAGAGGTTTCAGTCTGGTTTCAGAACGCGCCACAGCACAGAGTCAGCACTCCTTAAGGTGCAAAATGATGTCTTGCTCTCCCTGGATTTAAAGCAACCTGTGCTGTTGGTAATGCTTGATCTTACCGCAGCATTTGACACAGTGGACCACTCTGTCCTTCTCACTCGCTTAGCCCAGCAAGTGGGTCTTCAGGGACCTGTGCTCCAATGGTTCAAGTCATACCTGACTGATAGATCTTTCTCAGTAATGATTAATGACCTCTCTTCATCTTCAGCTCCTCTGTCTTCCGGTGTGCCACAGGGTTCCATTCTTGGCCCTGTTCTGTTCTCTTTGTATATGTTGCCCCTCGGCTCTGTGATATCCCGCCATAATGTCTCATTCCACTTGTATGCAGACGATCTCCAAATCTATCTGCCAGTTTCCCAGAACTCCTCAGACACACAGTCCATCTACAGGTGTCTGGATGACATTAAGCAGTGGCTATCGCAAAACTTCCTCTGTCTGAATGAGTCAAAATCTGAATTTATCCTCTTTGGTGCCCCCAGCCCAGCAAATGCAGCTCCATTGTTCACACCTCTCACCAACCATCTCAGTCAGACAGTTAGGAACCTTGGAGTGACGTTGGACAATAATCTCAGACTCAATAAACAAATAGACTCTGTGGTCAGGGCAAGCTTTTTTCAGCTTCGCCAGTTGGCCAAAATCAAATCCTTTCTCACTCGTCAAGACCTTGAAACAGCCATCCACGCCTTCATCAGTTCACGTTTGGACTATTGCAACGCCCTCTACATTGGACTCAGCCAGGCTTCTCTGCACCGTCTACAGCTTGTGCAGAATGCAGCTGCCCGCCTTCTCACCAACACACGCAAACATGACCATATCTCCCCTGTACTGTTCTCTTTACACTGGCTCCCGGTTCAGTTCAGAGTTCAATTCAAAATCCTTCTGTTTGTTTTCTGCTCCATCCATGGCCTTGCACCTCCGTACCTTTGTGACCTCCTGACTCCTCACCAGCCCAGCAGAGCCCTGCGCTCCTCTGATCAGCACCTCCTGGTGGTCCCTCGGTCTAGGTGTAAACAGTGGGGCGATCGGGCCTTCGCAGTGGCAGGGCCCAAACTCTGGAACTCTCTGCCTCTGGAGTTACGCTCCATCATGGACCTGCCTCTGTTTAAGGCCAGGCTAAAGACTCATCTGTTTATATCAGCCTTTGGCTGTTGAGATTTTTACATGTGAATGAACTGCTATTTTATATTTTTACTTGTTTTTATCTTTGTTCAGCACTTTGGTCAACTAAGGTTGTTGTAAAGCGCTTTATAAATAAAATTTGATTGATTGATTGATTGATTGGTTTCCATGCTGGTAGGATTACTCTAATGTTGATTGTATGGAGGGAAAGGAGTGGGGGAGTGGAGGTGGGGTAGGGTTGTGAGTGATGGGGCGTGCGTGTGTGTGTGTGTAAAGAGGAAGTGTGTGAATGAGTTTGAGTATGGGAGTGCTTGATGGGGCATGTCAAGGTGTGTAGAAGGGGGAGTTTGTGAGAGGGGGGGGCTTGTTATGGGGTGAGTATGTGTGTATATGCGTGTATATGGATATGTATGTTTTTCTCTCTATCTCTCTTTATGAGGTGTTTTCTCTGTCTCCTCCCCTTACTTTTTGTTTTCCCTAACTCCCCATCGTTTCAGCAGCTCAGATAGAGCTTCATGTGTGCGTCTGCATCCATTTTCTCTGAAAAATAAAATCGTTGTGGAAAACAGATGTTGCTCAAGAAATGTTCAAATCAAACTGGCCTGTCCAGTGTGAAAACCTGCAGAGTTTTGGGACAGAAAAGCAGGAGACTGTAATTTTAGAGACGGGAATGTGTTTCTAAAAAGAAGGAAAAAATTCAACAAAATTAAGAAAAACATTTAATGTTCTAATATGTGTGTTACTCCCTCGAAGTTTAATCAAGCAATTTTCACAGACATTTATTGATGGACAGTGTCTTCAGCTTGCCTTGAAAGATCCTTAATTGTCCCAAATATGCCATCAGAACTAAGAAAAGAAATACCAAACTCAAATTAATTTAAAGCAAAACAGAGGAGTTTACGTAAATAAAATAGGAATTCACGAGACATAGCAAAAGGTAAACTTTTCAGAAATACATAAAATTAAAAGCTTAATTGGCATTACAGTTAGACTAAATTTACATAATAACCCAATTAACAATAAAAACAAGTAAAAATTGTACCTCATTGGCCGCATCAACTCCAAGGGAATAAAAACATCCACGGCTTCCCATAAGAACAAAGAAGTTCTCTCCATTCTCTTGGCACATACATATAACCTGTCTCTTGCAGACACACATGCACAGCGCCTCATGTGGCTCCCTGAGTGCATCAATCAACTACATCCCCGGAGCAACAATGTGGGCCAGCGGAACAAAAGAAAATGGTCCCCCTTTCTTCCATACACTTCCATCTAAATAAACAACATGTTTTTACATTAACTTACTGAATGAAAAATTAAATAATTATTGAACATTTTATTAACTACTACTTGGATGTGAATATATATCGAATGCGAAAACTAAATTATGACAGGTGCTTCTGACAGCAGCTACACTCCCACCAAATCACTTGTGATTTCCTTTATGGACGTTTGAACTAATGTGTGGCTTTATTCTGCTTCTGATATTGTAACAGTCTTGTGGATAGTTCTGTCCAAATATGTTTGTTTACTTTGTCTCTTTCCAAGGCCATCCATGGCAGAGTCACTGATTAGCAACTGCACCTTGCGTACACATCCATCTTCACTTGGATACACTGCTGTAACCTTAGCGAGTTTCCACTCGTTTCTGGGTGCAGTGTCATCTTGTATGCTCACTATGTCATTGATCTTAGCATTTCTCTTTGTTTTCTGCCATTTTTGTCTTTGCTGTAGACTCAGTAAGTATTTTTTCTTCCATCTGTGCCAGAACTCATTGGCCAGGTACTGCACTCTACGCCACCTCTTGCGAAGGTACAGATCCTCTTTCACAAAGTCTCCTGGTGGTGGTAGGATTATTGATGACTTCATGGTCAAGAGAAGGTTGGGCGTAAGTGGTTGGGGTCCAGTAGGATCGTTGAGAAGATGTGGAGTGATGGGTCTACTATTTACTATGGCCATCACTTCATACAGATAGGTTCTTAAGGATGAACTGTCAAGGGTTCGGGATGACTGATCCAAAATGGAAGTTAACACACTTCTGATTGTACGGATTTGCCTCTCCCAGACTCCACCCATATGACTGGCAGAGGGTGGATTCATGGCAAACTCACAGCCCAGCTGCTTCAGGCTTTCCTGGTTCATTTCCTTTACTGCTTCAAGGAACTCTCGCCTTGCTCCAATGAAGTTGGTGCCTTGATCTGACTGAAGCCTACGCACGTTTCCACGTAAAGCAATGAAGGCACGAAGTGAGTTTAGAAATGCGTCAGCTGACAGATCCTCAAGTGACTCTATATGTGCTGCACGTGAGCATAAGCACGTGAACAGGAGTCCATAGCGTTTCAGTTCTTTCCTTCCCTCTTTCACATAAAACGGTCCGAAACAATCCATCCCCCAATATGTGAAAGGAGGTGTTGTTTCCACTCTTTCACTGGGCAGTTCCGCCATTCTTTGCACTTCTGTTCCACGTCTGAATCTCCTGCATTTCACACAGTTGTAGATAAAGGATGATACTGCTTGGCTACATCCAATTATCCAAATGCCGTTTGCCCTCAGCTCATTTATCGTCGTACCACGCCCTTGATGTTGTACTCGCTGATGATGGTGATCAATCAGTAAACTGGTGATGTGGCTGGTTTTTGGTAAGATAGCTGGGTGTTTAATGTGAGGATGTAACATGGCTTGCTCTAATCTACCTCCCACTCTGAGGATGCCTTTGTGGTCCAGGAAGGGATTAAGTTGATAGAGCCTACTTGTCTTATCTTTAGACACCTCCTTTCGCAACTGAAGCTCCTTGATTTCTTTGGAGAAGACTGATCTTTGTGCAATAGCTAGGATCGTGAACTTGGCATTTTCTCGTTCCTCAAGACTTGTGGCTTCATTTGTTCTCTCTTGCATGTTCTTAAACTCTTTCACAAATCTGATGAGTCTTGCGATTGCTTTGACCAATCTTAACCAGCTGGAGAATTTCCAAAAACGCTCAACAAGAGTATCTACCCCTGTTAGTGTGTGGTGACCAACGACTTTGCGTACTTCTGGATCCTCTGTTAAAGTTCTTCCACCTTTATCTCTCTGCTGGGAAGTTCTTCCTGCCACAGAAAGCTTGACCCATTAAACCAGTTAGATGCAATGAGGTCTTTGACTTTTAGTCCACGAGATGCATGGTCTGCGGGATTGTGCTCTGATGTAATATACTTCCACTGTGTTGGCTTAGTACTCTTTGATCCGTTGGATGCGGTTCGCCACAAAAATATGAAAGCGTCTTGCATCGTTGTTAATATAGCCTAAAACAATTTGTGAATCAGTCCAGAAGAACTCTTCAGTAATTTCCAGCTCTAATTCTTCCTTGAGCATATCGCTTGCACGCACTGCAACGACTGCTGCAGACAGCTCCAGTCGTGGTACTGTGATTATCTTTGTGGGTGCTACTCTGGATTTAGCAAACACAAGTGAGCAATACATTTGCCCTGATTCACTAATGGCTCTCAAATAGGTGCAGACACCATATCCTGCAACACTTGCGTCTGAGAAATGGTGAAGTTCGTACTTCTGGACTGCTTGGAAATCTTTCGGAAGGTAACAACGGTTGATTTTTACATCTGCAAGATTCTTGAGATCTGACAGCCAAGACTCCCACCGTGGCTTGAGTTCACTTGAAAGTGGTTCGTCCCAGTCTGTCTTGTCACGACACATCTGTTGCAATATTTGCTTGCCAAGTAGGACAAAGGGTGCCACAAACCCTAGAGGGTCGTAAATGGAAGCAACTGTTGATAGCACTCCTCTTCTGTAGAATGGACGCTCATTCACAACAATTTGGAACTGAAAGTGGTCTGAGGCGATACACCACTTAATGCCTAGCACTCTTTCAATCTGTTGCTCGCCAAGGTTGAGGTCTCGGTTTCTTACAGTCTCTGCACAATCTTCTCTGGGAAGAGAGTCAATTACTTGTTGGCTATTGGAAATGAACTTATGGAGTCGTAATTTCCCACTGCTGCAGAGTTGTCTTGCTTCATTTATGAGACAAACTGCCTCTTCTTCAGAATGGAAACTGATCAGGCCATCATCTACGTAAAAGTTCCTCTCAATGAATCTTATTGTCGCTTCACTAAACTGGCCTTGACCCTGTGCCGCAATGTACCTGAGACCAAAGTTTGCACATGCCGGGGATGAAGTGGCTCCAAACAGGTGGACGCGCATACGGTAGACAGATGGATAAGAGTGGAAATCTCCATTGTCCCACCACAGGAAGCGAAAATAGTCCTGATCCTCGACCTTAACTCTGAACTGGTGAAACATTCGTTCTATATCGCACATCACAGCCACTGGACCTTTCTGGAACCTGCACAGGACTCCCACAAGAGTGTTTGTTAGCTCTGGTCCTGTCAAAAGATAGTCATTCAATGAGACTCCTTCATACCTTGCCGAACAATCAAACACCACTCTTATTTTCTGGGGTTTTTGGGGATGGTACACCCCATGGTGTGGTATTTACCAGACAGGACTTTTATCCAGTTCTTCAGGAGGCACCTTTTCTGCATCTCCACATGCTATTTTTTCATTCATGAATGTTGTGTAGTCCTTGTGATATTGTTTGTCTCTTTCAAATCTTTTCTTCAGACACTTAAGTCGGTGTTCTATACAACTTTTATTATTTGGTAGATTTGGTCTGCTCTCTTTAAATGGCAAGGGAAGCTTACAATGTCCATCCTCTTGTATTTTCACTCCTTCCTCCATCATTGAAATGAAGCGCAGGTCCTCTTGTGAGAAATGAGAGTCTTCTACTTTCTTTTCATTGAAATCAGACTCAAGCACTTTGATCACATTTGATGGTGTGATTACTTCTTTGACTTGGGTGCGACAAATGTAATGCACTTCCTTTGACAACTGATCAGAGGTAGAGCTGGAAGTCACTTCCTTAACAATGATTCTGTGGCTGCAACCAATAGCATCTCCGTAATCGACACAAGGATTAACACCTCCAACTATTGTCCAGCCCAGATCTGTTCTTTGGGCGAAGGGTTCATTATCCTTTCCTGACACAATTTCTCTGGGCACCAGTGCTTGTGAACAGTTGTAACCTATGAGCAGGCCAACATCACACTCGATCAGAGGAGCAATTTCTTCAGCAAGGTGCTCTAAGTGAGGCCACGATCTTGCTGTCTTAGGTGTCGGAATATGGCTCAGATTGGCAGGGATGAATTCTCTTGTATACACAATGGGAAGAGGAATTTTCTTTGATGAATATAAGCCTCTGACTTGTAGTCCAGATAGCCTTTGTATTGGAATGGTAGCATCTTTAGATGATGAAGTAGAAAGCCTCAACTGCACAACTGTCTTTTCTGTGTTCAGACAATCTGCCTTTTCTTGCAGAATAAATGTTGCGTCACTTTGACTATCCAGCATTGCGTAGACTAGTATTTCCTGTTCTGGGTTAGTTGTTGTGGACAACCACACTGGCAGGATTGTGGATGTGAGATCACTGCGATCACTTAGAACCACACGATTGGAGGAATTTTACATTCCTTTTGTTCTTTGCCACTGTCTTTATTCTTTTGGGAATTTTTGTCTCTGTCTTCATGTAGACACGTCGGGTGTTTTCCTTTGCACGTGTTACAAATACTTCTCCTTTCACATTTTTTAGAATGGTGACCAAAACTGAGACATCCAAAACACAGTCCTTTTGATTGCACAAACTTCACTCTTTCAGTTAATTCCCTTTCTGTAAACTTGCGACATGTCTGAATGCTGTGGTTTGGTCTTTCACAGAATAAACATTTCCTTGTGTCCTGTTTCTCCTCTGCACTACTTGTCAATGCCCTTGCTCCGACACTGTGAATCTTTGGATTTTTCACTTTCTCTGAATCACTTGATTTGAGTGCATGTAGCGATGTTACTGGATTACATGCTATCTTCGCTTCTCTTGTGACAAAGTCAACAAAGTTGCTGAATGTAGGAAATGAACCACACTCCTCTTCAATCTGAATGACCCTCCTATTCCATCGAGCTGTGAGCCAATCAGGAAGCTTGCTGAGCAGAAAAAGAAAAGAAAATGGTCCCCCTTTACCAGGCTAATGGTGAAGGGGTGTGAATGTATTGGTGTGTAAAGGAGGAGGGAATGCAACGTGTCTCTGGGTGGGGGCGTCTCCTAGGGGTGTGGGGGTGGTGGGCCCTTGGTCTGTCTCTCCTTCTCCCGCCCCTCCTCTTCCTTGCCCCCCCCCCCCCCCCCCCCACACTTTTGCATGTGGTTCGTTGGTGCTGTCTGGGGCCGGTGGCGGCTCCTTTGTTGGTGTTGCTGAGGGCCCTGGTTGTTGGGGCAGCTGCCCTTGGCCTGTCCTGGCCTTCGGAGGCCCCGGGAATGGGGGACGTGCCTCGTGCCGCAGGTGGCTCATCTTCTTGAGGGAGGCGCACTTCCCTCGGGACCTAAATCCCCGGACCCCCCCTCCTTCCCTTCTTCCACCACACACAGGTGGACACGTTGATCTGGATGGTGAGAGAGGCCATCAAGGTGGTCTCGATCGCTGCACCCAGCATCGGTTCACCTCCCAGTTCTAATTACACTTAGTCAACATAACACAAAAAAACACACACTGACAACACATGGACATATTTTGGGGGGCAGGCCATGCAGTGTGCGGTGGGCGGGACTGCTTTGGTGGTCCCGCTCCCAACATGATGTGGTTACTTCTTCCCAATTTTAATTGCAAACAACTCACACTTCACAATCATTCATAAGCTGGGAGGGAGGGGGTGACAATGGGGTCCTGCCACACCCCTATTTCCGGGGCTGTGCCGGAGGGGTTTGGGCGGGGGAGTGGTGCTGTTCAGGGGGCCTGGGTCTGGGCTGGCCTGGCAGGGGTGGGACTGCTGCTGGCCCTGGGTGGTGCTGGATCGGTTGCATGTGTGAGGTGGTGGGGGGGCGTTGACAGGGGTGGGGGGTAGTTGTGGGGCCCTGATCGGGGCCCTCCTATCCCCTGCTCCCCCGGGGGTATCTCACAGGGGACACGTTGGGAAAGAAAGGTGAGGGCGTGCATGAGCCAATGGATGAAGTGGTGAATGAATGTTAGGGTACAGGGGGGGTGATCAGGGTGAAAGAATTAAGGAAAGTGGGTGGCCGCTGGGATAGGAGGAAGGGGGGGTGTATGCAGATGGGTGGGGGTGTGTATGTGGGGTTATGCTGGTGGTACGGGGAAGTGATGGGGTGGGTGTACAATGAGGAGTGTGAATGTGGATAGAGGGGTGTAGGGAGGTATGTGTGTGTGTGTAGAGTGGGGTATGCGTGTATGGAAGAATGGGTGATTATAGAGGGAGCAGGGATGTGTGTGTGAGGGGGTGTGTGAGTATAAAGAACAGGGGTAGGAGAGTGTGAGTTTGAGCGTGTGTAAGAGAATGGGTGGATAGGGTGTGCTTAAGGAGGAAGTGTGGATGCGTGTGGGTGTGGGTGGGTGCATGTGTGTGCGTGTGTGTGTGTGTGTGTGCACATGTGTGTGCGTTTGTGTGTGTGTGTGCGTGCGTGCGTGGGTGCGTGGAGGGTCTTGGTGGTTGGGGAGCGCTGCTGGTGCACTGGGGTGCGGCCTGGCTGGCGGTCTGGGTTTCCCGGCCCTCCGTCGGTGTGGGCTGGGCCCTCTGCTTGCGGGGGTGGGGGGTTGCTTCCGGGCTCTTGGGGCCGTGGGGCCCGCGCTCTGTCTGCCCTGGGTGGCCGGTGACCGGCGGGGCCGGTCCTCGCTGGTCCGGGCCTGCAGGGGCCTGTTCCCCCTGACTGCGGGGGACTCTGGCTGGGACCCCCCTCTGCCGCCTCCTGGGTCGGTGCATGGCTGGCTCCGGGGTGCGGCGGTTGGGGTCTGCACCTGGGGATGGCTGCCGATGGCCCGGGTCTCGGGGGTACTCCTGGCGTGCCTCTTGCCTTTGTGTGGGTGGGGTCACACTGGCATGATCTTCTCTGAACACGTTCCACTCTGCATGTTCTGCATGTGACACAGTCACCGAGTCGACTGCAGTTTTATTCACTAATAGCAACTAGTTTTCTCATTTCTGTTTGTTTCTCATTTATATTTAACTTTTTAGATTCATAGTTTAGTTACTATGATCTAAAGTTGGCTTGTATGTGTATGTATATGTGTTAATACTGGCAAGTGCGTATATGTCTGTACGTATGTATGTGTGTGTGAGTGTGTGTGCATAGAGGTGTGTGTGTATATGTATGTATGTGTATATGTATATGTGTACATATGTATATATATATATATATATGTGTGTATACGTGTGTGTATATGTATGTGTATGTATGCGTGTGTATGTGTGAGTATATGTATGTGTGTGCCTGTATGTGTGTGTATGTATACATCTGTAGGTTGTTTTCTTTCTTTTTGTTTTTGGGTTATTTTTTAAGTTTTTTTTTTTTTTCTTTCTCTCTCTTTTCTCTCCCTTTATCTCTTTCACTTTTCTTATGAGGTGTTTTTTCTCCTTTCCCTTTCTGTCTTTCCTCTGTCCTCTCTGGTCCAGCAGTACAAACTCTACAATTCAAACAACAATACAAAATAAATATAGAAATAAAATAAAAATTCAGAAAGTCAAGGGGATCATTATATCTATAAAGCTTCCCTTGGCAGAGAAAATTTGCTCAGCAGAACACAGCATCCAGACCATCATTCTGCTTGCCTAAATGCTGGACAAGACAAAAAAAATAAAATAAAAATCGGTCCTGGCAGTTGTTTAAAATTTATTTTCTTTCTGTCAAATTCCACAATAATGGAGGTGTTGTGGTTGGACCTCAAGAAATCAGCAGAGAAACAAACTGCAATACTCAATGAACTGAAGGAATGTTGTAAGGAAAATTCTTCTCCAACACTTCGAGATACTAATAGTATAAAACATAAAATAAGGTATTCTTTGATATGGCATCATTTGGTGAGTTTTCCCCCATCTGATTCTGTATTATGGTTTAGTTTTTGTTGAATGAATAATGACACAGTTCATGATTTCTTGTGCTTTTGTTTATCTAAGTTTTAATTTATAAAACTTTAGAATGGAAATAGGCTTTCAAACATTTTACATTAAATTACAGGTGAACAACTGACACAATGTGTACTTTTTTTGTAGTTCAAGCTAAAAATAACTCCATTGGTTTTGCACACACAAAATGTTTATGAATTAAGCATGGCTGGGATTTTATGGCTGGTCTTTGTAAAACTTTAAAAGTTCATTTTTTCCCCTTTGTTTAGAGAGAATATTCAATCATCCTGTGTAAGATTTTAACAATATATACTTTATATTACTGTAACAAATTATTAATAATAAATGTCTGTGATAATTCAATGACTCATTCAACACATTATTTAAACATGAAGATCTTTATGTGACAGACAACCAGAGGACACAACAGTTTTAGTTTCTGTCTGTGAATGAAGAATTGTAGCTGCAGTAGCACCTTATGGCCACTAGGTGTCTTCGTTTCTTCAGGTTTCCACAGGATCCGAGGCTGCTTGTGGAGACCTGGGACTGCGAGAGGCGACAGGACGTCGTCCACTGTTAAATGTATGAACATCGGAGCGTGCAGCTTTAGTTTGACTCGACCTGTTGGACTGGAAACACCTCAAAGCTTGGGAGTCAGCTTTTTTTTTTTTTTTTTTTCTTCTGTGGAGAAATATTTATCAGAAGGTAAGTTTAATGTGTTTTTCATGACAAAGTCACAGCTACAGCGACTCAGAATCAGAAAAGTGCGCAGTTTTCTGAATTTGAACATTTAATTAAATCCACCTGCGGGGAGTTTTTCTAATTCTGTGGCAAATCAACATTCTCATAGGATGCTTAGAATTAGTTTGTTTGTTTTCTCTAACAAATTCCCTCTGAATGTTTCAGAAAAAAAACTAAAACTGCCAGATTTACCACAGATGTTTCCTTGCAGCACCTGTTCAATCCATTTTAAATGTTTTTCTTATGGTTAGTCTTTCAAGAAAAAGATTTACAGGAACAGAATGGGCTGGCTCATACTAAAAAGAAATGTGGAAACAATTATAAACTTTAGTTTTTCCCTCCAAAGAAAGCCCATGTAGAGCAGCTGTGGATGTAGAGTAGGGATTTACTTGGCAGGGTGGTTTTCCTTCCACAGACATGTGTGACACTCGTATTGCCTGGCATTTTATTTATTTTGCAGCCTTTTCATTTCCAAAGAAGCTGAAAAGTTCCTGATATATCAGAGGAAATTTCTCTGCCACAGCAAACATGCTGCACAGATTCAAAGCATCTGCTTTAAAAGTATTGAAAGCCTGACATCTGATTGATTTGGGCACATTGAGCCATTAAAGCTGTCTGCACCAGTGGTTTTGTAGTGGAAAAGCAGTTTAACTGTTGCCCAACAGGAGCAAGCTGCATGTTTGAAGCCAGATGGTTGGCACTGTAAAAGAGCAAATATTGCCCATAAAGCTTTGAGGTCTGGACCTGGTCTGTCTAGTGGTTGAGGCTGCGGGGGACGGATGATATACTTTCCCATTAAGTCCATTTCACTTTTGATTGAAACCTGATTCCTCATTTTTAAGGATGTTTAAAGCTGATCTGAAACTAGTTTTGAAGCAGATTGAAAGTGCTTGGCTTTGCCATATGTGGTGTTTACAACCAACCAACCTCTAGACTTGCCTGCAGTCTGTCCACACACACCCTCTGTTCTATATAAATACACTCTAAATGTGATAACCTGAATGAGTAATGTCTTCTCACCGTGATCCGGCCTCTGTAATTTCATTGAGGTATTGATTTGGAAATCTGAACCTTTGATGCTGTCTAGACATGAAGGTGGCAGCTTGTTTTGCTCTTGGATAATTATGGGCTTCCCGGCATGGAGCATGCTGTGGATTAATGTTTAAAGCCCCCATAAGACCCCAGGTGATGTCTTTAATTAGAAGTTGTTGCTGATGCTAAAATATTGCCATGGTGACTGCAAACCACAGCATTACATGCACAAACAACCCCCCAAAACGTGTTGACATATTTATATTTCTCATCAGCTACTAGTAGTGTAATCGGTTATGCTGCTGAGGCGATGTTGTCATCACTAATGTCATCCTCTGGCTTCCTGTTCAACAGACGCCTTGCCAATAAGATGCAGCTCTGTTTGTGCAGCTGGACAACTTACTAGGGTATATCTGCTCAACGCCTGCTTGATTTAATCTTTGCAAATTTGACAAATTTTTGAAAGTTTTTGTGGCCACAAGATGTGAAAAATGCTTGACGCTGAGGTTCGCCAGTAGGATTTAGGTTGCGGTTGCAGCACTCTGACTGTGTTTGTGTTTCCAGCTGCAGACTGGATGTGAGACCGGGTCAACATGTGAGTTGGTAATCCGGGTCTGGTGTGCGATGCGGGGACCCACCCTCATCATTTGTCTTCTTCTGTGGATCTTAGGAGCAACAGTCTTGATGACACAAGGTATATTCTGCATGATGGGGCTTTTTGGAATCTTTGAGGATTTCAGGTCTGGTATTTCCCAGCCTTGAGTCTTTGCATGGTCTCAAGAATCCAATCAGCCGAAATGGTGGTCAGTTTCCAGCGATTCGAGCAGACAGTCTCTCCAGGTTGTTATTGACTCCTTGGACCAGTTCAGGAATCACAGCCAGTTTGCCACTGTGGGCAAGGACGGCATCCAGTTTGCGGTTTTGCTCGTTCAGAACCGGAGTCACACTGTTCTGAGCCCGGATCTCACACACTGCATTGCTCTGCAGCAGTTTCAAAAGTTTTCCAATTACCATAAACCCGCAAACGCCAAATAACAGGAAACCAGTTAACAGGAGTCCAATTGTCCAGTCTTCTTCCATATCCTCTATGGACAAGCACATGGCTTTCCACTTAGCCCAAGAATCCATCACGTATCCAGCCATATACATTCCGTCAGGACACGCGGGTTCCCCTTTACCTGCTCTCTGAGTGGAAAAGATTTGATCTATTGCGTTGAGAGACCAGCTGACCCGATCTGTGGTGATTGTAAATTGTGAGTTTAGGAAGGGATACAGAGAGAGGCTCCTAAACTAGAAAGGCACGGACAGACAGTGTAGGAAAAGCAGAGGAGGAGAAAACAAAAGCATCCACCTCGCTCGAGAGCCAGTGACACACACCAAACTGCGGCCCATCATGTATGAATGGTGCTTGCTTTGTGTCCTGGTGTGCAGTCATGCTGGAAAAGGAAGGAACCATCCCCAAACTGGTCCCATAAAGTTAGGAACATGGAATTCGCCAAAATCTCTTCAAATCTTTTAAAAAACGAAGCATCCAGAGTTCCTTTTACTGGAACTAAGGGTCCAAGCATAGCTCCTGAAGACCAACCCAACATCATAACCCCCCTCCATCAAACTTCTGCTGGGGCCTCTTGCCAGGTCATCGTTGTAAATGAAAAGTTATCAATTGTTTTTAACCGGATAAAATAAAATAAACTTCACACTTGGCACAATGCAATCAAACAGGTCCTGTTGTCCTGGCAACCACCAAACCCAGACTTGTCGGTCAGATTGCCAGATGGAGAAGTGTGATTTGTCACTGCAGAGAACACGTTTCCACTGATCTGGAGTCCAGTGGTGGTGGGTTTCACACGCTTTGTATTGCACTTGGTGATGTTTGGCTTGGATCCAGCAACTCACCATGGAAACCAACCACTAAGGTGTCTCGACACTGATGTGGAGCTAATCTGAAGACCACATGGAGTCTGGAGGTCTGCAGGAATTGGAGGTTGTAGACCTTTGTGTACTATGAACCTCAGCATCCGCTGACCTGCTCTGTCATTGTACATGGCGACCACCTCATGGCGGAGCTGCTGTTGTGATGGCTGACTGCAGAGTGTTTTATAGCAAAGGGCCAGTTGTTCAAAAGATATAATCTGGATCTAAATTACCCAGATTTGAAATCCTAGTTTTTAGTATCCAGGATCTGGTTATCAGTCTTAATTTTATGCCAGTTTTTCAAAGCAACATTAGATTGGATCACCCTGATCCACAATCAGTTTGCAGATGACCAAATCCAGATTAAAGGGATTTAAAACACTGTGGGTAACTAGCTATGTAAAGGACGATAGATAGAGGATCCAATACGGGGTCACTTAAAATGTTTTTCGTTTTGAGAAACAACACAAAAATCATAAACATTCACTTTTAATTTGATAGTAAAAGCAAATTAATTGATGACACTGGATATTTTGCCAATGTTTCAAATAGTAAAGGCTCAGTGTTCCTCTCTGAGCCCCATGTTGCGGAATCGGACCCACCTTTCACTGCCTGTCAGAACGAGGGGCTGACTGGACGTATAGTAACGGATGCCACTATTAGAAATTTTTTTGACAGGTTATTCTCAGATTATGCAGTGAAGAATCACCGGAAAATGAATTATTATGGCTTCTGTAGTTTGGGAGTTTACTTTTTAAGGTAAGTGTAGTTGTTGTGTAGGTTGTGTAGTTTTTTTACTATTAAGAAAGGCTTAATAGGTCCATCCCTCTGCTACTTTTCTACTGTAATGGTGGTGATTAAACAAGTCAAGGGCACAATATAATCACAAGCATTGAATGGAAAAAATCTATTATTTGACCAAGTTTGTTGTTTTACCACATTTTCTTCCTGAAATCCAACAATTTGTTTGGATCAGGATAATCCGGTTTTCTTGGATCAAAGTTATCCAGATCTGACCCCAACGTTTTGAACACAAAGTGAACACTTTATCCAGATTGGTTATTTAATCCAATCCTATTTCAAAATCCTCCTTTCCCTTACGAACAACCCATTTTCAAGATTTAATCCAATCCAATTAATGAAATCTGATCAGATTACATTTGAACACCTGGCCCAAGGAAATTCCATGACTGGACTTTACTGAGTTCCTGAGATCGACCTTTTCTTTCACAAATGTTTGTAGAGGCAGCCTACATGTCTAGAAGCTTGATTTTAAACATATGTGGCCCTGGAAGTGATCAAAACACATGAATTCCCTCCTTTGTATCGATAACTCAATACTTTTGGCAAAATTGTGTATTTATTCCTTATTAGCACAAATAGCATCTTAATGCATCCAGGAAGGAAGGCATGTCGAGGCGACTTGCTAAAGTTAAAACGGGGAAGCAAGGGGAGTTAAGTGACTTTTAGATAAACATGGTTGTTGGTGGCAGACAAGGTGGTCTCAGTGTCTCAGAAACTGCTGATGAAATTAAAACATATCCAGCAAGCAGCAGATGTCTGAACCAGAATGCCTTGTTGATATCATGAGAATGGGCCAACTGGTTGGAGATGTAAGAAAGGCACCCAGGAAGGTCAGAAGCAGCAGAACTGGTGTTTTTAAAGTAAAATGTTTAATCCATTTGCATTATTGCTGATTTAATCTTCTCCTCTTACAGGCACTTTGAGATTCTACACTCCCTGACTTCTGCTAATCAGCTTTTTGTGCCCACCTTCAGGTCTGGTCACAGCTCCTGCCAGTCTGACCGCAGAGGCAGGTCGCCCCCTTGTGCTTGGCTGCAACATCACCACGGCACCAGGTGACACCATCCGCCAGGTACGCTGGCTCAACAGGCACTCCAAGCTGCTTCTGGCGTACGAGCACGGTGCAGCGGTTCACATCTTCCACCAGGAGCCAACTGTGCAGCTCACTTCCACCGACAACGATGCCAGCTACATCACCATCAACAGGGTGCGGGCGGATGATGGAGGCTGCTATAGCTGCATCTTTGACGTTTATCCCAGAGGACAGGAAGCAGCCAAGACCTGCATCAGCGTTTCTGGTTGGGCACCATCACCTGCTTTATTTATGATTTAGAGAATGAACGTTCCTTTTTTGTTATGGGGTTTCTCAGTCAAGAGACGCTGCTTGTTTTTCAGTTCTTCCCACTTCCAGCACACCAGGTCTCGATTAATCGAACTGCTCGTCAAGTTCTTTGCAAACCTGCTTTCATTTCAGCCAGCTTTGCTAAAGTATGGAAACCTCTAAAATTGGCAGGGCAGAAGTTCTCCGAGGAGGAAAAAAGTGCTTCAATACTGCGCGGCCCCACCTGATGGTTGAACTTTTGTTCTTTCTTCGAGACTAAGCCTTTTTCTGTTTGTGTCAGGGTCGCTGATTATTCACACCAAGTCCTGGGACTGCTTGTTTTTCCCTTAAAGAAACAGGAAGTGATTAGGACATGGTTTGAACTCCCAGATCAGCAGGAGAAGAAACCCAGCTAAGCTCTGTGCTTCCTGTGTTAAATGCGCACACACACATTTTTATTACTCCCAGACTTTTCATGTTATCTCAAACCCTACACACACTGTAAAGATTCCACTTTACATCATGTAAGCAGGATATTTCCACAGTGACTTTCCATATTCTGAAACCTGTCTTTGTTCCTACAAGGTAAAGTTCATCTGGAGGGAAACAGGACCGCCTTTAGCGGGAGGCCTGCCACTCTCTCCTGCTGGTACAGCCTCCCTGAGAGAGTTCACCAGGTCCTGTGGAGGAAGATGGCGGAGCAGGGTGACACCACCACCGTGGCCTACTACTCAAAACGAAGCCACCACACGGATGAACATTTCAAGGGTCGGGTTAGCTTGAGCCAGACGTTGGGAGACACCCAGCTGACCATCAAACAGGTCCACATGGAGGACGAGGCCTGCTACACACATACCCAGATGGCAGCAGGAGCCACCGCCTGCCTCTCTGTTTATGGTGAGACCTTTTTTTCTTTAATTATCTGTATTTTCTTTTTCTATAGAAAGTGTTCCAAGTTTACCTTTTCTTTTAATTTATTAAAAGAAAATAAACATTTTTGCCACTTTAGCTTTTAGAGGCTCTAAAATTCCATCCATCCATTTTCTAAACCACTTAATCCAATTCAGGGTTGCGGGGAAGCTGGAGCCTATCCCAGCTGGCATTGGGTGACAGGCAGGGTACACCCTGGACAGCTCGCCAGTCCATCGCAGGGCCACACAGAGAGATGAACAACCACTCATGCTCACACTCATTCCTAGGGGCAATTTAGAGTAACCAATTAGCCTAACATGCAAGTCTTTGGATGGTGGGAGGAAGCCGGAGTACCCGGAGAGAACCCACGCATACACGGGGAAACATGCAAACTCCACACAGAAAGGCCACTGACCAAACCCCTCTCCAGCCAAGGATCGAACCAGTGACCTTCTAGCTGTGAGGCCACAGTGCTAACCACTGTTCCACCGTGCAGCCCGCTCTAAAATTCATCAAAATGAATTTTTGCTAGTGTTATGTAAAAGATATGGCAGCATGAAAAGATTTCTCAAAAATTAGAGTTAAAACTGTTTTGGGGCCCGATAAGACAAATGTTACAGATGATTTCAGGGTGAAAAAAACCCATTTGCATAATAATGAATATTTGTGTCATAACTTTTACTTAGTGGTTCGTTCTTAATAAGCAGGCCTTCGAAAAGGTCAGAGAATTGTACTTTACAGCTTTTGCAGTTCTTGTACTCCTCAAATCTTTTCCCAGTGATTAGCTCTTACGGTTTCTGCTAAAAAGCCACCTGGATCTCCATTAAAATATGGTTCCCCACATCGCAAAGAAGGCTAAAAGTGAAGAGCAAAGTATTTTCTGGTAGCTGCTTCATTGTTTTTCTGTTTTATTTAAACAGTTGTTGATGAACAGGACAAACTGTGGTCTGAAAGACTGGAATACTTTTTGGATTGCTGCTTTTCTGACTGCAGAAGATTTTCGGTGCATTTAGATGTTTGTAGTGGGGTTGTATTGTTCTGCTGTGCAGCTAAACCTGCACCTACACGGACTACTTTCTAGCTTCTCAGCACATATTTCAGCCTCAGTGTTTTTCTGATGAAGAAGGCTAATAGATTCGAGTCGCAGTTCATATGAAGCAATGAAGTTTAAATAAAAACAAATTTTAAATTTCATTAAGTGAATCCCAACTTTTAAGCACAAGGGTGGATCAATCATTCTGTGGGCTTGTTTAGCAGCTAGTAGCGTGGGGAGGATTTCACTATTTAAAGAATACCATAAAATGCCGGAGGTATCCTTGTGCTCCGTTATACTGAACGCACCTTTAAAGACACACTACGGAACTTTTGCTATTTTCCCATCACACACCCCCTATCGACGGCTAATTCAGCATCCATCTTCCATCTGACCTGACCTCTTAGCTCTCTACAGCCAGCAGAAGATGATCTTACAATAACTCCTATTTGTCCCTTTTAATCTTCTTGTGTTTCTTTGCTGCGACGTTGCGTGTTAAAAACAACCAGTTCCTTATTATACCGTGAAGCAAAACGTCACGTTGCATCCCGGATGTAAAAGTTGTATCCTGTCGGTTTTGCTGCCTCAGGACGCTGCTGGGGAGCAGCAGCTCTAGAAATGCACATGATAGATGTCACTGTGTCATGGAACAAGTCCAGGGCACCAAGTTTGAGTATCAGAAAGTAACATAGCGCATCTTTAAAGCAAAACACTGAAAAATCCCCGAACAGAGTTGTAGCAGAAGTGCCAGTCCCAACAAATGTCTCAAGAATCTGATAGAAATATAAACATAAGAAGAAGTGCATTGTTTGGCCCGTAGTGGTGGCCAAGTTTTGAGTGCGTGTCATTGCAGTGACTGTGAAATGTTCCCGTTTCTCCTGGTTACATAAGCAGATAAAGATTCTGGTAGGTTATCGCCACTGACAAAACAAGCCAAGAACTACAGTAGTACAACCAACGTTTGTCTTATTGCTTTTGTTCTTAAATCCCAACTGCTTGTGCATGGCAGATGTTGCTGGTGGTTACAAACCAGCATCATTTGTTCCTGTCATTCCAAATGAGTTTAGTTTTCAATAAAAACCTAATTAATAATAAAACATGGTAAATTAGAAACAAAATGGGAGGCAACAAAAGCTTAAATACTAAGGAACAAACTTGGTCAAATGGCTTTGCTTGAATATTTGAACAAATACTACATATGTGTCCCTCTCTGCTGTGCTTCAGCCCAACTCCTCAAGTCCCTCCACATCTCTTCATGTAGTCATCTTTATGCTTTTGATGCACAAACTGGAAAGAATTTTAAAGCTTCCAGCTCTGCTTAGTAGTGTTGTGGAAAAAAGTCTGTCAATGACGAGGAGTCTGGTTCTGAAGTGAAAAAGATTACAAAGGTTATTGAACAGAAAATAAAGTACAGAATAATACAAATTGCAATTTGGAGAGCCAGTCCAGAGGTCCGACGGGACAGAAGTCTGGAATGCTCAACCTGAGTCCCAGATATATTTATTTTTTCCCATTCATTTTGTGATACCATTACTCCTAGTTCTTCTTGCCATTTAGTAGTTTCCTTTAAATTCACACTTTCCTTGTTATCAAGATTTGGTTAATTACTGAAATTTGTTTTTTTTTTTGGGATTTATACACTCACATTTTCTTGTCCACCACTGTATTAAGGGGTGCAGGTCAGAAAAAATTTCCCATGCATGTTTAATCTTTTTTCCATATAACTTCTGACTTGCAGATACCTAAAGAGAAGAGAATGTGGGAGTCCAAATTTCTTATGTATAGCTTCAAATGACATAATTTCTATTTGTCCATGAATTTAGAGGATATTTTTAACCTCTTCTGATGCCACATTCTAAATGTGGGATCATTCCTATTTGGCTGAAAATCTGAATCTCTACATTTACCCTCAGTAAAGGCAGTTCTTCTTCCAATTTACACAATTTACTTATTTTTCTCCATACTTTCAGTATATTGTTACTCCATCTTTTATATGACTAAATCTTTATTTTGCAAAGTTCATATGTTTGAACACTCCTTTTCACGGTCAATTGTTCTCCATTTCGCCTGATTTTGATTGATTAGCCATTGTTATACCGCTAAAATTTGGGAAGCATAATAATTCTGTAAATTCAGAACTGTCATTCCTCCGTTCTTTTTATTTAATTTAAGTGTTGTGAGTATAATTCTATTTCTTTTAGTACCACAAATTAATTTCACCACATTTGATCCCATTTCTTGAATGTGGATTGTTCAGCATAATTGTATGCATTAAGTAAAATTGGAGAGAAATATTCTTTGAATTCCTTATAAAATTCCCCAGTAAATCCATCACTTCCAGGACTTTCATCAGGTTTTAAATTTTTAATAGCATTTTTTTTAATTTCCCCTACAATATTTGGTTTAGTGAGACTTTCATTCTGTGGATCAGTCACCTGGGGCAAATCAAGTTTTTTCAGATATTCCCTCACTTCATCAGTTGTAGCTTTGGTTTCTGCAGTATATAATTACGATAATACTCAACAAATTCACTACCTTTTGTCTGTCTGTGTGTCTGTCTGTCTCTTTCTTTCTTTCTTTCTTTTCCAGCATTTAGGCAAGGTGAATGATCGTCTGGATGCTGTGTTCTGCTGAGCAAATTTACTTTGCCCAAGAAGCTTTATAGATTAAGCTTTATTGATATAATGATCCCCTTGACTTCGTCCGTTTTTATTTTATTTCTATACTTATTGTGTTTGAAAAAAAATCACTATTTCTTTGTTCCTTGTTTAAGTTCCGTTTGTTATACTCTTTGTAATATTTGGAATGGTATTTCTTAATTGGTGATTTTCAGTTTATAGGAGAGCATTTTTAATGATTTTGCTCCCCCATCTTAATACTGTTGTTTTGTAAAGGCAAGAGTTTTTTTTTTCCTATTGTTTCCATTAATTCCGAATTTAAAGTATTCCTAGTTTTATCCAAAAGATCAAAGGTCTTTTACAACCATTCACTTTATGAATTTGTTCAAGCTTTAATATTTCTTTTTCGAAATCTATTATTCGTTTTTCTTTTTCTTTCTTAATTCTTGATGGATATCCAATAATTTCTCCACGTAATACTGCTTTTAAACCTCCCCATAAGATCACTGGAATAGTTTCCCCGTTTCATTGAAAATAATGTATTCATTTATAATAGTTTCTTTGTTTTGAAATCTTCCATAAATAATAGTGAATTATTTAATTCTTCTGTTGTTCCTTTTTCAATGTCAATATCCATTTTTATGGAGATTGGTGCATGTGCTGAATGAGTAATCTCATGAATTTTACATTCTTTTAGTCAAGATATTTTTGAAAGTAAAAAAATAATCCAGTCATGAATATTTGTGATTTGGAATAATAGGTATAGTTCTTCTTCAGTGGATTCAGCTATCTCCATACATCCATTATTCCAATCTCCTTCATTGCATTTTTTTTAATTTATTCATTTATTTTTTATATCACCTTGTGAATCCATCTTTGCCTCCGAAATCAGATTAAAGTCTCCTGCCATTATTATTGTCCTCATGCATTCTCTAGTGATTAAATCTACCAACTTTTCTATCAGTTCTTTGTACTGTATAGTGTATAAACATTTATTGAAGATAACTTTGTACTGTTTATATCAACTATCATAATCTCGTATCTACCATTGTGGTCTGAGAGCACCTTTTCTACTTGAAATGCTAAGTAAGTTCTCGTGAGTATAGCGGCGACTCTTCTTGCTAACTCATGAGAGGAGATGTAGACTTGAGATAATGACAGTGTCCCCAGTTTTTCATGATTGGATACATTCAAGTGCATTTCCTGAATAAAGGATATATCTGGAGCTTTTAACTGACCCAAGATTTTCTCACGCTTGATGGGATTTTTCAATCCATTTACATTGTATGAAATTATTTTAATTGACTTCATTTTGATATATTTTAAGAATCCTTTGCCTTTATATTGACATCACTTGACAATACATTTTATTATTTCATATACCAACCACCACATGACTTTGAGAATAGAAATGAGACTGTTAATATGACTTCTTCAGCCGGAGGTTTCTTTCCTGTTAAAAGGGAGTTTTCTTTTTTCCTTCCCACTGTCGCCAGTGTGCTTGCTCAGGATGGGAGATTGAGTTGGAGCCTCAAACTCAATCTTTTAGTTTCCTTTCATAGGCGATTATGAATTGGCTTTCATTATGTTTTTTGGTTTTTTTTCCCTGTCTGTAAAGCGTCTTGAGATAGCATTGCCGTGATTTGACGCAATATAAATAAAGTTGAATTGAACTTCTTGCTATTCAGAAGTCTAGGGCAAGACAAAAAGGATGCCCTAAATAAGAGAAGACAAGAAGGCTGCCCCTTTATCACTGATTTTATTCATAACTTATATTGACAGAATTTCTAGGCGCAGCCGAGGTGTTGAGGGGATCTGGCTTGGTGGCCTCAGGATTGGGTCTCTGTTTTTTGCGGATGACGTGGTCCTGTTGGCTTCATCTGGTCGTGATCTCCAGCTCTCGGTTGAGCAATTCACAGCCGAGTGTGAAGCGGCTGGGATTAGAATCAGCACCTCCAAATCTGAGACCATGGTCCTCAGCCGGAATAGGGTGGATTGCCCTCTCCAGGTCGGGAGTCAGGTCCAACCTCAAGGAGAGGAGTTTAAATATCTCTGGTTCTTGTTCACAAGTAAGGGAAGGTTGGAGCGTGAGATCGACAGACAGATCAGTGCAGTGTCTGCATTACTGCAGACGCTCCCCCCACAGTTGTCATGAAAGTAAACCTGACCTATTAAACCTAAAATGGATTTTTGTATCAGACTGTAAACATGTTTATTTCTGTCGTGAAGTTGGCCTTTTTAACAAGGAGTCTATGGGGATTTGCTCTGTTTTGGAGCCCCTAGCGGATGAAGGGGAAACTGCAGTTTTATGCACTTCCGCATAGGCTTCACTTTTAACTGCCAGAGGTTGGCGCTTGGTGTGGAGCGATAAACCTACTAGCCTTAAAGGGCAAAGCCTATCAAAAATAGAACATATCCACTCTCCGCACATCACGCCTAAAGAGGCTGCATGTAAGCGGCATGGGAGTTAAGAAAATGACATGGCATCCAGTGGAAGCTGAAATGGAGGAAAAAGAAAGGATGATTCTCACCTCACGACATGTGAATTCAGGAGCATGGTCATTCTTGTCCAGAATGCTAACGCTAGCTGTTGCTGTTCCCGCCAACTTCTTTCCAGCCGACTTCTTTCAAGTCCTTAGCAGAAACTTCTAACTTATATGTGATGGTTGACAGAGTCTGAAAAACATAAATTAAACATAGATGAAAAAGAAGTGTAGAAATGTACGGAAGCAAATACAGAAACAGCACAGAGAGGGAAGAAAAGACATCTCCTGACATAAAAATGAGAAATCCATACACATGCTCAGAAAGAAATGTTTTTATTCCAGAATCAGCACCATGGCAGATGGATCTTCTCACGTATCAATGTTTTATGTAACCAACAAACCCTTTCACAGCCAAATAGAATTAGAGTAAAAGCAAAGTCGTCCATCGTGAGATTCTTAAGAAACATTTTAACGTGTCTTTCTCATACTCTGAAGGTAAAAGGTTTGTAGCTTCTGCTGAAAGGAGCATCATATCTGTTTTACCTAATGTAATGCCATGCTGAAATGCTTTCCTTTGTGATGCTGCACATTAAAAAGTCAAAGTTAATGCAGCTCAGTTTGGAGCTTTGTTCATTCATTCCTATAACTCCTATTGATCCTTAGTCTGACATCTGTTGTGGTTTCCAGCGAGGGAACAAGCTGAACATGTGTGTCTTGGGGGCTATTTTGCGTCATTTCCCCTCTCTGAAGGTGTACTTTTAAGCTTTTCTAATAATGTCCAACATATGGAAATCTGAAAATGTCTGAAAAACATGTGGCCATTTGAATGTGGAAGATCCTCAATCTGGCTTCATGAGAGTGAAAGTCTCAAGTTTCTCTTGTGGAAATTATCTCTAAAAGAACAAAGTTCACACAGTGTTATCTGAACCATGGAGAGGCTTCTTCTTGATTCCACCTGGCATATTTTGCAAAATAAAAGAAATCTAAATGCTGACTAACCTGTACTCCAGCTTGTTCCCCTCAGACACACAATGCACAATGGCTGAATCATCAGAGAACTTCTGGAGATGACGGCTGTTGTTGTAGGTGAAGTACAGGTATCTGCCATGAGACTGCAACATGATTGTCCTGGGCCAGCAACAAATCTGTCCCATTATTGGACAGATTATACAGTACAGACTGGCAGAGACAAAACCCTCAGGTTCAAAACTCAAACAACTTAGCCCACAACTTGTGTGTCTTTTAAGAGAGTGGGACAAGTTAAAGTTTAATGAGAGAGGTGTTTTGTACAGACAAACTACCAACAGGAACCAACTAGTGCTGCCAGAAAAGCACAGACTGACAGTTTTAAAGGAACTGCATGATGAAATGGGCCATCATGGTGTAGAGACGACTGCTTCTCTAGTGCGGGACCGGTTTTACTGGACCTTTATGCAAAAAGAAATAGAGGACTATGTAATGAAAAAGTGTGTCTGTCTTAAAAACAAGAAGCCCACCTATGAGACTAGAGCTCCGATCACAAACATAGTTACTACTCAACCGTTTGACCTTGTCTTTGTTGACTTCTTGCACTTGGACAAATGTAAGGGTGGTTATGAATATGTACTTGTTATCGTTGACCACTTCACACGTTTTGCCCAGGCCTATACCACCACAAATAAGTCTGGCAAAACTGCGGCAGACAAGATCTTCAATGACTATGCTTTAAAGTTCGAATTTCCCCTAAGACTTCACCATGACCAAGGTGGTGAGTTTGAGAACCAGCTTTTTGCCCAACTGAAAGAGTATCGTGGTGTTGCAGGCTCGAGGACTACTCCATATCATCCGCAGGGAAATGGTCAAGTCGAGTGGTTTAACCGTACTTTGATTCAGATGTTAAAGACCCTTACTGAGAAGCAGAAGAGTAACTGGAAGGACTCGCTAAACAAGCTGATCGTTGCTTACAATGCTACTAAAAGTGAAGTGACAGGGTTTTCCCCTTTTTACTTACTTTACAGACGGTCACCGCGGTTACCGGTGGACATGTTGTTCAGTTTATCCCCACATACTACTCTGGGTGACAGTGACCACCAGAGCTACATGCAAAAGTGGAAACAGGGTATGAAAGACGCTTACGAGGTCACGCGACAAAATGCATGCAAAGCTGCTGCTCGGAGTAAGACAGTATGTATGACAGTAAGATGAGATATTCTACCCTGTTGCCTGGAGATCGCATTCTAGTCAGGAACTTGACTCCACGTGGGGGCCCAGGCAAACTCAGAAACCACTGGGAGGATGTGGTGCACACGGTGGTTCGTCAAGTGAGTAAAGACATTCCTGTTTATGAACTGAAGCGAGGCAAACGGCAGATCCAGGACCTTACATCTCCTGTTGCTCCCAGTTCATTAACCCTTTCATGCATGAATAAATAATAAAAACAATGCAACATTTTTCATATTTTTGTAAAAAAAAAAAAGAAAAAAAAACCCACTGAAGTGGTTAATTTACAAAAATACACTCCTCATTCATGAATATGCAAGAAAAGAGCTTGTAAATAGGTGCCCACTACAGGGCCACGATGCATGAAAGTGTTAAAAACATAAAAAAGTTCTGCATTTAGACTTATTTAGCTTATTAACAAACTAATTTAACAGTTTATTACTATTACACTTTTTCTCTGTGAAATGTGTTTTTCACAGCATTAGGCCTGGTCCATGCTACTTATCAATATGATCTTAACTTTAATCTAGAAATAATCTTCAAAAACTCAAAATACTGACCAGCCATACACTCAGTTTGCAGCATCTGACCTTCATTGTCTGGTGTAGTAAATGACTGTTAAGTAGTACTACTGTCATCACTCAACTCTGCTCTAGTTTGTAACATTACAGCCACCATAGTTTTTTCTCTCTGCGTTTCCTCTCATTCAAAGCACGTCCACTTCAATGTAAATAAAGAAGGGACCCACTTTATGTCAAATTATACCAAAGAGTGATTTATGACCCCTGTCATCCAATGAGAAGCTGCCACGTCACAAGTGGGCGTATCTTAATGAACCGGAAGTCCCGCCCCCTCAGTGATCCAATCAGCGTGTGCCACGTCATAAGTGGGTGTATCTTAATGAACCGGAAGTCCCTCCCCCTCTGTGACCCAATTAGCGTGTGCCACGTCATAAGTGGGCGTAACTTGGGTGAGGGGCGGTCCCTGGACCACGTGATGTCCGGAAGTGACGTCCCTCCTCCCAGGCGTGGCTCTAAAGTGACGTCATCCGTGGGCGGTCCCTGGACCACGTGATGTCCGGAAGTGACATCCCTCCTCCCAGGCGTGGCTCTAAAAGTGACGTCATCCGTGGGCGGTCCCTGGACCACGTGATGTCCGGAAGTGACGTCACCCGGTGGCGGTCCCTGGACCACGTGATGTCCGGAAATGACGTATGTCCGTACGTCATACCTGGGCGGCATGTTCGGACATGTCTTCTGGACGTACGGCATGCCTGGATGGTGTGCCTGGACATGCCCGGACATGTCTTCTGGACGTACGTCATGCCTGGGCAGTGTGCCTGGACATGTTAGGGGCATGTCCGAACGAGTCTAGAGGTATAAAGAGGGGTCCCGGGGGGGGGGAAAAAAAAAAAAAGAAAATAAAAAAAAAACGTCTAAGAGAAAGAGTAATAAAATAAGGTAAAGAAAGTTTTGGGGAAAAAAAAAAATCCCTTACCTTCTCCATATGCATGTCACTCTGATGCAATCAGTATTTCTTCAGCGATGAGACGTGGTTTTTCGCCTTTGAGTCTTTTGGGTCTACTGGAAAAGAGCAAACTTATCATGGGAAATGCAAAAAGTAGTATAAACAGAGTTTACTGGGTGGGAAGAGTGAAAAAAGTTTTTTTTGCTGGCTGCAAAAATCCTCTCTGAGTCTGTTTGTATTTACACCCCCACTCTTCTACTGGCCCGTGTGACAAGCACCCCCTCTTGTCTGCAGCAGGCTTTTTACGACCCTCTGTTGGTGTGTTTTCAGTGACTTTCGCGTTGATAAACTATTGGAAAAAAGAAGAAGAATTTAACTATTATGATAAATGCAAAAAGAGAAGTAAAAAAAATAGAAGTGTTAGCAAAAATAAAAAGTGCTAATAAATGGATGGGAAAAGAAAAAACGTTTTTTTGCTCCAGCAGTCTGCAAAATCCTTTTTCCCCTCGGTGGTGGGACATGTGTTCTCTTGTTGGTCTGAAAGAAGAGCAAAAAAAAGCTAACTTATTATGATATTTGTAGAGTTTTAACTGATAAAACGAGTACCTTTTTTCTACACATGTCTATCTGCTGCTCACGCGTTTTGAGTCTGTTTTTTACTGAAGGAAGAGAAAAAAAGTTCCTTTAACTGTCCCTGTTTAAATCCTCTAACACCTGGGTTAACTTGCAGAGAAGTGGCAACAAGTTGTTAGCTGAGATAATACAAACAGAACATTCTTTCTGTCTCAAAGTAAGCTTTTATTGCTTAATGACCCCCCCCCCCCCCCCCCCGTAGCCGGGAAAAAAGTTTTAAAAATCAGACACCTGGTCCATGTTTAAGAGAAAGGGTTTTTTAACCTATGGATGCTCATATATTTAACAGAAACGTGTGGTAAACATACATAACTTACAGAGAAGTGTCAGCAAGCTGTTAGCTGAGATAATACAAACAAAACATTCTCTCTCTCGCCAAGTAAGCTTTTATTGCTTAATGACCCCCCCCCCCCCCCCCCCCCCCCCCCGTAGCCGGAAGAAAAAATGTGATGTTTAAGAGAAAGGGTTTTTTAACCTATGGATGCTCATATATTTAACAGAAACGTGTGGTAAACATACATAACTTACAGAGAAGTGTCAGCAAGCTGTTAGCTGAGATAATACAAACAGAACATTCTCTGTGTCAAAAATGAGTTTTTATTGCTTAATGACCCCCCCGTAGCCGGGAAAAAAGTTTTAAAAATCAGACACCTGGTCCATGTTTAAGAGAAAGGGTTTTTTAACCTATGGATGCTCATATATTTAACAGAAACGTGTGGTAAACATACATAACTTACAGAGAAGTGTCAGCAAGCTGTTAGCTGAGATAATACAAACAAAACATTCTCTGTGTCAAAAATGAGTTTTTATTGCTTAATGACCCCGTAACGGTCAAGAAACCTGTCAACAACGGTTGCTTCTTATCTGAAAAAAAACAGAGAAACAAATTATCGATGTACGTTTCCAAAAGAAATATAAAACCAGTCCTTTAGTCACTTCTAAAAATCACCTCGCTCCGAGAGACAACCTCACAACGCAACCATGTCACGGGGTAGGGAAAAAAACTTCTTCATGTCTAGGCTTTTCATTTATCAGACTTACTGATTAACTTTAATTTATCCGGTATTTAGAAATTATAACGATCGCACAGATCCACTCACCTCCATCGAGAAACGATCTTGGGGCAGGTGAGTATTAAAATCAACGATTCATCTTTTTTCTAAAAGTTATTTTTTAACTAAAATTATTTGCTTTTTTTCCTTTACCAGATTTTTTTGATGAATGGGAGGGAATAACGCTTACGCAAACGTCTTTCTTTTCTTATTTAAAACGTAGCGTCTGTCATTATATCATGATTTAAAATATTTGTTTTCCAATTGCTTTACTCACCAGATTTATTTAGAGCAGCGGCCCGGCTGCCGGAACCAGAGGACATTATACGTCCCGGCGTGATACGGTCCATTCCTCAGCTTGAAGAGGCTGGATCAGCCCCGGACCGGTCTGGCATACAGGCTAGCATCCCGGCAATCCGTCAAGTCGTCAACAGGCTCCGCAGACGTCCGGTCGTCGAGGGTCCGGTTCCCGGAGATGAGGGCTCAGCTCCACGGATTGATTGTGAACAATCGGAAGCCATTACTACATGCACGATAGGTAATATTATTTATTTATTATTTCTTTTCAAAAGTCACCGCTGCAATAAGCTTCCGCAAACAATCTCGTGCATGTTACGTCACTTCTTGGCGACGCATCCTGTCTTTTACTTCACCTTTGGAAGTAAAATAGATTATGTTTTCCTCTCTTTTTTTTTTTTTCTCTAGAGACGCAAACCAACGCTTCTCGCGACGCGTCCCATGTAAAACAAGGTTAGTTTTTTTTTGGACTCTATTATTATTATTATTATTATTATTATTATTATTATTATTATTTAGAAATATATACAAATATGTCTTCTTGATACGTTTTCAGAAACACCGGACGCCGCTTCACACGGCGCTGCCAGTGTTGGTCAAGGTAAGTCTTTGAATCAGAATAGAAATGAAAATATTAATATTAATTAATTTTAATGATTATTATTTTATTGTTAGAAGTTCAAACGGAGGAGATCAGGACTTCTGCACCGACAGGCAACATCGGCACGAATCGAAGTAAGCCCCACAAAATAAAAATAAATTAAAAAAAGATAACTTCTCATAGGAAGAAAAAAATAAATAAATAAAGTTTTATCCGAACTCTTATTTTTTTTTGGGCTTCTCTCCACAGGAACTAGGCGCGCTCTTCCTGCCGGAAGGAGGAGACTCGGCTTTCAGAAACTACGTGGTAATAACATTGGTAACGTAGCATTTTATTTTATTAACATATCATTGTTTTATTAACAGAAGTTTTATATATCACCTATCTTTCGTTTTGTCTTGAAATGTAGCGCCGGAAAGACGGCGTAACCGCGGACGTCCACGTTGGACGTCTCTGACATATCGGAATCCGCTCAGCAGGAGGAATAATTACGAACGCCGAGGAGACACGCTGGAGACATTCCTGCATCTGAGCCGTACACTGTCTGAAGTTTTAACAACGCTGGGTAACATGCTTCAAAGGTAAGCTGTAAAGGTGTGACATTTTCTACTCCTGTACTATCATGGAAGAGATAAACAGATTGTTAGATTCACTCAATCAGATTCCAGCGGCGTTCGCTAACCCATCTATTCCGTTTCAAGCCGATCAACCCGTTCAAAATAGCGCGGATCCTGTACCGTCGGATTTTAACAACTTTGATTTAATAGATCACGCTCTTCTTAACCTACATCGGCCTTTGCATGACAATTTTAACACACAACCCATAAGTCTTCCTGGGACTGAGGTTGAAGAGATTTCACTCCCCGTACAAGATAGCTCTTTAGCACCATCAAGGGGACAAACCCGTCTCATCGCGGGAGAAGACCTGAGCGGTGCTGCTGAAGCTGCAGCTTCCCCTGACATTCTTCAGTTGAACGAACCTGTACAGTCTGGAGGAGGTATACGTGGGTCAGGAGAAGCTGCTTCGCTCGAAGCAGGTCGTCAGCTGTCCCGCGAGCGTTTCAATAATCATGAATTTAGACATACACTGAATCTGCCTGCCAGAGACATTCCAGACCTCTGTCAGTTTTACATCGATGTGCAGACGGGTATTGCGGAATTTGTTGATGAAGTTTACCCTCAGATTCATCGCGGCGATCTGGTCCAACTAGAAATACTGAGCCAGAACAGTCAGAATCATATATTATTACCCGTCACTGAGCCATCCCAGGGAGAGATAATGGATTTATTCGGGGATTTGCTAGACCGGATGGTACAGTCAAATGATAGTGTAGCTTCAGATTCTCGCCTAGAGCTTGTTGTGCAAATCATAACAAACCCTTCAGGCGGTGCTAAACGGAAACTTGAAAAAACAATAGACTGTGAAATTGTTCAGAAAAAAAGACGTCATCTGTACGTCGTGAACAATAGACAGGATGAGCTGTGCTTTGCGATAAACTTAGCCTTTCTAATCTCCCCACATTTCACAGATCAGCAGGCTGCGTCGTTTGGTACAGAACTGCAGCTTCAGGCAGGTCTGAATGCTAATTCGCCCGTCAACTTCAGCGACATTCGTAGATTTGAGGACATTGTCCAGCATAAAATTATAATATTTTACAGAACAAAAGACCAGCGTCCCTTATCTAAATTTCAAACAGATTTCCCGGACCGAACAAATCCGCTGTTTTTTTTTCTCGCACAGAAACACTATTACGGGATTAAAAATATTGGAGGATTTATAGGGGGTAAATACATTTGCCACTTTTGCTATAAATCTTACAAAAACTCATACACGCACGCCTGTCCAGGGTTTTGCTCGGTATGCAACGTTTCTTCCTGCACTCAGGAAGAGGAGGCGTCTGAATTTTGTACGGATTGTAACAGAGTATGTCGCTCACATGCGTGTTTTTTGCGGCATAAGCAGACTAAACCTTGCTCCTCTGCTCAAACTGCTGATAGCATATGCTCGCTGATAAAACGCTGCAAAAAATGTCACACCACATACCGCGTGGCCAAAGGGAAGGCTTCTCACACCTGCCCTAAATTAAAATGCAACATCTGCGGCGAAAAATTAGCGGCCAAATCAGACCTCGATGTGCATCAGTGTTACATTCAACCGCTAACCCAGGATAAGAGGCAGGACAGTAATCTGATTTTTTACGATTTTGAAACATTCACAGACGCACAGGGTCAGCACGTACCATTTCTAGTCTGTACCAAAACGTTGAAGGGTGTCCGATGGGAGTCTTACAGTTTGGATTGCGCACGGCAATTTATCTTGCATTTCAGGAGACCGATGTACCGCGGATCTACTTTTATAGCTCATAATTCCCGCGGCTTTGACGGTTACTTGGTGCTGAATGCGATGCTTGAGCTTGGCCTGAAGCCCTCGCTGATTATGCAAGGCGCAAAAGTTCTGATTTCCGAACGAGGTACATCGACTCACTCTCGTTTCTCGCCATGCGACTTAGTCAAATGCCAAAAGCCCTGGGCTTCGATGATTGTAGCAAAGGCACGTTTCCTCACAAATTCAGCTCGGAGGAGCATCTAAATTACATCGGTCCGTATCCACAAGCGTCTGATTACGGCGTGGACGGCATGTGTCAGCGCGAACAGGATGAGTTTCTTAGCTGGTACACGGATGCGTGTAAAGGGGCCTTTAACTTTAAAGCTGAAGCTCTGCGTTACTGTCGCAATGACGTCGAGCTTCTGGCACAAGGATGCCTGAAATTCAGACAGCAGTTTGTCAGCGACACGAACGTGGACCCGTTCAGCACCGTAACAGCGGCGGCGTGCAGTAAAGTATTCCGTACAAACTTTCTGCCGGCTAAAACACTGGCTATCCCGTCCCCTGATGATTATCGACGGCAGTGTAAGAGTTTCTCAAACGCTTCGATTCAATGGCTCGAGTGGGTGGCGGCCCTCAGAAACATTGACATTCAGCACGCGTTAAAAGGCGGAGAAAAGCGGATCGGACCCTACTTTGTAGATGGTTATGCGCAGATTGCCGGTGAGCACTGGGTGTTTTCATACCACGGCTGCTTTTGGAACGGCTGTGCGTCTTGCTTTGACCCTCAGGGCATTTCTCCTATCAGCGGGCTTCCCTACGAGGAGCTTCGCAATGCGACTGAGCAGAGATCCCGCACGCTGGAGACAGTTTACGGCGTGCACGTCGTGGTCATGTGGGAGCACGAATGGGTAAAATTAAAGGCTGAAGATGCGACAGTGCGCGCGTTCATTGAAAACCTAAACATTCCAGAACCTCTCTCACCGCGTCAGGCTCTGTTCGGGGGACGGACGTGCGCCGTGAAGCTTCGGTACACAGCGGCGTCTGGTGAGTCAGTGCGCTACGTTGACGTGACGTCCCTTTACCCGTACGTCAATTATACATGCGCCTACCCGCTTGGACACCCAAAAATAATCAGGCGAGAATTTCTAGATCCGCGTGAATATTTCGGCTTCATCAGAGCCGTGGTTCTTCCTCCGCGCGCTCTGTTCTTCCCTGTTCTGCCCTTTAAAACCTCGCGCGGAAAGCTCGTCTTTACGCTCTGCCGGACCTGCGCGGAAATCAACAATCAGTCGACCGCATGCGATCACAGCGAGGAGCAGAGGGCGCTGACAGGTGTTTGGGTTTCAGAAGAGTTTAAGAAAGCTCTGGACATGGGGTACAGAGTGTGCCAGATTACTGAAGTCTGGCATTTTGAGAGACGCGATGATTCCATCTTTCAGGGCTACATTCGCACCTTTCCTAAAAAACAAGCAGGAAGCGTCCGGTTATCCGACTGACACGGCGGATCAGGCGTCCCGTGAAGCATACATCTCGGATTATCAGATGCATCAAGGTATCCAGCTAGACCCTGAGAAAATCGAGGTTAATCCCGCAAAACGTCAGATAGCTAAAATCTCACTGAACTCCTTCTGGGGTAAATTTGCTCAAAGGAGCCATTTGACTCGGACCTCACTGGTCACTGATGACGAGGAATTTTTCCACTATGTGTTCTCCGGCATATACAACGTGGAATATCTTTCCTTTCTGAGTGAAAAAACAGCCATGATTCAGTGGACATACCACGACCGCGTCATAACTCCTCCAGGTAAAACCAGCAACGTCTTCATCGCAGCGTTTACCACCGCTTACGCGCGCCTGAAATTGTACAGTTATCTGGAGCAGCTGGGGAACAGGGTTCTGTACACAGACACTGACAGTTTAATCTATGTCGTGGGAAACGGTGAGACGGGTCTAGAACTCGGACGTTTTCTAGGTGATTTGACGGATGAGCTGGACGGCGACAGCATACAGGAATTTGTTGCCGCCGGGCCTAAAAGTTATGCGTATCAGACCCGCGAACGCCAGAAAGTTGTCATGAAAGTTAAAGGGATTACGCAGACGCGCGATTTCGCGACGCACATAAACTTTGATAGTATCAAAGATTTAGTGGAGTGCTTTCTAAATGACGCCGACAGCGCAGGGCACATCACCATCCCACAGCACACGATTTGCCGTGATGAAACAAACTTCAAACTCAGGAATCTTTCATATCAAAAAAAATTTAGGGCCGTGTATGATAAGAGAAGACCTTTTCCTGACGGTTCTACTCTGCCTTTTGGTTACTAAATAGGAAGAAAATGTCACACTTTTCAGCACCTGATGAAGCAGAGGCTTTTGAGTACAGACTCAAAACTCCATTTTCATGTTTGTTAACAGGTCCGAGTTCCTGCGGGAAATCCCATTTTGTAAATATTGTTTTGAGAAACTGTGAACATGTCATGGATAAAGTGCCAAAAAATATTGTTTGGATTTACAGCTCTTTCCAGCCCATGTATGCTGAATTGCAGAAATTGAATAAAAACATCAAGGTTGTTCACGGTCTGCCAAATTCTTTTGACGAGGAGTTGTTTCCTTCTGATCAGACGCACTTGCTTATTCTGGATGATGTCATGTTCCAGGCCTCCGAACATTCTGAGGTGGTGAAAATTTTTACAGAGTACCGCCATCACCGAAACATGAGCGTTTTCATGCTAACTCAAAACCTTTTTCATAAGGGTAAACACAGCCGGGCCATTAGTTTAAACACAAACTATATGGTGCTTTTTAAAAATCCTCGGGATAAATTACAGCTGAAAATATTAGCTCATCAAGTTTTCCCATCACAGAGAGCCTTTTTTCTGCAGAGCTTCGAAGATGCCACCAGAGAGAACCACGGTTATTTATTGCTGGACCTGACAGCCACCTGCCCAGAACAGTACAGACTGAGAACGGGGATACTCCCCGGTCAGTGGCCTGCCGTTTACATCCCCAAAAAGTAAATAATAGATCATCATCAAGATGTCAGCGCGCATAAAACGGAATGCGGGTTTACTCAAAGCTCTGTATCATGCAACCCCTCGCCGGCGTAAGGAGATCCTGAAGCACTGCTCATCAGACTTTCTCCAGGCTCTGAGTGAGATTGCTTTAAATCTTTTAAAGGGCAACATTTCACTGTCGTTTTGCCAGTACAGAAAGCTTAAAGGTCAAAAGAAAATTATCAGATTGCTGGCCGATAAGAAAGCAGGGATAAACCGTAAACGGACGGTTTTAAGTAAGCAATCTGGAGGATTTCTATTACCGCTGCTCTCCGCAGCCGTGCCGATTCTGGGTAATATTTTAGGTGGAATCATCAGAAGGTAATCATGTCATCGCAGAAAATGTTTCTCATCACGCCTCAACAGTTAAACCGTCTAACCCGCTCCAGACCAGGGGAGAGTATTCAAGATAAGGCTGAAGATGATCTGGATGAAAAAATGAGAGCTATATTAAACGAACCCGGCTTGGGTTCTTATGAAAAGATTAAGAAATATAACTCTCTGTTACAGAGATATCTCACCCTAATCAAACAAGGTCAGCAGGGTGAGCGAAGCGTTACTCTGACTTTACAAAACGACGCTGTCAGTGAGCGGCTGACCAGCGGACATCCTGCGGATCAGCCTCTGACCAGCGAGCGTCCCACCGGTGAAAATACTAAACAGTCGGACTTGGATGAAACTGCCGGCGAAGTCATTAAAAACTTGCCCCCGCGCGACCGCCGAAATGCTGAGTACATTATGAAGAAATTAAGCGAAAGTGGTGGAAGCTGGACTGTGAGAGGGGAATTTATTCACCGGGGAAAAATAATAAAAGGTTCGTACATGATCGACTTACTGAAAAACCTGACTCAGTCTTTTTAAAAAAAAAAATCTCAAAGTCAACGGCCGAGAGGCTGGATGGATTTTCTAAACAGTTTGCGAGAGATTAACGTTCCTGTATCCACCATGACAAATCCTGACGCGCGCGAGCAGTACCGCTTTCTTCTCCAGAAAGATGAAGATTTACCGGAAGCGGTAAACGCAGGTTGGGAAGCAGGGAAGAAGCAGAAGAAGACTAGAAAATTAACTTTATCCCCGCGCTGGGTTACGCCGGAGCAGAAAGAAAGCGGACAAGTTTCCACAAGACTGCGGAAAATTCGTAAGCCGCCTGCTTGGATAAACTTTTCCTCGTGAAAACAGAAAAAAAAAACCCAGAACGATTTGTTTTGTCTTTCTCAATAAAATCTTTATTCATCACATTTTTTTTGCGTCATACTTTTTCATACACACTGAATTAACAAAGTCGGTAACAATCTTTAAACATTTGTAAAGAGCAAGTCCCGTAATTAAAACATTGTGACCGTTGATTTCCGATACAGCGTTGATACTGCTTTACAAAGTTAGTTACCTCCAGGTCATTTTTTAACACGTGGTCGGTATACAAAGATAAAACTTGTTTATAAGAGAATCCCCAGGCACGGTGACAGAGATAATAAACGCAGTGTTGTCCGCAGGCTGTAGACAGAGGATGCTGAAGCTGTAGAGTGTGATAAGATATCTGATGTGAGCGGTCTTCCAAAAACTGCAGAATGCTGGCTGGGTAGTGAAAAAATGTGGGACTGAAACCATAAGAGTCAAAAAAAGTCGACGTTCCATCCGCCTCCAGGGTAAGACTAAGCCAGTGCTCTCCGGGTTTATGCGAAGGATGCGTGTTGACTATAAAATAGCAGGGTGGCTGAAGCTCGCTACTCAACGAATGTAATTGGTCGGAGGCCCACACGCCGCAAAATAAATTTTTCCCCAGCACGCGCTGTAAAAGACTCTCCAGCTGATGGTTATTCATTCTGTTTTTGTTTTTTCAGTTTTAATAATAATCCACCAGCACCTGTCTTTTTGAGTTGATCTCCAGAATAGAGTCGTAGCAGGCGTACACAATCAAAGTCGTCGTGTGCGGAAGAGGCACCCTGAATCTCATTTCCAGCCTCAGACTACCGCTGGAGATGGGTGACAGGGCGTCGCTGTCCTCGGTGGCGTTCAGATTAAAGACAAACAATGAGTAGCCCTGATTAAATTCAGTTCGGTCGATGCTCAGCGGTAAATCTTTAAGATGTCTCCCCGTGGCTATAAACATGTTGTAGAACTCCCTAACCGAGATTCCCTGGTTGAATTGAGGCTGGAAGGCCTAGGCGGGAACCTGTCGGCCGTCCTGGCATAAGGCTAAATATTCCACGTCGTTATGGATGAAATTAAACGGGGAAAGATCTCTTCTTCCTGTGAATGCCTCGTGGTGTACCATCCCCAGCACCACGTATTTTGGCACGGCCCCCAGAAACAGATTCTCCTGGTTAGAAATTCTGGAATTTTCCGGAATAGAATAAGTTTTCACCGTAACTCTCTGGATGGGGTAGAGGGCGTGACCTTTCAGTAAGGCCGCAGAATGACCTAGCCGCACAGCGGGGGAAACGGCTACTTTTTTGACAAACAGGGAGGCCCCCAAGATTTTCAGACGGAAAGTGGAGTCCCTGGCTGCTGTGAGACAGAAATGGTCGCTGGCTCTGGTCAATTTTATCCTCAAATCCACCGAGTTCAAAAGCAGTCTTTCGCAGAAAAATATGTCTCCGTGGAGGGCCCCAAGCAGATGCAGCTTGCTGGAATTCGCTGTGAGGGCCGCTCTCTGATTTAAACCCCTGTTTGGTCCGTTATTTGTGACGATGGAGTCAATAGCCCCGGCTGTATCTTTCATGAAAAGCCCCGCTGAAAATTGACTCTTGAGCGTGTCCTCTGAGAAGTTCAGCAAAGTTTCAATCATGGAGCGGTAAGGATGCGTTGCGCTGCTCTGCGAAATCAGTCTATCCCCGAGGATGACGTCGCATTGGCTGAAGATCGTATTCAGAGCGTAATTGATGAGCCCCACCTGAGCGTCGTCGGCCAGAACGGTGTGATCCGCGTTAGTAATCCGAAGCCGTAGATGAAGTAAAGTGTCATTTAAATCCAAATATTTCTCCCCATCACCGGGAATAAAAAACTCAATAGGACCGCCGTCTGTAATGGCTGAAAGAGGAGAAATTTCAGTGTAGGTTTTATCCTCTATAGACAGCTGCGTCATCGGGGCCGAAAATAAATCTAATTCAGAAAGAGTGCACTCCGACGATTTCTGATGTAAAAGAGCCATGACTACGTGAAAAATTATTTATTTATTTTTTTAAAATATGTCCGCGCTCCGAGCGACCTTCCTCTCTCGGGCTCTGCCGGCAGCGACTGATTTTCTCCTGGTGGGAGCTTTGCGTTTTTTAGCGGTGCGCAAACGCTCACCCGGAGGACGTCTCTTCGGTCTGCGCGAGAGGACCATGATCCCTCCTGATCCCTCCTGATTAGCGGGATTCATAATTTTCCCCATTGTGTGGCTCACCACGTCGCTAGCTATGTTCTTTGCCGCTGATTTTAGATGAGGCTTGGCTATGGCGAAACCTTTTTTAAACAGAGGGGTAACGAAACGGAACAGTTTGGAAAAAATGGATCCTACTCCGCGGCCGTACATCACCGGCGCTCCGTAAAAACCGGGTAGGGATCCCCCTACTTGACCCTCATAATAATTTACGAAACGATGAGGATCTTGTCTCAGAGCCATCTTTATTTATTTGACGCAGCCGGTTTAAAGTGCAGCTTCACTCTGCTCTTTCCGTACACAAAGTTTACGGGTCTGTCGCGGTCAGTTTTTATTTCTATCCGTATGCTTTTCACGTAACTTTTTGACACGCGAGCGTAATGCACTGTATTATATCTAATGCTCACAATGTCCCCGTATTCCCCGCTAACATTCACGACAGCCAGCAGCGGTACGTAACTGTCCCCCACCGCTTGGTACTGAATAAGATCGGTGTAGACAAAAAAGTTATATATCCCAGTTCTCAGGTCGCTGGGGTGAGGAGAAGAGCGGTTGGAGATAGTCCACCAATCATTCGCTTTTAAGCCTAGCATGTATGCTAAGGGCCTGTAAGCACGGATTTTATATTGACCGTCGCCTTTAAAATCGACACACTTTGTCACAACATTGTATGAAACGTTCGCCGTGGGCATGTATCTTCTTAAGGCAGGCTGAATCTGATCCAGCAGCTCTTTTTGCCGTGCGTAATACCCTCCTCGGCTAAATTTTACGCTCACCAACGTTTGCGTTTGTGATTTTCCGGAACCTTTTTCCGTCTGTTCATCTTCCGATACTTTCATGAGCTCGAAAAATGCTGCGTCCGGTTGGAGATTATACCACGTGTGCGGGTAGACGATCTCGCACAGACCCACGAGCCACTCGCCGCTCAGCTCAATGGGTTTTGCTAAATCAACAGTATAGCTGGAACTCGTGTTATCTTTAAACACGTCCTTACTAGAGTTGGACGGCAGCGTCACGTAAAATCCGTCTTGATGTAATAGATCCATATTGCTGAATGCTTGAACCTCAACGTACGCAGGTTTTTACGCATTCGTTAGGTCCGAGGTTTTAACCCAGCTGTTGAATTTCTCCGGCCAGTTTTTCCAGCATACTAAAACTTGTTTTTCACCCCCGATCGTTCGCCGTTTTAAAACCTCCTCTACCTGATACGTTCTGTCTTTACCAATCTTTACTTTCTGCAGCTCGGCTTCATAAAAGGACCCGTCGATGGACTCTCCGTCGTAATCTTGGAGTTTGTACACGGGCGGGGTGCGTGGAATGCACTCTGCTACCGAGAAAACCTCATCCGTAAAGCTCTGCTCATATTTTTTATCAAACACTCCTCGCAGCTTTGATATTCTAACCAGATCTCCCTTCTTGAATTTCATCTTGCTAGCCTTTGTAACATACCTTGCTCCGTACAGGTTTCGAAAGACTTGAGAGGCGGTCTCATCAGTCACCTGCATGGGGGTCATCTTTATACTTTGGTGATAGCTGTGGTTATAACTTTTCACCAAATCTTGCAGGACGTCTATGTAACGTTTGGTGTTGTTGGCGGTGAAATATTTCCACATTCTTCCTTTCAAAGTGCGATTGAATCGTTCAACCACCGATGCTTTGAGGTCGCTAGCTGTGGCAAAATGTGTAATTCCGTGTTTCTTCAACAAAACTCTGAAACTTTTGTTGAAAAATTCTTTACCAGAATCCGTCTGTAACTTTTTAGGTACGCCGCTTTCTTCATATACGGATTCGAAAGCTCTCACCACCTCCACCGCTGTTTTCTTCTTCAAGACACGTACGAAAGCCTTTTTTGAAAACACATCTATGACCGTTAATAAATAATTAAAATTGTCGTTATGTTCGGCTAAGGCACGCATATCGCAAAGATCTGCTTGAAATTGGTTCAAAGCCCGTGGGACAAAAACGATATTTCTGGTAAAATGGATTCTGGCAGGTTTATGCAGAGTGTAAGCGTCTTGTTCGGATAGAAAATCTCTGACATTATCAATTCCGACTTTTTCGCCCGTTTCATCTTGCACGCCCCGTCTAAGTCGATCTATTCCTCCGAAGCTGCCTGGATGCTCAGGGTTGTAATACACTTTTTTCATGATCCTTTTCTCCTTAACCATCCTGTCCTCTAAGTTTTTACTGAATAAAAGAAAAAGTCATGAGAGCTCTTCTTTTATGCCATTTCTTTATTTTTTTATTTTTATTTTTTTCATTCAACATCATAATAATAAAAACCTAAGAATAAATGATGGTGAAGACTTGCTCTATAATGGCGTCTTCCAAGTGACTATGAATAATACGTTGCAAACTTTTCAATTCAGACGTGATATTTACACTCAGATTGTTTTTCACACAGTAACACAACACATCGACAAACAGAGCATAAAGTGTAAATAAATGAATAGGTGATACAACAACACAAACTCTTGTCCATTCCCTGACAATGTTTTCAAAAGTCTCTGACATCCCAGATGCATCGATACACGCGGTACATTGTACAATCGTCTCCCAGGGTGTCAGGATCGAGTGAGAACGGACTTGGTGTAAAATGTTTTCCAGTCTTTGAGTTTCTAACTTTACGGTAAACTTCTCCGCACCTTTTTGAGTTAAAACTCTGTTTTCGATGACTCGCTCCAAAACATCCATCAGCCAGTAGTCAATGACACACTCCTCCGCATATTTAGTTAGTTTCCTCCAGTAATTTCCCATATTTTTTTTCCGCCTTCTTTATTAACTTTTCCAATACTCACTCAGCATTAAGAGCTGTCCTATTTTAACAGGATCCTGCTCAATCAGATCGTCTAACATGCTGTAAAGGTCCTCAATCTTCTTCACCGATCTCAGTTCGTATAAAATAGTCTCCGCTGCAGTTTTTACTCTGCCGTCATCGGAATTAATGTTGCGAAGGGTCAACAGATGCTGGATGGCTGGAATAAAACGAGGAGTGCATAGCCCTCGTATGATGCCATGAAAGTTGTCTCGGTAGTAGTCGTCCTCCACCGCCTCTAGACAAGGATGCTCTCTCTGGCTAGGATGATTGATCTCGCAACCGTAGCAGTTAGCTCGTCGAAACTTGTGAAGGGTTATCGTGAGCAGATGGAGTACCGCTGTTTTCACAACTTTAATGAAGGATGAAAACACCCATCCGTCCGGCTCATCATCATTGCCATCCGTGCTCCCCTCGGACGGGGTCGGGGAAGTCGGCGGTGTGAGTACTGACTCGCTCAGCCACGTAGCCAGAGGCCCCGCCTGCTGGGAGTCCTCATACCCCTCATCCGTGGAGACTGAATCCTCCAATGCGCCCCTCGACTCCTCCGCGGAGGAGGGCTGGTGCGGCTGCTGGTGCTCCATCTCGCTCGACAGGACCGCCTCTGGAGGACTCTCCACCCCATCACCGATGTCATTCGCGGTGGCTGCAGAGGTCGGCTTCAAGAGCATGGTTGTCAGACGTCTCTGGCGCAGGGTTGGCATCTTGGTTCAACAGTGTTGACGTACATTCATGCGGTCTACTTATATCATGCTAAGGGGGGGCTTCCTCCAGCACACATCGAAGGTCCAATGAGAAAAGATTGGAAAAGCAAAAAGGGGCGTGGTCTACAAAAATAAGGTTTTTTTCACCGCTAACGTGTCTTTCCAATTTCGACACTCGCGGAAAAGGGAGTCAAACTTGTCCTTCATTTCTTCCACCCTGCTCACCCAGGATTCGCTCGGCAAAACTAACACCGGTCTAAAAACACCGCATTCTGAATTAAAAGACTCCAAAACAAAGTCCTCTTGACCCATGCGCTCCCCGGAGGAGCGGAAGCTGGCTCGGAAGAACCACCGACTTGAGGCGCTGGTTTTTGACTGCCATATAGCGCTGTAACGAGGGATTCTTTGGCTCTCTGTAAATAATTCCCTTCTCGATCGTTTGGCTGGAGTAGCGAATGCCTGATCAGCCTCTTCTTTTTCTTCTGCTTCTTCCCCACCTTCTTGTTCTTCTTCTTCTTCTACCAGAGAATCCCGCTCAATCTCTGAGCTGCTGCGCGGCACCACCATTTTTAAGACAGCCCAGTCTCCTGATGTCAGTGAAGCGACATTCGCTAAAGGCCCAAAACTTTCTCCATCGCACGCCTGGTACAGGCAGAGCTCACCGGTTTCATACTTGAAATAATACCCCCAGCTTCCACGCACTCCGTATGCAGCAAGAGACCATTCATCCCGCAGAGATTTGAATGAACGCTGCTGGACCCGCTGGACATACACAGTACTTTTTGCAGGAGCTCGAGGAATTAAACCGTTGTCCTCATAGACGGTCACTGCCGTTTCGCTAATCACAGACGGCGGCGGTGTAGCATTCAGCCTGATTCGATTCTCTTCATTTGCCATATTGCAGGTCCAAAGAGCTGATTCTCTTCTCTGCTGCTCCATTTCTTTTTTCTTTTCCTTTTCTACCCCAGTACGTAAGTAAGGGTTCTTTTCCCCCCCCCCCGGGACCCCTCTTTATACCTCTAGACTCGTTCGGACATGCCCCTAACATGTCCAGGCACACCGCCCAGGCATGACGTACGTCCAGAAGACATGTCCGGGCATGTCCAGGCACACCGTCCAGGCATGCCGTACGTCCAGAAGACATGTCCGGACATGCCGCCCAGGTATGACGTACGGACATACGTCATTTCCGGACATCACGTGGTCCAGGGACCGCCACCGGATAACGTCACTTCCGGACATCACGTGGTCCAGGGACCGCCCACGGATGACGTCACTTTTAGAGCCACGCCTGGGAGGAGGGACGTCACTTCCGGACGTCACGTGGTCCAGGGACCGCCCACGGATGACGTCACTTTTAGAGCCACGCCTGGGAGGAGGGACGTCACTTCCGGACGTCACGTGGTCCAGGGACCGCCCACGGATGACGTCACTTTAGAGCCACGCCTGGGAGGAGGGACGTCACTTCCGGACGTCACGTGGTCCAGGGACCGCCCCTCACCCAAGTTACGCCCACTTATGACGTGGCACACGCTGATTGGGTCACAGAGGGGGAGGGACTTCCGGTTCATTAAGATACGCCCACTTATGACGTGGCACACGCTGATTGGATCACTGAGGGGGCGGGACTTCCGGTTCATTAAGATACGCCCACTCGTGACGTGGCACACGCTGATTGGATCACAAAGGGGAGGGACTTCCGGTTCATTAAGCCACGCCCACTTGTGACGTGGCAGCTTCTCATTGGATGACAGGGGTCATAAATCACTCTTTGGTATAATTTGACATAAAGTGGGTCCCTTCTTCTCTGAGGACCTAAATGGGATCAGAAATTGTTTTAAATATAATGGATAACTAAGATAGTGACATTTAAAAATAAATTGAAGCCAATGAAAATGTCTTGATTTTAATACTAACCAGTTCAGAGATGCGTACATGTGACAATGATGTGTTCTGTAAGGACACCTCAGTACAAATCTACACAGAAAGCTCTGAATGGTTTAGGACCAAAGTACATCAGAGACATCCTGTCAAAGTATGAACCTACCAGACCCCTCAAGTCGTCTAGATCTGGATTTTTATTAGTTCCAAGAGTCAAAATGAGACATGGAGAAGCTGCATTCAGCTTCTATGCTCCTCATGTCTGGAACAAACTCCCAGAAAGTCTCAGATCAGCTGAAACATTCAATTTATTTAAATCGAGCTTAGAGACCCTCCTGTTCTCAGCTGTGTTTCATTAGTTTTTATTCAAAGTTATTTTGAGTTTATTTCAACTCCAAATCTGCATGTTTCTTTACTTAAAGTTAATTCTTTTCCCTGGCTTTCTTGTTTTTACTTTTAAATTATGCTTCTACTTTTTCTAATGTTTTATTGTCTCTGTAAAGCACTTTGAATCACCCTGTTGTTGAATTGTGTTGTATGAATAAACTTGCCTTGCACAGTGTACAGTATATATATATATATATATATATATACTCACATGTACATACATGCCAACATATGCATACCTGTACTTAAATAAATACATTCATTCATTCTCCTAACTGCTTCGATTACATAAATACATTCATACTAATATACATACAGATACAGTTGTGCTCATATTTATTCATACTCTTTCATTATAGAAGGAAAAAACAGCTGCCTGTAAAATAAGCTAAAATTAACTAAAGTAATAATAAATAAAAATGTTATGAACATCATTACATTATTTTCTAATTCTGGTTCAATAGAAATATTTTTTTTCAAAAAGCAAACAAGATAATTTATTACATATTACATCACTCATAAACTAATATTTTGTTGAACAATCCTTTAATGTTTCCGCTAAAGTCAGGTGTTTTCTGTTCCTCTCAGTCAGACTTCTGCACCTGTTGCAGGTATTTTGTCCCACTGTTTAACAGAAAAGTGCTCTCATTTGTTACCAATTTGTTTGTTTGTTTGTTTATTCTTTCTTCAACTCAATTAAATGAAAAACAGTGTCAGGCAAATTTTTATTTATTGTTTCTTTTTGAAGTCTCCAGTTTTTTGAGTGACTGTTGTCAATTCAGCCTTTTCTTTAATGAAAGGGGGTGAAAACATATGAGCACAGCTGTATGCCTTCCTTGTTTATCCCTAATGCATTTACCTTTGGTGAACCTTAAATTATTATGGAGTACTGCTACGCCGTTTTAGCAAGTGTATGGGAAGATGAGAAAATTTCTGTTCTAGCTAATTTTCCCTGTTTTTCATGTTCACTGTGACTCAGATGTGTTTCTTGTATGAAAATAGCATCCACTTATTTTTTTACATTTCTGTAATATCGTCTTTGCTGTCTCTTTTCTACTTGGGGAGAAAAAAGTAATGCACTTACAAGCTGACATAGAAAAATGTTGCCATGGAAACTGTAATTATTCCTTTGAATGATGTTATTAAGGGAGAGGAAAGAAAATTGATCTGGCTGATGTTGAGTATGTAAAATAATTGACCAATTTTGACCGATTTAATGTCAAGCATGGTGGTGGAGGTGAGGACCCAAAGGCAGGAGAAGGCAGCCAAAGAGGTTTTAATCATGGAATAAACTGAAGGCAGAACTCACTAGGAAAACACAGTCTAACACACACAACGATCTAGCAACTAAAACGGAAACCAAGCTGTATATATGCACACACAAACAGAATGAGACACAGGGGGAATGACTTCACTAATGAGTCCAGGTGAGCTGATGAACAGAAAAGCAAGCAGGAAAGTAGACATCAGGGAACTAAACCAGGAAAACTTCAAACTAAAACAGGGAACCAGGAACTAAAGAGAACACAAAACATCACATCCGGACATTTAAACTATTTTGAAATATATTTTCTCCGATCTGGTGAGCAGACCAACACCAGATCGCCTTGTTCACCTGTCCGTAATCACATGGTTATGTGAACATATGAGCGCTTTGGAAGATAAGAGCGAGAAGGAGAATATGCGGCTCAAAGAACTGTCTGTGAAAGTTTAATCACTCAACCATATACATAAACTACTTAGAATCACACAGCAGGAGGAACAATATCAGAATTACAGGCTTGAAATAGACAAATGAAGCACATGATGGGATTACTGGGCCGTGTATTTCACTATATACTGGGAGAAAGTGAGCCCAATGCTGAAGTGGACCGTGTGCACCGGACAATATCTCACTATGACTGTCTCTCCTTTTCTCTCTTTCTTCTTCCTCGGTGGTTTAGATTTGTTAGTAATATGAGCTGATTTCTGTCAGACAGCTTGAAAAGAATTTTTGCTTCAAATAGTTGGGATTTGGAGCTTTGTTGTAATTTAAAGAAATAGGTTTAATATTATAAACATAAATGAGCTTACCTAAATTAATCTTTTTTTTCATATCTTTTTCATATCTTTGAAATTAAGTTAGTAAAAGGGTTTTACTTTACTGACACCCAACTATCACGTACAGATTATGTCTAATCTGCACATTGTGGGCTATTTGTGTTGTTTATGTGTTCTTTGTTATGTTATGTGGGTCCTTGTTGGTTCTCCTCTCCCTTTTTTTTTTTTTTTTTTTTTTTTTTTTTGTCTTGTCCAGCATTTAGGCAAGCAGAATGATGGTCTGGATGCTGTGTTCTGCTGAGCAAATTTTCTCTGCCAGGGGAAGCTTTATAGATATAATGATCCCCTTGACTTTCTGAATTTTTATTTTATTTCTATGTTTATTTTGTATTGTTGTTTGAATTGTAAAAATAACCCAAAAACAAAAAGAAAGAAAACAACCTACAGATGTATACATACACACATACAGGCACACACATACATATACACACACATACACACGCATACATACACATACATATACACACACGTATACACACATAATATATATATATATATATATATATATATACACATATATATACATATGTACACATATACATATACACATACATACATATACACACACACCTCTATGCACACACATACACACACATACATACGTACAAACATATACGCACTTGCCAGTATTAACACATATACATACACATACAAGCCAACTTTAGATCATAGTAACTAAACTATGAATCTAAAAAGTTAAATATAAATGAGAAACAAACAGAAATGAGAAAACTAGCTGCTGTTAGTGCAGGGGTGTCCAAACTACGGCCCGCGGGCCAACTGCGGCCCGCGGGTCAGTTTTTATTGGCCCGCATTAAATTCTGAAAATATAGTTGAATATGTCCCGCACATGGCGCTTGAGCTCAACTCTGTTGCACTTCTCAGTTTTAACACTAGATGGAGCCAGTAACGGAAAAGGTGCTTCTCCACTAAACAAAATTAAGCAAAGAAAAACATTTACCATGAGGCACCAGAAATGGCAGCACCGAAGAAACGAAAGATAGCAAGTGAGTGCAGAAGATTTCAACCACGGTGGGAAAATGACTATTTCTTCAAAGAAATCAACGGAAAGTGTGTCTGTTTGATTTGCACTGAAGATGTTGCCGTGATGAAGGAGTATAATGTCCGTCGGCACTATGAGACCAAACATCAGAGCTACGCATCATACACAGGTGCCGAACGAGCACAGAAATTCAAGCAAATGGCAGCTAGCCTGCAAGCTCAACAACAGTTTTTTTTTCGTGCTAACAAAATACAGGAAAATGCCACAACAGCAAGCTATGAAGTTGCTAAACTTATTGCCCAGCATGGCAAACCGTTCTCAGACGGTGATTTCATAAAGCAGTGCCTAATTAAAGTCACAGAAGTAATGTGCCCGGAAAAAGTGCAGGATTTCAACAACGTGAGCTTATCCAGAAATACAGTGGTGCGGAGAATCGAGGACTTGTCAGCTAACCTGAAACTTCAGCTGAGAGACAAAGCTTGTGATTTTGATTTTTTCTCGATAGCATGCGATGAGACCACAGACGCCACAGACACTGCACAGCTGTTAATTTTTTTGCGGGGAGTCGATGATAATTTTTGCTGTACGGAGGAGCTGCTTGATATGATGAACCTAAAAGGCACAACGACTGGTGGAAATATTTTTGAAGCTGTGTCAGAGGCAGTTGAAAAGATGGGGCTTAAATGGGACAAGCTCTGTGGAGTAACAACGGATGGAGCTCCGTCCATGACCGGTGAGCGCAAAGGAATGGCATCCATGGTGTGCGCCAAGGTAAAAGAGAGCGGAGGTGAGGCTGTTAGGATGCACTGTATAATCCACCAAGAAGCACTGTGTGCCAAGACTGTCCAGCTGGGCGATGTGATGAACACTGTTGTAAAAACTGTCAACATAATTCGAACTAGAGGACTGTACCACAGGGAATTTCAAGCTTTCTTATCTGATGTGGATGCTGAGTACGGGGATGTACTCTACCACTCTGATGTGCGCTGGCTCAGCCGCGGCTCCGTGCTGCAGCGGTTTTATTCGCTGAGATCAGAAATCGACAAGTTTTTGAAAGAGAAGGGCCGACGTCTTCATGAGTGACCCTCTGTGGCTGGCAGACCTGGCATTTTTAGTTGATCTCACTCATCATCTGAATACACTGAACAAGAACCTACAAGGCAAAGAACAGCTTGTGTCACACCTGTATGCGCACATGAAAGCCTTTTGTGTAAAGCTCCGCCTGTTTGAGACACAACTACGAAGCTTTAATGCTGCACACTTCCCTGCGCTGTCTGAAATCAAATCTGCTTTTCCAAAGGCAGACCTTTCTGCTAAAAAGGAGAACTATGTGTCAGTGATTACATCTCTCGTGACAGAATTCAACCGGCGTTTTCAAGATTTTTCTGCCATTGAAAAACAAATCAAGCTGTTCTCGACCCCCTTCCTGGTGGATGCAGAAGAAGTGGAAGAGAGTCTGCAGTTAGAACTGATTGAAATGCAATGTGATGATTCTCTGAAGAGTCAACATCAGCTTCTCTCCCTCCCTGACTTCTATCAGAGTTTGGATAATGCCAAGTATCCTCTGATGAGACGCCACGCAAAAAGAATGTTGAGCCTGTTCGGCTCAACATACATATGTGAACAAACATTTTCTCTGTTAAATCAGAACAAAAGCAGACTGAGATCCAGAATGACTGATAGCCATCTCTGTGAAGTCCTTCGTGTCTCAACCACCAAACTTTCTCCTGACATCCCAGCCATCCTTCAATCCAAAGGACAGCATCACTGCTCCCACTGAGAGCAATGTTCTTCACATTATAGGTGAGTTGGAAATACACACAGTAATCATGTGTCAATATGTCACCTCTAGTGTGTGGCCCGAGCCTTTGCTTATTTTTCTGTATTTGGCCCCCACCAAAAAAACTTTGGACACCCCTGTGTTAGTGAATAAACCTGCAGACAACTCGGTGACTGTGTCACATGCAGAACATGCAGAGTGGAACGTGTTCCGGAAAAGGTGATCATGCCAGTGTGACCCTTCCCACACAAAGGCAAGAGGCATGCCAGGAGTACCCCCGAGACCAGGGCCATCGGCAGCCATCCCCAGGCGCAGACCCCAACCGCCCCACCCCGGAGCCAGCCATGCACCGACCCAGGAGTAGGCAGAGGGGGGTCCCAGCCAGAGTCCCCCGCAGTCAGGGGGAACAGGCCCCAGCAGGCCCGGACCAGCGAGGACCGGCCCCGCCGGGCACCGGCCACCCAGGGCAGACAGAGCGCGGGCCCCACGGCCCCAAGAGCCCAGAAGCAACCCCCCACCCCCGCAGGCAGAGGGCCCAGCCCACACCGACGGAGGGCCGGGATCCCCAGACCGCCACCGAGCGGCAGCCAGGCCGCACCCCAGCGCACCAGCAGCGCTCCCCGAGCACCAAGACCCTCCACGCACCCACGCACACACACACACACACACACACATACGCACACACGCACACACATGTGCACACACACACACACACACACACACACACACACACACACACACATGCACCCACCCACCTACCCCCACCCACACCCACACGCATCCACACTTCCTCCTTAAACACACCCTATACACCCATTCTCTTACACACGCTCAAACTCACACTCTCCTACCCCCGTTCTTTATACTCACACACCCCCTCACACACACATCCCTGCTCCCTCTATAATCACCCATTCTTCCATACACGCATACCCCACTCTACACACACACATACCTCCCTACACCCCTCTATCCACATTCACAGTCCTCATTGTACACCCACCCCATCACTTCCCTGTACCACCAACATAACCCCACATACACACCCCCACCCATCTGCATACACCCCCCCTTCCTCCTATCCCAGCGGCCATCCACTTTCCTAAATTCTTTCACCCTGATCCCCCCACCCCCCCTCTACCCTAACATTCATTCACCACTTCATCCATTGGCTCATGCACGCCCTCACCTTTCTTTCCCAACGTGTCCCCTGTGAGATACCCCCGGGGGAGCAGGGGATAGGAGGGCCCCGATCAGGGCCCCACAACTACCCCCCACCCCCGTCAACGCCCCCCCACCACTCCACACATGCAGCCGATCCAGCACCACCCAGGGCCAGCAGCAGTCCCACCCCCGCCAGGCCAGCCCAGACCCAGGCCCCCTGAACAGCACCACTCCCCCGCCCAAACTCCTCCGGCACAGCCCCAGAAATAGGGGCGTGGCAGGACCCCATTGTCACCCCCTCCCTCCCAGCTTATGAATGATTGTGAAGTGTGTGTTGTTTGCAATTAAAATTGGGAAGAAGTAACCACATCATGTTGGGAGCGGGACCACCAAAGCAGCCCCGCCCACCGCACACTGCATGGCCCGCCCCCCAAAATATGTCCATGTGTTGTCAGTGTGTGTTTTTTGTGTTATGTTGACTAAGTGTAATTAAAACTGGGAGGTGAACCGATGCTGGGTGCAGCGATCGAAACCACCTTGATGGCCTCTCTCACCATCCAGATCAACGTGTCCACCTCCCAACGCCCTGCCTGTGTGTGGTGGAAGAAGGGAAGGAGGGGGGTCCGGGGATTTAGGTCCCGAGGGAAGCGCGCCTCCCTCAAGAAGATGAGCCACCTGCGGCACGAGGCACGTCCCCCATTCCCGGGGCCCCCGAAGGCCAGGACAGGCCAAGGGCAGCTGCCCCAACAACCAGGGCCCTCAGCAACCCCAATAAAGGAGCCGCCACCGGCCCCAGAAGGCACCAACGAACCACATGCAAAAGTGGGGGGGGGCAAAGAAGAGGAGGGGCGGGAGAAGGAGAGACAGACCAAGGGCCCACCGCCCCCACACCCCTAGGAAACGCCCCCACCCAGAGACACGTTGCATTCCCTTCTCCTTTACACACCAACACATTCACACCCCGTCACCATCAGCCTGGTATACACACACATCTACACACACACACACACACACCTACAGACCCACACATACATCTATACACATACACACCCATTCTAACAGATACACGGCCAAAAGATTAGTCCACCTCCAAAACCCTACATCCCACTCACCCCCTGCCCATCACAAAACACCCCTTCTCATTCTACCTACCCTAGAACAAACCACCACAACTCCCCACTTCTCTCACTGAAGTCCTACCCCCTTCATAATCATGACCCTTCACCCCCCTATACACCTACATACACATGCACCCCCCCACTCCCCCCTACACACGGGCCACTTCCCCCCATACACATGCATCTCAATACTCCTCTATATACACACCCCTATCTCCCATGCATTTAACACCAGATTATCCACACACAAGCCCTTACCCCTTCCCACACACACACACACACACCACCCACTCCCTCATTCACAACCCCAACCCCCCACACAATCATGTACTATCACACGCCCCAAAACCTCCACCCCCACACCTACATGCCCTAACACACTCCCCCTTACACACAACCCTACCCCCCACAAACTCATGCTCCACTACACTCCCCATAAACCCCCCACATATAAACCACCACACACCTCCTACACCCCACACACTCATGTACTATCACAGTCCCCTAAACCTCCACCCCAACACCCCTCACACACTCCCGCATACACACACCCCTCACCCCCTATACCTTCATGTACCGCTACAATCCTCTATACACACCCCGCATATACACCACCGCACTCCCTCATACGTACACCCCCACACATACATGCCTCAACACACTCCCACATACACGCACCCCTACCCCCCATACATTCATGTACCACTACACTCCTCCATACACACCCCATATATACACAGGCACCCCCCCATCCTCAACTATCTTGGGCCCGGGTCCCTCTGCCGGGCACCAGGGCACGGACCCGCCCCCACTGCAGCGGCAGGTCCAGGTCAGCCCAACCCCCCCACGGCAGGGCCGACCCCCCATCCCCAAGAAGCAGGGGACAGCCCCGGGCACCGGAGCCCAGGACCCGCACCCCGCCCACCCGACAGCGGCACGGCCACCCGTCACGGAGCCAATACCCGCCGATCCAGCCCCCGCCAGCGACCTCGCCCCACCGCCAAAAGGCAACTCCAACCATTGATCAACCCAAGGCCTCCCGCCAGGTCTGGAAACCTAGCCCCCCCAGTAATGAAGCAGCCAAGATCCCCGTCCAGGGGTCCACCCCAGACCCATAGCCACCTGAGCCACCCAGCCACTCCCCAGCCCCGAGCGGGATGAGGTCACACTCTCCCCCCTACACTAAGTGATGGAGCTGATCACAGGAGACCAGAGAGAGTGAAATTCAACTGACTGATCCTTTGAGGAGGCAGACATCATTTCCATGCTGATGTAATCTAATAACAGATTTCTAAACTGCTGGATACACAGATTCTGTTTGCTTTTCCAGTTCACAAGGATAGTTTTCTTTGCAATGCACAGGCTGCTGAGGATTGGTTTTGCTAAATTAAACCCTATGTTATTTTCACCTAAGTGACTCAATAGGCACAATTTGGGGTTTGCAGGGATATTACATTTAAACCAGTCTGACAGATCTTTACATACCTGGAGCCAGAATCTCTGGACAGGTGGACAAGACCATAAGGCATGGTAGTAGCTGTCAATCATGTTGTCAGTACAGTGTGAACAGATATGTGAGTGTAACAGACCCATCTTGAACATCCTGTGTCCCGTATAATGAGTTCTGTGTAGAATTTTGAATTGTATTAATTGCATGCTTGAATTCTTAGTCATTTTGAATGTGTTTGAGCAGATTTGTGACCATTCATTTTGATTGAAGTTGCTGGATAAGTCTGCTTCCCATTTAGAAGTTGGGAGAGAGATGGAATCTTCTAGCTTCAATAGTAATCTGTATATTTTGGATAGTAGCTTCGGGGCCTTAAGATTTAGGAATTCTGCAACCCTTATAGGTAATTGTAAGTTTAGTTGATCAGTGGTGTATTTCTTACTTATAATAGATTTAAGTTGGTGGTATTCTAAGAATTTGGTGCTGCTGAATTCATATCGTGAAGAAATTGCATCAAATGGCAGAAAGTTTCCATTTTCTACTATATGTTCTAACTGCTTTACTCCTTTATTCTTCCACCGAGGGAAGTTTATCATCTTTTTGTTTTGCAGGAAGTCAGGATTGTTCCAGATGGGTGTGAGCTTACATGGAATAAGCGCAGACTTGGTTACTTTCAGGAATTCCCACCAAGCCGTTAAACTGGAGCTGATGTTAATGCTTTTAAAACACTTATATGACTTGACAGTTGAGCTGATGAATGGTAAATCAGAGATGACTAAATCCTCACACAATGCTTGCTCAACATCCATCCATGGCTCATCCAAAGAACTTGGATTAAGCCACTTGGAGATGCATTGCAGCCTATTACATAAGAAATATTGATTAAAATTTGGCAGGTCCAACCCACCTCTGTCTTTGGTCTGTTGTAAAGTTTTTAGACTAATGCGGGATGGCTTGTTTTTCCAGAGAAATCTGGATATGTGGGAGTCTAGTGATTTAAACCAAGTGGAGGATGGTCTGATGGGAACCATTGAGAAAAGGTAATTAACTTTTGGTAAAACCATCATTTTAACAGTGGAAACCCTCCCCATAAGTGATATGGGCAAGCGGTTCCACCTTGAGAGGTCATCCTCTACTGTTTTTATTAGCTGATCATGATTTAACTTTATTAGTTCGGTTAGTCTGGGAGAGATTATTATACCTAAATAACTAATATTTCCTGACTGTATAGTGGTGTTAGATATGTTTTTAAAGTCACAGTTAATGGGCATTGCTGTAGTCTTTAACCAGTTAATAGAATAGTCTGATATTGAAGAGAATGTATTAATTAGTGTGATTGTTTGAGAAAGTGTTGTTTGAGAGTTGTTAAGGAAAAGTAAAATGTCATCTGCGTAAAGACTAATTTTATGTTCAATATTTTTAGCTTGAATTCCTTTGATTTCTGGGTTTTGTCTTATGGCAGCTGCCAGAGGTTCAATAAAAATGGCAAAGAGTGATGGAGAAAGTGGGCAGCCCTGTCTGGTGCCTCTCTGTAAGCAGAAGTTTGGAGAAGTTTTGTCATTAGTCTTCACACGTGCATTTGGGTTGTTGTATAATATTTTTATCCAGTCAATAAATGATGACCCAAACCCAAATTCTTTTAAAGTTGCAAATAAAAGTTTCCAGTTTACACGGTCAAATGCTTTTTCTGCATCTAAAGATATAACTGTGGACTTCAGATTGTGTAGAGTTGAATAATCTATTATGTTAATTAATCTGCGCATGTTAGTGTAGGAATGTCTACCTTTTATAAAGCCTGTTTGATCAGCGTGAATAATGGAAGGGGTTATTTTCTCTATCCTTCTGGCTAGAGCTTTGCTGATTATTTTGAGATCTACGTTTATTAATGAAATTGGACGATAACTGGATGGGAGTGTAGGGTCCTTTCCTGGTTTTAATAGGACTGAAATATTCGCCAAGTTCATATTGGAGGGTATTTTTTGCTTTTCCTTTATTTCTAATACCATGCTGTAAAAGGTTGGAGCCAGTGTGGTCCAGAATTCTTTGTAGAATTCAGCTGGATAACCATCTGGACCTGGTGCTTTATTATTTGGCATACGGTGGAGAGCTTCATGGAGCTCATGAACTGAAATAGGTGAATCTAGAGCCATTTTATTTTCCTGATTTATTTTAGGAAGATTGATGCTGCTAAGAAATTGGTTAATATTCTCATCTGTTGGATTTATTTGTGATGAATATAATGCTTTGTAAAATTCTTTGAAAGTATTGTTTATCATGTCAGGATCATGGCTGATATTTCCTTCTGAATCTTTTATAGAGGAAGTTGTTGTTTTCTCCTTATTTGCCTTTAGTTGGTTAGCCAGGAACTTTCCAGATTTGTTACCATGTTCAAAATTGTCCAATCGAAGTCTTTGCACCATGAATTGTGTTCTTTTATCTATTATTTCATTAAGTTCTAATTTGGCTTTTCTAATATCTTCTGGGGAGACATGGTAAGCTTCCTCTAGTGATTTAATTCTGAGTTCTAATTCTGATGTTCTCAAAGTTTCCTTCTTTTTCTTATGGGAAGAGAAGGATATTACTTTCCCTCTCATTACTGCTTTTCCTGCTTCCCACAGAACACACGCTGAAGTTTCTGGTCTGTTATTGTTTTCTAGATATGTGGACCATTCTCTTTTAAAGTAACTGATAAACTCAGAATCTGTAAGTAATGATGTATTAAATCTCCAGTTTCTAGTGGCTGGCTTACAGTTTTTACTTCTAAGGGTTAATGATACAGGTGCATGATCACTGATGATTATGGGATGGATCTTTATCTCTGATATGTCACTCATGAGTGAACTGCTGATTAGGAAGTAGTCTAGTCTAGAATAGGTATGGTGAACTGAAGAGAAGAAAGTGTATTCTCTCAGTGTCGGGTGATGAGAACGCCATGCATCGCAAAGACCAAAATCCTTCATGTACTGTTTAACCGTTTCAGCTGATTTCCAACCTCGATACTTCCCTGATGAACTGTATTTGTCAAGAATAACATTTAAGTCCCCTGCTACAATGATTGTGTTATCTAAGTGATCATAGAGCGAAGTAAAGAGGGAGTGAAAAAAGGAGGAGTCATCAACATTTGGGCCATAAACATTTGCAATAGTTAACTTAACATTTTGAATAGATAATGTAACTATTAAAAATCTGCCTTCTGGATCTGTGATTGTTTGATCAATGTCAAATTTTAAACTTTTATTAATAAGAGTGGCTACTCCTCTTTGTCTGGAATTATAGCAAGCTGAGTAAACATGTGGAAACTGGTCCGTTGAAAGATTTATTGTTGAATTAGATAAATGAGTCTCCTGCAGGAGAACGATGTCTGCCTTCATTTCACGCATCTGATTAAGAATTTTTAACCTCTTCTCTCTTGTACCAGCTCCATGCACATTCCAAGAGACAAACCTCAGTGCATCCATAAACCAACAAAAACGAAGACTATCTGCATATTACAAACCTCAGTGTATCCATAAACCAGCAGAGATGGAGGTTATGTGCATATTACCACAGCGTGTGTCTGTGTGTAACCCGCTGCTTGTGCGCCTGTCAGCTGTGTGCGGTACCTGGATCTGCGCGTTAAGTGTCTCTATGTGTGCTTTCCTCATACTGAACTGTGTGTGTATGTGTGAATCATGCATAACATTGTGTCCGATGTTTAATCTTGTGCGTGCGCCATGAAACATATAGAGAAGTAGGTGACATTACTGATAAAAGTGAAAGGGTTCAAACAAAGAAAAGTGAAAAGAGAAAAAAGTGACCGTGCCAAAGGAAGAAAATAATGTAAAAGAAACATCCGTGACGAGAACGGTGTAGCAGAGACGGGTGGAGAAAATGCTGATAATTATTTTGAAACCACAGTATTACAAATATGGCATAACTTATTTAAGATTTAAGATTATTAAGGAACATACCAACAAGTCAGTAGAGCCACGGAGTGATGTTTGGGTCGCGGTACAACTGTCCATTGATAAATAATTTATCCACGGCGATGACAGCGCGAGCTCCTTCGGCGATGGATTTTCTCCTGATAGGGAACAAAACTCTCCGCCGATCCAGGATCTCTCTTGGAAACTGGTCATTAACTGCATAATGAAGGCCCCGAAGTTCACGACCCTGACTCTTCACCTGCTCCTTTTGTTTGTAGTTAACAAACTTGGCTACGATGGGCCGTGGCCGGCCGGCTCCGGGTTTCCTTCCGCCCAGACGGTGAACTCGGTGAAAGGCGATGTTCCCCACCGTTTCTTCCGGGAGCTTTAGATGAGTCTGGATGAAGTTTTTAACTGTGGTCTCGGGGTCTTCATCTGCTTGTTCTGGAATCCCTGCAAACACCAAGTTGTCCCTCATGCTTCTGGCTTGCAGATCCAGCACCGCTTCCTTCATCTTCTTGTTCTCCTCGGAGACTCTGGTCAATCCCTCGGTGAGGGATTTAACCGACTCTCTGAGGACCGCGTTTTCTGTGGCCAGTGTTTCCACTTGCTTCTGGCTGAATTCCAGTGATTCCCGCAAGGCCTGAAACTCTTTGTGGAGAATCTCCACCAGGCTCAAGCGCGCATCGAAACTACTGAGCTTTTTATCGATAGAAATAAGAACATCGGTCGTGTCGTTCCCCGGCGACGAAATGGCTCCGGATGAATCCTCGTTCCGCTGTCTTTTAGCCTGAGATGATGCGGCTGGGGTCGATGTTTGCTTTGGCTTCCCCATGACAACTCTGTCGAAACACTGATCTATGAAGTCCGTCAGGCTGGCCAAATCCTCCTCGTTGTGCTCCAGAATGCACCTTAAAGGGACACTATTTACCTACTTAGGAGAATGTTCAAATTAATTTCAGATTTATTTGGCAAAACGCACACATTAATAAATGAATGAATGAATAGTTTACGTTTGCCTAGTGGGACTCCGCCGTCTCAACCTCACTACTTGCCTACAGCATTACGTCACTTACCTGCGTCCTCCCCCGTCACTTACCTGCGACCCTGGTTCTCCTCTCCCTTTTGTAGTTCGTGCACAATATCTTTCCCAAATGGAAGAAAAAAGGCATATATTGGTTGTGTTGGTTTTTCTATTTACCTTTAATGGCCATGAATAAATTTAAAGTAATATCTTTGAATGAAAATGGTATCCGAAATCCAGTAAAAGTTTTAAAGTTCTTTCAATCTCTGAATTGTGACATAGAAATGATCCAAGAGACACATCTTTGTAAAGAAGAGTCTTTTAAATTAAGACAACGCTGGGTTGGACAAATCTTTTTAAAGCTGGGGTAGGTCATGTTGGGGAGCTCACAAGATTTGAAAGTGTCCCCCTGTCTTGGCTCCTCCCCAAGGACAATCTGTGCTATGGGCAATGTGGGCGACCACCCAGGGCGCAACCTATTTGGCGGAACACAAGTGCACCAAAAAATAATAATAATAAAAAAATGTGAAAGAAAAAATTGTCAGTACCGTTCATTTCCACATCAGGTTAATGTGGGCTGGGCTACTATCATGTCAACTTCCTGCTGAGTCATGTAGACCTCTACAGGTTGTGTGTGTGTCAGTAGAAAAGGCAGGGGGGAGACCGGAGGGGGATCAGCTCGCAACTGCAGAGGTTGTGAGCAGGTTCGTCTCACTCAGAGGAAAAGCAAGGAGGGGGGGTTTGCATGTTCTCCCCAGGTATGTGTGGGTTCTCTCCGGGTACTCCGGCTTCATCCCACCTAAGACATGCATGTTAGGTTGTTTGGTTACTCTAACTTGCCCGTAGGTGTGAGTGGTTGTTTTGTCTCTGTGTGACCCTGCGATGGACTGGCGAGCTGTCCAGGGTGTACCCTGCCTGTCGCCCAAAGACTGCTGAGCCTTCGTTGGACTAAGCGGTTTGGAGAATGAATGAAAATACAAATCTGCCTGCATCAATGTGAATTTGTGCACATCATGTGACAACAATCTTAAGTGGGTGTTTGACGAGTGGAAAGGTCATGATGTCAAGTCAAAGCTAAAAGCCAATCAGGTGGCCAGTTCAGAAAAGGAAGGAAAGAAGAAGAGGAGAAATGCTGAAAAGATGAAGGTATACAGGCCTCGATGAGTGACGTCATTGTGCATGCAATAAAACACTATTTATTATCCTCAATATGTTGCTACTTCACTACAGAAGACGACTATATTTGTTTTTTTTAGCTTTGCTGAAGCAAATAATAAAATCTGATTTAATTTACATATTGTATTTAAATTGTAAATTCATTTCTGAAATGTTTTGGAGCAGCTCCCACTGGTCATTATGTCCAATATGTCACACGAGTGTCTCTCTGGACTTGCCATCATCAGATCAATCACACAACTGCAGAACAGATATTATATGATGATGTAAATGATCATTTTGCATCAATGAAGGCCAAAAAAGTCAGGTTTAAGAAATCCAATCACTCAAAACACATTTAAATGCCAGGTGTAAACCAGTGTGAAAGACCCAGGCAGAAAATTCTGCTACAGTCTACTAAATACAGATTATGTTGATTATTATTACCATTTTTTATGCATTTATATTTGTGTGATGAAAGATTTGTGCAATTCATATTTGTGTTTACATGCTCTCTTTCATTTACCTATAATAGTTTTATCTGTGCTTGTTAACTTCTGTGTTTAAAAATACTTTAATAAAATAACATAAAGTAATATCCTTGTGTTGTGTTTGGGTTTGCAGATGGGTGGTTCATTCAGGGTGCAAAAGGAAAGCCTCTGCTCCTCCTCCTCTGGTTTTGCTCCTCACGTGATCCAAGGCTTTTTTTATTTGCAGCTTTTTCCACCCATGATTTTCTCTTTCACAGCTGTTCAGCGGGAGGAGGGAAATAAACCAAGTCGGGTCACAGAAATCCTTCCTGCATTTTCTCCGCCATGTTTGCCTTCCAAATTTTCTTCTTCACAATTTTGTATTTTCATCCTAACATGGTATTTGTTTGCGCTGCAGGTATGCGCTGCTGGAGGGGGAGGAGGGGAGCCGAGAAAAAAAGCTTATGAAATATAAGACATTAACAACTTCAATTCAGACCAAATGTTTGGATTGGTCAGAGTTTTAACAAATTCACAGTAAACTGAGGGGTCTAACTATATTTCTTATTGTTCATGATTACAAAATGTATCGACTACTATAAGGACGAGGAACCACTTCACCCAGAGTAAAATGAAATGTTTATGAGCAGGATTACCTAATCCAGCTTTAATCAGGAACAAATGCCTCAAAAGGAGTTTGCATTCTTATTTCCAAAAGTATCATTTATAGTTTTGGACATAAAGACAGATAAAGAGCGAGGATTGGTGATGTTTTCAGGTGAACTGGAGAATAATAGCATTATTTTGGTAAACCTATTTTCTCCAAATACGGCACAGACCAGTTTCTTAATTTCAATTAATATCTAGTTTAAAAATACACCATTATTAATTGGAGGAGATTTTAATTCGATGAACAATGCATCAATAAATCACTCAAGCCCTCCACTACCATCTGACAAATCTGTCTCATGCGCCTTTAAAGAGCCATTAGAGACACAGTCAGTAACTGATGTTATTTAATACTAAAGCAAGAGAATCTACTTTGTGCTCACAATTCATACTCTTGAATTGACTATCTTCTCTGATAAGACTCTCTAATAGAAAATGTTTTAGATTCAGTAATAAATCATTTCTTCATTTCAGACCACCCCCCAACTACAATAACTTTTTGCCCCACCAGTAAAAGGCAATCTAAGCTCAAACATTGAAATTTTAATAATTCACTGTTGAAAGATTACACGTATGTTACATTCAGAAAAACATTTGAGAATTTATTGAAATAAATATAAATCCAACCATTTTAATGTTAACTGTCTGGGAGGCATCCAAAGCCACCTGTATGGGGTGTGATTATTAGTTATGCATCTTTTAAAAATGGCTGAGAAAGAAACCTGAAACTGGGATCAGAGGACTTTCAATGACATTTTTAGATGTTATCTTTTATTGTTATATAAATCTGAACATTAGGCCAAGACGTAAGATACTTTCTCTATAAAATAACTTTCCCAAAGGTGGAGCAAGAAAATAGAAGAAAATTGGAGGCACTTATTTCTGAGGAGGAAATTTACAATACAATTGAATCTCTACAGCGGCGGGAAATGATTGCTTCAGCGCAGGATTTTATAAAAGCTTCTCAAAAGAAACCATGTTAATGCTATGTTTGTACAATCAGGCTGTGGAGCAAGAGATTATGCTATTAATAATGCAGGTAGCCATTATATCAATTATATTCAAACCAGGCAAAACATTTGGCGTGACATTAAAACAGTCTCCAAGTGAGTCACAGAGAGAAAAATACAACTGAAAATTCTTTATAGCTCTCTGTGTTGTCATCAGGATGGAAACTGTGGGCTCCTCTTTAGTTTTTATGTAATTTTAATGGAAATATCTGCATCCTACAGAGAAAATGATTCTGTTCTCTTCATTTTACCGAAAATTCTGCTTCTACGAAATATCCTTGTTCTCTGTCTTACCTGAGAGAAGAAAAAAAACAGAATTATCTCCATGATTATTGCACAAAACGAGCTGCTTTCCCCTCAGGCAAATCCACTGTCAGGATGAGCACTTCCCACAACCACAGACTTTTAAATCCAGAGAAGGAGGGATTATTGAACCAATCAGCAACAAGTTTTCATTTTTCACCAAATCTTCCTTACAAAGATGATTTCTGTCTTATTCTCAATGCAGAGCGAGCTCGAGAAGCCAGCTACCTCCATGTGCACACTGACAGCCAATTTCAGGGACCACAAAGCTTTTTTTTTTTTTTTTTTTTTTTTTGACTTTGGTCCAAGGTGATTTTTACCTGATAAAAACATAATAGATTACATTATTTCCACATGCATTTGTTCTTTAATTCCATGAAATGCTGGAATTTTGGTACACTTAGTGAAGATTTCTCAACTTTCATTATTAATTTGCTGTTATAAAAATACGATTTGTAATGAAACATGATGAGAGATTGATTTCTTATGTTCCAATAAAAATGTTACTTTATAAAGCTTCAAATAAAATATTCAATATTTAACACAAACTGCATCACAAGCCAACACTCACAATACTTGGGTTAAAGCATAATTTAAGATGAAACCAAAAATGAGATAATCAATGCTGGATAGACATAATGTATATTTTATTACAGTGGTTTTAAATAAAAGGACAAAGTTCCTTTATGTACAAAAATACATTAAAACTGAAGAAATGATGAGACTGAAATCACCGAGGGCAATTTACAAAACAGCTGCTGAATAACAGAACATCGTTGTCTAACTCCACCTTTGCCAAACACCACACTGTTAATGTAACAGCATTAACTACAATAATTACTGTGAACACAGTGTGAAAACAAGGTGCCGCTGGAAGAAAATGACGAGCTGAAAGGAGAGCCGATTTTCCTTTTTTTTTTTTTTTTTTTTTAAATTTTCTTAATTGTAAACAAAAGATAGAACATACAGTATAAATTCAGTATACAATCACAAAAAAATAGAGAAAGAAAAACAAAGAAACATTATGTCGGGAGGGAATTATGTAAGAGCGGTAGATACAATCAAAAAGTTTGTAGGTGAGACAAATATTTACTGTTTTTAAGGCCTTTTTGTTGAGAGAGTTCCTGATAAGTTTTATATAAGTCAGTGTCATAATAGAAATGTATAAATACAGCTCTTTGCTTATTATATTTACATTTGTGAATGTAGAATTTTGCTAATACAATTAAAACATTCCTCTCCCTGAGCCGTCACCTTATCGTGGTGGAGGGGTTTGTGCGTCCCGAAGATCCTAGCAGCTATGTTGTCGGGGGCTTTATGCCCCTGGTAGGGTCACCCATGGCAAACAGGTGTCTAGGGGAGGGACCAGACCAAGCACGGCTCATAGACCCCTATGACGATGACAAACCTGGGCATAAATGTTCCCTTGCCCGGACGCGGGTTACCGGGACCCCCCTCTGGAGCCAGGCCTGGAGGCGGGGTACGAGAGCGAGCGTCTGGTGGCCGGGCCTTCGCCCATGGGGCCCGGTCGGGCTCAGCCCGAAAGGGTTACATGGGCCCCACCTCCCGTGGGCTCACCATCTGCGGGAGGAGCCGTAGGGGTCGGGTGCAATGTGAGCTGGGCGGCAGCAAGGGGCGGGGACCCTGGCGGTCCGATCCCCGGCTGCAGAAGCTGGCTTTAGGGACGTGGAACGTCACCTCTCTGGTGGGGAAGGAGCCTGAGCTTGTGCGCGAGGTTGAGCGGTTCCGACTAGATATAGTTGGACTCACCTCGACGCATGGCTTGGGCTCTGGAACCAGTACCCTCGAGAGGGGCTGGACCTTCTTCCACTCTGGAGTTGCTCATGGTGGGAGGCGCTGAGCAGGTGTGGGCATTCTCATCAGCCCCCAGCTTGGTGCCTGCACGTTGGGGTTTACCCCGGTGGATGAAAGGGTAGTTTCCCTCCGCCTCCGGGTGGGGGGAAAGGTCCTGACTGTTGTCTGTGCTTATGCGCCGAACAGCAGTTCAGAGTACCCACCCTTTCTGGGGTCCTTGGAGGGAGTGCTGGAGGGTGCTCCTTCTGGGGACTCCATTGTTCTGCTGGGGGACTTCAATGCTCACGTGGGCAATGACAGTGAGACCTGGAGGGGAGTGATTGGGAGGCATGGTCCCCCCCCCTCTGAACCCAAATGGTGTTTTGTTATTGGACTTCTGTGCTCGTCATGGATTGTCTATAACGAACACCATGTTCCAGCATAAGAGTGTCCATATGTACACCTGGCATCAGGATTCCCTGGGCCGCAGTTCAATGATCGACTTTGTAGTCGTATCGTCGGACCTGCGGCCACATGCCTTGGACACTCGGGTGAAGAGGGGGGCGGAGCTGTCAACTGATCACCACCTGGTGGTGGGTTGGCTCAGATGGTGGGGGAGGAAGCCGGTCAGAGCTGGCAGGCCCAAACGTGTTGTGAGGGTCTGCTGGGAACGTCTGGCTGAGTCCCCTGTCAGAGCGAGCTTCAACTCCCACCTTCAACAGAGCTTCGAACATGTCCCGGGTGAGGTGGGGGACATTGAGTCCGAATGGGCTGTGTTCCGTGCCTCTATTGCTGAGGCGGCCAGCCGGAGCTGTGGCTGCAAGGTCGTTGGTGCCTGTCGTGGCGGTAATCCCAGGACTCGTTGGTGGACACCAGCAGTGAGGGATGCTGTCAAGCTGAAGAAGGAGTCCTATCGGGCCTTCTTGGCCTGTGGGACTCTGGAGGCAGCTGATGGGTACCGACGGGCTAAGCGGCATGCGGCTTCGGCCGTTGCCGAGGCAAAAACTCGGGCATGGGAGGAGTTCGGCGAGGCCATGGAGAAAGACTTCCGGACGGCTTCGAGGAGATTCTGGTCCACCATCCGGCGACTCAGGGGGGGAAGCAGTGCTCCATCAATACTGTGTACAGTGGAGATGGGGAGCTGCTGACCTCAACTCGGGACGTTGTGGGTCGGTGGAGGGAATACTTCGAAGACCTCCTCAATCCTACCAACACGGCTTCCCATGAGGGAGCAGAGCTGGTGGACTCAGGGGTGGACTCTCCCATCTCTGGGGCTGAAGTCGCTGAGGTGGTCAAAAAGCTCCTTGGCGGCAAGGCCCCGGGGGTGGATGAGATCCGCCCGGAGTTCCTTAAGGCTCTGGATGCTATGGGGCTGTCCTGGCTGACGCCTCTGCAGCATCGCGTGGACATCGGGGGCAGTACCGCTGGATTGGCAGACTGGGGTGGTGGTCCCCCTTTTTAAGAAGGGGGACCGGAGGGTGTGTTCCAATTACAGGGGAATCACACTCCTCAGCCTCCCTGGTAAGGTCTATTCAGGGGTCCTGGAGAGGAGGGTCCGCCGGATAGTCGAATCCCGGATTGAGGAGGAGCAGTGCGGTTTTCGTCCTGGTCGCGGAACAGTGGACCAGCTCTATACCCTCTCTGGGGTCCTGGAGGGGGCATGGGAGTTTGCCCAACCAGTCTACATGTGCTTTGTGGACCTGGAGAAGGCATTCGACCGTGTCCCCCGGGGGCTCCTGTGGGGGGTACTCCGGGAGTATGGGGTACCGGACCCCCTTGTGCGAGCTGTCCGGTCCCTGTACGACAGGTGTCAGAGCTTGGTCCGCATTGCCGGTAGTAAATCGGATTCGTTTCCGGTGAGGGTTGGACTCCGCCAAGGCTGCCCTTTATCACCGATTCTGTTCATAACTTATATGGACAGAATTTCTAAGCGCAGCCGAGGTGTTGAGGGGATCCGACTTGGTGGCCTCAGGATTGGGTCCCTGCTTTTTGCGGATGACGTGGTCCTGTTGGCTTCATCTGGTCGTGATCTCCAGCTCTCGCTTGAGCGATTCGCGGCCGAGTGTGAAGCGGCTGGGATGAGAATCAGCACCTCAAAATCTGAGACCATGGTCCTCAGCCGGAATAGGGTGGATTGCCCTCTCCGGGTCGGGAGTCAGGTCCTGCCTCAAGTGGAGGAGTTTAAATATCTCGGGGTCTTGTTCACGAGTGAGGGAAGGATGGAGTGTGAGATCGACAGACGGATCGGTGCGGCGTCTGCAGTAATGCGGGCTCTGCGCCGGTCTGTCGTGGTGAAGAAGGAGCTGAGCCAGAAGGCGAAGCTCTCGATTTACCAGTCGATCTACGTTCCTACCGTCACCTATGGTCATGAGCTGTGGGTCGTGACCGAAAGAACGAGATCTCGTATACAGGCGGCTGAAATGAGTTTCCTCCGCAGGGTGGCCGGGCTCTCCCTTAGAGATAGGGTGAGGAGCTCAGTCATCCGGGAGGGGCTCAGAGTAGAGCCGCTGCTCCTTCGCATCGAGAGGAACGAGTTGAGGTGGCTCAGGCATCTGGTCAGGATGCCTCCTGGCATCCCTGGTGAGGTGTTCCAGGCACGTCCCTCGGGGAGGAGACCCCGGGGAAGACCCAGGACACGCTGGAGGGATTACATCTCTCGGCTGACCTGGGAACGCCTCGGGATCCCCCCCGCAGAGTTGGCAAATGTGGCTGGGGAGAGGGAAGTCTGGGCTTCCCTGCTTAGGCTGCTGCCCCACGCCGTCTGCTGGGCTCTTTCTCCCCTTACACCCCTCCTCCAGGTTCTGCTGGGTCTCTGTCGCTCCTCTACTCTCACAGAAACAGGTGAGATGAACACGAATACATGCAGAATAAATCCATTTCATATCTTTATTGTCATTTCACTCAGTAAACTGTGGTACACTATGAAAATTTTACTCTCTAAAAAAGTAACTGTTGTCGTGTTTAGGTGTGTGTGTGTTGATTTTTGTTTGTCTCTTTCTTTTTAAACACGATGCCATTATTTTGAATGAATTATTTCCATGAACTCTTAGATCGATTTCTTTTTCCTGACTAAAAGAATATTTGTATTCTCCTATTATCACTCCACCTCCAATCTTGGTGGTGATTTAAGGGGTTATTTTTCATCATTTTATTTATTATAGATGTGCTTTGTGTCATAGGAAAAGTGAAAGAGATAAAAAAAGAGGAAAGAAAAAAACAGAACCCTAAAAAAAAAAAAAAAACCCAAAAACAAAAAAACAATCTACAGACGTATACATACACACATACATACATATATACATACACACACATACACATATATGTATACACACATACGAATATATATAATATATATATACACACACACACACACACACACACACACACACACACACACACACATACGTACGCACTCGCCAGTATCAACACATATAAACACATACAAGCCAACTTAAGATTCATAGTAACTAAACTATGAATCTAAAAAGTTAAATATAAATGAGAAACAAACAGAAATGAGAAAACTAGCTGCTGTTAGTGAATAAACCTGCAGACGACTCGGTGACTGTGTCACATGCAGAACATGCAGAGTGGAACATGTTCCAGAAAAGGTGATCATGCCAGTGTGACCCCTCCCACACCAAGGCAAGAGGCACGCCAGGAGGAACCCTGAGACCATCGGCAGCCACCCCCAGGTGCAGACCCCAACCGCCCCATCCCAGAGCCAGCCATGCACCGACCCAGGAGGCGGCAGAGGGGGGTCCCAGCCAGAGTCCCCCGCAGTCAGGGGGAACAGGCCCCAGCAGGCCCGGACCAGCGAGGACCGGCCCCGCCGGGCACCGGCCACCCAGGGCAGACAGAGCGCGGGCCCCACGGCCCCAAGAGCCCGGAAGCAACCCCCCACCCCCGCAGGCAGAGGGCCCAGCCCACACCGACGGAGGGCCGGGATCCCCAGACCACACCCCAGTGCACCAGCAGTGTCCCCCGAGCACCATATTTTAATTCTTTTACCTTCTGTAGTCTTTGTTCCATATTTGTACATATTCTTGGATTTGTCTTTGTGTGTTTCTGAGACGTTTCATAGTGCCTTCTTATCTGATATTTTTTCATTACAGCCACACTTTCTCCACATAGTAGACACACAGGTTTGCCTTTTTTATCCAAACATTGAGAAAATTTCACAACTTATATTGGAAAAAATATTTGGGATAGGCTCCAGCTTCCCCGTGACCCTTTATCGGACTAAGCGGTTAGGAGAATAAATGAATGAATGAATGAATTTCTTAGTTCGATCTAAAAAACTGAGCTTGTGAATAATCTGCTTTGCTCATTATGGTGATAAAGTGTACCACTGGATCTTCGGCAACACTATGGATGATGATGAAGGTTAAAAAGCAGTCTACAATAGATCTTTCACAGTTATTGATCTCAATTTAGAAACAATATTGACTGAAACCCGACTTGTCAGTGATGCACCTATTATATGCCCTGAAGCCTAACCCCCAAATTTCTTTTTTTCTTTTTTTACTTTAAAGTACGGAAGACTGAAAGGGTCATTGCTGCAATTGTTCACAGCTTAATTTTAACAAAGAAAATTATGTTTAACAAATATACTGCATTTCACAATCGTGCATTTGCAGTTAGCAACCCACTCATTTTATGTATTACTGTATACAAACCACCTAAGCCCCTCTTTTTTATTCAAGAATTTTCAGATTTTTTTTTTTTGCTACAATTCATATTAAATAGTTTTTTTTAAAATATTTTTTAAAATAATTTTTTTAATAATTTCCACAGATTTTTTGCATTTAAACCAAATTCCTGCTTAGATTTTACTTGCGTCATGTGATTTTTTTTTTGTAGATCATTTTGACAGCAAAACTGAATTCACTGTTAAACTTGTTGCATCTGTCAAAATGAAAAATTTTTTTTTTAAAAAACAGGACTCGAACCTTGTAGGGAGAAAAAAAAGGAAAATTAAATAAACTATTCATTTGGAAATGTTTATGGAAAAACTCAAAATTTACAATAAAACAGTTCAAGAGGCAAGAAGAGTTCACTTTTAAAATTTTCTTCCAGACAATGAAAATAACCCAAATTTCTTTTTAAGACGACTGGTCTTTTAATAAACAAGTCATCCATGCTACCATCAGTTGCTGCGTATAAAGACTGCAGATCTCCTCAGAGGTAAGATCTATGCTGTTTGGTTTAATCTAATGTTGATTTTAACAAATATGAAGCATTGTTGTTACCCGAGGAAACACTGGATAGTTTGATTGTTTGATGGAAAGATGCTTGCTGGAGTTTTCTCCAATCTGAGCCCAACATTTAACATTTAGTCTTTTTAGACCCCATTTCCACATCACTTGTGAAAAACCTTTTCTTGTTTCTTTAAGCCTGAGCTTTTGAACATAGTAAATTGCACTTTACTAACAGGCATTTTCCCCGCTGGTTTTAAAATGACGGTGGAGATGCCAGGCCCATCGTCACAAGGCAGGCAAACCAGGTAATTACCTCGAGCCCCACGCTGGCCCAAGGCCTTAGTTGAATGAAACCTCACACTGTGAAGAGTGCTTTCAAACTCTGATGTAGGAAAGTGCAAAAAGTTAGGAAAGAAAAAAACAGGAGGAGGGAAAAGAGAAAAAAAACGACATTTGAAAAATTCATCTTGTAATAGTGTAATTTAGCAACGAGTATGCTAGCAACGAAATACACAGGCAATGTTACGTTAGCTTACTGCACATCAGAGCCAGTAGCAACAGTCAGTGCAACTTTTTAAAAATGAGATGTGTTTAGCTGATTTGGGTCTAATAGCTTTTTAAACCAGGCAAACTAGATGCTAGTCCCAAATTAGTTAACAAAGGAGACCGACCGAAAATATGTGACTTATAAAGAGCAGATATCTAATGTCTTATGAGGAAAGATCTTGTAAATACAATATAAAATATCATTTTTAAATACCAGGAGTGCAGTTTTATATAATCTATGTAAACTAATAAGAAATTCTTGTTTAATGTCATAATTGGAAGAAATCCTTACTACAAACGTAACAGAGGTTGGATCCTATTATGTATATTGTATAATTATCTGGAATCTGGGAGTGAAGGGACATCCAGACTACGTCTAGTTTTGTCTGCTATGTGATCCAGTTTTTCTCCAAAAAGGTTTCTTGGCTCTTTAGTTTGTGATCGGTTGAAATGAACCTGTTGCTCAGTGACATATTCTAGGTTTCTACAAGCTACAGCCAACTTCACTTTGCTCTCTTCAGTGTCTGAGGTCAGACACATCACATCATTGAGCATTGTAATGCTCCCCTTGATTTTCTGGATTCTTATTTTTATTTCTCTATTTATTTTGCGTAATTGTTTGTAATACAGAGTTTCTACGGCTGGACCAGACTGGAAAGGATAAAAGAGAGACAGAAAGACAAAGGGAAAGAGAAGTGAGAGAAAACACCTCATAGACAAAGAGAAAGAGGGAGAGATAAAGAAAGGAAGGGAAAAAAACAGACATAGACAAATATATACACATAACACCCATATGCAATTGCCTATATAAACACATATACATACACATACACACATATTTACAGAAACAAGCCAACCCCCAAGCACAAGCCCCAACTGCCCCACCCAAGAACCAGCCATGGTGGTGGAGACGGTCCTCAGCCAGAGTTCCCCACAGTCAGGGGGAACAGGCCCCAGCGGGCACGAACCGGCAAGATCCAGCCCCGCCGGGCACTGACCGCCCAGTGGCGCTCCCCGGGCACAAGACCCCCCCCCCCAACACACACGCAGATATACTCCCTCCCTACACACACCCTACCCGCCCCATCCCTTACACATGCTCCATCTCCTACTCGCCTACCCTCCTGCCTCTGTGATGGTTGAGATAACATAGGCTTACCTTCTCCCCATAACCTCAGTCTAAGAATTATTCATGTGATTTAATTTTAAAATGGATGAAATGGCTCAAAGAAGCAACAAGGTTTGTTATATATGGAAGCCCATTCCTGCCACTTGAAATAAAAAAAAATCTCATATCTCATAATTATGAGATTGTAAGTCATTATTATGAGATTGAAATTCATAATTATGAGATATAAAGTCATAATTACAAAATGAAAACTCATTATTATGAGTTATAAAAAAAGTCATAATTATTTGGTTATGAGATAAAAAGTCATTATTCACTAAGTGCTGAGAATTTGTGGACTTTAGTCTTTTTTTTTCCAACTCAAGAATAAAAGCTATTCATCAAAGTTCCCAAACCTACGTATTACTCCTCCTAAGTGGTTATGAGTTCCTGTAGAGGATGGAGCTGACTAGCACAGGAATTGTTTTTATGCATATCAGAAAATGGATCATGTGAATCGGAAGACCATTCATTATTGTGCCCAGAATTTAGTAGAGGTAATCCACAGAAGTTACACTTCTTGCTGCTTTCTTTTTTGTTACTAAAAAAAAATAAACAAAAGTGAAAGATTACCTGTTTGTTGATAAGGAGTATCTAATACATTATAAGTTATCTAAAGCTGATAATAATTATTTTCTAATTCATTTTAAAAGTGTAATTATATTAACAAATTAATCCAAACATATACTGTTATGAAGTTCAATGTCAAAACTTTGTTCAGTTTTCAGTACAGCACAAAGACATGCTTATAGACAGAGGGAATCATTCTTTAGCCTGGATGGAATTAGATGTAAATGTTCAGGAATGTCCTCACTGCATTATCTTGAGTTTTTTTTTTTTTGTTTTTAATCCATGAATTTAGTTTGTTTTTGTTCGTGTATAGGCTATGTATGCTATAATAGTTTATTTTCATTTCTTTTTCTTTAATAATTTAAATAGAATAAACTGCAGCAAGGTAATAACTCAAACTGTTCTTGACAAGTTTTTGTCATATTAGTGAAATTTTACAATATGTGATTTTAATTTTGAGATAATTCTATTTAGCTGCAGAATCTTCTGAAATCAGTGTGTCAATGACATAATGAAGAACTGTAAAGCAGGCTACATCTTATAAAAGCCTGTATTTTAATAGCCAATATTTATTAGATATTTATGTTGAACTGTCACAGGATGTATAAGCTAAATGACTTCTTAAGGTCAAGGCATGTTTCAGAAGAAATCATACAGCGACTGGAAAAGGATAAGGTAGTTAGTATGTTTAGGGAAATGCCAACTTTGATAAATATTCATTATGCACAAATATTCTAATATGGATAAAATTGCACTGACTGTATTAAAATGTTTTTTTTTCCACATGTAGATTGATTCCAGTGTCATACTGCTCATGACACTGCATGACTCTGCTCAGCAGAGTATCTACCATCATATGGTGACTGCCTGGCAGTCCTTGGACATTGCAGACGGAAGAGCGATAACACTTTTGGCCGCAAGTCAAAACTTCTTGAGCGACTGAGAGCCAAGATTTCAAGAAACAAAAGTGATGATCGTGAACATGTTTTAGACAAAGAACCCCTTAAGAATGCACAGAAAAGTGTGAGAAAAGTTGAGATAGGGTGGTTAAATTTTCGCGATGGAAGGTTTTTGCAAGTAAGGACCAAGTAAGGTGGAGGAACAAGAAAAATCTGTGTATCAAAGGACATTTGTAAAAATGAGCCGATCAAAAAAGTTGTGGAGTTGTTTTTTCCTGGTCAAAAACAGGGTAACATCACAGATTTTGTGGTTGATTTAACTGATTTTAAGGAGCATTAGATGAGCAGACTACTGTTGAAAAATGGTATGAACAGACCAAACTGCCTCTTCTGCCTTTTTACTTAACAACCAGAAAAAAGGAGAACAACAGTGGAACAGTTCCACAAAGAGTTTCAAAAATACCAGATACACGCTGCTCCCATCATTCTAGTCTGAGCACATGCCTGCCTGAGTCTGAAGCAGCAAATCCCATGGATGTCATATATGTGGGAACAAGCAGTACTTTTGCACACAATGATAATGTTTCTTTAGCTTACTCCACTGTTGACATGACTGATTTGTCCAGTGTGCAAGAACCTGATGCTGTCATCGGTGTCGATGTTTTTGAGAATAGTGACACTGTTACCTTCTTCCAGGGCACATCTCTGGAGTTGACTATTTCAGTCTTGATGATACCCTACCACTTTCTCCACAGTCTCCACACTCACCTATCCCTGTGCCTTCTCCCCCACCTGTTAATGCCCTACAGGAACCCACCTGTCAGAGTGAAGGAATGAAGAAAATTCTGATTCTTCATTGTGGCCAGATTCTTAAAGAAATAACTTCACATTTTTGTGATGATAGTGTCATGCAGGAGGACGTTTCTATCCAGGTGATACTTCCTGATGGAAGGTTGGAAAAAGCTGTTGATGCTGGGCGAGTTTTGATGGATGTGCTCTCTGAGTTCTGGCAAGACTTTTATGAGCAGTACATAATGGGGAATGACTTTAAGGTGCCTTACCTACGCCATGATTATGGTCAGCAAGAGTGGGAAAGCATTGGTCAAATCATTGCCTTTGGTTGGTAGAAAGAGAATTACTTGCCTATAAAACTTGCCCCTGTAATACTGGAGCAAGCAGTGCTAGGCTGTGTGCAGAATCCTCTTGTTACCAGCTTTCTCAAGTATGTCCCACAGTCAGATCAAATGGTCTTTGAATCTTGCTGTTCAGATTTTGCAAGCGTGGACCATGAAGAACTGCTGGAAGTAATGGATCTTCACAGCTGCAGAAGAATTCCAACAGCTGATAACATCAAACACATCTTGGAGGAGCTCGCCCACCAAAAGCTGATTCAGGAACCTGCCTTTGTTATTGAGCAGTGGAGCAAAGTTCTTGCACCCATGAGGTCAGAGCTGGAAGGCATTACAGCTGCATATGAAAATCTACGGCCAACTTTAAGAAAGGTCATGAAATCAGTTATATATTCTGATACTATGAATGACCAGCAGAAACACATTAGCAAGTATCTCAGCTCATATCTCAGGGAATCTGACACACAGCACTTGTCCCTTTTCCTGCAGTTTTGCACTGGATCTGGTTTGTTTCTTGGAAAGAGCATCAGTGTCAGCTTCACTCAACTGCAAGGTATTCAGAGACGTCCAGTTGCCCACACCTGTGGCTGCTTCTTGGAGTTGCCAGTTAACTATGAAAACTACCCTGACTTTCGGCATGAAATGAACAGTTTTGGAAAGCAGTGTTTGGGTGATGGACATAGTGTAGAAAGCTTCATTGCTAGAAAGAGAACATGGCAGTTTTGGGTTAACAGTGAAATGTTTTTTGGTCTAAATACTAGCTCTTAGATGATTTTTATTAGACATGCTAAACATGTCTCTGCAGTTCTTTTTCTATATTAGTACTACCATACTTTTTTTGGTCCTTTAATGACACAACATATTGGTCTGTACAGCATCAGCAGTAGGTGTTCTGCTATTCCTGTTTTCTCCAAATCAACATATATCTCAACAAATAAATAAATAAATCAACAAATACTCTTGGGAAAAGTTCATATTTGGTATGATAAATATGATGGTAAATATGATTAAAACTTCTCATGTCTTTGTGGCTGATGTGAAGAAAAGTGCAGGTAAGAAATATTTAATTGTAAATTTTGGTTTTGATTTTGTTCAGAGTTATGTCATATTGTTCTTACTATAAGGCAGTGTAGTTCAAATATGTTCTCGGTGCTTTTGTCCGTACAAACCTTTAGTTTTTGTCATAAAGATTTTACTGCTAATTTTCTTTAAGTTTTGCTTTGTTTTGAGCTCCAACGGCTTAATTATGTTCAACATAGTGTTACCAAAAAAATCTAAATATAAAGACTTTACTTGATCTAAACAACATTACGTGGAAAGGCAGTGATAACGCCTTTCATCTGATTTTCTTTCTTCATAAGCCATGAATCAAGACTATAATTTATTGATCATGGTGCATAAAGTTACAATTGTGTTTTTATTTGCCACTACAAATGCATTAAGTTGACGTAATTACACACAACACCAAGCAACATTGCCAGTTATTACACAGCAAATTGAAAAGAAATCAAAAGGTAGCTTTTTGTGTTGATGAACTAACATAACTTAATTGAAATAAATCATACTTTAATACTTTACAAGTATGACAAAAAAAAACAAATGTTTTGTTGTTTGCTTAGAAATCATTAGAAATCATTTTTTCCCTACCAATGTTTCCTTCAACCAGTAAGACTCTGGCTTTGCCACAAGTTTGAAGTTAATTCAGTTAGTTTAAAGAAAAGATGCCAAGCTCAGTTTGGGTGAAAATTATTCACTGCTGCAACCAGTCACTCCAAAATACAAATGTTAAACAGTATGTCGATCTAACAGGAACTCAAATGTTTCACTTTTAATGCTCCAGCTCCAGCTGACTAGTAATAAGATTTCTTATCAGGCGTATCCTGTGGTTATTCCATGCTGAGGCAACCTCGTTTAGATTTTCCTATAAAGCAAGAAATTCTCAAACTTAATGTAGACAAAAAGTAAAAAGATTGAATAAAACCTGCATTTAAAGCTAAACAGACTAACACAGAGAGCAAGGTGCAAAGCTCACAGGTATGTCCAATCACATCATAGGTATCCACGTATAAAAATTAAAACGTTTTCAAATATTATAGTGAATACAAATACTAAATGGATCCATCTGATATTCATTTTGAAACTCACCTAAACTTGGTTAATATCAAATTAATTTCAGAACGATTCAGATTCATTTCAGCTTGAACATTTTGCGTTTTAATAAACCAGGGGAAAACCAGAAAAGCCCTGGGAGAACCGCCTTGGTATGGCCCGAAGTATAAAGCAATTTAGTACTAAAGAGTTAAAAGTTATAAAAACCTTTTACATTTTAATTAGTTCTGTGAAGTGTCTGCTATTCAGGAATGTATTCTGAAAATCATATGATCACACATCATTTTGTGGCATTTATACTTTAAAAAAATGTACAACCTTGAAAATTCTGCTGTGATTTCAATAAAAGGAACAAATTCCCTGTAAGTCAAATTACCCAAGCAATTATGCTTACCTGTATTGTGTGAAGAAAACAGAACTGGACCAGTGCTTTGTCCATGAAGGTGTCAGAGAAGTAGCCATCCGCTTTCAGTTTATCAAACAGGTCCATCCAAAATTGGATACATTCACTTAGAAGGATCAGCCACCATCTTTCAATTTGCTGATTTCCAGTGCTTGGACCAAGGGTTACACTGTCTGTTTCAGGTTGATTATCTGAAATATGCAAAAGTCTTTGCATGTCAGCCATGTGAACATTTTCTGTCCCAAAATCCAGTCTTAATCTTTGAGGGCAACCCTCAGCCTTAATAACTGCATCCATGAAGTAGCCAGCAATAATTCTCAAATCATTATTTGTTTTGTAAGCCTCAAGCCATTTAATGTTCCTAGAAAAGTCATCAATACAACCATTAATTCCAATTCCAAATGGCTTAAGCTTATCATAGCCATCAATGTGCCAAATGTAGTTGGGACCGCAGCTGTAATAAATTCGCCTCCATAGTTGATTTTTTTTTACCTCAGGTCAACTCCCTCACCATCTAAGAGATGTAGCAGAACCCTAAGTGTTTCCTTATCTGTTACAAAACCATTCATCCAGCATTTTTGGTGCATCCACCTATATCCGTGACACTATCCAGAGGTTTCAAGTTGCTGTTGTATGAAAGCTGCCACTTCAGCCACATCACTCTTGTTCTTCCTGCGCCAAAGTTTCTTATTTCTTAGAATCCTTTCCAGAGTCCTCTGGCACTTCCCATGCACTTCAGCCAGTAAAGCAAGGATTTCATCATTAGTTAAGCTACATCTGAAATACTCCTCAATGAGTTCACAATCCATTATAAAGAGAAAAAGGCACAATATTCACGTGTTAAATATAACCATTCAAACACTTGTTTGTCTTATCCCCGGACATATAAACATGCAATATCTCTCCTTTCTATCTCATAATTATGACTTTTTATCTCATAATTATGACTTTAAATCTCATAATGTTTTTTTTTATCCCATAATAATGAGTTTTCATTTCGTAATTATGACTTTATATCTCATAATTATGACTTTCAATTTCATAATTATGAGATTGTAAGATTTATTTTTTTTTTTTTTCATTTCAAGTGGCGGGAATGGGCTTCCATAATCACGTACGGGTGAGCAGCTAAAGAGGCTTAAATCCTGTTGCTCTGTGATCGATTGGTTCACCTACCACTAGGGGGATCAAGCGCTGTTTCCTCATTGCAATAAAACCACCGCATGAGGGAAGCATTAATAATCACATGTGTGATTCTTTCTACCCTAATTCAGGTAATGGTGAATATTGTAAATGTTGTGATGGTGTTTACTGTTTTTAAACATATTACAGCATGTTTTATACCAGTTTGGGGAGGTCAAATTGAAGTTTTATGCTATTTTGAGGTGTAATGGTTTTCCCTTAATACGTGCCTTGACAACATAGCAGTTGTCTGTTCATGACTTCACTTGCATTTTTTCTATAAAATATTGTAACGCCCCGTGCTCACAGGTAAGTAACCAGCCGACTCGGATCTCTTTTGGCTTAGTTTATTAACCGTTTAGGAACAGGAGCTGCTGTTTCAGCCACAACTCACACTGAACTAACTCACGCGGTCTCCCTCCAAACTCTCTATTTCCACTTCCGCTCCCCCCAGAGTTTTCCCATCACAATGTGAGTCTTACATGAACATAACCCCCCATGCACAGAACAGCAGATACAAAGGGCAATTAAGAACAATAACACTACAGCTATTACAATATGTATTTTGTGATTGCAATAAACCCACTGCATGAGGGCAGTGGTAATAATCACTCATGTGATTCTTTCTAGGGGTATAACACCTCCACTGACATGCTCCCTCATACACACATCGGGTGTTTCTAAAACAGGAGCATTGTATTTTTTAAAACTTATTTTAAATAATGAACTGTGTCTGTGCCTAATTTGTTAGCCGAGGTTTTAAGACAGAAAGCTTACAGGTCTTTTCAGGTCAAACTTTTCATGTAGTTCAGGTTTTTGTCAAATTTGCAAATCCTTTTCTGTGATTGGGCAAAACAGAAAATGCAGCTCAGCAACTTTTTAGGTTATTCAGGTTTAAGAATGATACTGTACCCAGCATAAGATGCATCAGAAAAGGGTAATGTGTTAGCCAATATAATAGTCTGGGATGCACCTGTATCACGCAGAACACGTACCTGTTTTTCCTCAGATGGATTATTAGCCAGCGAAACTGCTCCAGTAATTACAAAGGACTGAAAACATGGGTCAAGGGTGCAGTCAACTGAGCTCATCATACCTGACTCTGATTTTAACAAACCCACACTTTTAGGTTTTGATGGAGAGTTGTGAGTTTTATGCTTTAAAGCCAGACAGTTGGAAATGAGGTGTCCAGCTTTGTGGCAATAAAAACATTCCCTCACCTCTTTCCTCTGTGTTTTCAGTACAACAGGAACCGTTTCATGTACAGATTCAGCTTTTGGTACAGTTGAATGTTGAATGAAAAACTGTTTTATGTGTCAGCGTATACTCATCTGCCAACACCGCAGCAGAAGACAACTCATGCACTTTCTGTTCATTTAGGTGAACCACAAGACGTTCAGGAAGACAATTTTTGAACTCTTCTAACAATATTAACTCTTAGAGTTTCAAAGTTTGTGATGCCACATGAAGAACACCATCTGTCAAACAGATTGCATTTTTCCCTGGCAAACTCCACATAGGTCTGAGCGGGGCTTTTCCTAAATGTTCTAAACTTTTGCCGATAGGCTTCCAGTACAAGCTCATAAGCTTTCAGGACCGAAACTTTCACAATGTCATACTTTAAACTGTCCGTAAGAGGAAGTGCTGCTACAACCTCTTGAGCTTTTCCGTGCAATTTACATTGGATGAGAAGAGACCAAACATCCTGAGGCCACTGCAGTGCATGTGCAATGCGTTCAAAGGCCGCAAAATAACAGTCCACTTCAGATTCTCGGAATTCTGGAACCAAAGCAATAAACCTGGTTATGTCCAAAGGACTGGTAGGCTGTACTGAGGCTGCAGACCCAGTAGGTCTGGCAGAGGGTGGTGAGAGCCCAAACCTTGCTTGGGAGTCCAGCTCTAACTGGCGTAGTCTCACAGCTTTCTCAGCTTCAATTTCCAGCTTTTTAATCTCAAGCTGCATGTTTCTCTGCTGAGCTTTCTCTTGGGCTTCCAGCTGCAAACGGGCTAGCTGAACTCTTAGACGTGCCTCAACTCGTGAGCTGTCAGAGCTGCTGCCAGAGAGGGGATCAAAGCGGAAGAGTGGCAGGAGTCACCAGCTGGCCATCTCCCCCTTTGTTCACCTCCGGTTCCTCAGAACCCAGTTGAGCAGCAAACTCAACTGGATCACACACCGCCTCAGTGGAGGGAACCACCCTCACAGGCGACACAGCCTTTGTTTCAGGAGCTGCAACATCAGTGACCACCAGAAACTGCAACTCCACCAAGCGTTTCACCACCAAAGCCTTAAGATCCTTCTTAACCAGTTGCTTAGAACACGGAATATCAAAGTGACCTGCTATAAGGAACAAATCATCCTTGCGGCACGAGTCCAACTGATCCAGAGAGGGATCCCGAAGGAAATGCTCCAAATCAAACTGAACCATGCCTCGTTTTCTCATACAATGCAAGTACACACACCAGGGAAAAATTAAACCAATTAACAACAACGTCACTGGGAGAAGTAAGTTATCCCGGACGAGCCCCCACTTGTTACGACCCCAGTGGTGTCTAGGGGAAATAGGGGGTTGCAACACAAAAAAAAGTGGCAACTAAAAGTTCCAATAAAAAGGTGGGATTTTATTTACAATCACTCAAACCAAGGAATCTAAAGGGTACAACTTAAAACATCCTGTGACAGGAGCAAAACCCACTATTTAACAAAACTCCAAAAGGGATAACACAAAACTTCCCAATACGGAAGAGATAACTTTCTTAATACAATAACACAAATCCCAAAACAGCTCTGTAATCACAGACAAAAATACTACAAGTTTTGTAACTCTACAACAAGTCAAAAGGTCTTAATAAAATAAAATAAAACCCAAACAGCTCTGTAATCACAGACAAAAATACTACAAGTTTTGTAACTCTACAACAAGCCAAAAAGGTCCCAGAAGGCAAAATCTCAGCAAAACCCACAAACAGTACAACAGTTGTAAACTGTGTCACATTCAAACACAGCTGCCCTGAATGAGGCTGATGACGTCCCTTAAATAGGAGAGTGGCGGAGGAGGTAGCCAATGAGCCTTGGTCCTGGAAAGTCCACCAATCCTAAAGCACCAAGGGTAGAGGCTGAGATGCAGAAGGCTGGCCAATCCAAGTCTTGTGCAGGTGTTGGGACATCTTCCTCCACATTCCAGCAGGTTTGGGCCGTAACAGTCAGTGTTTGAATATTTTGAGGCTCATTCAGAGGCTTTTCATTGGTGTTGTTGATCAATTGCTTCCAGCTCTGTGCTGCACAGGTTGCAAGTTGCAGTCTAAAAGGAGGCAAAATTTACCTTAGTAGTACAGTGCAAAATGCAACATCACTATTGTTGGGGGAAAATAAAAACTGATGTTTTAATTACAGAACACATGTATTTTGAAAGACCACTGCTTGGAGCTAAAGCGTGTGTGTGTGTGTGTGTGTGTGGGGGGGGGGGGGGGGTGTCACTCTCCACAGTCAATCCGTTTCTTTGCAACTGCCTTCCTTGGGTTCAAATCTGTCAACTTGACCCCCTCCCCACTCATCGGCAATTGCAGGCAATTACTAATCAGCAGAACCCATTACATACATTTTACTGCTCTTTAGAGGCCTTGCTCCCTGCCTACTAATGGACTTCTACATCTTGTACATCCAGCTGAATTGAATGTACTGCTGTGTGAAAAATAATTACCTTTTGAAAAAGACCGTCAAACTGCTGGATGAAAAAAAAGATTTGTTCTGTGTTAAGCTGCATGAAACTTCTGCAGTGGTCACTTTTATTGCTTTTTTTTCACTAAAAAGCCCTTATGTATATGTGTGCGCACACACACACACACACACACACACACACACACACACACACACACATATATATATATATATATATATATATATATATATATATATATATATATATAGATATATATATATAATTTTTTTTAAAATTTATTTATTTTTTTATATACATATATATATATATATATATATATATATATATATATATATATATATATATATATATATATATATATATATATATATATATATTTATATATGCCACCTTTACTTCATGTTATTTTTTTTCCCTTGATTTCTTGTTTTTACTTTTAAATTATGCTTCTTTTTTCTAATGCTTTATTGTCTCTGTAAAGCACTTTGAATCAGCCTGTTGTTGAATTGTGCTGGATAAAGAGCCTTCCTCGAATTATGAATTAAACTATTATAAGGTCCTACTTTTTCACATTATCTAATGTAATTTTTTACCATGAGTTCTTTGTCTATTTAGAGTACATAATGAAATTAAATTGGCTGTTAGCAATGGCTGTCATTTGGGCCAGGAGTGGACCTGGAAGGGGTCTTTGTGATTGTAATGAAAGGTTAATATTCTAAAGCACTTTCCTAATGACAGAAAATCAAGATCTTCTTTGTTCAGCTGTCAGCAGTAGAAAGCAAGCTAATGGAAGAACATTTTTATTCTACATAAAGACATGAAAGATTTTATCGAACAGCTAAATCACACTCACTGTAAAAATGAAAAAGTTCAGAAAACTCAAAATTTCAAGGCAACCGTTTGCACTAGATTTTTGAGTTTTGAACCCAACTCAAACTTTTACGTTTTGAACCCAACTCAAACTTTTACGTTTTAAACCCAACTCAAACTTTTATGTTTTAAACCCAACTCAAACTTTTACGTTTAAAATCCAACTCAAACTTTCAAGTTTTGAACAAAATTACTTTCAGTTGGTCCAACTATTTTTTTCTTGTTAAGACAATTCATTATCCACATATTTACAAACTAACAATTTTGGGTAAAGATGGCAAACAAAGATCAGTCCTGCCAAATATTTATTTTGTTCCCAAAATGAATGTTTCCACATCTGTAAAATGTAAAACTGTTCAGTTAACAAAATTGCTAATTAAAATTTGTAAACTTATCACTGTGTACAACAAAATAAAAACAGTTCAAACACTTATTTTGTACAAACAGCAGTGCAACTGAACACTTCACAGATTCCCAGGTAGAATCAATATAAATGTTTAGTAACTTTCTCAAATGACATACTTTAGAAAACAGGAAAGCAAAAAGGAGATGAGTTAGCATTCATCATGCTATTAAAAAATACATTTTGCTTTAAAGTTGTTGGAAATCTGAATTATTTTTTGGCAAAAACTAAAACTTGCCACAAAAGTTTAGGTTGTTGCTGAAAGTTTTAGTGTTACATTTATATTTAAAAAGAAACAAAAATTAAAGCAGTTCTAAGCCCCTGGGGTTGACTGAATGGCGATCAAAAAGGATCAAATTCACAAACAATGCAATGTACCATCCAGAATGAGCCAACTGTTTTAACATGGGTGAATGAAATTACATTAATCTGCATGTGGTTACACCCAACCTTGCTTGAGATAAAACTGAATAGCTGTGGCAAAAAAGGAAATAAAAGAAACACATCTTCTTAAAACCTAGACTGAGTTTAGTCTTCAAACTTGTGACATGCTGTGAGGAAGTGCTTGAAAGTTCCAAGAAGATATGCTGTGTTCTCTGGGGAACTCCATGTTCAATGCATAGAGCAGGCCAAAAGGATATGCAAAGGTAGTGGAGATATCTGAAAGGTCTCTGAGTAGAATGGACTCTTCCAACAGAATGGCAATATTGTTCACTGTCGGTATGGAAGTAGGTGTAGTGTCATCTACTAAAACAGTGAGGATACCCATTTTGACAGCCGTGGTCTGCTCGTCATCTGGATCTGTGTCCTTTGAAACCAAAAGTTGAAATGCTTAGCAATCACACAGCATGTAGTGGGAAGACTATTACATTTCAGTTAATTTGATAATAAACATATTTATCTTATTCAGTGTCATGCACAAGAATAAGAACAAACAGCAAATTTATCCTTGTGACAAAAAACAAACAAACAAAACTGTATTCCACTTACCAGGCATGTCAATAACAGCTTCTCAGAAGTGTCACGTACAAATATGGGCAACCCCTCCAGACGAGTTTTCTTCATGTGCAGAACAATGTCCGATGTCTGAAAATAACGGAAGAAAGCAAGTGACTTTTAGATAGGGACTGAAAGCTGACTATTGCATTTAACAACACTATTCTGGAGCTGTAATTAACTGAACTGACCCTTGGTACTAATACTGGTCTTTACTTAGCCAGCTTAGTACTTTTTTTAAATTTATTATTGTCACTTTATATTTTTCTTTGTCTTATTGTGTAGTTATGAATGTATTCCCAGATTATAAGTTCTAAAAATAAAAAAAAGGACTGTAGCATGCCTGACAAAATCCTAATGAACCAAGTTTGAAACAAACAACAAAAAAAGAAAAAATTAAACCTTGGTTCTGAGTTCACTTTTTCATTTGAAGTTTTTTTTGTTTGTTTTTAATGTTAAGTAATAGTCCTAAGTCTTTAGACACAAAAAAAGGTTTTTATATAAACAGGAAATAAATATAATGTTTACTAACACTCAAACATAGCTAATAAAAGCTTGATTACACTAAAAAAGAAGCTGAGTGATGCTATATGAAGAAATTTTTGGGGGGTATTCAAAATGTCAGGAGTCTTGAGGGATGTTCAGGTCCCCAATAAAGGCAAGTCTGTTTTGAAAATACTACAAATAATAACAACAAGGGGGTTTTCAAGAGGCCTTTGGTCTTTTGGCCTAATAAGTCCAAATCATGTAGATAATAACATACAAAATAACGATGATGTTCAGTACATGAGTGTACCTGTTCCTCAAGCCTCAATCCAATAGTCCCTCCATTGTATCACCAAAGGCTCCCTTTCTGGCATGGTACAGTTTCAGCAGTCTTGAGTGTACTGGTCTAGGACTGCTCTAAAGGTTCCCATCAAGTCCTCAAACCTGTAGAAACACATAGCCCATACAAAACCAACAATGCAACAATCAGTGACTATGTCATCGTGTGTGTAATTTTGTGTGCGCAAGTCTACACGTTCAAATATGCATAGATTTAAAAATACAACATATAAAACATGTCTTGCCTGTTTTTCAAGAAACAGAGCTGGCCATCTCTCCTGAATCTCCAACACCATGGGCTCCACCTCAACAATCTCTTTTCTCCTGAGGGAAAATGGAAGCTCCATCTTTTGGCTGATGAGTTCCATGTCTTTGGACTTCTTCATTGCATCCACCAGGACACATCTTTGGTCTTCAACTGTATCATCATCCTAATTCTCTTGATGATCCGGAACATGATTTACTTTTCCTTGATTGGCTGTTTTCAAGGAAAACCTAACATCATCATCAACTTTCCTTCCCTTCTCGTTTACACAAACCTCATTACATCCAGCCTGGTGCAGCTTTGATCTGTAGTTCCCAAGCTTGTACCTTATGCTTGTTGGCCAGCCATCGTAGACTTTACTGCTACCAGGCTCCATAAGACAAGGATATTTGTTGACAAGTTCAGAGGCAACAGATTCAACATAATGTTTGTCAGGGTAGGCTTTCAGGGAAAAGATTTCTTGTAACAGTTTATGTACAATTTCCTTCTTCATGTCTCTTATTAAACTTAATCCTCTGCCAGTTTTGGAATATGCATCATTGCCCTTACGAAGTCTTAACTCAACATCATATGAGAAAGCAGGCACAGGGAAGGGTGTGGGCCACTGCGAATAGTCTTGCATAATCCTCCGAATAATTGAAGATGAGCCGTGGGATGAGTCTGCTGAGCTGACACTGGCTGTATCAAGAGAAGAGATGGAAGATCCTGGAGAAACCCCTTGTGGTTCTGTATTCCAAAGAATGCAGAAGACAGGTCTTTCTGCAGGCAACTAAGCAATGTCCATTAAATTGGAAAGTATATTCCCATTATCCAGGTCTTTATATTGTAAAGTTCAAGTTCAGAGTTGTAGGACAGATTCAGGGGTTTCAGTAGGAACCAGATTTGGGTTGATGTTTACTTGAAGTAACAAAGCCTAAAAACAAACAGAAATAAAGAAATTACTCTTGGTTTCAAACCTATCTTAGAAATGTTCATAACTGAAAGTTGAGCAGCCTGAACAGAATAGATATTTCACACAATATTAACTAATTAAAAAAAGTAATTCAAGAAAGTAAAAAATGACAGTTTAACTATGTTAACTATAGTTTCTATGATACATAATGCAAACCTCTGTGTTTCATGGCTGATCAATAATAACAAAAATCTACTATTCAGCGTGTACCAATTTTTTAACTGTAAAGTGGCTTCATAAATGCCAGATGGCTGATATACTTCAGAAAACTTGAAATGTGTTAATAACTTAACACAACTTAACATAACTTATTCTCCCCCAAACTATGAAGGCTTATATTAAAATTAAAATAAAATTACTTTATCCCAGAAGGACATTTTCAATGCTATAGAAAGGTTTGTTTGTTTGTTTAAAAAAAAAAAAAAAAAAAAAAAAGAATAAACAAAAACAATAATAATCAGATCATGAAATACAAAGTTTTTGTTCCACAAAGCAATGGCTGCTGACAGGAAGAATATCTGGTACTATGATTAAATGAAGTAAAAAAAAAAAAAAATTAAAAAAAAAAAAGTGCAGTCCAGTGTGTAAAATAGTTATCTATTAAGCAACTGAATTGATACAACATACAATGGCATTTAGTGCACCTAGCACCTTGGGGGCCACCATCACCTTTCCAGTTACTGGATGCACAGCCACAAGTAACTGCAGTAAGAAGATAGGTTATTGACTCTGGAATTACATCTCACAGTTTTGTATAATATATATAGCCCTATATATATATATATATTATATATATATATATATATATATATATATATATATATATATATATATATATATAATATATATATATATATATATAAACATTAACAGTACACAACATGAACATTAATATAGTGGGCTGATTTTTATTTAGCTTGAGTTAACTGGACCAGTAAAAATTTTGCACAAAATCACTCATTAAAAGATCTGCATAAAAAAGTGAATTTTACCACAAACTAACATTACTTTTTAATTCTAATGATGTACTGACATGTATGTGTAATATAAGTGTTTTTGTATTGTTTTTTCCCCCTATCCTGATTGGTACTTGCCAGGGAAACATTGTAAATAAGACCCTGTTCTTAATGTTTAGCTTTCACAATAAAGGTTAAATAAAATAAGTAACCACATGAAACCGAACATTAGACTGGTAGCTACTAAACATAAGAGTGCCTGCCAACTAATCTTATAAACCCACTCATGCAGCATTTTGTCAGTCAGCATGATCCCAACTAACACACGGAATTTACATGAGTCAAGCTAAAATCTCAGTTCATATTTTCGGCACACACTAACTTGCTTATTTAGTTATCTACTCTTCCTCCGAATCCTCCCACCCTCCAGGCTAGCCTGAAATACGTGTGCAGCGGTCAACATACTTGCGTTGCACCTGGTAAACCTGTTGCCATGGTTCGGATAACATCACCGTGCATTAAAATGTTTCTTGGGTAGCTAAATCCTCACCATACATAATATTTAACTATCCCCTCATATCTAACATTTCTTATGTTAGCTAGATTGTAAGCTAGGTCGAATGCAGTCCACTTCTTCACCGCATTAGCACACTGGCGTCGGTTTGCACATTTTGTATACATCAATAGAAAAAATAAACCCGCAACCTTCAGTCCAATACTAAACTTATTAAACAACAAAACTACTCACCATGAAGCGTAAATGCAGATAGTATTCCACGAACAGTGCAGCTTGAAGCGGTGTGTGGTAGTAAAGACCCCTGCAACTCTGGTAGACCCGTTGTTTCTGTTAAGTAGGTAAGATGGCAGTTGCCCCGACCTTCACCCGGATCTGATCCATCTCATGAAAACTTTTGTGTTGCGTCAACGTCAATTATTTCTTTAGGTTAACTTTCCCCCGCAAATACTCAGGACCACTTAGTAAACACCAACTTGTACGGAGAATAGATTGTATAATTTTGTGTCTGTTTGGTTGAATAAAGTTTGCAAAAAAAAACAAAAAAACTTTACGCCGCAAGCCTACGTTTGCACAACATTTGTATTTTTGATTGTTTGGGGAAATAACCAAATATATTGTCCGTATAACCAGTTTCTAAAAGATTGTTATAAGTGGAAAAAAGTGGGAAATTGAAATAGCTCTTATTGATGCTAAACGTTCATAGCAAAAAGCTTATAATATTTAGTTGTGAAAACAAAAATAATAATTTTCTGATGCAATGAAATATTTAAAGTTCAATTTGTTTAAAAATCATAGTAAGCTGAACAAGTTTTTCTTTTTAAAGCATATGAACAGTAGTTGGTCTGACTTAGACTGTTGTGCACTCGGGTCTAATGAAAAATTTTGTTTTGCCAACATAATTTTTTGGTTAAGCCCAACTTCATACAGAAAACTTTTAAAGTTTAGTTGAAGAAAACCACAATTATGGGTTTATGATACGATTGGATATTTTAAGTTCATCTTAGTTAAAAAACACATTAAGCTGAACAAACACAAGTTTTCATTTTTACAGTGCTGCTGCTCATTTTTCCGGTCCACTCTCAAGCATTTTTTATCTACTGTTGCCTTCCTCAATTAGTATTTTTAAAGGAAATAATGAGAGATGTTTGAAATTGATAGTGTCTATAGAATTCAATAAATGCTGTAAATATATTGAGAGCACATTGACAAGTGATCAAACAAAAAACAGCTTCAGAATTTTTTTGTTTTAGAATTTATTTAAAAAAAAACTGAACAAACTGTCATTACAACAAACAAAACAAGTTTCTTAAGTTAGAAAGGGTCTTGAAAACTTATCTGGCCCAAAACCCCCCTATAAATAAATCATTCATTTTCATAACTGCTTCATCCAATTCAGGGTTGTGGTGAAGCTTGAGCCTATCTCAGCAATCTTTAGGCAAAAGGCAGGTTACACCCTGGACAGCTCGCCAGTCCATTGTAGGGCCACACAAACACTCACACTCACTCTAACGGGTGATTTAGAGTACCCAATTAACCTAACATGCATGTCTTTGGACAGTGGAAGGAAGCTGGAGTACCTGGAGAGAACCCATGCATACCTGGGGAGAACATTCAAACTCCACACAGAAAGGGCACTGACCAAACCTTGCCCCGGCCAAGGAACCAGAACCAGAAACCTTCTTGCTGTGAGGCCACAGGGATAACCACCATGCCACTGTGCAGCTCCTCATAAATAATGCCCTAACATTATACAGGATCTTTGAAAATGGACATTATATTACAATAAAACTTAAACAATAGTGGTAATACACACTATAAATCATAATATGCAATATACATTACTTTCTATCCATATTTGCCTCATAACTTTTAATTTTCTAATCTTTTATCATTTGTTTAAATTTTCCTATTGACTGACATGTTTTCATTTATTCACAGCAGCTGTTCCAGAGTTGAACTCCTCTTGAAGAAATACAATGGATTTTGGCATTTTTCCTCACAGCAAGTTTTTTAAACATGTATGTTCCTCTCAGGCCCAGTGGCAGAGCCAGGAAATTTTCAGTGGGGTGGCCAGGATTGATCACTGTTAAGTTTTGGGGTGGCATACATGTCTCCCTTGAAAACACAGGTTATTAAGCGCCCACACCACTCAACTCTAAAATATATTTGAAGTGGTGGAAAGGATAGTAATATGCACTGTATCTGACTGTGTTTCATTTTTTGTCCAGATAAAATAATGAAGACATGTATTGTCGTACAAATACACCCAAGTTAACATAACTTTACCAAGTATTACTACTTTACTGAGAACAGATACTCAGCTTAGATCAATTTAATCAAAATCATGAGTGCTTTCTTGGTTTTTCATCATCAGAAATATAGCTTCAGACACAGAAACATGCTTTTCAAAATTTAATGTGGATCAAAATGTACATTTAATATGTGTAAAGTGTATATGTACAATATATATAATATATTGTGATATCACACAATAAAATAACATTAGCATAAAAAAGCAGTCATTCCTTACTTTCAAAAATATAAACAAAAACATGTAACCTCTAACAAAATCTTCAGACCTGGCTCTAGCTCTTGTCCCAACCAATAATTACTATTACCAATAGTTTCTCTATATTTTTTCTTACTTCCAATGCAAATACTGGCCACTTATATTAAAAACAGTGAGCTAAAAGGTATTTCTGTTGCAGGGAGGGTTATCACTCTAAACCAGCTAGCAGATGATGCCACCCCTTTTCTACAGGATAAAACCCAAGTAAATGTTGCAATCAAAATTCTTAATGCATTTCCTAAAGCTTCTGGCCTTGAACTACACATGTCCAAGTGTAAGTTGTTCTCCAAAAAAACCATGCAAGGAGATAGAAATTTTAGGAATTCCTATGAAATCTAATGTTTAATACCTTGGAATATCTATTCTCAAAGATGAAAAATTGAGGACTGATGAAAACTTTAATCCACCTAACAACAATTCTTAAAGATTTGATATGTGGATCCAGAGGGATGGGTGGAACATGGGATTCTACTTGTTAATCAGTTGCTTAATGGGAATGGATTTATTTACATATTATGAATTTCTTGAAATATTTAAATTTTCCATTTAAAGGAAATTGTCGGGTTCAGTATGATAGCACTCGGTGCTTCCATCCACAGTGGTGACTCGAGTCAGAGAGCAGACGGACACATGGAGCATTTTAAAGCTTGTATTATTCACAAGTCTTCAACAGCAAAGCAGGAACATTGGTTACAGGTAGATTTGGAATGGTACAGAGCAGGGATGATGGAATATGAGAGGATGACAAGTCAGGGGGGTTACTGCTGAGTAGTGGTGATCATAAAAATGATGGTTTCTGTGAGTAATAAACAATAAACAGAATGTCTCACTTCTATGAGCACACAACTTGCTTGCATAGATTAACATCAATCTGTCTATAACATTAATTTAGCTTACTTAGCATAGCAGGTCAGAACATCAGTAAACGATCACACAGATAGCAGCTGTTCGCATTAGCTTCACTAGCATAGTGTTCTGCTTTCAACCATCGGCTTATCGCCGGCAAAACTTACAGTTACAAATTTAACTGTGTTTTGCAACAAGAATAACTTAGTCGAGCCCTTCAGCACTTACTATCATCATGAACGCATCCTTATTCACCAAAGGCTTGCTCAAAACCTGAACGTATTTACAAACGTTTTTACCGGAACGTTAGGACCCCAGGCTCCCGCAAATATGCCCGAATAAAAATAAACCCGAACTTCAGGACCCCAAGCTGCCCGTAAATGTGCCTGACTAAAATAAAATAGCTGAACAGTACAAATAATGAGGAAATTTGCAACACCATTACTCCAAGAGAATTTGCCATTGTAAACGATGCTATCCCCGCAGGAAGCAAACGTCTGGTCTCATCTGCACCTAAAACTGCTCCACCTAATGCTCTGCTGCAACTTTTTATTTGGAACTCTGAGCCCTTTCTTAGTACAAAAACTTATAACAAATGCATGAGAGAATTTATTCAAAGACATCTGAGTCTTTACTTAACTGTGTCGTTCTACATTTATAATTGGTGTCCACAACTTAATTATGTCATGCTCACATTAATAACTGGTGTCCACAACTTCATTATGTCCACATTAATAACAGGTGTCCACAACTTCATTATGTCATGCCCACATTAATAACTGGTGTCCACAACTTAATTATGTCCACATTAATAACAGGTGTCCACAACTTCATTATGTCCACATTAATAACTGGTGTCCACAATTTAATTATGTCGTTCATATTTAAAGCATATTTAAAGATTTTTAAATCAAACTTTGTTTTGTGAATTTTATTTTATATCATTGATATGAACATAATATTGATCAATTTTATAGAAACTTATCGTTCATTAACTGTTGCTGTTTACGTAATGGTTATGTAATGTAACACAAGATGTCAGCAGCAAAGAGCAGTGCTCCATCATCCTAAGATATGTCTCTGATGTCATTCATGAAAGGCTGATTTCTATAGTGGACTGTGAGTCATCGACTGGCCATTATTTTGCAGAGCTTCTGAAAAAGTTTTCACTAGAGCTCAGTACTGATATTGGCACATGCGTGGGCAACTCCACATATGGTGCATCTAATATGCTGGGACAGTTTTGGGGTTTTTCTGCGCTCCTCTCTGAGCAGTCCCCCAATCCAATTCATGTTTGGTGTTCTGCACATCTTCTGAATCTTGTACTGGCAGACACAACAGGTAGTGTTGTGAAAAGTGGATCCCTCTTTTCACTGCTTAATGATATTGCAGTTTTTCTTAGAGAGTTAAACAAGCGCATGCAAAGGTGGGAGGAGATGAGTTCCCACAAGCATCATAGACGACTGGACCCAATAGGTCTAACAAGGTAGTGGTCTAAGGATCACGCACTAAGTAAAGTGTTTGGGTGCTTTGGGAAACCTCAGGGAACCTTGTTTCTTGAAGTGCTTATTACTTTTCAGAGCATTGTACGTGACAACACACAACAGCCAATGTGCGAGCCAAAGCAAAAGGATTCATAGAAGGGCTTTTTGAGGTATGAGACAGTCCTCACTGCTCAAACTTTCCTTCGCATTTTTGAGGAGACAAAGGGAATGGATATCATCACAGCACAAAGTCTGGTTGAAGGGACAGAGGAGGGTCTCAAAGAGTGTGCTTGGGACTTTGAAGGAGTTAAGAGTGCAGCTGATGAGTTTGGGAGGTGGGCTAATGTAAAGTTGGAAGAGGAAGAAGAATGTGAGCTGGTAGTGCAGATTGATCTTCCTGAGAAAAGGTTCAGAAAAAGGAAAAGATTGCCAGGAGAACTTGCGGAAGATGAGCAGCTAGCATCAGCCGATACTGATTTCAAGGTGAAAGTTTATGTCGTGGACAGAGTAACAGACAGTATCCATGGGAGGTTTTCTGCCAATGCAAAACTTTCTCTGATTTTGCCTGCCTCGACCCCCAAAGCTTTGTACATGTGAGAGAAAATACACTCCCCAGTTCATCTCTGGAAGAAATAAGCAAATGTCTGCTTAAGTTTGACAGTAGAGCTACAGTTGAAACATTATGTAGTGAACTCTACAGCCTTGCCTGTCAGTGGGACAGATTGAAGATTTCCCCTCTGGATAGTTACACTGTTAGGACAGCAAGTGAAATGACACATGGAGGTGATGGATGATGCAACATTAGAAAGTTATGTTCTACTGTTCATAACAAACTTGCAGAGAACAGTGCATTTTTTTGTATTCTTTATTCATAAGGATTACGTAATAATGGGCACTATTTTTCTTGATATTTGATATTTAAAAAAAGGGAAGTTCTGATGTAAAGAATAGAGTTGGAGATTTCCCCTTTAACTCATTTTCATATTTTTGTGAAATATAAGTTGTGATGAAACTGTTTACTTCCAGTGAAAACAGAGTTTAGAGTGTTGTTAGAAAGTGTAACTCTTTTTTTATTTTTTTTTAAATTTTATTTCAAGTTGAATATTTTATGTATTACTTTATATTTAAGGTTTGAACATGTATGAACATTTACATGATCAGAATGCAGATTCTGATTTTTTTTCGAAAAGATGTGTTGGATAAGTTCAATCGCACTGGAGTTTAAATAAATCAGATCTATGAAACAATCTTGCACTAAATTGGAGAAATTTTAGTAAAAATAGACTGGATTAAAAAGGATTACAGAGCAGTGCGCTGGTATACACTCAACATGTAAGGTTATAACTGCTTGATTTAAGAAATATTAGGTCATAATCTAAAGTGGGCTGGTCTGAGGCATAAAACTCCAAGGCTGAAAATGAGTCCCACCCTGGCCCTGCTTACACGAGGAATTAATTGTTGTCGTTATGTCTTGTCGGTTGTAGTGTGTTTATTTATTTTACTGGGGAGCTGACTGATGTGAACAGCTGTTATCAGACTCCCTCTCTGGACAACTGTTACAAACGTTAAAGAGCAAGAAGAGGAAAAACTGGACCACGGGATTGAAGTGTAAGACTGGAACTGGTCTGCCACATCGGCTTCTGGGTTTTACTGGTTCTCAGCAAGTTTGACAAATGAATGAATCAATGACATTCGGCGGCATCTGTGCTGTTATGTGTTCACAGGATAACATGATCAGTGTTATACTACCCTGTTCTGTTACCTTTGATTGTAATAAAGTCTTAAAAATTGAAGTCTTGAGGCATTTTTGTAAAAACAAGCTGTTTATGATATACTAGAATATTACTGCACTGGTTTTGATGGACAGATGGATCCAGGCCAAATGACTTTTACTGTCTATAATGTTTATAAGACATGTAGGAGCAGAGATAAACTTGGTGTGTACACATTTCTGACTGGTCGTGTATTTTTCCCACGTTACATTTTTCCATCATCAGGACCAAAGTTTTCAGACCAGGAGTGTGGAAACGTTTTTTTTCTTTTTATTTTACCATGAAATAGTTTAGTAATTTCATGATTAATGTGTTGTTTCAGTGTGATCAGAAGCATGAAGCTGAAACAAAGTTTCAGAGGTGGAACCAGGATATGGCAAAATTTGTACCATGAATTATTGTAATAATGGATTTCATTTCAGTTTGATCAGAATGGTTCAGTGTGTGGGACTGTGGGTGGGGGTGGGGTACTGCGGAGTCTGTCTGCATGGTGCAGCTGGGAGCAGATAGGCAACCAGCTGATAGAAAAAGGACCTAGCAGAGCTCCGCCAGGGAGGATCTGGAAATCTGAGTGGAACTTTAGAAGAGGCATTTGGAGACGTAAAGGAGACCCAGCAGAACCCGGAGGAGGGGTAGGGGAGAAAGAGCCCAGCACAATCAGGTCTTTAAGCACCATAAAAAGGCTGCATGTAACCTCACCTATCATCAACCAAAATGGACCGTGCAAGAAGAGGAAGAGTGCGAATAAGGGGTGGAATGCAAAGACAAAAAGGTCGAGGAAGAGGCAGAGGCAGAGGCAGAAGATGATCTGAAGCAGGAAGCCATGCCGTAAGAAGGAGAGGACCAAATCTCTCAAATGAAATCCGGGCAGATATACAGTGGCATCTGTAATCCGTACATTTCGACAAGAAAATAGGTAAGAACAAATCCATCAATCGCTTGCAGAATTGCATATATACCATAGCTGCACTGCACATACTCGTTCCTGAGCAATTTCTCAGAATGGGGTCCTCCACCGCCATGCCAAGATGGGACTTTATAGCACACCCCACGTTCTGACATTTCTGGACCAGTTACACAACTTGCTTACAGCTAACCAAATAGGCCCACAGCAGATGCTATACATTGTCATCTGGGACAATGTGTCTTTCCACCGCTCTGCTTTGGTCAACAACTGGTTTCAGCAGAACCCCCAGTTTTCTGTGCCATACCTCCCACCATATTCTCCTTTCTTGAATCCAATTGAAGAATGCTTCTCGGCATGGCGGTGGAAGGTATATGATCGACGGCCCCAGGCTCAGTTGCCCCTCATTCAGGCCATGGTGGAAGCCTGTGACCAGATTGATGCCACAGCCATTCAAGGATGGATTCAACATTCGCGAAGGTTCTTCCCTCGCTGCCTTGCAAATGAAGACATTGCATGTGATGTCAATGAAATTCTATGGCCTGATCCAGTTCGGTGAAGAGATGACCCTATAGTAATACACTGCAAAAAATCCAACTTGTATTGGTTGGCCTGAAACAATCATTTAAGTAGCTAAAGCTTGAAAATATGTATTAATGGAATTTAAAGCAATAATGTTAGTAATCACAACAAAAAAAGCAAGTTGTTTGCCCCAAAACAATTAGGTGAGTCGTTAAAAATTATAACTTTGAGTTGGAGTTCAATACAAGGGACAACAGTTCTGCTAACTTTAATTTCTTTGTTGTAAAATGCGGGAAAACCAACTTTTTGAGTTTGCAATTTTCACTTGAAGTTTGTGTTGTGCTGCCTCGAACTGGACTCCACGCAGGTAAGTTTTTATTTACATTAAGTATAAATGTAATGGGAATTGTTCACTAGTGTTGTGTAGTATATTGTAGATTTATGGAAGAGGCAACCTACACATTTTCAACATTTAAACACAAACAGCTTTTCACTCAGCAGCAGTTAGCATAACTGCTGTATGAGTTAGCAGCTAGCTTATCTGGGCTGATACATTTCAAACAGGAGAAGACATGTAATCTTCTACTGGTTATTACCGTTCAAACAGGACAAGACATGTTATCTTCTACTGGTTAGTATTCAGTTAATTCATGCGCGCCTACTAGCTTCAGCTAAAGGAGTAGCCATTAGGGTTTTAATGCTAACACATTAGCTGATATTTCATGTACTAAGTATCAGGACAACATGGAGCAGTTTGCGTAACACTTTTTTGTAGTAACATTCACATCATGCTGAGTTCAATAAAACACTTCATGCTACCACCATTTAAATATTAAAATGATAAGATGGAAGTCATGTCAGAGTTGATAAAATTATTACAGTGTAATGGTAGGAAAGGATAATCTACCTATTTAAAATATTGTGTTGGTCATAATATAGGTCTGCCCTGAATTTACTCTGTTGCTTTTGATTTAAAAAAAGTTTTAAATATTTGTACTATGACCCACTGTGGGCTCCCAGGCTTGGATATATTGTCCTTCTGTTTAAAAACGTTGAAATGCATTTCATTGACTGCCCTGTTTTATACTGACTGCTGACTTTCTTAACCTAAACTGATGTAGGTGTTGGGTTTAGGTATAGATATAGGTTGATAAACTTAAAGATTATATGTTATTTGTAATTTTTACTGCAGCAAAATTTATTAAAAATAAAAACACTGAATGTGTAGTCTTTTCAGCTCAAGGATCTAGTCTAGTCTTTGTATTGTCAATAAATTTATAAAATGTTATGTGTAATGTATAACATTCCGGCTGACTGCCACACTAATTCCCAGCAAATTGTCATCTTTGTTTTTCAGATTGAAATGAATGCAGTTCAAGTTCTGCAAGTTTACCAAACGCCATGGAAGCTGTTCAGCTGGAACATTATCGGCCACATCATAGAGGTTCAACTCGGCTTTGCAAACACAGGGACTGCTGCACTTTCAGAACCATCAGTGCTTTGAAATCACATCTTTCACGATTGCATAGGACTGTCCAACTGTTCTTTTTTATGAGCTCATGTTGTCTCATTTTTCTTATATTGATAAAAGCACAAGCTGTATTTTGATTTGCCTTTTTATTTGATTCAATGCTGCTAGTTTAAATAAAACTAAGGTTTTGAGGATGTGTGTTGCATCTGTAATTATTTATGCATTTGATTAGATTGATTAGAAGTGATTAAAATTAAATTATGAAGTTGAGTTACATTAGCAGTGTGCAATTTTAAATTACTCTTAAATTATTCTGCTATACTAACTTAATCAAATTCAAGTGGATTTTGTGAAAGAATTTGAGTTATTACAGTGTAAAATGATAGATTAGTACAATTTATGAAAGAGTTAGAGCAAGTAAGGATTAAAAGTTATAACCATGTAGATTTTTAAATTAGTAGTGGAACAGTTACCAGAACTAAAGATGAAAAGTTATTACGATAAAAAATTATAATTTAGTGGAACTTACAATTGAGTTGTAAAAAATCCTAATTTATAGTTGAGCAAACTCAAAAGCAAAACTTAAAATATTTAGTTTAGCTGTTCAACTTAAAATTTTATCGAAGTTTTTTGGCTTTGATATTTTAAGTTCACCCAACTTTTTCTTTTTTACAGTGCACTTGATTTTGCTTGCTGATATTTTTTTTATTTTTTTGGCAGTTCCATACTTTGTGTGGTCATTTTTATGTTTGTACATAAAATATGTGTTTTGTTTTGTTTTTGTTTTTTTTCACAGTATTTTTCAATGTTACAGATAGGCCTACAGACTACTGTTGTAGCATGAACAACTTTTGTTGGAATTTTGACTGATTCATATAAAGTACCATTTCCGTCAATTCTACTGGGGCGGCTGTAGCTCAGGAGGAAGAGCAGTTGTCCTTCAACTGCTAAGTTGGGGGATCAATTCCAGGCTTCCCCTGAAATGCCAAAGTGTCCTAGGGCAAGACACTGAACCCCAAACTGCCCCCCAATGTGCCTATCGGGGTATGAGTGTGTTGAGTGAGTGTGTGCGCGAATGGGTGAATGTGACAAGTAGTGTAAAGCGCTTTGAGTGGTCTGTATGACTAGAAAAGCGCTATAGAAGTACAAGTCCATTTACCATTTACTGCATTGGTCCTCTGTAGAATTTAGCAAATATTTATATTTGTATTTTCTTTGTGTACTTCACTCTCAATACACAAATCATTGAGAAATAGGGTTCTTAAAGGTGTTCTAGGTTTAGCACAGTAGTGTGCAACTGGTTCATACAGAATTTAGTCATATGACACGTGTGTTTTCATGTGGTGACAAAACATCATTTTGATAAAGTGGTATATAATTGTTACAAGAGTGTTACGTTTTGCAAAGAATCTGAGGTGTTCTGCTAACTAGGTGTGTGGTTGTGCTAATTCTGTGTAGAGTTTTGAAAATCGTGCTTCAGCAACAGTAAAAAACTGTAAATACGCTCCTGTGCTCAGCTTTGCGGTAAAGGCGCAGAGACCGCTGTGCACAAACTGTTTCCGGTTTACAAAATAAACAAAATAAAGCGGTGAATTCTGAGATGTAGTTTTCACCAAAGATTTAGGAAGCTAAACGACATGAACCTTAAACTATCGGACTGTAATTCTGATATTTACACTACATAAATTATTGAAACATGAGGTGATGTGAAAATGTCTCTCTCTCTCTCTCTCTCTCTCTCTCTCTATTTCACCTAATAATGTATGTAGAAAATATATAAATATATCTATACTACTTACATACATATTTAGGGAGAGACAGACAGATATTTTCACCTCATCTCATGTTTCAATCATTTATTTAGTGTGAATATCAGAATTATAGTCCGATAGTTAAAATATTAATTTTTGGGCTACTCTCCACAGGAACTAGGAGGAGAAGGAGGAAACTCAGCTGAAAGCCGAGTCTCCTCCTTCTCCTCCTAGTTCCTAGGAGTAGCTATGTGGTAATAGCATTGGTAATGTAGCATTTTATTTTATTAACATATCATTGTTTTATTAACAAAAGTTTTATATATGACCTATCTTTTGTTTTGTCATGAAATGTAGCGCCGGAAAGACAGTGTTACCGCGGACGTCCACGTTGGAGGGCTACATCTCTGAACCGGCTCAGCAGAAGGGGTAATTATGGACGTAGAGGACACACGCTGGAGACATTCCTGCATCTGAGCCGTACACTGTCTGAAGTTTTAACAACGCTGGGTAACATGCTTCAAAGATAAGCTGTAAAGGTGTGACATTTTCTAGTCCTGTACGATCACGGAAGAGATAAATAGACTGATAAAATCACTCAATCAGATTCCAGCGGCATTCGCTAACCCATCGATTCCGTTTCAAGCTGATCAACCCGTTCGGAATAGCGCGGATCCTATACCGTCGGATTTTAACAACTTTGATTTAATAGATCACGCTCTTCTTAACCTACATCGGCCTTTGCATGTTGATTTTAACACACAACCCATAAGTCTTCCTGGGACTGAGGCTGAAGAGAGTTCACTCCCCATACAAGATATGTCTTTAGCACCATCCAGGGGACAAACCCCTCTCATTGCAGAAGAGGACCTGAGCGGGGCTGGTGAAGCTGCAGCAACTGCAGCAACTGCAGCTTCTCCAGCACCGCTCAGGTCCTGTTCCCCTGACATTCTTCAGTTGAACGTACCTGTACAGTCTGGAGGAGGTATTCGTGGGTCCGGAGAAGCAGGTCGTTCTCTCACAAGTCGGGTCTCCCGCGAGCGTTTCAATAATTATGAATTTAGATGTACACTGAATCTGCCTGCCAGAAACATCCCAGACCTCTGTCTATTTTACACGGACGTGCAAACGGCTATAGCTGAATTTGTTGATGAAGTTTATCCCCAGATTCAGCACGGCGATGTGGTCCAACTAGAAATCCAGAGCCAGAACAGTCAGAATCATATCTTATTCGCCGTCACTGAGCCATCCGAGGGAGAAATAATAGATTTATTCGGGGATTTGCTAGACCGGATGGTACAGTCAAATGATAGTGTAGCTTCAGATTCTCACCTAGAGCTTGTTGCGCAGATCATAACAAACCCTTCAGGCGGTGCTAAACAGAAACTTGAAAAAAAAATAGACTGTGAAATTATTCAGAAAAAAAGACGTCATCTGTACATGGACAGTATGAGCTGTGCTTTGCGATAAGCTTAGCCTTTCTGATCTCCCCCCATTTCACAGATCAGCAGGCTGCATTGTTTGGTACTGAACTGCAGCTTCAGGCAGGTCTGAATGCTAATTCGCCCGTCAACTTCAGCGACATTCGTAGATTTGAGGACATTGTCCAGCGTAAAATTGTAATATTTTACAGAACAAACAACCAGCGTCCCTTATCTAAATTTCAAACAGATTTCCCGGACTGAACAAATCTGCTGTTTTTTTTTCTCACACAGAAGCATTATTACGTGATTAAAAATATTGTAGGATTTATAGGGGGTAAATACATCTGCCACTTTTGCTATAAATCTTACAAAAACTCATACGCACACACCTGTCCAGGGTTTTGCTCGGAACGCAACGTTTCTTCCTGCACTCAGGAAGAGGAGGCCTCGAAATTTTGCACGGATTGTAACAGAGTATGTTGCTCACACGCCTGTTTTTTGCGGCATAAGCAGACTAAACCTTGCTCCTCTGCTCAAACTGCTGATAGCATATGTTCGCTGATAAAACACTGCAAAAAATGTCACACCACGTACCGCATGGCCAAAGGGAAGGCTTCTCACACCTGCCCTAAATTAAAATGCAACATCTGCGGTGAAAAATTAGCGGCTAAATCAGACCTTGATGTGCATCAGTGTTACATTCAACCGCTAACCATGGATAAGAGGCAGGACACTAATCTGATTTTTTACAATTTTGAAACATTCACAGACGCACAGGGTCAGCACGTACCATTTCTAGTCTGTACCAAAATGCTGAAGGGTGTCAGATGGGAATCTTACGGTCTGGATTGCGCACGGCAATTTATCTTGCATTTCAGGAGACCAATGTTGTTGTGTGTTTCAGACTAGTTGTTTGTTTATTAGTTGAACTGGATAAGCAGACTACAGCGTGTTTGTTAATTTGTTATAGGGCTGTGGCAACTCCGGGCCACATGGTCGCAGCAATGTTTATGCTAAGCAAGAAAGAAGTTCTAGTTAGCTAGGCAGAAGAATAGCTGTAGTTAGACTGAGACGGCTATGCAACGTAAAGCTGTAATGATGACTATATGTCAATAAACAGTCAAAGGAAGACGAAGTGTCCCGTCATTTATCCTGCTAGCGACCTCAGCTGAATCCCCACATTTTGGTGCTGAAACCCGGGATAAGGTAAAGGATTTACCAACGGACAGCTGTAGATAACTTGCTAGCAAGAGGATAACCGAACAGAATGGCGGAGTGTCTACAGAGGCTGAAGCAAAAACGTGGCATTGTACGAGCATCAACAACAAACTTGCTGCGAGCCCTTGAGGAGGAAACACGCAAGGACGACTTGAGTTGTGACCATCTATGAGAGCTGCTGTCCATGTTATCTGTGAAGGAAATAAATCTACAGGAACTAGAACGAGACATTGAAGCAGAAATACCGATGGACGAGCTGGAGGCAGACATGATTAAAAGTGAGGATTATCATGATCATCTTAACCTTTGGAAAAGTAGAGCAGCACGGCTTATTGAGAGAGATGCCACCCGACCAGCTGCAGAACGAGGCGCCGTGCGATTGAGTGATGTGAGCGCACATTCCAGTAGTATGAACAGCAGACAGTCAGTCAAGTTGCCAAAGCTCTACATTAACAAATATGATGGCGACATATCAAAGTGGCAAGAATTCTGGGATCAGTTTGAGACTGCCATCCATGGAAGTAGTGAGTTGAGTAAAACTGAAAAGTTTACATATCTTAAGTCTTATCTTGTGGGACCCAAAGCAAGAGCAATTGCTGGTCTGAAGCTAACTGAACACAATTATGATGCTGCCATAAATATGCTTAGAGAAAGGTTTGGCAGAAAAGACTTGATAGTGAGTGCACACATGACAAAACTGCTCAATTTAACCCCAGTCAAGAGGTCCACGGACATTGTTGCCTTGAGACAGTTATGTGATGAGTGTGAGGTCCAGATAAAAGGGCTTGAGTCACTTGGAGTTGTTTCGAATTCCTATGGCGGATTACTGTGTCCCATTTTGCTCCAGATGATCCCAGAGGACCTTGCTCTTGCTTATACACGTGAAGCAAAGTCAGAGCACGAGTTTAAGGTTCCAGAGCTCATTGCCTTTTTCAGCAGGAAGTTGAAAGCAGAGAGCGTACCATGCACATGATTAAGACGAGTGGCATAAACAAAGATCCTCAGCCCTCTCACAAAGATCCTCAGCCTTCTCACCAGCGGAATAACAGACCTGATACTGAGAGCAGACGGTTTAGGAAGCCCAATTTACCATCTGCAGCAGCACTTCACACCAGCAGCTTTAACAATCCAGAAGGCTGCATATTCTGTGATAACATGAATCATAAGTCTGAACAATGCACAGAAAACTCACTCCGCATGCGAAAGGAGAGGTTGATGAGGATGGGGAGATGTTTTGTGTGCCTGGGGCGGCGGCATGTGGCCAGATTCTGCCGTGCTAAGGGCATCACATGCAGCTTGTGTGGTCAAAGACACTATTTAACAATGTGTGATAAGGGTGACCATGCTGACCCACTGGCTGAAAGTCCAGCACCGACTGATGCTGTTATATCATCTGTGGCCCCACACACACTGAGGTCAAACAAAGGAGGAAGTAACACAGTTCTTCTGCAGACAGTGACAGTACGTGCTTGTGAACCATCGGGAAAAGCTGAGCTACGTTGCCTGATTGATGGAGGAAGTCAGCGGAGCTTCGTATCAGAGAAACAAGTGAAAGCATTGGGACTGCCAGTTGTTAAAAAGGAGACTCTTAAGCTCCATACCTTTGGTTGCAACACTCCAACAAGAATGGAATGCAATGTTGTAAGGTTAGTCCTACAGGATGTTGTAAACAAAGGAAAAACCTTGGTGATCGAAGCCATTGAAACACCACAAGTAAGCTCTGCAATAATGCAGGTACCAGGGAAACAGATCAGACAGCAGTTGAAGGACAATTGCCTGCCATTAGCAGACACGTCAGCTAGCAGCGAGGAGGACTTGTAGCTGTCTGTTCTGATAGGTGCTGATCACTACTGGGAAGTAGTGTCAGGAAGGATTGAAAGACTGTCAAAATCCTTAGCTGCCATAGAAACTATTTTTAGGTGGACTGTGCAGGGACCTGTTCCCAAGTCAAGCATGAATGGAGCTTCGTGCATGAAAATAGGAATTGAGGAAACAATCCAAGTCTCAGATCAACTACGAGCCTTTTGGGAAGTAGAATCTCTGGGTATCACTCATAACCCAGAGCAGAAGATCGAAGATGTTGAGGCTCAACAACATTTTGACAAAACACTGAAAAGCAGGGATGACCGCTATGAGGTGAGGTTGCCATGGCGATCAGATGCACCTGAACTCCCAGACAATAAGAGGGTTGCTCAGAAAAGAATTGAGAATCTTAAAAGAAAACTTAAAGGTGATGTGTTCTTGTTCAGGAGATACAATGAAGTGGTACAGGACTACCTGCAACAGGGAATATGTGAAAGGGCACCTGAGTCCAGGCAGTCTGATGGGGGTCATGATAGCAACATTAAGTATTACTTGCCTCACCATGCAGTTATTAGAGAAGACAAGGCGACAACTAAGTTAAGGGTTGTTTTTGATGCTTCGTCGCATGAAAATGGCCTTCCTTCTCTCAATGATTGTCTCCTCACAGGGCCAAACCTAAACCCAGATCTTCTGACCATCTTAATAAGGTTCAGGCTGCATCCAGTTGCATTCTTGGCTGACATCACTAAAGCTTTCCTACAGATGTCGGTTGCAGAAGAGGACAGAGACGTCGTGAGATTTATTTGGCTCACAGGACCACTCGAAGCTAAAGACACAGAGCAATGCATACTTAGAATGACTCGGGTGGTTTTTGGGGTGTCATCAAGCCCATTCCTGTTGGCAGCCACAATCAGAAGTCATCTGGAGAAATATGAGGCAAGCTACCCACGTACAGTCAACCTTCTGAGAGACAGTCTGTATGTGGATGACTTTATAGCTAGTACAAAAGACGTTGAAGGCGCTTATGCAGTTACAACTGAGGCAAGGGAAATATTAGCAGCCGCTGGCATGAACCTGTGTAAATGAACCACTAATTCTTCTGAGCTGAGAAGCAGGTGGATGCAAGGAGAATCAGAGTTTTCCCTAGAATCTGAAGCACACGGCTGTGTGTTAAAGGGGCTTGGTCTTGTATGGAGACCTGAGACAGGTGACTTTGTCTTCGATTACAAGCATCTGATGGACATTTTCCGAGACAGAGGAAACTCTAAAAGGAGTGTGCTACGGTCATCAGCTAAAATGTTTGACCCTATGGGATTTCTGACTCCTTTCGCAATAAGAGTAAAGTGTCTCTTTCAGGACATGTGGCAAAGAGGCATCAGCTGGGATGGGGAGTTGCCAGATGACCTCTCTTTACAGTGGCAAAAGTGGTGTATGGAGCTGCTTCAGCTACATGAGATTATCATTCCGAGGTGGTACGGAGTAGATATGTCACACACAAGCCATGAATTAATGGGAGCTCTGGTTGCCGCACAGATGGGAAACAACCTGTTAAAGGCACTGAACATGCAGCCAACACAAATCTGAATGTGGTCCGACTCCATGATAGTCATTCAGTGGATTCACAGCTCAGCACAAAGATGGAAGCAGTTTGTTGCTAACCGAGTAGTGGAGATTCAGTCATTAACCGCACCTGAGTCTTGGTCACATTGCAGTGGAAAAGTGAACCCTGCAGATCTAATAACAAGGGGCCAAACAGTTTCAGCAGCAATTTGAAGGGAGGAAGACTGTGGTGGTCTGGGCCTCCATTTCTTGATATATCTACACAACCAGAGTCAGGTCCAGGAGAGCATTTTGAAGAAGAGATTAAGGATGAGTTAAAACAACCAGAAGTTCTGGTACATCTGAGCAATACTGAGAGCACATTTACAGAATCATTGCTGCAGCTAGAGAAATACAGTAAGCTTAAAACTGTTCTCAGAATCACTTCTTGGGTTAAACTTTTTGTTCACAACAGTCAGTCCAGATCAAGAAGACAGGGAGAGTCAACTGCGGAAGAATTAGCAGAGGCTGAAAGATACTGGATCCTAGATGTACAAAGTCGATCTTATCACAGAGAGATGAGAGAAATGCAGGCAGGAGAGGAAATCCACGACCACTCAACAATCAGAAACCTTAAGCCATTTCTTAATGAAAAGGGTTTGGTTTGTGTTGGAGGTAGACTGCAACACTCAAAAATGAGTTTCAGTGAACGACATCCATTCATTTTACCTTTTGGTAACAGACTGTCACATATGCTCATTCAACAAAGTCACGAGCAAGTTATGCACTTGGGCCTCAGAGACACCTTATATGGAAGTGCAGCTCAGGGAAAATTACTGGATTCCCCGTGCCAGGCAAATGACAAAGAGAATTATTGCTGCTTGTCCTGTATGCAAGAGATTCAGGGTAAAGGCCACACAGCAAGTGACAGCACCCCTGCCAAGTGACCGAATCATTTAGACACCACCATTTGAAACAGTAGGTGTGGATTTTGCAGGTCCACTTTATGTGAAGAATAAAGGCACCTAAGAGAAAGCATATATAGCCTTGTTTACATGTGCTGTGACACGTGCCATTCATTTGGAGCTAGTGTCAGACATGTCAACAGAGAAATTCCTTCATAGCCAGAAGTCACCTCTGCAAAGTCATTTATTCAGATAATGCACAAACATGCAAGCGAGCTGACCGAGATCTCAAGGCACTTTGGAGAGCTATTAAGGAGCCTGAGTTGCAGAAATATTTTTCAGATAAGGGGATCACATGGAAGTACATTGTAGAAAGAGCAGCTTGGTGGGGCGGATTTTGGGAACGACTGGTTCGTTCAGTGAAAACATGCCTGCGGAAGATAATGGGAAGAGCGTCACTGAGTTTTGAAGAGATTACATCGCTACTTACAGAAGTAGAAGCAACACTTAGCTCAAGACCACTTACATTTGTCTACAACAAGCCTGAAGAGCCTCAGCGACTAACACCAGCACACTTTCTGATCGGATCAAGGCTTTCTGCCTTACCACCTAAAACCTTTCAAACTGTTGGACAGACTCCAAGTTCAACTAAAGATGCTCTGACACGCAGATGGAAGTATCGTCAGCGGCTCCTTCAAGACTTCTGGACTCACTGGAAAAAGGAGTATCTACTGGAGCTGAGGTCAGCCCATACTGTAAAGTCGCCACGCACCACCATGCTAAAGGTGGGTGATCTGACTCTTATTGAAGATGACAAAATGCCACATCAAGTTTGGAAGATTGGAATAGTGAAAGAGCTGATCACAGAAAGGGATGGACTTGTGAGAACCTGTGCCGTGCAAATTCACCTCGGAGGAGCATGTAAATTACATCGGTCCCTATCCACAGCCGTCTGGTTACACCGTGGACGGCATGTGTCAGCGTGAACAGGGTGACATTTTTAGCTGGTACACGGATGTGTGGAAAGGGATCTTTAACTTTAAAGCTGAAGCTCTGCGTTACTGTCGCAATGACGTCGAGCTTCTGGCACAAGGGTGCCTGAAATTCAGGCAGCAGTTTGTCAGCGACACGAATGTGGACCCGTTCAGCATCGTAACAATCGGGGCGGCGTGCAGTAAAGTATTCCGTACAAACTTTCTGCCGGCTAAAACACTGGCTATCCCGTCCCCTGATGATTATCGACGGCAGTGTAAGAGTTTCTCAAACGCTTCGATTCAATGGCTCGAGTGGGTGGCGGCCCTCAGAAACATTGACATTCAGCACGCGTTAAAAGGCGGAGAAAAGCGGATTGGACCCTACTTTGTAGATGGTTATGCGCAAATAGAATGTGAGCACTGGGTCTTTTCTTACCACGGCTGCTTTTGGAACGGCTGTGCGTCTTGCTTTGACCCTCAGGGCTTTTCTCCTGTCAGCGGGCTTCCCTACAAGGACCTTTGCAATGCAACTGAGCAGAGATCCCGCACGCTGGAGACAGTTTACGGCATGCACGTGGTGGTCATGTGGGAGCACGAATGGGTGAAATTAAAGGCTGAAGATGCTACAGTGCACGCGTTCATTGAAAAGCTTAACATTCCAGAACCTCTCTCATGGCGTCAGGCTCTGTTCAGGGGACGGACGTGCGCCGTGAAGCTTCGGTACACAGCGGCGTCTGGTGAGTCAGTGCGCTACGTTGACGTGACGTCCCTTTACCCGTTCATCAATTATACATGCGCGAACCCACTCGGACACCCAAATATAATCAGGCGAGAATTTCTAGATCCGCGTGAATATTTTGGCTTCATCAGAGCCATGGTTCTTCCTCCGCGCGCTCTGTTCTTGTTCTGCCCTTTAAAACCTCGCGCGGAAAGCTCATCTTTATGCTCTGCAGGACCTGCGCAGAAATCAACAATCAGTCGACCGCATGCGATCACAGTGAGGAGCAGAGGGCACTGACAGGTGTTTGGGTTTCAGAAGAGTTTAAGAAAGCTCTGGACATGGGATACAGAGTGTCCCAGATTACTGAAGTCTGGCATTTTGAGAGACGCGACGATTCCATCTTTCAGGGCTACATTCGCACCTTTCCTAAAAAACAAGCAGGAAGCATCCGGTTATCCGACTGACGCGACGGATCAGGCGTCCTGTGAAGCATACATCGCAGATTATCAGACGCATCAAGGTATCCAGCTAGACCCTGAGAAAATCGAGGTTAATCCCACATAACATCAGATAGCTAAAATCTCACTGAACTCCTTCTGGGGTAAATTTGCTCAAAGAAGCCATCTAAATCGTTGTTATGATGTGGTGGTTTCTGTTTTGATGTGGTGGTTTCATTCAGTGCCTTAGTTTCTAGTTTCCTGTTTGATTTAGTAGTTTTTCCTGTTTAGTTCTCTTGGTTCTTGTTTTGCTTCATTGATTTTCTGTTCATTGGTTTCACCTGGGTTCATTTGTTTCACCTGTGTCTCGTTTTGTTCCAGTGTATTTATACCCCTCTGTTTCAGTTGTGTTTGTTGGATCATTTTGTTGCCCTTTGTTGCCTTACGTGGTTTAGTTAGTCCCCTGTGTGCTTTGGATCAGAATAAACCTTCTGGAACCTACCTCCCCGCTTTCTCATCTCTGCGTTTGGGTCCACATCTCTCCACTCCATCATAACACTCGTACCTCACTGGTCGGTGATGAAGACGATTTTTTCCGCTATGTGTTCTCCGGCATGTACAAAGTGGAATATTTTTCCTATCTGAGTGAAAAAACAGCCATGATTCAGTGGAAATACCACGATCGCGTCATAACTCCTCCTTTTCTAGGTGATTTGACAGATGAGCTGGACAGCGTTTTAAATCTTTTGAAGGGCAACATTCCTCTGTCCTCTTGTCTGTACAGAAAGCTTAAAGGTCAGAAGAAAATTATCAGATTGCTGGCCAATAAGAAAGCAGGGATAAACCATAAACGGACAGTTTTAAGTAAGCAATCTGGAGGATTTCTATTACCGCTGCTGTCCGCACCCGTGCCAATTCTTGGTAATATTTTAGGGGCAATCATCAGAAGGTAATCATGTCATCGCAGAAAATGTTTCTCATCACGCCTTAACAGTTAAACCGTCTAACCCGCTCTGGACCAGGGGAGAGTATTAGAGATAAGGCTGAAGATGATCTGGATGAAAAAATGAGAGCCATGTTAAACGGACCTGGCTTGGGTTCATAAGAACCCAACCTGGCTAGGGTTCATAAGAACCCAAGCCAGGTTCTGTGCGAACCCAAGCCAAGGTCTGTGCGAGAGGACCATGATCCCTCCTGATCCCTCCTGATTAGCGGGATTCATAATTTTCTCCATTGTTTGGCTCACCACGTCGCTAGCTATGTTCTTCGCCGCAGATTTTAGATGAGGCTTGGCTATGGCGAAACCTTTTTTAAACAGAGGGGTAACGAAACGGAACAGTTTGGAAAAAATGGATCCTACTCCTCGGCCGTACATCACCGGCGCTCCGTAAAAACCGGGTAGGGAGCCCCCTACTTGTCCCTCATAATAATTTACAAAACGATGAGGATCTTGTCTCAGAGCCATCTTTATTTGTTTAATGCGGCCGGTTTAAAGTGCAGCTTCACTCTGCTCTTTCCGTACACAAAGTTTATGGGTCTGTCGCGGTCAGTTTTTATTTCTATCCGTATGCTTTTCACTTAACTTTTTGACACGCAAGCATAATGCACTGTATTATATCTAATGCTCACCACGTCCCCGTATTCTCCGCTAACATTCACGACAGCCAGCAGCGGTACGTAACTGTCCCCCACCACTTGGTACTGAATAAGATCGGTGTAGACAAAAAAGTTATATATCCCCGTTCTCAGATCGCTGGGGTGAGGAGAAGAGCGGTTGGAAAGAGTCCACCATTCATTCGCTTTTAAGCCTAGCATGTATGCTAAAGGTCTGAAAGCACCGATATTATATTGACCGTCACCTTTAAAATCGATACACTTTGTCACCCCGTTGTATGAAACGTTTGCCGTGGGCATGTATCTTCTCAACGCAGGCTGAATCTGATCCAGCAGCTCTTTTTGCCGTGCGTAATACCCTCCTCGGCTAAATTTTACGCTCACCAACGTTTGCGCTTGCGTTTGTGATTTTTGGGAACCTTTCCCCGTCTTATCATCTTCCGACACTTTCATGAGCTCGAAAAATGCTGCATCCGGTTGGAGATTATACCACGTGTGCGGGTAGACAATCTCGCACAGACCCATGAGCCACTCGGCGCTCAACTTAATGGGTTTTGCTAAATCGACCGTATAGCTAGAACTAGTGTTATCTTTAAACACGTCCTTACAAGCGTTGGACGGCAGTGTCACGTAAAATCCGTCCTGATGTAATAGATCCATATTGCTGAATGCATGAACCTCAACGTATGCTGGTTTTTAGGCATTTGTTAGGTCTGAGGTTTTAACCCAGCTGTTGAATTTCTCCGGACAGTTTTTCCAGCGTACTAAAACTTGTTTTTCACCCCCGATCGTTCCTCGTTTTAAAACCTCCTCTACCTGATATGTTCTGTCATTACCTATCTTTACTTTCTGCAGCTCGGCTTCATAAAAGGACCCATCGATGGACTCTCCGTCGTAATCTTGGAGTTTGTACACGGGCGGGGTGTGTGGAATGCACTCTACTACCGAAAAAACCTCATCCGTAAAACTCTGCTCATATTTTTTTTATCAAACACTCCTCTCAGCTTTGATATTCTAACCAGATGTCCCTTCTTGAATTTCATCTTGCTAGCCTTTTTAGCATAGCTCGCTCCGTACAAGTTTCGAAAGACTTGAGAGGCGGTCTCATCAGTCACCTGCATGGGGGTCATCTTTATACTTTGGTGATAGCTGCGGTTATAACTTTTCACCAAATCTTGTAGGACGTCTATGTAACGTTTGGTGTTGTTGGTGGTAAAATATTTCCACATTCTTCCTATCAAAGTGCGATTGAATCGTTCAACCACCGATGCTTTGAGATCGCTAGCTGTGGCAAAATGTGTAATTCCGTGTTTCTTCAACAAAACTTGGAAACTTTTGTTGAAAAATTCTTTACCAGAATCCATCTGTAACTTTTTAGGAACGCCACTTTCTTCAAATACAGATTCAAAATCTCTCACCACCTCCACCGCTGTTTTCTTCTTCAAGACACGTACGTAAGCCTTTTTTGAAAACACATCGATGACCGTTAATAAATAATTAAAATTGTCATTATTTTCGGCTAACGCACGCATATCACAAAGATCTGCTTGAAACTGGTTTAAAGCCCATGGGACAAAAACGATATTTCTGGTAAAATGGATTCTGGCTGGTTTATGCAGAGTGTAAGCGTCTTGTTCGGATAGAAAATCTCTGACATTATCAATTCCAACTTTTTCTACCGTTTCATCTTGCACACCCCGTCTAAGTCGTTCTATTCCTCCGAAGCTGCCTGGATGCTTCGGGTTGTAATACACTTTTTTCATGATCCTTTTCTCCTTAACCATCCTGTCCTCTAAGTTTTTACTGAAAAAAAGAAAAAAGTCAGGAGAGCTCTTCTTTATGCCATTTCTTTATTTTGTTTTTTTTTTTTCTCCATTCAACATCATAATATAAAACACACAAAAAACCTAAGCATAAATGATGGGGAAGACTTGCTCTATAATGGCGTCTTCCAAGTGACTATGAATAATATGATGCAAACTTTTCAATTCAGACGTGATATTTACACTCACATTGTTTTTCACACAGTAACACATCACATCGACAAACAAAGCATCAAGTGTAAATAAATGAATAGGTGATACAACAAAACAAACTCTTGTCCATTCCCTGACAATGTTTTCAAAAGTCTCTGACACCCCAGATGCATCGATACACGCGGTACATTGTACAATCGTCTCCCAGGGTGTCAGGATAGAGTGAGAACGGACTTGGTGTAAAATGCTTTCCAGTCTTTGAGTTTCTAATTTCACGGTAAACTTCTCCACACCTTTTTGAGTTAAAACTCTGTTTTCAATGACTTGCTCCAAAACTTCCATCAGCCGATAGTCAATGACGCACTCCCCTGCATATTTAGTAAGTTTCCTCCAGTAATTTCCCATACTTTTTTTCCACCTTCTTTATTAACTTTTCCAATACTCACTCAACATTAAGAGCTGTCCTATTTTGACAAGATCCTGCTCAATCAGACCGTCTAACATGCTGTAAAGGTCCTCAATCTTCTTCACCGATCTCAGTTCGTATAAAATAGTCTCCGCTGCAGTTTTTACTTTGCCGTCATCAGAATTAATGTTGCGAAGGGTCAACAGATGCTGAATGGCTGGAATGAAACGAGGAGTGCATAGCCCTCTTATGATGCCATGAAAGTTGTCTCAGTAGTAGTCGTCCTCCATCGCCTCTAGACAAGGATGCTCTCTCTGGCTAGGATGATTGATCTCGCAACCGTAGCAGTTAGCTCGGCGAAACTTGTGAAGGGTAATCGTGAGCAGATGGAGTACCACTGTTTTTACAGCTTTAATGAAGGATGAAAACACCCATCCATCCGGCTCATCGTCGACGCCATCCGTGCTCCCCTCGGACGGGGTCGGGGAAGTCGGCGGTGTGAGTACTGACTCGCTCAGCCACGTAGCCAGAGGACCCGCCTGCTGGGAGTCCTCATACCCCTCATCCGTGGAGACTGAATCCTCCAAAGCGCCCCTCGGGTCCTCCGCGGAGGGGTGGTGTGGCTGCTGGTGCTCCATCTCGCTGCCGTGGAGACCCCTGCATGACGTCACGTCATGAAGGGGGGTCCTCACGGTGTCCGTGCTTCGCTCCTCCAAACTGCCGAGAAGGAAGTGAAAGTGGGATTATTCCCAGTCGTGCATTTGAATGTGCTGAAGTTTGACTCTTTACTATGGCTATGGTAATATGACCCAGTAGTTCACGTGTTCAGGTCCTGATGTTAGGGACAACATCTTGTTTCAGGGGGAGTATGTGACTGGTTACAGATTGTAAAAGTTGATGTATTTTGCATATTTGGAAAAGTTGATGCTCGATTTGCAGAAGTTAAAAGGTTAAAAACGTATATTTTATGATTGCATTGTTCATAATTGCAGCAACTGGGAACACTCAGTATAGTAGAAAAGGTATCAGTATTGTGTGTAAATATTTACAATTCAGTAGGAGTTTGATTGCAGGCTCGATTGCTTTTCACCAGCAGGGAATTGTGTCGTGCGCACGCACAGTGATGACGTGTTTTTCTTAATAAAAGTGAAACGGAGTGAAGACGTCGTTTGCGTCTCCTTTCTTTACCTTACAAAGAAATAACTACTTACCTCTCCCTAACTGTCAGAGCGGAGGGCGCAACATCCACAGAAGAGACGTCATTCCTTTAACTCACGCCATCACAGCATTGGGGGGTCTCAACCTCCATCCCCGCCGCCTCCCGTATCGGCTGTCTCTGGTCCTCCGCCGTCCCTCGGCTGGTCGCGGGAGCTGCGGATAATAAATGGGAGTAAAAATAAACCAAATAAAATAATGGGAGTCCTCTTTCAGCAGGACAGCTACGACCAACCTTCACACACAGCTGTCAGACCAACATGCGTCCTTCAGGGAGACGTAGCAAGCGGTGATTGTTCAGATCTCTGCGCTGATCACCACACCACCGCCGGTCTGTCGCCTCCACGCCGTCTGCTGGGCTCTTTCTTCCCTCACATCCCTCCTCCAGGTTCTGCTGGGTCCTCCTCAGTGCTTTAAGTGGAACAAAATAAGTGGTGGTACTCCCTTAATGCTTTGCTGTCAGTTTGTTTGCAAATATGGGACAAAAAAATGGCTGATACTTATATGTAGATCTATAAATTGATCGGTGGATTAATAGTTTTATAGCGTTGACAGGGGTGGGGGGTAGTTGTGGGGCCCTGATCGGGGCCCTCCTATCCCCTGCTCCCCCGGGGGTATCTCACAGGGGACACGTTGGGAAAGAAAGGTGAGGGCGTGCAAGAGCCAATGGATGAAGTGGTGAATGAATGTTAGAGTAGAGGGGGAGTAAGGGGAGGAATCAGGGTGTAAGGATTTAGGAAAGTGGATGGCCGCTGGGATAGGAGGAAGGGGGGATGTATGCAGATAGGTGGGGGTGTGTATGTGGGGTTATGTTGGTGGTACGGGGGAGTGATGGGGTGGGTGTACAATGAGGAGTGTGAATGTGGATAGAGGGGTGTAGGGAGGTATGTGTGTGTGTGTAGAGTGGGGTATGCGTGTATGGAAGAATGGGTGATTATAGAGGGAGCAGGGATGTGTGTGTGAGGGGGTGTGTGAGTATAAAGAACGAGGGTAGGAGAGTGTGAGTTTGAGCGTGTGTAAGAGAATGGGTGGATAGGGTGTGCTTAAGGAGGAAGTGTAGATGCGTGTGGGTGTGTGTGGGTGGGTAGGTGCATGTGTGTGTGTGCGTGCGTGTATGCGTGCGTGGAGGGTCTTGGTGCTCGGGGAGCACTGCTGGTGCACTGGGGTGCGGCCTGGCTGCCGCTCGGTGGCGGTCTGGGGATCCCGGCCCTCCGTCGGTGTGGGCTGGGCCCTCTGCCTGCGGGGGTGGGGGGTTGCTTCCAGGCTCTTGGGGCCGTGCGGCCCGCGCTCTGCCTTCCCTGGGGCCGGTCCTCGCTGGTCCGGGCCTGCTGGGGACTCTGGCTGGGACCCCCCTCTGCCGCCTCCTGGGTCGGCGCATGGCTGGATCCGGGGTGGGGCAGTTGGGGTCTGCACCTGGGGGTGGCTGCCGATGGCCCGGGTCTCGGGGGTACTCCTGGCGTGCCTCTTGCCTTTGTGTGGGAGGGGTCACACTGGCATGATCACCTTTTCTGAACACGTTCCACTCTGCATGTTCTGCATGTGACACAGTCACCGAGTCGTCACGCAGTTTTATTCACTAACAGCAGCTAGTTTTCTCATTTCTGTTTGTTTCTCATTTATATTTAACTTTTTAGATTCATAGATTAGTTACTATGATCTAAAGTTGGCTTGTATGTGTATGTATATGTGTTATTACTGGCAAGTGCGTATATGTTTGTACGTATGTGTGTGTGTATGTGTGTGCATAGAGGTGTGTGTGTGTGTGTATGTATGTATGTATGTATGTGTATATGAACGTGTGTACATATATATATATATATATATGTGTGTATACATGTGTGTGTATACATGTGTGTGTATATGTATGTGTGTGTATGTATACATCTGTAGGTTGTTTTCTTTCTTTTTGTTTTTGGGTTATTTTTTAGGTTTTTTTTTCTCTCCCTTTCCTCTCCCTTTATCTCTTTCACTTTTCTTATGAGGTGTTTTTTCTCCTTTCCCTTTCTGTCTTTCCTCTGTCCTCTCTGGTCCAGCAGTACAAACTCTACAATTCAAACAACAATACAAAATAAATATAGAAATAAAATAAAAATTCAGAAAGTCAAGGGGATCATTATATCTATAAAGCTTCCCTTGGCAGAGAAAATTTGTTCAGCAGAACACAGCATCCAGACCATCATTCTGCTTGCCTAAATGCTGGACAAGACAAAAAAAAAAAAGAAGAAAAAGTAGTACTACTGTCATCACTCAACTCTGCTCCAGTTTGTAACATTACAGCCGCCATAGTTTTTTTTCTCTGCGTTTCCTCTCATTCAAAGCACGTCCACTTCAATGTAAACACAGAAGCGAGTGAACAACATGACGTGCGGCGTGCCGTTGTGAGCTACAGCAAGTGTTCTGCGTCTAAACAATACATTTCTTTTGAGGCAACTTTTTTTTTAATCAAAAACAACAAATATAAGTTGTAATATGTGGTAAAGTCGTGGGAGGGTATACTGATTGTTGAGGAAAGCCGGTAACAGTCTCGGTATGCACCATATGCTGTAAAAAGTCCCGGTGCGCAAAGGGATGGAATTTAAAAGTGCGGGTACTGCATACCGCTGTATACCAGCCCACCCCCAGTCCCACACACTGAATCATTCTGATGAAACTGAAATGAAATCCATTATTACAATAATTAATGGTAGAAATTTTGCCATATCCTGGTTCCACCTCTGAAACTTTGTTTCAGCTTCATGCTTCTGATCACATTGAAACACATTAATCATTAAATTATTAAACTATTTCATGGTAAAATAAAAAGAAAAAAAAAGTTTCCACACTCCTGGTCTGAAAACTTTGGTCCTGATGATGGAAAAATGTAACGTGTGAAAAATACACGACCAGTCAGAAATGTGTACACACCAAGTTTATCTCTGCTCCTACATGTCTTATAAACATTCCAGAGAGTAAAAATCATTTGGCCTGGATCCATCTGTCCATCAAAACCAGTGCAGTAATATTCTAGTATATCATGAACAGCTTTTTTTTTTTTTACAAAAATGCCTCAAGACTTCAGTTTTTAAGACTTTATTACAATCAAAGGTAACAGAACAGGGTAGTATAACACTGATCATGTTATCCTGTGAACACATAACATTTGTCAAACTTGCTGAGAACCAGTAAAACCCAGAAGCCGATGTGGCAGACCAGTTCCAGTCTTACACTTCAATCCCGTGGTCCAGTTTTTCCTCTTCTTGCTCTTTAACGTTCATAACAGTCGTCCAGAGAGAGAGTCTGATAAAAGCTGTTCACATCAGTCAGCTCCCCAGTAAAATAAATAAACACACTACAGCCGACAAGACATGACGACAACGATTAATTCCTCGTGTTAGACATGTTTAGAAAACTAAAAGAACTCATTTCTGAATAAATGGATGACATTTAGATATTTCTTTTGTCTGTTTTGCCAGGTAGAATGGGGGTTTGATCACTAATGGAAACCAGACCCACCAGTACAACTGTAGTGAAACCTGTCATTTTATACAGTTAAATGCAAAAAGACTAATTGAGAAGGTGATGGAGGTACACACACACACACACACACACACACACACACACACACACACACACACTTACACACACACACACCATTAGACAGATGTTTATTAGTGTTCCAGATGTGCCCATCGACCCTGTTATGACCCCCGCTGGAGTTTGTCCAGGGGAACAAAGGGGTGGCAACATTAACACAAGGAAACCATGAAGATGCACAGAAAAGAAGGCTTCATTTAGGATCTGCTCGTCCTTAAAAATTATCGGGACACACAGTCACAGACAAAAGCCAAAACAAACCCAACAACAAAAGCATAAACCAAAGCTGGCACCAACCCAGCTATAATCCATAGACTGTATATAAAGAGATGGACAAAGTCTCCGTAACGTCACCCATAGGTTTCTGAAGAGCTGAATTGAAGCTCGGTGGGCGGTGCCTACTGTCGCCATGTTGGCAGCGTCATGCGTGTCGTCTCGCCCGGAAAAAACAAATATGGGCAAAGAGGTGGAGCTGAGAGGGTAGCCGTGAGCGTCATGGCGGATGATTGACATCGAGCGAACGCCGAGCTATCTGAAGCTAAGAGCTAACCGAGCTACCCGGAGCTAACAGGAGCTACCCAGCTAACGGAGGTAAGCAGGCTAAAGCTAAGTCACGTTGTTAACTGGCTAAAAACCACAGTTGTTCTACGTTCTTCTGACTTGAAGCCAGAGATTAGTACCTGTCAATCGACACGCCCAATTTAGGGGTGTGTCCTTTGACACGCCCCTAAATTTGCCAAACTTCAAGAATTAACTACTTTAAAATGGGCGAGTTAGAAAAAAATTCACTCCCCCCACAGTTGTCATGAAGGTAAACCTGACCTATAAACCGAAAATGGATTTTTGAACCAGGCTGTAAACATGTTTATTTCTGCCGTGAAGTTGGCCTTTTTAACATAGGAGTCTATGGGGATTTGCTCCGTTTTGGACCCATTCCCTAGTGGATGAAGGGGGAACTGCAGTTTTATGTACTTTCGCATGGGCTTCACTTTTTACCGCCGGAGGTTGATGCTTGCTATCATCACAAAAATGTTCACTAAGGCACAAACACCAAACAGTCAAATTCATTCACTGTCAGTGAATGAGTGACAAGCTGTGGCACCAAGACTCAACCAAACACAGCTGTCCTGAACGAAGGTCGTTGACAGCCTTTATTCTGGTTCTCCGCAGAAGTTCGACCAATCAAAAGTAGGTGGGAGTGTGGGCGACCAATCAGCATCCAGCACATCAGTCTGAGTGCAGTGCCAGGAAGAAAACCAGGTGTATCAATTCTCCCAAATGATGATGATTTAAAAGGTGATCAGCTCGGTGACAGGTGTCAAACCCCTGTCCTGGAGGGCCACTATCCTGCAGGTTTTTGTTGTCTCCATGCTCCAACCCACCCAACTGAAACTCAAAAATTGGTTGACAAGAAGCTGCTGGATCTATTTGGTTTGAATCAGCTGTGTTGGGAAAGGGAAATGACAAAAACCTGCCGGATACTGGCCCTCCAGGACTGGAGTTTGACACTCCTGAGCTAGATGACAGGCCATGGGCCGTAACAACCCTCTGTTGGCTTCGTGTGCTGGGTCTGAGCTACTTTCCAGAATTCAAAGATGGTCAAATGTGCTGTAAACATATGGAACGTGTTAAAAGCCTGTGCTCTTGCAGAGACTGCATTACCCATAGTGCACTGGGCTTCTTGTAGTTCCGCCTTGTCGCCACATAAGTTTGTCTTGCGGTTCGGCAGTACAGCCGGAGCACATTAAGTGTCTGATGCCATCGGTGTTGCATCCGATGTTAATTGTGGGTGTGAGAGTTCATTTATTGTGCATTCTTTTCTATGTAAGTACTGGGTTTGAATGAAACTTGTGTTTATTATAGCCATCACCTGGCGTGATAATAAGCCTCATGTTAGTGTGTTTCTGCTACACCTCGCAGCTAAACCACACGTGTGCATGTTAGTTGTCCGCTATAATAGCTAGTCATGTCTACTACAGCTCTAGTTGTTACCTTAAACCTGTAGATGATCATTTCATTGTTAATTTGTCGGTTCTGTTATGTTTAATTGTTTAGAGAAATGGTTCATTGCATTTCATTTGTTGGGTTGGCGCTCCCTCTATAGGATTTCTGTAGTACTGCGGGTCATTTTCTGTAGTATTGATGTGTTTGGGATTGCTAATCTACGGTTATTTATACTCATTTGTTCTTTCCGTTGCAGATAACCACACATATACCCATAGACACCCCCATACACATATATAGATATGCAGGCCACTAACAACCTGTTCCATCAACGCCTGTACCTCCTTGCTGAGTCTTGAGTAAATTGATCTGCACTGCTGGAGTCTGCCTGTTCCTTCTGACCGAGGATGATTCAGTTGACGCACTGTTGAATATCAGCTGTGACACACAACTTCCAATAGAACGTTTACCTATTACACAAACAGCAACAGGTTAATGAATGATACGTTTCTATAAAAGTGTATCAATATTATGTTCATACCAGTGATATAAAATGAAATTCACAAAACAAAGTTTGATTTTGAATTCTTTAAATATGCTGAGGCTTTTGGAGCAAAAAAAAAAAGAATAAACAAAATACATTTAGGAATGTGAAGCACTCATCCACTGATTTTCCCTGCAAAATGAACAAATGAAATGAAAACTACTAATATCTGCCAAGGATTATGAAATACATGAAAATCTAAGTTAGAACACAACATTTCCACAACAGGCCAGTTCTTTCTTACAAACTTTTTAAATTTATGTATGTCTTTGCAGCCCAATAGTCATGCGACCCACCAGGAATCCTTCTGGTTAGACACTCCAGCATGGTGTGTGTACTTATTAGTGCAGTGAGGTTTTCATAAGAAACGGGTGTGTTTGGCCTTCTGTCATCAGTGTTAACGACACAAAGTGGTTTCTTACAGTGTAGTCGCTGCTGGTAAATGATTCATTTAATATTTATGAATAGACGGGCAGTGGACCGGTCCAACTAGACTGAGGGACCGCTTCTGGCCCCTGAGCCACCAGTTGACCAGCCCTGCTTTAAAGTGTGAGGACTTGGAGAAAGAGTGGGTGGGTAGACCACTCTAGATAGGCAAGACTCGGCCTTCACTTCCATGCAAGGATGAAAGGCTGTCATTATGTCCAGTAAATGTGATTCTAAGTGCATCGACTGTTGTCCAGAATGGATTAAAATTACAGGGTTCCTGCAGGGAGATTTATTAGGACCAGCAGAAGAACATTGATGTACCTAAAAAATAAAGGAAATTGCGCACGATGCTTTAGACTGACAGGAAAAAGATTGCTGAATGAAATGCCAAGAGGGCAGAGGACAAGCAAAGCAATATGTGAAAAAAAGTTGTGAGGATGGATGAGAAGTGTCTTACTGTTCAGAAAACTGATGCTGTCACTCTGCAGAAATTCAGTTCACACACACATCTGATGAAGTCATGATGCAGACGAGACATGAGACAGGACAATGGACAGAAATTTGTCTCCTCATCTACATCTTGCAAACAAAGCTTCTTAGATGGGCATAAAAAGGTTTGAGAGAAATAATAAACCTTTAAGTGATGAGTTGTCTCTGAAGTTACACAGGAAGCAAATGACTGATAAATTCTTTTATCACCTTCTTCTGGAGGTAAAAACACATGAATTTAGGAGGAAATCAGTCAGATGGCAGAAGACACATCAGCAGCTTGGTGGTGGAATTTTAATAAAGACGTGAGAAGGAGTGAAGTCTTTGATTTTCTGATCAGAAAGGGTTAAACTGTGGGCAGTAGGGCTGGACAATAGTTCCATACCAATACATATCGATTGATGGATGTTTGGTGTGACAGAAAAAGGGTGGATAAAAAGTTGGCAAGAAAAATAGTTTCCTACCGAGCCCATCTGGTGACATCGATCAAATAAAAGAATAATTCACAGCCACACGTTACGAATGCGTGGGAAGGACATAATTAAGTTGTGGACCCCAGTTATTAATGTGGGAAGGACATAATTAAGTTGTGGACACCAGTTATTAATGTGGGAAGGACATAATGAAGTTGTGGACACCAGTTATTAATGTGGGAAGGACATAATTAAGTTGTGGACACCAGTTATTAATGTGGGAAGGACATAATTAAGTTGTGGACACCAGTTATTAATGTGGGAAGGACATAATGAAGTTGTGGACACCAGTTATTAATGTGGGAAGGACATAATTAAGTTGTGGACACCAGTTATTAATGTGGGAAGGACATAATTAAGTTGTGGACACCAGTTATTAATGTGGGAAGGACATAATTAAGTTGTGGACACCAGTTATTAATGTGGGAAGGACATAATTAAGTTGTGGACACCAGTTATTAATGTGGGAAGGACATAATTAAGTTGTGGACACCAGTTATTAATGTGGGAAGGACATAATTAAGTTGTGGACACCAGTTATTAATGTGGGAAGGACATAATGAAGTTGTGGACACCAGTTATTAATGTGGGAAGGACATAATTAAGTTGTGGACACCAGTTATTAATGTGGGAAGGACATAATTAAGTTGTGGACACTAGTTATTAATGTGGGAAGGACATAATTAAGTTGTGGACACTAGTTATTAATGTTGGAAGGACATAATTAAGTTGTGGACACCAGTTATTAATGTGGGAAGGACATAATTAAGTTGTGGACACCAGTTATTAATGTGGGAAGGACATAATTAAGTTGTGGACACATGTTATTAATGTGGGAAGGACATAATTAAGTTGTGGACACCAGTTATTAATGTGGGAAGGACATAATTAAGTTGTGGACACCAGTTATTAATGTGGGAAAGACATAATTAAGTTGTGGACACCAGTTATTAACGTGGGAAGGACAATTAAGTTGTGGACACCAGTTATTAACGTGGGAAGGACAATTAAGTTGTGGACACCAGTTATTAATGTTGGAAGGACATAATGAAGTTGTGGACACTAGTTATTAACGTGGGAAGGACATAATTAAGTTGTGGACACTAGTTATTAATGTGGGAAGGACATAATTAAGTTGTGGACACCAGTTATTAATGTGGGAAGGACATAATTAAGTTGTGGACACCAGTTATTAATGTGGGAAGGACATAATTAAGTTGTGGACACTAGTTATTAATGTGGGAAGGACATAATTAAGTTGTGGACACCAGTTATTAATGTGGGAAGGACATAATGAAGTTGTGGACACCAGTTATTAATGTGGGAAGGACATAATGAAGTTGTGGACACCAGTTATTAATGTGGGAAGGACATAATTAAGTTGTGGACACCAGTTATTAATGTGGGAAGGACATAATTAAGTTGTGGACACGCGTTATTAACGTGGGAAGGACATAATTAAGTTGTGGACACCAGTTATTAATGTTGGAAGGACATAATTAAGTTGTGGACACTAGTTATTAATGTTGGAAGGACATAATTAAGTTGTGGACACCAGTTATTAATGTGGGAAGGACATAATTAAGTTGTGGACACCAGTTATTAATGTGGGAAGGACATAATTAAGTTGTGGACACCAGTTATTAATGTGGGAAGGACATAATTAAGTTGTGGACACCAGTTATTAATGTGGGAAGGACATAATTAAGTTGTGGACACCAGTTATTAATGTGGGAAGGACATAATTAAGTTGTGGACACCAGTTATTAATGTGGGAAGGACATAATGAAGTTGTGGACACCAGTTATTAATGTGGGAAGGACATAATTAAGTTGTGGACACCAGTTATTAATGTGGGAAGGACATAATTAAGTTGTGGACACCAGTTATTAATGTGGGAAGGACATAATTAAGTTGTGGACACCAGTTATTAATGTGGGAAGGACATAATTAAGTTGTGGACACCAGTTATTAATGTGGGAAGGACATAATTAAGTTGTGGACACCAGTTATTAATGTGGGAAGGACATAATTAAGTTGTGGACACTAGTTATTAATGTGGGAAGGACATAATTAAGTTGTGGACACCAGTTATTAATGTGGGAAGGACATAATGAAGTTGTGGACACCAGTTATTAATGTGGGAAGGACATAATTAAGTTGTGGACACATGTTATTAATGTGGGAAGGACATAATTAAGTTGTGGACACCAGTTATTAATGTGGGAAGGACATAATTAAGTTGTGGACACCAGTTATTAATGTGGGAAAGACATAATTAAGTTGTGGACACCAGTTATTAACGTGGGAAGGACAATTAAGTTGTGGACACCAGTTATTAACGTGGGAAGGACAATTAAGTTGTGGACACCAGTTATTAATGTTGGAAGGACATAATGAAGTTGTGGACACCAGTTATTAATGTGGGAAGGACATAATTAAGTTGTGGACACTAGTTATTAATGTGGGAAGGACATAATTAAGTTGTGGACACCAGTTATTAATGTGGGAAGGACATAATTAAGTTGTGGACACCAGTTATTAATGTGGGAAGGACATAATTAAGTTGTGGACACCAGTTATTAATGTGGGAAGGACATAATTAAGTTGTGGACACTAGTTATTAATGTGGGAAGGACATAATTAAGTTGTGGACACCAGTTATTAATGTGGGAAGGACATAATGAAGTTGTGGACACCAGTTATTAATGTGGGAAGGACATAATTAAGTTGTGGACACCAGTTATTAATGTGGGAAGGAAATAATTAAGTTGTGGACACCAGTTATTAATGTGGGAAGGACATAATTAAGTTGTGGACACCAGTTATTAATGTGGGAAAGACATAATTAAGTTGTGGACACCAGTTATTAACGTGGGAAGGACAATTAAGTTGTGGACACCAGTTATTAACGTGGGAAGGACAATTAAGTTGTGGACACCAGTTATTAATGTTGGAAGGACATAATGAAGTTGTGGACACCAGTTATTAATGTGGGAAGGACATAATTAAGTTGTGGACACTAGTTATTAATGTGGGAAGGACATAATTAAGTTGTGGACACCAGTTATTAATGTGGGAAGGACATAATTAAGTTGTGGACACCAGTTATTAATGTGGGAAGGACATAATTAAGTTTTGGACACCAGTTATTAATGTGGGAAGGACATAATTAAGTTGTGGACACCAGTTATTAATGTGGGAAGGACATAATTAAGTTGTGGACACCAGTTATTAATGTGGGAAGGACATAATTAAGTTGTGGACACCAGTTATTAATGTGGGAAGGACATAATTAAGTTGTGGACACTAGTTATTAATGTGGGAAGGACATAATTAAGTTGTGGACACCAGTTATTAATGTGGGAAGGACATAATGAAGTTGTGGACACCAGTTATTAATGTGGGAAGGACATAATTAAGTTGTGGACACCAGTTATTAATGTGGGAAGGACATAATTAAGTTGTGGACACCAGTTATTAATGTGGGAAGGACATAATTAAGTTGTGGACACCAGTTATTAATGTGGGAAAGACATAATTAAGTTGTGGACACCAGTTATTAACGTGGGAAGGACAATTAAGTTGTGGACACCAGTTATTAACGTGGGAAGGACAATTAAGTTGTGGACACCAGTTATTAATGTTGGAAGGACATAATGAAGTTGTGGACACCAGTTATTAATGTGGGAAGGACATAATTAAGTTGTGGACACTAGTTATTAATGTGGGAAGGACATAATTAAGTTGTGGACACCAGTTATTAATGTGGGAAGGACATAATTAAGTTGTGGACACCAGTTATTAATGTGGGAAGGACATAATTAAGTTTTGGACACCAGTTATTAATGTGGGAAGGACATAATTAAGTTGTGGACACCAGTTATTAATGTGGGAAGGACATAATTAAGTTTTGGACACCAGTTATTAATGTGGGAAGGACATAATTAAGTTGTGGACACCAGTTATTAATGTGGGAACGACATAATTAAGTTGTGGACACCAGTTATTAATGTGGGAACGACATAATTAAGTTGTGGACACCAGTTATTAATGTGGGAAGGACATAATTAAGTTGTGGACACCAGTTATTAATGTGGGAAGGACATAATTAAGTTGTGGACACCAGTTATTAATGTGGGAAGGACATAATTAAGTTGTGGACACCAGTTATTAATGTGGGATGGACATAATGAAGTTGTGGACACTAGTTATTAATGTGGGAAAGACATAATTAAGTTGTGGACACCAGTTATTAATGTGGGAAGGACATAATTAAGTTGTGGACACCAGTTATTAATGTGGGAAGGACATAATTAAGTTGTGGACACCAGTTATTAACGTGGGAAGGACATAATTAAGTTGTGGACACCAGTTATTAATGTGGGAAGGACATAATTAAGTCGTGGACACCAGTTATTAATGTGGGAAGCACATAATTAAGTTGTGGACACTAGTTATTAATGTGGGAAAGACATAATTAAGTTGTGGACACCAGTTATTAATGTGGGAAGGACATAATTAAGTTGTGGACACCAGTTATTAATGTGGGAAGGACATAATTAAGTTGTGGACACCAGTTATTAACGTGGGAAGGACATAATTAAGTTGTGGACACCAGTTATTAATGTGGGAAGGACATAATTAAGTCGTGGACACCAGTTATTAATGTGGGAAGGACATAATTAAGTTGTGGACACCAGTTATTAATGTGGGAAGAACATAATTAAGTTGTGGACACCAGTTATTAATGTGGGAAGGACATAATTAAGTTGTGGACACCAGTTATTAATGTGGGAAGGACATAATTAAGTTGTGGACACCAGTTATTAATGTGGGAAGGACATAATTAAGTTGTGGACACCAGTTATTAATGTGGGAAGGACATAATTAAGTTGTGGACACCAGTTATTAATGTGGGAAGGACATAATTAAGTTGTGGACACCAGTTATTAATGTGGGAAGGACATAATTAAGTTGTGGACACCAGTTATTAATGTTGGAAGGACATAATTAAGTTGTGGACACCAGTTATTAATGTGGGAAGGACATAATTAAGTTGTGGACACCAGTTATTAATGTTGGAAGGACATAATTAAGTTGTGGACACCAGTTATTAATGTGGGAAGGACATAATTAAGTTGTGGACACCAGTTATTAACGTGGGAAGGACATAATTAAGTTGTGGACACCAGTTATTAATGTTGGAAAGACATAATTAAGTTGTGGACACCAGTTATTAATGTGGGAAGGACATAATTAAGTTGTGGACACCAGTTATTAATGTGGGAAGGACATAATTAAGTTGTGGACACCAGTTATTAATGTGGGAAGAACATAATTAAGTTGTGGACACCAGTTATTAATGTGGGAAGGACATAATTAAGTTGTGGACACCAGTTATTAATGTGGGAAGGACATAATTAAGTTGTGGACACCAGTTATTAATGTGGGAAGGGCATAAATAAGTTGTGGACACCAGTTATTAATGTGGGAAGGACATAATTAAGTCGTGGACACCAGTTATTAATGTGGGAAGGACATAATTAAGTCGTGGACACCAGTTATTAACGTGGGAAGGACATAATTAAGTTGTGGACACCAGTTATTAACGTGGGAAGGACATAATTAAGTTGTGGACACCAGTTATTAATGTGGGAAGGACATAATTAAGTTGTGGACACCAGTTATTAATGTGGGAAGGACATAATTAAGTCGTGGACACCAGTTATTAACGTGGGAAGGACATAATTAAGTTGTGGACACCAGTTATTAATGTGGGAAGGACATAATTAAGTCGTGGACACCAGTTATTAACGTGGGAAGGACATAATTAAGTTGTGGACACCAGTTATTAACGTGGGAAGGACATAATTAAGTTGTGGACACCAGTTATTAATGTGGGAAGGACATAATTAAGTTGTGGACACCAGTTATTAATGTGGGAAGGACATAATTAAGTCGTGGACACCAGTTATTAATGTGGGAAGGACATAATTAAGTTGTGGACACCAGTTATTAATGTGGGAAGGACATAATTAAGTTGTGGACACTAGTTATTAATGTGGGAAGAACATAATTAAGTTGTGGACACCAGTTATTAATGTGGGAAGGACATAATTAAGTTGTGGACACCAGTTATTAATGTGGGAAGGACATAATTAAGTTGTGGACACCAGTTATTAACGTGGAAACGACATAATTAGGTTTATTAAATTTTACCCATTGCTTGATAACATCCTTTGTGAGCTAAAGAAACGATTCTCAAAACCAAACTGTGACACTATGATGGGACTTGAAGCCTGAAAGTGTCCAGTGTGTTGAATGGCAGATCGCTCATCAGAAAGGCTAACAATGGGTCTTTGGGGGCTACGGTAGAGAGAAATTATTAGGTAGCCCGGCTACCTCTCTCCCCCGTTAAACATGCAGATTTGGAATTGAAATAAACTCAAAATAACTGAATAAAAAACACTGAAATGCAGCTGAGAACAGGGGGGTCTTTCACCTCAATTTAAATAAACTGACTGTCTCAGCTGATCTGAGACGATCTGGGAGATTTTTCCAGACATGAGGAGCATAGAAGCTGAATGCAGCTTCTCCACGTCTCATTTTGACTCTTGGAACTAATAAAAGACCAGATGCAGATGACCTGAGGGGTCTGGTAGGTTCATAATGGGACTGGTTAAAAGGGACAAAACAGCAGCAGTGTGATTGAGTTCGTCGAAGGTAAAATCTTTCATTTATGTTCCTTTAGCATGCTTTTGGACAGGATGTCTCTGATGTACTTTGGACCTGAACCATTCTGAGCTTTATAGACCAGCAGCAGAACTTTAAAGTCTAACCTCTGGCGGACAGGCAGCCAGTGTAACGACTTCAGAAGTGGACTGATATGGTCCACTTTCTTGGTTTTAGTGAGGACTCGAGCAGCTCATCAGACCAGTATTTGTGATGACACACTCCCTGATGTTACTGTAGGCACTTCACAGAGATGGCTTCCACCTCTCTGTTGCAGTCGGGCCACTGCGCAGGACTGTGAGCCTCAACAAAACACCTTTAGTTGGAAAAGATATACGTACAAACGTGACTGATGAGTGATTTATAATAACATATTTGAGGTAAATGACTATATTGCATGATGAGGGCAGGTGGGTCTGTTGCAGCTGCTGTTAAAAAAAAAAAGAGAGTAAAACTTGTCTTGACACATTTCCCAACAAACAGCAAAAAGTGAACATTTAGAAAATGTTCAGAGCAACTTACCAGACTGTTTGTCTGGAGAAACTGTAGGTCTGGTGGTCACAGCAGGTGATGGAGCTGCAGACACTGAAGGTGTCTGTCACACAGGAGGTAATGGATGCAGGGGAAACAGGCACAGAGACAGTTTGTGGAGTAACACAAACCAAGCTGGCGAAAGCACACAAAGTTACAGGAGTGATATGACTGTGTTCATTAAAAAAATAAATAAATACGCACATCCGTTTGTAATATTACATTCATTGATGAAGTCAGACACAACATACCAGCAGGTACATTTTACTACAGTAGTCATAGTGACCGTGTTCATAATAGCCACGTCCGTTTGTAACATGCTGTTCATTGATGAATTAAGCTGGCACAGTGTCCACCTGGGAAGTTTATTTTTTTCCACTCCGCCATGACTTTAACTACAGCTGATGGCGAGTTGAAAAGTTTGATAAATCCCCGAAAAAACCCTCGGTGGGCGGTTGAAGCAGGCAACAGCTTTTGTTCCTATGAGCGTAGATAAAATGAAGAAATAGCCATCGCTTGACACCGTCCCAAACAATATATTTAAACAGTGTCTAGAGAAACATAATTTAGCGACTTTAGCGAGATGCGATTGGTTGAGTGACTCAAATCTTGGCAAATTCTTTGGTTAGAGACTGAGAGCTGATTGGCTATCAGGGGACAGGAGTGTGAGGGGAGAAAGAGCCCAGCAGACGGCGTTGGAGGCGGCAGACCGGCGGTGGTGTGGCGATCAGCGCAGAGATCTGAACAATCACCGCTTGCTACGTCTCCCTGAAGGACGCATGTTGGTCTGACAGCTGCGTGTGAAGGTTGGTCGTAGCTGTCCTGATGAAAGAGGACTCCCATTATTTTATTTTGGTTTATTTTTACTCCCATTTATTACCCGCAGCGCGACCAGCCGAGGGACGGCGGAGGACCAGAGACAGCCGATACGGGAGGCGGCGGGGATGGAGGTTGAGACCCCCCAATGCTGTGATGGCGTGAGTTAAAGGAATGACGTCTCTTCTGTGGACTCGCAAGTTCTATAAGCTTCGCACGACTGGGAATAATCCCACTTTCACTTCCTCCTCGGCGGTTCGGAGGAGGGAAGCACGGACACCGCGAGGACCCCCTTCATGCCGTGACGTCATGCAGGGGTCCCCGCGGCAGCCGCGTGGAGTGTGGCCGCCACAGACCACTCCTCAAGACTTCCACCAGCAGGGACATTTGCGTTCACAGTAATTATTGGAGTTAATGCTGTTACATTAACAGTGTGGTGTTTGGCAAAGGTGGGAAGTTAGACAAGGATGTTCTGTTTATAATTCTTTTTATATGTTTATAATTGAATTTCCCTTTGGGGATTAATAAAGTATTTTTGAATTAATTTCATTTCATTTCATTTATTTAGCAGCTGTTGTGTAAATTGCCCTCGGTTTCATCATTTCTTCAGCTGTAATGTATTATAATAAAGGAAAATTGTCCTTTGATTTAAAACCACTGTAATAAAATATACATTATGTCTATCCAGCATTGATTGTCTCATTTTTGGTTTTACCTTAAATTATTCTTACTTATTCTTATTCTTACTTTAAAAAAGTATTGTGAGTGGTGGCTTGTGATGCATTTTGTGTTAAATATTGAATATTTCTTTGAAGGTTTATAAAGTAACATTTTTATTGGGACATAAGAAATCAATCTCATCACGTTTCATTACAAATTGTATTTTTATAACAGCAAGTTAATAATGGAAGATGAGAAAACTTCACTAAATGTACAAAAATTTCAGCATTTTAGTGAATTAAAGAACAAATTCACTTGGAAATAATGTAATCTTTTATGTTTTTATAAGGTAAAAATCACCTTGGACCAAAGTAAAAAAAAAAAATTAAAAAAAAAAGCTTTGTGGTCTCTGAAATTGATTTATTTCAATATAAATGTATAATTAAGGCATAAAACTAAATAAAAAGTTTGGAATATTAGATTAAAGTCTGAGACAAATTGATACATTAGCTGTGAGAAGTTCCAATGACGGTAAACGTGTGTGTATATGTGTGTTTTCAGCGTACTGCTCTGTCCTCGTGGCCTCGTCTTTCTTCATGTGTCGGAACATGAAGCATCACCATCTGTAGATTGCTTCATCTCTTTTTCCTCGTCTCTCAGGGGGATGCATCTCTGTCCGTGCACGTGCAGGCAGTTAGCTTCTTGTGCACGATCTGACCTGCGTCAGACAGAAATAAATTTTATCATAAAAGGTTCGGTGAAAAAAGCTGAAAACCTGATTGGTTGGACATGTTCTCCTCCCTCCCTGCCTCATCCATGGAAGTGGTGAAGTGAGTTCATAAGAACATGTAGCTTGGACTAATCGCATCTCAGCCGCGTTAGAATGACAATGGAGATAATTCTTTCCCTTTTCCTCTATCAGGTAGGCTGATGGATCACACTTACTTATCTTATACGTATACGTAGACTTATGCGTATCTTTCCTTACTGTACTGGGTTTTGCAGGGTCGTTCAGGTTCACCTCTGATCTGCTTCAAGCAGAAAGCAGTGTAGGGGTGAATCGAGTCTCAGGATTATGCTCATATTTTTCTAATGAGGTCTCGCAGGTCAGGGGTCACACCATCTCCACCTTCACACACAAACACAATCTTCATGTCAGCGTTTAGGATTTTAACTTGCGTTGTGACAGTTCTGGTAAAATGTGGCTGCAGATATGTTGGTCTGAACGGCAGTTTTTCCTGACCAAGCCAACATTGTTTTGTTACTGACTCACAGTATGACAAACATCATGGTGGTTGGTAAAAAGCAGCTCACCTATCTTCCTCCCACAAGGCCAGCAGAGACGTTGGGATGAATGCCGGTAGGCCTCTGCATGTAACAAATCTCTCTTTTGTAAATGGAGCACTCCATGTGAAGCCCTGATTCAGAAGGTGCAGGTCTGGATGGACTGAGGCTTTACTTTATGCCTGCTGCGTGCTGATTTCTGTTCACACTAAAAGTGTCACGCTGGGAGCATTTGTGTACAAGGCTGAAACTCTTTCCCACCTCAATACCAGCAAAAGACTCCACACTCCATGAGACTTTTAGGTTTTTACAGCAAAAGCCTGGAAGTTTCTTTATTAAAATATCTTACAGGTTACTTGGAAAGTGGTATAAATAGTTGAATGTTTTCCTGGTGAAAGAAAGGTAAGATAAATAGGTTTTTTAAGTTCTAAATGAACAAAACGCATTAAAACAAAATTGTAATCTGTGAGAAAAAGCTACAAGTCATTGTGTGCTGTTGCTACGGTGCTTTAGAAAAGCTGAAAGTTCATTTTTGATACAATTAAAGCATAAATTCCTCCCAGTATATACTGAAATACATGGCCCAGTAATCCCACTTCATGTCCCTATTTTCAGCCTATAATTTGTGGAAGCAGAAAATTACACATGCAGGCTTTCACAAGCTATGAAAACAGCCTTTTTCAAACATCATCATGTCTTATCACGTATCATTATGTCTCAGACTGAGGCTTTACTTGGATGGACAGAAAATTGCAGAAATAACAGCTTCCAAACAGCAGGGGTTGTTGCAAACATAGTGGTCTGGTCCAGACCATGGTCCGGACCACTGTAATGAGTGGGTCCTGCACTGTAATGCTGTACAACCGGCACGCAGCTCGGTGCAGACGGGAGAGAGTTCAGGTAGTTCATGCATTGACATGCATTAAATCGTTTGTGTCGCTGATATAGTTGAGACAGGTCCTTGCTGTGGTCCTTAGACTCATCACCACAGAGGTAGACAGATTTTGATTCAGTCAAATATTTCTGCTGCCCCAACTATCACAAATGGATTACTCAACTTTTTTAAAAAAGAATGACCATGTTTAATATGTTTTTAGATTTGCATCCATTAATTTCTGCTAGACTATACTCGTGTTTTCTGGAACTGACTGGATTTAATTTAGGCCCATTATTTATTTTATTTTGCTTTACTCATAGCAGTATGATCACCTGTTGTTGGATGGATACACTGACTGTTCTTATTTGGGAGTGATGAAATGAAAGTGTACAGGCACAACTGTACGTTATAAAGTGTTATCAGTGTTAGCTTCATACTATTTATTTCAGATGCCAGTATAAGAAAGGCTCATTTTATTTATTTACATTTAATAAAGAACAATAAAAAACACAGTTGGTAAAAGAATCTGAAAATGAAGTAGCAGAACATTAGATTTTGAATCATTGGTAGGTATGAAATTAATTTGTTAAAATTTGTTAAATTTTCACACATTTTCACACAACTATTCTTCCCATGCTTCTACTTTATGTAATAATAATACATGGAAGTACTTTATTAACATTTTTCCACTACATTTATTTTTTATTTTCCTACAATAGGAATAGGAAAACATTTAAAGGGGTGCTATTATGGTATTTGGAGTTTTCTGCGCTTTCTACAGTATTACAGTGTTGAATCCTCATCAGACATGTGAACGGCACTGTTTTTTTTTTTTTTATCACCTAAACGCATGTTTCAGTTTGAGTTTGAGTTCCAGCACGCTCTCCGTTCGGTTTCCATGGCAACGAAAAACGTGTAGTTTTAGAGAGTTTTTTCTACTTGGAAATCCTTGTGACGTCCCGGGGGATAAGGTTCGGTGATTGGTTACTTTCTACTGGTTAACAAGGGCATGTACAAATACATCAGGCAGGTGGAAAACGTCGGATAAAGTTATTTCCAACAACCGCTGGTGAGTTTACCAAAGAGAGACATCCTGCTGCATTCGTTGCTGTGGGTTGCTGTTTTCCACTTCGTTTTCAGGGTCTGATTCAGGTTCCAACATGTAGGGCTGTATGCTATGTGTTGACGTTGTATTTTGTATTTTTATTGAGTTCATATGAGCCTAATCCTTCTGTTTATGAGATGTTACAATGACGGCGAAAGCAGTTGCGGTGCGCGCTCCCGATGTAGTGCAGTGGTGGGAGGCGAGGCTTAATGCGGAAGAGTCTCAATCCACTCGTTTGGCGCCCCAAGCCAGCTGTAAGTCGAGGTGAATCTTGGTAATTCATGGTAGTGATAGCTAATCGGCTCTCAGTCTGTAACCAAGAATTAACCAAGAATTGAGCCGGTCAAACAATCGCATCTATTGGGTCTCCCGAAGTCCCACCCAGCAACAACCAAGAATTGACCAATCAGAGGCCTTCGTTCATTGTCGGTCCAAACAGCGGATTTAGAGGAAAGTTATCAGCGATTTCACTTTTCACTACATCGCTCTTTGTTTTAAAATTAATGCTCTTCGGAGGTAAGTACAAAAAAGTTGCCAATTTGTGTTTCTCTAGACACTGTTTAAATATGTTGTTTGGGACGGTATCAAGCGATGGCTATTTCATTCATTTTATCCACGCTCGTAGTAACAATGTTGTTTTCGGAGGTGGGGGGGGGGGGTTATCGAACTTTTCCACTTGCCATCAACCATAGTTGAATTCATGGCGAAGTGGTAAAATAAATATCCCGGCTGGGTACTGTTCCAGTTTAATTAATCAATGAACAGCATGTTACAAACAGACGTGGGTATTTTTTTCAATGAACACGGTCACTATGACTACTGTAACACTGAGCGCTTACGTAGAATAGTAAAATTTCCAGCTGGTATTTTGGTGTCTTACTTCAATAACGAATGTAAAATTATACATGGATGTGCTTATTAATTTATTTTTACACTTTCATTGTCGCTTCTGTAACTGACCTTAATCAATTTCTTGCACTTATTTTATAGATAATATAAGGACAAATTAATTAATTAAATTTCTTTAGACAGGGCAAATGTATGTGGCTAGTTAGGTATTTGTTTGTATTTATTTAAAGCTTGCATCAAGCTCTTTTTTTCTCTACTTTAACAAGTTGCCCTTTTAAAATATAGCAGGAATAATGCTTTCAATGTGAGTCACTGTGTATATAATGTATGAAAATATTTTCTGCTAATAATAATGATTTGCTCATGCTCTGCAACTGACATTGAAACTTTTTTTGTTTTTTTGTTTTTTTTTTTAAATTTATGTAATCAGATGGAACCTCGCTTTTTTAGACAGGCAGATGGAAGCCTGAAATTATTGGATTCCATTTAGGCAATGGAGTTTGACAAGGCTAACAAAGGCAAGCCATGGATGAGGCCCTTGTCCCCAGAAGCTGTTCTTGATAAAGCTCGGAGCGCCCTGCTGCAGCAGAAAGGAGATCCATGCAATATAAGACACTTGCTGGGTTTCTTTGAAAGTGGGTGCTGGAAAATGCTCTTGGGTATGCTGCTTACCTTGTAGTTTCCATGAGGAGAGATTCTGCAGAAGGAAGCAAAGATTCTAGAGAACATGCACACAATAAGCAATCTTTCAGGGAGTATGTGGAGCTCTTCTCTGCTGGCAAAATGATGGGAAGCAGACAGCCACAAAGCACAGTTCTCAGAGTTCTTCATCACAGCCTTCTCCTCCCCAACACTCCTCTGCTGCCTCCCTGTCCTCCCTGTTGGTGAAGAAATTGCCAAGTGAGCAAAATCTGACCAAGATGGTGAAAAGTCTGGTATCTCCCTTAAAAGTCAGACCATGTAAGGGGACATGTATTTGCACAGATTATGATTTATTATCAGACTTTCAGCAGGTAGTTTTCTCTTCATTCATACTTTTTCTTTCTTGTTTTTGTAGCTTTGACTCAGTCCCGCCTGCAACCGTCATTCACCATCAGTCACCCCACTGAATCAACTTTTCTGGCCCCAGGAACCTCATCTGCCTCGGTGGAGGAAACTCCATCCACCTCTGCTGTCCCAGGACCCTCCCCTGCCACTGCCAACCCTGTATCGGAGCCTAATGACTCCACTTTGCTGGCAGAGGCCATGAGATGGGAAGAGACCAAATGACAAAAATATTATTTTTCAGTCTTTGGTCAATGAAGATTTTTGTTTGTTTTCAGAAACAAAGAACATTTTTTTTTTTTTTTTTTTTTGTATGAACTTCTTTTTCAGAGGTTTTTCAAGTTCTGATTATTTTGTGTTTGGTTTTTAATGTATGTCTCATGTGTATTTTTTGTATTACAGCCGAGAGAGTCTGTCTTCCAGCTGGCTGAATAAAGACACTCCCTGAAATAGACCAGAAATGGATATCTAAGGCTCTGTTCAAGTGGACGGTACAGGGAAATCCTGAGCTGGACTTCAGCAGAGTTGACAAACTTTGGTGGTATCCTCCACATGTGCCATTGCAGGCCATACATGTCCCTCGGCTGGAAAACTACTTTGGCCATCCCCTATTCCTCTGGATGCCTCGGAAGCTGTGGCAAGTAAAGCTGATGTGTCCTCACTCAGAGTGCCACAAAGAGCCCCTCTATTCAGCTGGTCTGCATCAGAAGATCAGACAGGATGTGCGTTTAGGTACTATATATTTTGTGGCATCTGAATATCTCGCCTGTAACAGGTGCAAGAGGAAAGTCATCAGCTGGAGCCATGGCATTGTTTCACAGCTTGACATTAGCCACAGGATGTAATTTCCCTGCATTTTAACATCAAAACTCGCCTGTGATATGGAGGTTGTGGCTTTGATGCGTCAGAGGGACCTGGGAAACAGCAGCAGTCAGATCCGAAGGAAGCTACAGGAGCACCACAGTGAAACCTGGCTGCAGAAGACAGTGCAATATCTGACAGACTGCAAAGGTGTCAAGAGTGCCGCAGAGAAGGGTCTGATCTGTGCTGTGACATTTCCACCTCAACCTGCAATGCTTCCTGTCCCTAAATACAGGTGGCTGATGCAGGTGTATGCCCAGGATGTTCTTCAGAGGTTAAATGAAATCAAGGCATCCATGACATTACATCTTGGTCGCATTTTAAAGATGGATTCAATCAAAAAAGTTGCAGGGAGGAGTTTTGGGACTGCAACATGGGTCACCAACGTTGGAAATGAGCACGGACAGGTCATAATGTCAGTGCTCACTGCCAGTAAAGGGTTTGGCCTCGGGCCAATGATGGAAGGGCTGATTGGGAGGTACAGCACTGCAGGGGCGCCTCCTCCTGAGGTGCTGTACGTTGACAAAGACTGCTGTGGAAACAGCTTTTTCAAGAGGATGTTTGAAGAGTGGAAACACCTCAATATCCGCCTTGACATTTGGCACTTCATGAGGAGGTTTGCTGTGGGATGCACAACCGATTCACAGCAGCTGTATGCCACCTTTATGGGTCACCTCAGCCACAGTATTTTTATGTGGGATGAAGAGGACCTCACAGCCCTAAAAGTTGCCAAGAGTTGCCAGAGTTAGCAGCTAAAGGCCGGAACCCATCTGAGGATGATGAACTGCGGTGTATTAGCCAAAATGAGCTGGCTCTGCACGGCAAAAGGACCACTCGTGGACTTCAGGAGACACAAGCACTGATTGAAAGGCTTATCCAGTCCTTGGATGGGGACAATGGCTGAGACACTCTGGGAGTTCCACTGATTAACTCAGAGAGAATGAGTAAAATCATGAAATCTCAGAGAAAGCATGTAGCCTGCATACAGGATCCTCCAGTGATTCAGCTCTACGTGCAGACAGGAACTGTCCTGAAGGGTGGTCACCGTCTGCCCACTTATTGCTGTGCATGAAGTTCAACATCCCTGGAGTTATTTCATCTTTACCTTAATCGTTTCATTCCAGGTAAGCACTGCCATACACACACACACACACACACACACACACACACACACACACACACACACACACACACATATATATCTATATATATATATATATATATATATATATATATATATATATATATATATATATATATATATATATGTATATATAAATATATATATATATATATATATGTGTGTGTGTGTGTGTGTGTGTGTGTGTGTGTGTGAGAGAGAGAGAGAGAGAGATGAATTTGTGTGTGTCTGTTTTTATTTCAGACATCTTTTGACCATATTAAAAATGACAGGCCAGATCCTAAAGAACTACATTATATAAAAGTCTGCTGATGATTATAAGTAGAAATATACTGTGGGAACAACATTTATGAAAGAATAATTCTGTTCTCTGAATTATTTTACAGGTACTCTGGCAAGTGATGTACTTCCAGGCCTATCTCTTGGATGGGTTATCAAGATGGAATGAAGACCGGGCTGTGGCGGCATCGATGGATGAACAGTCAGGCTCATATGACCATCTGCTCCGTCATGCTGCAAACACACTGGCAGAGGAGATTCTGGGTGAGAAGATTCTGAACTATGTCGGGCCAAGAAAATACACAGGTTGGTGATTGCTATATAATTCTTTATTTTTTTATTTATTCAACTTATGCTTTAATGTGAATACTTACATTTTTTTGTGCTTTTTTTTTTTTTTAATTCATTTTAAGGAGAACTGATTGGTGTGGAGTATCTCTACATGCAAACTGGGAAAGTTTTTCAGGATTACAAGACAGCTATTGAAGAATCAGAGACGACTGAAGTGGAGGTGGATGAAGGTTTTACAGAACCTGAGGAATTTCAGGACATAACCTTGCCCACATTAGAGGCAGGCCAAACACTTAGTTCTGCCTGACAAGTACCTGCAGCTGTTCCTGGTTCCTCTGCAGCTTCTGCTCCACAAACTGTGCCTCCCATTTCCCCTGCATTCATTACCCCCCAATTACCTGTGTCACAAACACCTTCAGTGTCTGGAGCTCCATTGCTTGCTGTGACCACCAGCTCAAGTTGCTCCTGACAAACAGTCTGGTGAGTTGTTCTGAACATAGAATATTTTCTAAATTTTCACATTTTGCCGATATTGGTTTCCCATTTATGATAGATTTACCTCGACTAACAGGTGATGGCCTTGGCGTACAGGCTGATCTGACAGACTACGGAGAGGGTCGGTCTTGAGTAAATAAAGCGGTTTGTGGCGATAACTCGATCAATCCCAGCCCTTCTGGGCTCAGAAATAAAAATAAATTAGCCTGAAATGCACATAATAGTTCCACTTTAAGGTGAGCAAATCATCCCTGCACCTCCTGCTTATTGTCTTACATGATGGTTTGTAACATTTTTTTCAAAACAGGAGTTTAACAGAAATTGCAGTGGCAGGACTCGGTTTATTTGAAAAAAGAGTGGACTAAAAAAACTCATAAGGCACAAGAGCCCTAAAAAAAAACAAAAAAAAAAACAGCAGTTCTCCAGACTAATCCCGCGCATTTCCAAGTCAAGATAATTTGGGCTGGACGTGCTACTATCACGTCAACTTGCTGCCGATAGACATGCAGGCCTCTATAGGTTGTGTGTGTGTCTGTAGAAAAGGAAGGGGGGAGACGGGAGGGGGATCAACTCCCAACTGCAGAGGTTGTGAGCGGATTCGTCTCACTCAGAGGAAAAGCAAGGAGAGGGGCAGTCTGAACTCTTATTATCCACACACACACACACACTCCTGCTTCCAAATAAATTGATATTTCATTTATAAATTGAACCATATGTAATATATATTAATTGGGCTGCGTGAAAATGTTAAAAAAAAAAGAAAGAAAAAGAAGCCAAGAAAATGCATCAACGTTAATTTATTCACATCATCACGTGACATCAATATTAGCTGGGTGTTTGACTGATTGAAAGGTGATGTTAAGTCGAGTCAAAGGCGTGGTATAATGAACAAAAGACCAAAGAAACCATCAGGTGTGCAGTTCATAAAGAGAAGGAAAGAAGAAGAAGGTGTGCAGGTCTCCATGAGTGAGGTTTAATGTGCATGTAATGAAACAGTAGCCTGTACGCTATTTATTACCCTAATGCTAACATGTTGCTACTTCACCACAGAATCAAATCAAATCAAAGATACTTTATTCATCCCCGAGGGGAAATTCAAGGTTCAAGCCAGCTCGTCCAAGGTTTTACATGCAGACATTTAACATTTATGACAAGTTTACAGAACCGAACTGAAGCTCAGGCCCCGCAGGCAGTTTTACCGGCGCCGCCTTTACAGACGACTGTATTTGTTTTTAGCTTTGCTGCAGCAACTATTAAAGCTTAAGGCATGAAGTCCTGCAGTTATTTTCACCATTATATTAGTTTGTGTTTGTAACACAAGTACAAGTTCACATGTTAGTCTGGGAATTTAGTAAACAATAGTGTGTCCTGACTGGAGTTTTTAATGCTATACGTCTGCTAACTTATAATTAAAATAACTTATATAACATACATGTGATGTCAGTATACATTGACATGACATTCTGTAAGCTTTATGTGATGCTTTTTGAATGATTTGTAGTGTGTTATGATTAGTTAACAAATTATAGTTTGTGCATTATTATGTTTTATTTTAATTGGATAACGGATGCATGTTAAGTGTGATCTAATTTACATATTGTATAATAATTGTAAATTCGGGGGCACTTCTGAAATATTTTAGAGCAGGTCCCACTGGCCAGATATGTCCAATATGCCACAGGAGTGTCTCTCTGGATTGTCATCATCAGCATCAATCATACAATTGCACAACAGATATTATATGATGATTTAATGGATGATTTTGCATCAAATAAGGTCAGAAAAGTCCAGTTTTAGATTGCACTTTACACCTGCCCCTTCATGTGGTCAAACACTGCCTGATCATCCAAACGCATTTTAATGTGTTTGGATGATGGCATGATGGGTGGTTCGCCCGGGGTACAAAACTAGCCAGGACCGCCTCTGGATATTCCTTAATTATGATTGAAACAAGACAGATAACAGATGAATGTTTCTCAATGACAAAGCCCAGTCTAATGTTACAGACTGGGCTTATGAGACCCAAATTTAAGGAAAAATTTTTTTTAATGATAATCTATAGAGTATCAAACATTTTAAATTGTAGATTTATATTAGAGGTGAACCAAAGTTCTTCCTGTCATGTTGTAGTAGAATCCGTTGAGCATTATTTTCCCTGTCCTTTCTCAATCAGTTTCTGGGTTGATATAAGAGCTGGCTGTAACTAAAGACATAATATTCCATCCTTTAGGTTTTTGACATTGTGTCTAATTCATGGTTAACCGAACCCCAATTTCTCTAATGTTTACAACATTATTATTTCATTGGGAAAATGGAGAAATAACAAAGCTTCGTATGCTTGTATAAAATTCTGTTTTTTATACATTATTCATGCCTAAAAATTGATTTTCATCTACATCTTTTTAAGATACGCTCATAATACCCCCTCCCATACACACTCACACACACACACACACACACACACACACACACACAAACACCACAGACTTGAGACACCCAGCTAAAAAGGAACAATTTGAAGGTAAAGAAGGCATTCAGTAAAAGCAGCTTTATACCCTGGTCAATGAGAATTCTAATGCCAGCTGGCTGTTTTGTTCTCGCACAGCTAGTTAAAAGTTAAATCCCTGTTATATCACTCTGTTTCAGGTGTCCCCATGGCAACGTATGAATCAACTGATTCAGATCAGCGGGCTTTTGACAGGTGAATGAGAGAAATATAGCTTGACACTGGTTGTTTTGCATAAAAAGTACTGTGGTAACAATGATGGCACCACTAAGGAGGATTTTCAGAGACTAACTTTACCTCAGAAAGGTATTTTATACATGCACAACTAGGAACGGCAAGATTTTTTTTTTCTCTCTTAACAATGTCTTTACGGATCTTCCGGTGGGATTGTAATTTCTCTATAAGGCTGATGGTTGAACTTTATATCAGGAGTATGTTAATGTAAACATAGACTAAGAAAATATTGTGATTTTTCTTCTCTTTATTTCTCAGAGAAAAGACAGAAGAAGGGCAGATGTTAGAGGAAGTTTAGAATTTATAACGACCTGCCGGCTTTTGTGGGACTGGATCGGTTGGATTTACCCAGCCAATAAAAAAAGACTATATTACAAAAATGAAAAAAAAATTAGGGGAGAAAACACATTTGAGTCAAGGTGAGCATGAAAAACTGGGAAAATTAGCTGGAGCAGAAATTTTCTCATCTTCCTGTCTCGTCTCGTCTCGTCTTCGTGCCGCTTATCCGGGGTCGGGTCGCGGGGGCAACAGCCTAAGCAGGGAAGCCCAGACTTCCCTCTCCCCAGCCACATTTGCCAACTCTGCAGGGGGATCCCGAAGCGTTCCCAGGCCAGCCGAGAGATATAATCCCTCCAGCGTGTCCTGGGTCTTCCCCGGGGTCTCCTCCCAGAGGGACGTGCATGGAACACCTCACCAGGGAGGCGTCCAGGAGGCATCCTAACCAGATGCCCGAGCCACCTCAACTGGTTCCTCTCGATGCGAAGGAGCAGCGGCTCTACTTTGAGCCCCTCCTGGATGACCGAGCTCCACACCCTATCTTTAAGGGAGAGCCCGGCCACCCTGCGGAGGAAACTCATTTCAGCCGCCTGTATACGAGATCTCATTCTTTCGGTCAGGACCCACAGCTCATGACCATAGGTGAGGGTAGGAACGTAGATCGACTGGTAAATTGAGAGCTTCGCCTTCTGGCTCAGCTCCTTCTTCACCACGACAGACTGGCGCAGAGTCCGCATTACTGCAGACGCCGCACCGATCCGTCTGTTGATCTTGCACTCCATCCTTCCCTCACTCATGAACAAGACCCCAAGATATTTAAACTCCTCCACTTGAGGCAGAACCTCACTCCCGACCCGGAGAGGGCAATCCACCCTGTTCCGGCTGAGGAGCATGGTCTCAGATTTGGAGGTGCTGATTCCCATCCCAGTCGCTTCACAGTCGGCAGCGAATCGCTCAAGTGAGAGCTGGAGATCACGACCAGATGAAGCCAACAGGACCACGTCATCTGCAAAAAGCAGGGCTCCAATCCTGAGGCCACCGAGCCGGATCCCCTCAACACCTCGGCTGCGCCTAGAAATTCTGTCCCTATAAGTTTTGAACAGAATCGGTGATAAAGGGCAGCCTTGGCGGAGTCCAACCCTCACCGGAAATGAATCCGACTTACAACCGGCAAAGCGGACCAAGCTCTGACACCTGTCGTACAGGGACCGGACAGCTCGCACAAGGGGGTCCGGTACCCCATACTCCCGGAGTAACCCCCACAGGAGCCCCCGGGGGACACGGTCGAACGCCTTCTCCAGGTCCACAAAGTACATATAGAATGGTTGGGCAAACTCCCATGCCCCCTCCAGGACCCCAAAGAGGGTATAGAGCCTGTCCACTGTTCCGCGGCCAGAATGAAAACCACACTGCTCCTCCTCAATCCGAGATCCGACTATCCGGTGGACCCTCCTCTCCAGGACCCCTGAATAGACCTTACCAGGGAGGCTGAGGAGCGTGATTCCCCTGTAATTGGAACACACCCTCCGGTCCCCCTTTTTAAGTCTGCCAATCCAGCAGCACTGCCCCCAATGTCCACGCGATGTCGCAGAGGCGTGTCAGCCAGGACAGCCCCACAGCATCCAGAGCCTCCAAGCCGTCCGGAAGTCTTTCTCCATGGCCTCGCCGAACTCCTCCCATGCCCGAGTTTTTGCCTTGGTGACAGCCGAAGCCGCATGCCGCTTAGCTCGTCGGTACCCATCAGCTGCCTCCGGAGTCCCACAGGCCAAGAAGGCCCAATTAGACTCCTTCTTCAGCTTGACGGCATCCCTCACTGCTGGTGTCCACCAACGAGTCCATCAATGTGTATTTTGCAGACATGTGCAGAGCTTGTCTGAGTCTGAGTCAGGTGTGTTCCAGAAGGAACACTTGGAAAACCTGCAGGATACCGGTCCTCGAGGACTACGGTTGGGGATCTCTGCTCTATGCTGTTGTCTTCTGGGGAGTGAGCAGCACTGACTAGGATAGGAGGAGACCCAACTTGCTGTGTGAGAGGATGATATTGGCCACATTTACATCCATCATGGACAACACCTCTCACCCACTGCACAGACTGGGGAGGGCCAGAGTAGCTTCTCCAGAGGCAGACTGAGACATCCTCCATGTAGGATGGAGCCCTACAGCAGGTCCTTCATTCCCACTGCGGTCAGACTGTACAACTCATCTGTACAGTCGTAATACCTTTTCCATATTGCACCATGTAAATATGTATATAGCTTGTTGAGATTGTTTTATTTACACTTTTCTTTATACTTATAACTGAATTTATTATGAATTAACTTGAATTAATGTGTCTGTAAAGTGCCCTGACATGACATTGTTGTGAAGTAGTGCTATACAAATAAAGCTGAATAGAAGTGAATGATCACATCATCGCTCACCTCATGGCTCATTCCATAAGTGTGTGTTGTTACCTGCAGCCATCATGTAGACTGATGTTGCTGCATTTCATGCTTTCGTCCGATGGAGCCGCTTATTAAACGTTTGTTCATATGTACTTATCGAGTCTCTGACGACATGATACATAGGATTTCAGGAAGGTCGTATTGCAGGAAATGGGCCCCTGATAAGTTCTCCACTGATCTTCCCTAAAGCAGCCTTCTGGAGCTTTATGACCTGAAGAATGTGTTTGAGACTCTCCTGAGGGCACAGTGCTGTATATGAGTTTTCCCAGAGCTGCTGTTGCCCTGAAAAACTAGAAAAAGTCTTGCAGAAACTCTCACTTTAAATACTTTCTCACACTCTTAATCCAGATGGATGTCGGGTCAAGACTAAAAACATGACTCCTCATGAGACCTGTATGTAAAGGTAGTCTGGTCAAAGGGCAGGAGATGTGATTTTAGAAAAGATAAAAAAGCAAAAGCAGATGAAAACTAAGAATATTGACATGAACACATGATGTCGTCAATCTGTTTCTTGAGCAGAATGGGTTTAGATTAAATACAAAAATGCACGTATACGTGCAGCATTTGGGTTTCTTTTCTTTTTCAAAATATGCCAGGTGGAATCAAGAAGAAGCCTCTCCATGTTTCAGATAACACTGTGTGAACTTTGTTCTTTTAGAGATAATTTCCACAAGAGAAACTTGAGACTTTCACTCTCATGAAGACTGAGGATCGTCCACATTTGAGGATTGTCCACATTCAAATGGCCACATGTTTTTCAGATATTTTCAGATTTCCATATGTTGGACATTATTAGAAAAGCTTAAAAGTACACCTTCAGAGAGGGGAAATGATGCAACACATGTTCAGCTTGTTCCCCTTGCTGGAAACCACAACAGGTGTCAGACTAAGGATCAATAGGAGTTATAGGAATGAATGAACAAAGCTCCAAACTGAGCTGCATTAACTTTGACTTTTTAATGTGCAGCATCACAAAGGAAAGCATTTCAGCATGGCATTACATTAGGTAAAACAGATATGATGCTCCTTTCAGCAGAAGCTCCAAACCTTTTACCTTCAGAGTATGAGAAAGACACGTTAAAATGTTTCTTAAGAATCTCACGATGGACGACTTTGCTTTTACTCTAATTCTATTTGGCTGTGAAAGGGTTTGATGGTTACATAAAACATTGATACGTGAGAAGATCCATCTGCCATGGAGCTGATTCTGGAATAAAAACTTATTTCTTTCTGAGCATGTGTATGGATTTCTCATTTTTATGTCAGGAGATGTCTTTTCTTCCCCCTCTGTGCTGTTTCTGTATTTGCTTCCGTATTATTTCTACACTTCTTTTTCATCTATGTTTAATTTATGTTTTTCAGACTCTGTCAACCATCACATATAAGTTAGAAGTTGCTGCTACGGACTTGGCAGGAAAGAAGTTGGCGGGAACAGCAACAGCAACAGCTAGCGTTAGCATTCTGGACAAGAATGACCATGCTCCTGAATTCACATGTCGTGAGGTGAGAATCATCCCTTCTTTTTCCTCCATTTCAGCTTCCACTGGATGCCATGTCATTTTCTTAACTCCCATGCCTCTGTAGGCGTGATGTGCGGAGAGTGGATATGTTCTATTTTTGATAGGCTTTGTCCTTTAAGGCTAGTGGATTTATCTCTCCGCACGCATTGGTTAAACAGCGACAGACTGAGGATCGGCCTCATAAAGGGGGCAGACAAAGGGGAACCTTCTCAGCAGAAGCTCCTGCAGCTCTGACTGGAGCGTGACCTGCTTTTTGTGGGTTGACAGCAGTGTTTCCAGAATGCTGTTGAACCGCGAAGGGGGTGGGGGGGGATGCCAATTTCAATGTGTTCCCCTCGCTGCACAGCCACAGGCACAGAATCGGTGATAAAGGGCAGCCTGGGTGGAATCCAACCCTCACTGGAAATGAATCCAATTTACGGCCGGCAATGCGGACCAAGCTCTGACACCTGCCATACAGGGAACGGAGAAGGGGGACGGGAGGGTGTGTTCCAATTATAGGGGAATCACACTCCTAAGCTTCCCTAGTAATGTCTATTCAGGGGTCCCGGAGAAGAGGGTTCGTCGGAAAGTCAAATCTCGGATTGAGGAGGAGTAGTGTGGTTTTCGTCCTGTTCAGTGGACCAGCTCTGTACCCTCTTTGGGGTCCTGGAGGGGGCATGGGAGTTTTGGGGTCTTGTTCATGAGTGTGGGAAGGATGGAGCGCGAGATCAACAGACGGATCGGTGCGGCGTCTGGAGTAATGCGGACTCTGCGCCGGTCTGTCGTGGTGAAGAAGGAGCTGAGCCAGAAGGCGAAGCTCTCGATTTACCAGTCGATCTACGTTCCTACCCTCACCTATGGTCATGAGCTGTGGGTCCTGACCGAAAGAATGAGATCTCGTATACAGGCGGCTGAAATGAGTTTCCTCCGCAGGGTGGCCGGGCTCTCCCTTAAAGATAGGGTGTGGAGCTCGGTCATCCAGGAGGGGCTCAAAGTAGAGCCGCTGCTCGTCCGCATCAAGAGGGTCTAGTTGAGGTGGTTCGGGCATCTGGTCAAGATGCCTCCTGGACGCCTTCCTGGTGAGGTGTTCCAGGCTCGTCCCTCTGGAAGGAGACCCCGGGGAAGACCCAGGGCACAATGGAGGGATTATATCTCACAGCTGGCCTGGGAACACCTTGGGTTCCACCCCGCAGAGTTGTTAAATGTGGCTGGGGAGAGGGAAGTCTGGGCTTCCCTGCTTAGGCTGCCGCCCCCGCGACCCCACCCCGGACAAGTGGCAGTAAATGGATGGATGGATGGACTTATAACGATGCATGGTGACAGTAGCAGTCACAAATACAGTCAAATTATCAGTATTCAGTATATAAATGGCGGTAGCAAAATCTTATAGAGCTTCTTCTTACTCCTTCTACACTTACTCGATGATTTCAGATTTTTTATTTGTCTAGAAGCAGCATATTCAGTTTTTATTCTCTCCCTCTCTGTCTGTTGATCTCACTCTTCCTCCTTGTTTTTAACAGTTTAAGGCTAATATGACAGAGGGCAGAACAGGTGTTGTAGCTAACCTGACAGTTGAGGACCGAGACCACCCAGGCACAGGCGCATGGAGAGCCGTGTACTTTATAATGAGCGGAGATCCTACTCATAGCTTTGACATTCAAACCAACCAAGACAACACGGGATTGTTGTCAGTTATCAAGGTAAGTGATTGTAACACAAAAGCACAAAAGTTTCTGAATTCAAGTAAAGTGAATGAACTTATGTGACTTTACCATTCCAATCATCTTCCCAACTCAGCCGTTGGACTATGAGACCGCTACTCTCCATACGCTCGTCATCACAGTACAGAATGAGGAACCTCTGCTCTCTGACGTTGGCTATGGCTCCAATTCCACCACCACTGTCCATGTCAAAGTTAAGGATATCAATGAAAGTCCGGTGTTTTTCCCAGACCCACTGATTGTCAGCAAGATGGAAAACATACCTGTGGGAAGCTTGGTGGCATTTTTCACTGCTGAAGATCCAGATAAATTGGATGAACAGAGCATAAGGTAAGGATCTGTGGATAAAACCGATCGAAAAATAGACCATTCATTTCAGTTAGTTATTTTAAATGAGCCACACAATTGTGCTTCTCTGATGTTGAGAAAATTAGAAGATAAAGAAAATAAATTAAATATGTCAGAGAGAGCAGAGGTTTAGCATATAAACTTGTCCTGTATTTGTTTACACATGGTTCAGTCTTTTCAGGAACTCAGACTGAAGTACTTCCCCTCTCCTCTCTTGATTTCAAAGCTTTTAAAACATTTGGGAATCACAGACCATGCCATTTAATCATCATCTCTATATACTACTTATCTATATATATATATATATCTATATGTATATAGAAATATAGAAAATAATGTCATGGTTTTCATAAGACTTATATTTATAATTATTTATTATTACTTCTCAGTCAATTTCATCTTATTTCCCAGGCAGCAGTTTTTCTCCTTCTGTAATGGGAGGGTATGAATACATATGAGGACAACTGTATTTGTGTCTAACAAGGATTATTTTCCACTGAAGTTAGCGTCAGCTGGACAGGATGTGCTGTCAGCCTGAGGAAAGCTCATCTAAACCGCCTCCTCCTCATGTTTGTCATTTAGACACAAAGGTAAATGACAATAAATCAAAGTTAAATTACTGGCACCATTTTCTGCCATTTAAAAAATATTTTTCTGTCTTTTTGTGGAAGAATGGGATAAGTAATTAGATGAACTTTGCGTATGTAGTTGCCAGGCAACGAAGGACCGGAGCAGTATGGGTAATTCTCGTACACTAGATAGGCCGTCTCATTTTAATGACTTTAAGCGCACTTCGGTGTGTGCAGACAACGCAGAACACTTTGTAGCCTACGCAGTCTGCGCACTTGGAAGTGTGCAGACCCTGAATTGAGAAACATCCAATACATAAAGGAACTAGGCAAACTACAAAATAAAACAGGAAACTAGAACTCAGAAACAAAACAAGAATCCAAGAACAAAAACACAGAACACAGAACATGACAGTGATGATGCAGAACTGCAACCAGAACCACCTCCTCTCAAAAACCCACACTGTTCTGAACGCGCGGAGCTCAACACGCCCTGATGACGTAACGAGGTCTTGTTTGGTGTGGTGACTTTTGTCCTGCTGAATCAACCTATTGAAGCAAAGCTCGTAACACTTATGTCACATGCTCAATGCTTGCTGGAGCAGACGGCCTCAAGCGTAACATCCTTCATTCAGGTTACCACAAAGTTTTAATCTGGATGCTTTGAAAGCACATTCAATTTTTCTAAAAGTTGTTAGATTTTTAGAATTTACTAAAGTTTTGTACTGTATGTAAACAATATGGAGTATTCAGATATGCTGATATGTTTCTGAGTCGGCCACTTGAAACATGCAAGTAAAATAAAGGAAAGATTCTGGTTTGGTTGGTTTGATCTCAGTTATTTAAAGTCCTTATTTAAAACTCTTTTTGCAGATATTCTGTTGACCATGACCCAGCAGGCTGGTTAATTGTGAACCCAAAAAAAGGAATTGTCAACACCTCATCCCCACTGGACCGAGAGTCTCCTTTTGTCCATGACAATAAGTACACAGCTCTTATCATCGCCAAAGATAACGGTGAGTTCCCCATGAGAAATTAAACTGATAGATGAATATCAATTTTCTGCTGCTTCATGAAGTGATTTTACACAGAAATACTTTTTTCTTTGAAGGCTTCTGGCTTATTTTCTAAACTGGAGTTTGCCTGAGAAACATCCATCTAGTACACCTAACTGTGACAAAGTTGTGTTTGAAGTACACCTGTAAATCTAAACATGAGCTCTTCAACAGTATTCCACTTGTTTTAGGGCTTAATCTACTGTAAGGTGTGGCAGTGCAGTTTCAGGGTTTTATCACAGATTTCTTTTTATTTGCATCTTTCTTTGTGATAAGCCACTATACCAAGTTGTTGCTGCAAACATTAAAAAGCAGAAAGAAAAGCCTTCAGAATCACTCCCAGAGGAAACCGGGTCTGTTTGCTGTCCTCACCTGGCAACATCCCATCATCATCATCATCATCATCATCATCCATGGGGACCATAAGCTGCACCAGGTCTGTTGGACCACATGGCGGCTGGTTGGCAGTGTCAGAGGAGATGATGCTCGGAGACTTGTCAAGCTCCAGAGCGCCTCTCTTGTTCCCCTTTACCTGTGTCTCATCTCTGTCTCTGTCCCCCACCCTGTCAGTCCATCTGTCCTCTGGAGATTCTGACAGATCCATTTGAGGGGTGCCATTAGCAGGCAGCAGAATAGCACTGCTGTGCTGGTGAATCCAGCAGCCTTGGAAAGATGAGTGAAGACATGGAAGACAGTCTGCATCTTCCTCTGCAACATCCGGTGTCTGAAACTGACGTCACAATGCAGGAATGAACCTTGAACTCAGCACTGCCTACAAGTGGATTAAAAGACTGAACAACCATGGTAACGTAAAAGACACATGAAGTCCGAGGGCAGCAAGGCAAGTTTATTTGTATAGCACCTTTCATGTAGAAGACAATTCAAAGTGCAATCCAGCAACATATGACAACGCTTGAAAAAGAAAACTCTTAAGGTCCATTTGTGCTTCCTTACGTACCTAAATGATGGAGGCTTAGGAGAAGGTGGGACGCGGGGGAAGGGTCAGTGGAAGAGGTAAAATGAGATGAACAAAAGATAAGGACACGATGGGTATGTAACAAAGAATAGATACAGACAGGAAAGGTGAATTAGATTGGGGGAGGACATAAAGGGAAGGTAAGAATATATAATTTTATGTAGTATTTTATATTAATACATCATACTGAACTTGAGTCTTGACATCACTTCATCCTCCGGTTAGTTTTTACAAGTTGAATAGGAGTAAAGAAAAATATTTAACAATGATTCCCAACCTACTTTCTGGGAAGATCCCATTCATGCAGCAACCACAAAGGCATGGACCCCCACCCCACGCTGTGCTGAAACCATGATTGGCTTTATGCTTCCTGCCTCCAGTAATGCATTCTGGCTGAGTCTTTTCCTGTCCTCTGACAAAACCAAAGTAAAGATCAGTATCAACGTCCAGCCTCCTCCACGGTCCGATCCTGAAGAAAGTGCCAGGATCTCTGCTCCGCTGTCTGCTGCTGTCTCTGCTGCTGCCGCCTCAGGTGATCACAAGGAAGTCCATCAGCCGATTCACGTCTCCACCACTGCTGCTCCTCACCATCCAGGCCTGACGACCTCACGGAGGAGAAATGGACTCAACGTACATTCCATGCACACGGAAAGTTCCTCACACGCGACCCCAACGGGGCGAAATGATTCCTTTCCTTTAAAGGAGGGATAGCGAGCGTAGATACAATGCGCCGGAGGTCCGCTGCGATCCGACCGGGGGAAATCCGCCACCAGTGAGGGAAGATCCACCTGACAAGCAAGCCTGTGTCCAGCTGCTCCTCCCAGGACAGCAGCAACAGCCACAAGCCGAACAGCATTCACCTCAATGCAGCCTCCGGCAGCAGGTGTCAAGCGTCCTATTTATGAGTGGGAGATCAATGCAACGATTTCCAGGTGTGTCCATTTGCAGTCAAATATCTGTTCTCATTTAGATCCTGGTAACTCAGTCTAATATCACACAACACACTGAACAAATTACATTTAAATCACGACATGGCACACAAAAATGTAGAATTACTTGATCATATGAAAATCTAAGAACATTGTTCTGCATCCTGTGACGTATCCTGCTACGTTGCCAAATCAGTAACATTCAGCTTTTAAGCAAGAAGTCGTTATCTTAAATACTGTACAGAGTAACGGCATTCTTATGCAACAGTATATGGTGAAAATACAATAATGCCTCTGGAATGTAGGTGTTTCTTTTTCAATATATATACATAGATGGAGCAGCTCTTTGGCGGAGTCTGGTGCAGCTGAAATCAGCCAAAACTGGCAACTCTGACAGGGTCAGTGAGGGCCATTGTGACAGCAAAGTTTCTGCAAGCAGCCTGCAGCTCTTGCTTGTGGAAAGAACTGCACCGTTGAGGATCATTAGGACTTGTTTAGATAGCATTTTCAGTAAGCCAGTGGCTGCTTCACGAGCTGCAAATCAAGAGTCAGTGAGCCACATGCGATGAAGAACACTGTCGTAGGGGGTCTCAGCCCCGTGTCTGGGTTCACCAGATAAATCGTGGGCGTACTCCAGGAGCTGCGTGCTGATTGGTTGATGCCCCGCGTCAAGCGGCTAAAGTTCAGATTTTCTATCTCTGGCGTTTGACGTGCGTTCCGCGCTCAACGCGGGTAAACCTTAAAAGGCTATGGCAAGCCGATAGTATGAAAAATCGAACGTAAATTAAAATTTCCACAAGATAGCAGAATTATGCAAGTATGTTCTGCTGAAAGAAACCACATCACTAACTGCTGAAGACAAAGCAGAAATAATTGTGTTTACTGCTTGCAGTTATGTCTGCCGTACTTGTCTGATGTTTTAAACTTGTCCTTTACTTTCCACCTACAAACAATATGTAGTATTTTTGCAGCTTTCATGTTTTAATGGACCACACGCAGAGTTGTCCATCTTCTGCACACAATGACTGTAGAGTCAAGCAAATTGTCCAACACTTCTGCTGGTTTCCAGAGTAAATGTTGCATCTCATTCTTGATTGATTTAACCTGCAGAACCGCAGTCATTCTGCTAAACCACCAGCAGCAAGTGTATGCATAGAAGCAGATGCATACTACACTGGTGCAAATGATAAAGCTATGGTACATTTCTGTAGCAGAGCCATGGCTAGAAACAGAGAAATCATTAACAGTCAGTGTGTTCTAGCAGGACAACAATGGTGCACATTTTCAGATGTATGACAAATATAAACAGATTTTTTTGTCATACTTGTGTTTGGTTACTAGTTTTATTATAATATGTTTGGCCAGAATTTGCCTGATCTGATTTTTTGTAGTTCATTTTATCACCTAGGAATTCATTTAATTTTTGGCTTGAGATTGAGTTTCTTTCCTGGGTTTGAACTTCCCATCTCCCGAGACAATGCTGTTTTCCCCCACTTAGGTATTAGACCAGCGAAGGACACTGGTGGCATGACCTCAGCACAGTTTAAGTGTTGTATATGGCTTCACAAAGGTTTACTATTGCTATGCTGTCTCTCTTTATAACTAGAAAGGTTTGCTGCTAATACAAAACAATGTGGATGAATATGTTAATACTGAATAGTTGAAGGAAAATGCACAAAGCTGAAAACCGTAGAAAATATTCTAAATACTTAACAACAAGCAGAAATTGTCATTTTTTGTAAATAATATGAAAATATTTTGTAGAGGAGGTTGATGCAATCAGCAGATGCTTATTCAAAGATGTTCTTAGTGGACTTTAGCTTGTGCCCCTCATTGCTACAATCTCCCAGTATGACCATTAGGCCATAGCACAGGGGTCCCCAACTGGCAGACCAGGGTCCGGGTCCAGACCCCGAGCCCCTTTTACCTTCATGTAGGATCTACATATAGATATTATGTTAATTTCTTTTCTTTCTTTTTTTATTTAAACCGAGTGTTTTTGTTTAATGGGGGCGCGAAGACATAGGGGGTCCTTACACCGGCAGAGCTCAGACCAGTCACAACAGTGTGTTGTGTTTGGTTTTACCACGAGAAATTGTCTAAAATTAGAAAAGTGGACTTTGAAAGTCGCATCTTTCGAGATGAGTGGACTGAAGCTTACGCTTTCATTGTGCCAGCAGCAAGTTCTACAAGGCCAGTGTGTATTATTTGTATGGAGTCTGTTGCTCTTGTTACAAGCGGCAACATCAAGCGGCACTACGAGACAAAACACAAAACCTTTGATGCAAATTACCCACCAGGATCAGCAGTGAGGGTACAGAAAATACAAGAAGTGAAAGGACAGTACGAGTGTTCAACACGAGTAATTACACGGACCCTAACAGCACATCAACGGGCATACGAGTGTTCACTACGAGTGCAATGGATTTTGGGCAAGCACAAAAAGCCTTTTAGTGACTCTTAAATGGTCAAAGAGTGTATGGAGGCGATGGCAGAAACGCTATTGGAGGGAAAAGAGGGACAGCAGCTTAAACAAAAAGTCCGCCAAATTCCCCTGTCATCCACAACAAGAAGAAGAAGAGCCGAGCTGCTATCCGCAGATGTGCAGTCCCATCTCCACAGCGCCATACAAAGTGCCCTCTGCATCGCATTAGCTGCTGATGAATCAACTGAGGTGAGTGACAATGCACAACTTTTGGTATATGGCAGATTCTATCATGAAAAGAGTAAAACATTTGTAGAGGATATTTTAGGCATCACTGCTATGAAAACACATACAAGAGGAGAGGACATATATTTAGCTATAAAGGAAATGCTGACACAGACGGGAATAAATCTAGAAAAAGTTGTGTCCATCACTACTGACGGGGCACCGACCATGATGGGACGACAAAAAGGTGCAGTTACTCGACTGAAGCAGGACAATCCAGAACTCTTGTCATATCACTGCATTATCCACATGTCTGTCCTCTGCTCATCACTTTCAGAGCACTATGGAAATGTGATGAACACCATCACCAAACTAGTTAACCTCTTTAGGGCTTCATCATCTCACCAGCATCGTCTGCTGGGGGAATTCTTAGCAGAAGTAGACGCACCTGCCAATGACCTACTACTGCACTCCAATGTCAGATGGTTGAGTAAAGGAAAAGTACTGGAACGTTTTTGGAAGATAAGGAATGAAATTAAAGCTTTCCTGGCAGAACAAAAAAGTCCAAAGGCTCGTGTCTTTCTGGACTTTTTGGAGGACAAAAGTAACTTGGACACACTTGCCTTTCTGGTTGACATCACAGGACACTTTAATGACCTGAATCTGAAACTTCAAGGAAAAGATAATTCAGTGTGTGACTTGGTGGCTGCTGTTCGGACTTTTCAGAAGAAACTGGTCATTCTGAAGATGGATCTTGAGGAGGACTGTGCACATTTTCCCTCATTGGAGGAGATTAAAGGGATCAATGTCATTGCTCATTCTGACTTTATCCAAAACTTGGCTGAAAACTTTAAGGCTCGTTTTGATGGCTTTATTTTGGGAGACCATCTCTTGATCATTGTATGCCTGAGAATGGCTTTGATGCCATTCATACGCAGATTTAAGAGGTTAGCTGCCAGTGCTCATGCCAATTTTTCACACTGAGATGTGTATATTTTCCAATTTACCTTGCCTTTATGTACATAACACTTTTGCACTTAATCAAGGTTATTACTTGAATGTTGAATTGTTATTGTTAAGGATTGTAAAACAGTTTACATTTACAAACAAGGGTTCATTTATTAACATTTTTGAGGTACATTAATGTTACCTGTTGCACTTTAAGTGAAATACAGCACAATATTAAAGTTTGTGCAAGGGAACACATATTGCACTTCAAGGCTGTTAAAAGTAAGTTTATGTGCAATCATTGTTTTATACTTCAATGTTGTTTTGTACAATTAAATATATTTGCACTACATGAATGAAATAACTTCTTGAGAGAATAAGCTACAAAAATGTTTTATTGCCAATTTAGAAGTTTAATAAAAGGGCATAAAAGTGAATTATTGCATGTTAAGACCCTGGCTCACCAGGCTGATGGAGTTACTTGACCTCTTGCCAAGTTAGTTGGGGACCCCTGCTGTAAACTCTATTTTTACCTTGTAAAGGTGGAAGAGGCTGATCACCCTTTTACACATCTTGTCTTTTAGTGTTGAGCCATGATATGATGCCATGTGTGTGTGTTTTTTTTTTGTTTTTTTTTAAACTCAGTCAGTTTTTTCAGAACCATGAATACCTGTGATTCATGCACCTGCAGTGCAGCAGTGGTTTGATATTGTTTGGGTTAAATAAGTTTGGCTGTGCAGTTGGGCTCTTACTAAGTTGGGCTCCTTGATTTCAGCTGAAAGCATTTGAACTTGTCTACATGAACACATTTAAAGCTTAATTTACTCCAGTGTAAAGCACACCATGTTTTACTGCAGCCACTCTGTATGACTGCTGCTCTGGCATCTGTCCATATGATCAGCAGTTCTACAGCAGAGCAGCACATTTTAACAAGCGTCTGTCTCCTGACCTAACATGTTTCCTTTGCTTGTTGTGTTTGCAGGGACCCCTCCAGCCACAGGCACCGGTACACTGATCATTCAGCTGGAAGACTACAATGACAACGCCCCCTACGTGATGCCGTCGGTAGCACGAGTGTGTGAGGATGATGTGAATGGAGTTGTAGTTGGTGGTTGGGACAAGGACATCCCTCCCAACGCTGCTCCATTTAAGATAGAACTTGGAAAGCAGCCCGGCCTGGATGAAACATGGAAAGTTATCAGAGCTAATGGTGAGTATTTGATCTAAACTTACTAATGTTCAGCATAATGATGGAGTTCTAAAAGGATTTATGAAGATTCCACATTTTGACAAGAAACGCACCATCATTGATTCTTTAAGTCATAATAATTCATTGACATCACTGGAAATGATACTGTAGCGTTCTCCATATAAATTTTTCTGTAACAAATGAATGAAGAAATGACACTAATTGGCCTTTACATCCTAAATGCAAACAAGCATAAGGCAAATGCATAACCTGAAGAGTGAAGCAGTTACATCGTTGAATATAGTTTCTGTTCAGCACATCTCTTCATTTCACTTGTTGTTAATCAGTGAAAGCACTAACATGTAGCAAAAACATACTTCCTCTGTTAAAATGGGCATGATGTCACCTGTCACATTGGTTTTGTGGTGAGAGGAACAGCAGCAGATTGGAGACATCGATATAATCTGATCGACATGGCTGTAACAGGCTGCATGCGCTCCCGCAGCCGTTTAAGGTTTTAACGTTGAAGTTTCTGGCAGACAGTCACTTCATGGTACAACACCGGTTTGTGTTTGTGCTTGAGGTGGTGTAGCAATTTGGTGGTTTTCCGCGCCTTTGTTTGCACTGTTTGTTTGCAAACCTTGCAAATTACAAATTTTCACTCCGTGTCAAACTTTCTGAACCCAAACCAGTTCCAGACATTGGAGATGACGGCGCCCCGTTGAGGAATAAGTTCATCTCGCTGACCCGTGTGTCCGCTTCTTCTTCCACCATGTTTGGCAATACTCCACACGTGATGGGTTGTGAGCATCATGTCCACACATACGTCATCAGTTGGGCTTGCAAGACTTTTGCGAACACGTAATCAATGGGAATTTATTGTTTTTATTGTGGGATAATTGTCACCAGTCATATTAAAAGAACTTGGCTGAGTTAAGGTTAAACTGATAAGTTTTGTTTGATGGTTGTTGTTCAGTTCTTATGGCTTAAGATCAAAGCCATAAGATCAAACAATCTTTATTTTTAAAGTGTCTTTCATACAATGAAAATGGGGCATAAAGTGCTATACATTAAAAACAAAACAGGATAAAAGAGACGTCGTCCCACTGCCATACCTATGTCGGGACGGTAAAACTCTGGAAAAATAAAAAAGATACTAAGACTTAATAAAAAGTTAAGTGAATAAATAAAAAAAAACATTAAACATAAAAAAGGATATGGTAAGAAGCAATAAAAACAATAAAATTAAATTACAAAATAAATTATTAATATTATTATCAATAATAATAATAATCATAATAAAATCATATATAAGCGTTAACAATAATACTTAAAAATAAAAGAATAAAAAAAGTTTTGACTTAAAAATAATTAATCAAAAGTTTTACTAAAAAGGTCATTTTTAAGCTGCCTCTTAAAGCTATCAGCACTCCCAGAGGCCCTGAGGTCCTCGGGAAGGCTAATCCACAGGTGAGGACCAACACTAAAAGATTCTTCTACATACATCCCAGTCCTTGCCCTTGGGACAATGTAGAGATTTCAACACTGGTGTAATGTGAGCTTTTTTTCTGGTCTTCGTAAGTAGGCGAGCAGTTGAGTAAAAGCTGCAGTGGGTTTATTGTCTTTTTAGGAAGACAAGAAATAAGAACATTGCAATAAGCTATTCTACATGTTATAAAAACGTGGATCAGTGTCTCTGCCTTGGCCTGAGATAGAAACTGTCATACTCTCGAAATGTTCTGAGGGAAAGAACCCCGTCCTAGTTATGTTTTTAACGTGTGATATGTAATTGAGATTATAATCAAAGATAATTCCAAGGTTCTTTACTTCTTTAGAGTAATTAAGAGTATGATTTAAGTTTTAAAACCAGTTCCTCTCTGTGTGCTTTAGGACTGATGACTAAAACTTCAGTTTTGTCCTAGTTGAGCTGAAGGAAGTTTTCTGTCATCCATGTCCTGATATCTAAAATACAATCAACAAGGTCAAGCTGTGTATCATCGGCATAACTATGGAAATGAATGCCGTGTCTCCTGACGACATCCCCAAGGGCAGCATGTAGAGATAAAAAAAAACTGGCCTAAAACTGAGCCTTGAGGAACGCCATACATCATCTTGTATTTCCTAGAAGCTGACCCATCAATGCTTATGAAACTTCTGTGTCTGTCAGATGAGACCTAAACCAGTTTAAAAGAGTTAGTGTGGAGTTGGGATAGGTTATTAGTATAGAGTTTGATATAATTTGTTTGTATTTTTCACATTAGACAGTTAATGGTGCTGCTTTTGTTTGTAAATATCGAGCTTGGAAGGCCTGTTTTTCTGTTTTCCTTTTCTGGCTGTTTTGAGTTAATTTGGCATTTTGTTGTTTTAAGCAGCATTGCAACCTCAGGTCCTTTATCTATTTATTTATTTTTTATTTTTTCCATCTCATTGCCTGATGCGACAGCAAATGTATACTTATCTATATTATCCATCATTCAGCATCTTGCCACAGTTCTTTCTTTTGTTCAGCTCATTTACCGTAGCAGAGTTGGGTTGTAACAAAGCTCCTGTTCTCATGAATGCATTCAAGTAAATACTGCAACTCATGAACGCGACACATCGAGAGAGGGAGGGACAGATGGTTCTCAATCACCTCTGCTGGAGGAGACAGATCTGACCAGCAGAGAAGAAGTCCCCTTCCAGTGACATAGACTGGTATTACCCTCATCTTGGATGTGTGTTTCCTTTGTAAACACTGTTTTCTGTTTTCTTCTTCTCACTTTTAGTTCTGCAAATTTAGGTAAACAGAAGCTTTATTTACAAAAGTCTCCACAGACATGTGTAAAGTACTAGAAATCACTAGAAATAAAACTCGATGAATGAAGTAACTTGAACAGACGTTGAAGTGTTCTTGAATTGCCCCACTTAAGTAGAAGTACTAAAGTATTCAACATCTTTGTACTTAAGTATTACAAGTAGTTTATTTTAACATTTTTACTCAAGTACTGAAAGTAAAAGTAGTTCATTGTGTTGTGTAGTTATTTAAGACATTAAACTTTGTATATCATATTTTTTATGATTTCAAACTTTCAAAAATCCTTTTGCTGGAGCAGTAGTGCATGAGCAGGAACATCCATGAAAAAAACACATCAAGGGTGTTCATTTCCCTCCATAGCTTTTTTCCCCTTCTTCAACCAATAAGTATACTTTAAATGTTTTATTTTTTATTTATTTATTTTCTTTATGTAAAGCCATCTCTCTTCATCCATGACTTATGGCAACTAAAGGCAAGTCGGCCACTTATAAGCTAATTCTTCTGTGAAAATGAAAGAAATCAGTTTTGTTGGTTCCCCTGCAGCAGATGTGTCCCTTTGGATCCGAGATCCCTCTTCGGAAGACTCACTGACACACACACACTTTTTTACGACTGTGTCCCTTTCTTATGAAGCACAGGAGACACATTATGTTGCTGCTAACTTGCTGCATGACGCTCCTTCACTCCCGCTCAGCAAAGCTGCCAGAGCTCCTTTTGCTAGAGGAAAGAGGTCCCTCTCTTTATTCTTTTAACTGACATGAAACTGAAACTTGTGTACAGAGATTGTCTATAGCGACACACATCGCACTCTAACAAGTATATTGGATTTAAACAAATTACCATTGTGTTTGTTTTTTCTTCTTTTTATGCTGTAACGAGGAACGAAGCAAGACAATAAAAATGTATCGGAGTAAAAGTATAGTGATCCAAAATATATAGTGGAGTAAAAGTAGAAGTAGGAGAGAAAAAGTAATACTTCAATAAAGTAGAGAATACCACATTTTACTACTTACGTACAGTAGCGAAGTAGTTCTACTTCGTTACTTTACATCTATGAGTCTCCTTGTCGTTCTCCCGTCCTGCGTTTTCAGAAAGCAGAAAGTCGACCTACAGTTATTACTATTCATAAAGCCAGTTAATCTCTTTTCTCTTTCTCTCTTCCCTTTAGCCACACACTCCCGAATCATGCTTCTGCACAGTCTGAAGAAAGGCAACTACCAGCTGCCGCTGATCATCACTGACTCGGGGTTCCCCCCTTTGTCCAACAGCACAGAGCTCAAAGTTGAGGTGTGCAGCTGTGATAGTCACAGGAAGCCCTGCAGTGGAGCCCCTTCCCACCACATCAACTTTCTCACCCAGCTTGTAATTCTCCTGATCTATGTCCGTAAGTTCCATCACACGAAAGCTTGTTACATACTCCATGAGAAGGGAGAACATTTTTCTGCCTCTTGAGTCCCCGAGTAGAAAATTATAACATTTTGTTCCCCGCCAACATGGTTGAAGGAAGTTCTCATCACATCACAGAACACAGATCTGTCATCAAAATGTTCATGACAACATGAAATAGCTGCAGCACAAGTTTTAATGGTGCTGAAAGCCAGATTCCTCTCCAACTGCATCTGGAGGAACGAGAGGACGGAGTTGCCATGGTCGGCCTGACAGCCAGTGGAGACTAAGGTCCCCCCACCCCTCATCCCTTCTTGGGAAGTAGCCAGAATAAAAACCCAGACTTTCCTGTCTGTGCAGAACTCTTTAGATAACATCTTTCAGCAGAAGCTCCTGCAGCTCTGACTGAGTGTAACCTGCTGTTTGTGGGATGACAGCACTAGTTCCAGAACCCGGTTGAACCGCAGGGGGGTAGATGGAAATTGTAGCGTGTACCCCTTGCTGATCAGTCTGTCCATCCATCTGTCCAGAGAGCACAGCCGCTGCCACTCCAAGTGACACTCTGAGAGTGGGCATGCTTGTGTTGTTTGTGCTGATATTGCAGGAGCAACAAGTCAGGACAGAGCCCCTACCACTGTCGTTGGAGCTGCAGTGTCCTCAGGAGCAACCCACGGGGGGGGGGGCTTGCTTGGCCTAAAAGGACTGGGTACTTGTCACCCGAGAATGTTTCATGTACCAACTCACAGCTAGGCATTGCCAGGGAGACGTTACGTTGAGGTCAGCGATGTCAGTCTGGATGTGTCATAGTTTATGATGTGGCGAGTTCGGCTGACAGAGAGCATCTGAGCTCGAACTCATGGAAAAGTGAGAGAAGGAGACGTTGCTCCTGGGCCGGAGTACAGATTTTATGTCACCAGCTGTGACAGTCTGCTTAAAATGACCTGGACCAGACAGTGCATGTGATGGGAACAACTCTGTGTGTGTCACAGGAATGTAGTGCTTTGATAACGTTGGACAGCGGCACACGGTAACTGATAGGTTATCAGTGGCCAGTCCACTGAGTGTGGGATATGGATGTGAAGCAGCTGCGGTAAAATCGGCCAATCTAGCTGCATGACAAACATCAGGAAATATGTTCTTAAGGGGAGGGGTTGGTGATTTATTTTCAAAACATTGTGAACAACATTCCCCGTATCACATCCCCCTAAGCAGTCATTGCTTCTTGGCCTCTGTGGCACTCTTCCTGGTGGGTTAGACCAGGAACAGGCAACCTGCCGGTTCTTAGGTGCCCGCCGCTGCAGATGAGACCTGGAAAAGGTGGATCCTGATGGTTGGGCTGGAGGAGATGGGTGGGATGCACTCACTGTTGCAACCGCTGTTGAATAACTGCTTATATCGGCGGCCGCACCAGTGGAGATGTGCGGCTGGTGTGTGAGTTGGTTTGAGGACGTTCCACATGTTTCCTGAACCTCTCTGCTACTTCAGAGGTCTTCTGCAGGTGTGCCACAAGAGACTGGAAGTGAGGACCAAACAACCCATGTGACCTGAAGAAACCTTCCAGAAGCTCCTTCCTCACCTCCTCACAAACGGAGGATGATAGGTGCAGCCAAATGTTTCTGTGGAACATGTGCTGCAATGCGAGCAGTGGCAACTGCTGTGGCTGTGCACAGTTTCAGGATGGTGCTGGCTGCGTTAGCATTATGTCCTCTGCATGGTTGGAAAGGTGGTTGGGTTCTTCCGCCATGTTAGTGATGCCATAGGCCAGCAGCACGAGGTTGTTCGCTGCGGCTAAAGCCTGGTAAGCACACTGGTGGGAGCAGTACGAGAAGCAGGGCTTTAGTTGATTTTTGGGCATTAGAGGGCGGGGCCTTGTTCCAGACCCCAGATGGAGTTTGTCCAGGGGAACACGAAGTGGCAACATTATTACAATGAAACCAGGAAAATATACAAAAATTTAAAAAGGCTTTATCTAGGGGCCACTGGCCCTATGCTGGACATAGAGGAGCCACAGGAGATCCTCAAGGATAGTCCAAAAACAAAAACAAACTCAACAACAAATTAAACCATAGACCAAAGCGTACACCGGCTTAATAATGATCACAAAATGGTTCACTAGTCACAATATTTCCAAACCACAAACACCCAATCAGCAAAATCTCAGTCACTGGCAGTGAATGAGTGGTAAGCTCTGACACAGAGACCCAACCAAAGACAGCTGCCCCAAATGAAGAATGATGGCAGCCTTTATTCTGGTGCTAAGCACAGGTTGAACCAATCACAGGTAAGTGGGAGTGTGGGCAACCAATCAGCACATAACTCTGAGGGCAGCACCAGGGAGAAAAACAGGTGTAGCGAATCCCCCAGGTGATGATAAGATGAGTTTTGATGAGATGACATGGGCCGTAACAAGCTCCTATACCAAAAACCACTGAAAGACTCTGCTGTGAGGGAGGGATTGGAGGGAAACCACACTCAGAAAACCCCTCCACCTTGGTAATCAGGGCATAGGTAGAGACTGGTGCCCTCAGCTTCTTGGGCTTCCTGCTGATCCGGACTGGTAGGTCCTGCTAGCCGAGAATTGGGGCCATATAGGGTCATAGTGGTCAGCATTCTCAGCAGTGAACCTGCCCACCATGTCATCTGGGGGGGCAGAGCTTGCATGACCATTCTTGAAGGTGGCTGCATTCTCGAAGATGGCTCAAAGCTCTCATAGTAACTGACCAATAGTAGGGAAGTTGGTCAAATCAGAGATGTTTGACTCCCACCCAGTATCCAATAGGTCAAGGCCCATCTCCAGTGGATACTCAGTAACAGTGAACTCATCGTTGGCTGTGATAGTGAAAACACTGCTGCTTCTCCCCCAGGGGGAGTATCTCGCAGAAGTGACGGGCACCCTGAGGAGTCAGAGCTAACACAGGGTGGTGAGGACTGAGACAATCCTTGCACTTGCAGTGAAGGTCAGAGCAAAAAATGTAGCTGGTTTGGTATACCAAAAACTAGCGGATACCGCCAGTGGAAGTCATTTTCATTGCTTGATCTTGGACTTGATGCTTCAGTGGTGAAGAAAATTGTAGGGCCGATTGTAGGGCTCAACCCAATTTATATTCTAGACCAAGACAGGGCCCATGCAGTAGGTGGGTATGGACTAAAGTTTTCAGTGCTACACCCATGAGCATGGAGAGATAAACCCACTAGAGATAGCCTTAAAGGGTGAAGCCTATATGAAATAGAACTTAACCATCTGATCCGGTCTCTTTGTTTTATCAGTGTGTCATCATGAGATGGTTGAAGTCCTAAAGCCAGGTTTATACCAGCTGGCAATATGCACTGCTGATTCTTCACCTGTCATACGCACTTCTGATCAGGAAGTTTTAAATAATTCTCCCACATCTCTCTACATGCACCGATTGGATTCTCTCCCTCCTATGTTGCTACTGCCCCTTACAAACTTATATATAAACAAATTACACATTTCTTAGCACAGCCCTCAGACTTAAGCAAACTTATAAGCAAACTTATAAGGCGCTAAATGAATTAGTTACCTTATTTCCCAGGACTACATGGGTATGTTTTTGCAGCAGCTTCTCCCTTCGAGGTCCATAACCTTAGACTTGAGCTTAGCATAATCTGTGGCCATTTTGGTCAGGATAGCTAGCACATCAGGCCAGTCATTTTCAGTTGATTTTGCAAAGGCTCCAGTTGTGTAATGCATTTGTGGTGATCCGCAATAACATTCTGAAAATTATGTAGTATTGCTTTAGGTTTTGTGGATGATTCTGTTATCTCAGTTGGAAGTGCTGTTTTATGCTTTGCCAGCTTGGTTCTTTTGCAATGTTCCAAAGCCAGTGGTTTAAGGATCTTCCCTTTTCCATTCTTTCTTCTTTGGATTAGACAACATGGTGTAGAGCACTAACTCACTTTAAGTCCAAGATAAAACTGTGGAAACAGGCAGGTTGTAGTAAATAACAACCACGTAGAAGGGATTCTATTCTGTTCTATTCTACAGTCATTTAGCACACCCTTTATCCAAAGCAACTTACATATGAGTGAGAACAACACAAGCATGAACTCAAACAGTAGAGGACGTCGTAGGAAGGTGCTGGTGGACTATCCAGTTGGATGCAGGTCCTTCCATGAAGTGCTACAGGCTTTTTTTTTGTAGTTTTTTTGTGGGGTTTTTTGTGGTTTTCTTTTTGTTTACTCCTTTCATACCCCACAATACCACCTATGTTATAATACAAAGAATTAATATCATAAAGTTTGTTGCAAAGAACTGGGCTGAGTTTTCCAACTTTCCAATAAATACAGCTATACTAAGTGTTGAAGTGCTTCTTGAAGAGCTAAGTCTTCAGCTTTAAAAGAAGCAAAGCTTTAAATTTGATGCGTGCTGCAACCGGAAGCCAGTGAAGAGCGATTAGCAGCAGAGTGACATGAGCTTGTTTGGGTTGGTTGAAAACCAGCCGCCCTGCGGTGTTCTGGATCATCTGCAGAGGTTTAACAGAGCATGCAGGCAAACCTGGCAGTAGGGAATTGCAGTAATCAATCCGTGAGATGACCAGAGCCTGAACCAACAGCTGAGTCGCTTTCATCCACACCGAGATATCAACAAGGCAAGCTGATATTCTCATTGAGATGGTTGTGTCATCCGGAGGAAAGGAGAGGAAAAGCTGAGTGTCATCAGCATAACAGTGATAGGAGAAGCCCAAGTGAGGAGGTGTAAAGTGAGGAGGCATATAGTGAGAAGGGAAGAGGGCCAAGCACCAACCCTTGAGGCACCCCTGTTTTCAACTCATGTGAGCTGGACACTTCTCACCAGGATACTCTGAAGGATCTTCCTGAGAGGTAGGACGCAAACCAGGGGAGGACAGATCCAGAGATGCCGAGCTCAGAGAGTGTGGAGAGGAGAATCTGATTGTTCCCTGTGTCAAAAGCAGCAGATACGTCCAGAAGTATCAGGACTGAGGTTTGACCAGTTGATCTGGCAAGCCGGAGGGAATCGGTAACAGACAGGAGAGCAGTTTCAGTGGAATGACCTTGCCTAAAGCCAGACTGATATGGATCAAAAAGGTTTTCATCATGGAGGAACTGCGAGATTTGACTGAAGACTGCACACTTTAGTAGTTTAGATAAGAACGGCACCAGTGAGACCGGCCGGTAGTTTTCAACCGAGGCCGAGTCGAGTGTGGGTATATTCAGCCGCGGGGTGACCCGAGCTTGCTTGAAGACAGAGGGAAAGACCCCAGATTCAAGAAAGGAGTTGATAATATGAGTTACTGCAGTTTTGATCACAGGAGAAATGCTCTGCAGGATGTCAGTAGGGGCCGGATCAAGTGCACAGGTAGTGTATAGCAAGTGTGAATTTAAATATGCATTACTGTTATAATTTCCAATTTATATATAAGTTGCAATAGGCTAGTAAATATTAATCAGAAGACTAGATACAGCTACTAGAGGGCAAAGGTAAGTGACACAAGACAATTAGGTTGCTTTAGAAGTAATATATTTTGAAAGTAGTTGCAACAAAACAACTAAAACCATTAACCACAACCCCCCCCAAAAAAATAATACAATATTTACAATGAGAAATATCAAATGAAATCCTCAACCATTTCACAGAAAAGGAATCAAAATAAATCAAACATAATTTCCAAAGTCCATAGTCCTGAGTTCTTTTTCCTGTTCGGGGGATATTCAACAGTTCGTTTGCACCGGTGGAATGTCCATAGAGTTATTCAAATTTAGAATGATGGGAAACGCGTGATTAACTGTTGAAAGATTGAGAAGTGGACTGGTGAAACGGGTGGAGAATAGGTGGGAGAGAGACAGGCTACTTTAGCCTCCTACCCAACCAGTGAAAGGGACTCAGGGTCTTCAAGCTCCTGGATAATAGCTCGCCATCACATCACCCATTAAAGGGCACCTGGCCTGCATTGGAGAACAGGACCAATTAAATATCTGATAATTCATATTGTTAACAATAAATCCTGTGTACACATTCATATCAGAGTTTCAAATAAATGTTCAATATCTGTACATTTGAAAATGCTCAGGTTTTAAACTACAACCAAACCCATAAATAAAACAGTACAAGCAGCAAAAAGCAAGATGGCTAATGCTATAGCTAATGCTAAATGCTAAAGCCAGTATTTAACCCACCAGGCTAACATGAACAACAGGATAAAGGCCTGGTCCACAATCACATGTTAGCATTAGCATGCTAATTTTAGCTAATGGTGGCTAACACCACAAACAAATTACATAGGCTCAGACAAAGCTCAGACTCACCAATTCCAAAGATCATAGATGCCCAAATGACAGGCACAGTCCCCCAGTCCTTAGATCAAGTTGGCCTCTACAAAGTTACAATGATGCATAGTTGACTTTATACAAGATTTACTAAATAGATTGTATGTCTGTTTGAAACCAACCTTCAAAGCAGCTGTCCTCAACTCCTCTCCCACACTATTGAGCTGAGAGGAAGTGAGGCAGCATAAGTATGGAACCCTGATTGGCTGGAGAGACCAGGTGAACTGTCATGTGACCAGTGCATTCAAGGACTGAGTGGAAGAGTGGGAATTCTGAATCTCTCATGGAGAAAACATGTTAGATGTTACATTTTTCCCTTTGGTTACAAGTGGGTTTAGAGTTTTGTAGAAGCTTTAGGACTTCAGTCTCATTCAGAGTGCGGAAGGAGCAAAATGAAGCACCACTAGCTGGATGTGGTGGACTGAGCTGGTCAGGCTCAGAGAACTGATTACTGATGGTAGCAACCTTTTCAGTAAAAAAGGATGCAAACATTTCTGCGGTCACCATGGGTGGTGGCTGAGCAGGTGGTGGAGAGAGGAGAGAGTTAAATGCAATGAATAGCTGTCTTGCGTTAGGAGCATTGCGGATCTTTTTCTGATAGAAGTCTATCTTGGCAGCCTTTAGGCTGGATGTGAAGAGTGACAGCTGAAGTCGGTACTCTGACAAGTCAGTGAGTTCATTAGATTTGCGCCACTTTCTTTGTGCTACCCTGAGACCTGCTCTGTGATGTCTTAGAACCTCAGTGAGCCATGGACTGGGTGGATTGTTTCTGGCTGGTTTAGACAGCAGAGGACAGAGTTTGTCGAGAGAGGAGGCAAGAGCGGAGCAGAGTGTTTCTGTAGCCTCATTAACAGACGGTAAGGAGAAGTCTGACTCAGAGGGTAGGGTAGAGTTAACCTCATCAGACAGTTGTGTGGGGCTTAGAGATCTCAAGTGTCTGTGGTAGGAAACCATCCTTGGAGCCTCGAGCACCATGAGAGAGAAGGGCTTAGAATTTGACCAGGAAGTGGTCTGAAAGGCGCAGCGGAGTGACCGACAGATCAACTGTGGAGCAGTTTCTGGTCAGTACCAAGTCAAGAGCATTGCCAGCCTTGTGTGCTGGAGGAGGCTGGACTAGCCTGAGATGAGTTGACAAGGTTCATAAAGTCCTGGGCCTGAGTTTTCCCAGTGTGAATATTTAAGTCTCCCATGACAATTAGTGGAGTGCCATTATCAGGTATGTCAGAGAGTAGCATGTCCATCTCAGAGATAAAGTCATTCATATTGCCTCCTGGAGGGCTATATATGACCAGAATGTATGTATTGGTGGGTGTTGAAACCTTTATTGCGTGATATTCTATTGCGGAGTAGGAAGCCATGGGACAGAGGGAGGTTAAGTTCCATTTTTTAGGAAGTGGGATGCCCGTTCCACCTCCTCGTCTGGCAGAGTGAGGTGTATGAGTGAAATCTGCGTTAAGGCAGAGGGCAGCTGGAGTAGCTGTGTTTTCTGGATGGATCCAGGTCTCAGTCAGGGCTAGGACCTGAATGTCTGAGAATGACATCAGTGAACTGATGAATTCTGTTTTGTTAACTGCGGACTGACAGTTCCAAAGACCGAAGGAGACAGAGGATGTGGATAGGGTGCAAGATATTGGTTGTGAGAGGTTTAGAGGATTGCGTTGTCTGTGGGACACACGCCTTGGTTTGTACCCATATCGGACGGGGATGGGTTGGTAACACATGGTAATGTGAGCTTAGCTGTGGCTGCTTGTGCCTTTGCTCAGTGGACTCGCGCAGTTAGACTCGGAGGTCTTTACCCTTTAGTGGTCTGAACCCCACGTGGGCTGACGCTTCGCTGATGCGACAGCGCGCCTGGGCTGCTTAAGTACCTTAGGCTGACACAGCTGAGGTCCACTCAGCTTAATTTCACAGCCGGCTGAAACCGCCTCTTTCTGCTTGCCCTCAGCAGTTGAACAGGGAGTGTGACCCGCGTCACGGACTCAGCTGTTGTTAATCTCAGAGAAACGTGGTAATGACAGAGCGCTGCACCAAACAAAGACCCGAAACCAAGACAGAAACTACAGCAGTAACTCTCCTAGCTGACTGAACCACTACGCTTAAAATCAGTGCTTGTTCTGCCAAAGTTAGCCCGAAACAACAGGAGCAGGCCTGGCTCAAGAGGACAGCCAGGAGGCCGGGTCGATGGGGCCAAGCATGGTTCAGGAACCCACTTCTTGGACGCAGTAGCAGCCGGGGCACGTGGAGGAGAAGCAGCCTCCTTGGACACAGGGGACGGAGGAGGAGCGACCTCCCCGTCGGGATTAGGGTCCGGTGGAGGAGGAGCAACCTCCTTGGGCACTGGGGCAGCTGAGGCTGGTGGAGGAGGAGAGACCTCCCCATTGGGTACTGGGGTTGGAGGAAGAGGAGCGTCTGGTTCCTGGATCCCCTTGGGAACAAGAGTGGGAGGAGGAGCGTCCTTTTCCGGGACCCCCTCGGGAACAAGGGTCAGAGGAGGAGCGTCCTTTTCGCGGACTCCCTCAGGATCGGGGATTAGCAGCACCGGTTGTGATCTCTGTGCTGGTGTGGGAGCCTAAAGCGCCGGACGGGATCTGGGCGCTGGCTTGGGAGCCTGCAGCGCCGGATTGGATCTGGGTGCTGGTGATGACGCCCGAGACATGGGCCGAGAATCTAGCGGCAACACCGTAGATGTAGGCCGGACACGTAGGGCGCAGAGCTGGCGGCGACACCTGAGAAGTAGGGCGCAGAGCTGGCGGCGACACCTGAGAAGTAGGCCGCAGAGCTGGCGGTGACACCAGAGAAGTAGGCCGCAGAGCTGGCGGCGACACCTGAGAAGTAGGCCACAGTGCTGGCGGTGACACCAGAGAAGGAGGCCGCAGAGCTGGCGGCGACACAGGAGACATAGGCCACAGAGCTGGCGGCGACACAGGAGACACTCGTGATATCTCTTTGGAACAGGAAGCGAAACTGGGGAACCAGAGGGTTGAATCCTGACACCTGGAACAAGGATGACAGATTGATGCTAGAAAAAGCTGGGGTAGGGAATCCCCATACAGTCAATATAGTTCTTGGTAGCCACATGAACTCGGCCATCTCTTCTGGGTCCATGCCGGTCTGGAGAAGTCCCTTCTTTATGTCCTGCTGGCTCTGAGTTGGCTGGTTCATAATGTCACAATTAGTGGTGGAGGTGTTGACCCAAATGCAAGGACAGGAGGCAGGAATCCAGAATGAGGATGTTTTCATTCCCAAGAACAAACTGAGAGCAGCACTAACATGGGGAAGCAATGAAAATGAACCAGCAAACAGAATTGAAACCAAGGGCTATAAATACTGGGACACCTAACAAGACAAGATGTAGTTAGGGCTGGGCGATATATCAAATATACTCGATATATCGTGGCTAGTCCCCTGTGCAAATATAGAAAATGCCTATATTCGTCATATTCGAGTATCCGGTTGTCACGCAGTTGTGTTTAGCTGTGGGCGGGGTTTCCTCCCTCCTCCTCGACTCTGCACCACTTTGCACAGAGAGTTAAAGCAAGCGCACCTAGTTACGTACATAACGTGAGCTACGTGCTACGTCATGAGAGGCAGCGTGTAGCCACTGTTGCCAACTTGGTGACTTTCTCGCTAAATCTGGCGACTTCTTGTGAAAAGCGACAAGCGACAAATCTAGTGACTTTCACTGGAGTTATTAGAAACTTTCCTGGTGTTTTGGCGACTGACTTTAAAGCACATATTGTAAAGTTATTGTCAGAACGAGAGTCTCTCCCCGTCCTAAAGCACTCAGTCGCTCCGGCTGCAGCTGCAGCCAGTCAGAGGAGCAGAGAGGACACCTGCACGACTCCACCTACAGTCACAATGAACAGCCAAATCCGCCACTGATCCCGCTCTGGATTACAGAGTAAATTGCAAAGTTTTTCACGTCACGCAAAAATAGTTAATTCTATTTGATTACATTCACAGCCTCTGTCACTTACTCACCTCATCCAATGTGTGTGTGACACAAGCATATTTATCTAGCTCGCCATGTCTCTAGAAAGTACAGAAGGCTGTGGGAATCAAACCCTGAATTAAAAACTGTCTGAAGCCGTTTATTGGAGACGATACGAGGACATTCAACCTATATTATAAGACTGATTTCTATGCTAAACTCTGCGATTAAAAAAAATACACAACAACTCAAAAACGTATCCATAAAGCAGAGCCTTATAATAGTTCATCATTTGAAAAGTCCCCGCCTAGAGCACCTATTTTCATACGTTGCATTTATTACATCATGTAAAGTCAATTTATTTTGTTTTAAAATGACATGTTTCTGCCACTGCTTTAACTGTTCAATAAATACGGTTTTGATCAGATTGCTTCGTTACAATTTCATCCTTTTGGCATAAATGTTTAAAATCAGCATATCTTAATGCAGTATGAACAATTATGTTTTAATGGAGATACAAAATCATCTTACTGATGTGATTGTATGCACCAAAGCATTCATTCAAGGCTAAGGTAAATATCGTATATCGTGACATGGCATAAAAATGTCGGGATATTACTAAAAGGTCATATCGCCCAGCCCTAGGTGTAGTGAGTGAACTAAACGAGACCAGGTGAACTTGATGAACAGGAAATCAATACAGGAAACAGTACACAAAATTGGGTTAAACAGAGAACACTACAAAATAAGGCAGGAAAACAAAACTGAGAAAAACACATGACATGTCACATCATGGCAATAACAAGCTGTTCTTTAACAAGATAAAGAATGAAGAAGAAGAAGATGAATGGAGCCCTAAATTTTTCTGGTTCCTGTATCTTCTGTCTAAACAGTCCTCTTCACCATCCTCTTCACCTTTAGCCATAATGTGACCAAAACCACAGCCAACACATGACAAGTTCATGATGCCATGACAGTTTACTTTGAGCTGCTTGCAGGTTTATGTTTAGAGTGCCTCAAGTGAATCAGGTGTGTTGGAGAAGGGACACATTGAAAACCTCCAGGACCGCAACTTTCTTAGGACCAAATGGAGTAGCCATGCTCTACATAATATCCCTCCTTTTCTCTTTCTCTTCTTTGTTGTTTCCTCTTTTCCCCTCATCTGTCCTCCTGTCTGTCCTCTGCTCTTCCACCAGGCCTGTAGATCCTGCTGAGACCTCCCATCATCCTCTTTGCAACAGTGAAAAGCATCGACTTCTCCTTCCCACATGACCCAGGCTTAGGAGAGGAGAAGAAGAAGCAAGATGTCTTCTCCCCACCATTAATCCAACAAGCAAATACACACACTGCCCATGGTACCACTGCTGTGTAGCACCATTCTGTTGTCTAGTTATTTCTTATCCAAATGATTTCTCACTTCTCCTCACTTTTCCTTTTCTCTGCTTCTCTCATCACATCTTTTTTCTTGACTCTTTGACCTTACTCTATCTTTACACTCCTTCCCATTATTTCAGCCACTCTTAATCAGGAGACTTTCACACTACTGTCATCCTGTTGAAACAATTTGATCATTAAAAAGTCATTTATTCTGTCAAAAACAATATGGATTCAGAGAACAACATATCATTATTATAAAGCCTGAGGAGGTCAATTCTGCTTTGGACAATGATGATTTTTAGACCTCCAGGTTTACACAGAGTCAGAAAGCTAAACCCTGTTATGGTTTAGAAAAAGTGAGAAAATCTGCTGAAATTTCTCTCTTCTAGCTTATGACATCATGCATTGTAAATCTGACCCAAAACATTATTCTGAAAATGTCTGTATACAGATGTGCATGTCAGTGGCTGCCACACTGGGGAGCGTGCAGTAGCTGCATCTGTACTCATCACAATGTTCTAGTTCACTAATTTACATCATTTGCACCTCCTGGAAGCCATTACTTCATCATAGACAAATATTTCTTTGCTTTGACAAGAGCATATAAGTGTACCTCAATGGCAGGGGTCCCCAACTAAATTGGCTAGAGCTCAAGTAACTCCATCAGCCTGGTGAGCCAGGGTCCTAACATGCAAAAACATCCAGACGATAATTCACTTTTCTGCCCTTTCATTAAACTTCTAAATTTGCAATAAAACATTTTTTAGCTTATTCTCTCAAGAAGTTCTTTCATTCATGTAGTGCAAATATATTTAAATGTACAAAACAACATTGAAGTATAAAGAAATGATTTACTTTTAACTGCTTTGAAGTGCAATATGTACATTAATGTACCACAAAAATGTGTTCACAGTTGAACCCTTTTTTGTAAATGTAAACTATTTGTTTTACAATCCTTAACAATAACAATTCAACATTTTTGTAATAATCTTGATTAAGTGCAAAAGCGTTATGTACATAAAGGCAAGGTAAACTGGAAAATACACACATCTCAATGTGAAAAATTTGCATGAGCACTGGCAGCTAACCTCTTAAATCTGCGTATGAATGGCATCAAAGCCATTCTCAGGCATACATGCACACGCTCATATGTAAGCTGTGAGCGGTACTTATACTTAATGATGTTAACAGTTGAGAAGGCTGATTCACATCTGTAGGTAGAACCAAACATTGTTAATGTGTACAATGCCACTTTGGAGAGTGAATGAAACTTCTTCTTTGGGACAGTCTGGAGCCAAAACATAACAGGATCAGAGGATTCACATTGCTCTCTCAACACTACATCAGCCTGCAAATCTAAAAGCTCCATTTGGAGGGACTGTGGATTTGCCCATTTGTATACATGTGCTGCCTCTTTTGAAAAACTGCCAACATTCTTCACTAAAAAGGGATTTTTAACAAAGATCAAGGGCTGGTTTCCCATATTAAAGCCATCAAAACGAGCCTTAAAGTTTTCAGCCAAGTTTTGGATAAAGTCAGAATGAGCAATGACATTGATCCCTTTAATCTCCTTCAATGAGGGAAAATGTGCACAGTCCTCCTCAAGATCCATCTTCAAAATGACCAGTTTCTTCTGAAAAGTCCGAACAGCAGCCACCAAGTCACACACTGAATTATCTTTTCCTTGAAGTTTCAGATTCAGGTCATTAAAGTGTCCTGTGATGTCAACCAGAAAGGCAAGTGTCTTGTATGTGTTTTCATAGCAGTGATGCCTAAAATATCCACTACAAATGTTTTACTCTTTTCATGATAGAATCTGACATATACCAAAAGTTGTGCATTGTCACTCACCTCAGTTGATTCATCAGCAGCTAATGCGATGCAGAGGGCACTTTGTATGGCGCTGTGGAGATGGGACTGCACATCTGCGGATAGCAGCTCGGCTCTTCTTCTTCTTGTTGTGGATGACAGGGGAATTTGGCGGACTTTTTGTTTAAGCTGCTGTCCCTCTTTTCCCTCCAATAGCGTTTCTGCCATCGCCTCCATACACTCTTTGACCATTTAAGAGTCACTAAAAGGCTTTTTGTGCTTGCCCAAAATCCATTGCACTCGTAGTGAACACTCGTATGCCCGTTGATGTGCTGTTAGGGTCCGTGTAATTACTCGTGTTGAACACTCGTACTGTCCTTTCACTTCTTGTATTTTCTGTACCCTCACTGCTGATCCTGGTGGGTAATTTGCATCAAAGGTTTTGTGTTTTGTCTCGTAGTGCCGCTTGATGTTGCCGCTTGTAACAAGAACAACAGACTCCATACAAATAATACACACTGGCCTTGTAGAACTTGCTGCTGGCACAATGAAAGCGTAAGCTTCAGTCCACTCATCTCGAAAGATGCGACTTTCAAAGTCCACTTTTCTAATTTTAGACAATTTCTCGTGGTAAAACCAAACACAACACACTGTTGTGACTGGTCTGAGCTCTGCCGGTGTAAGGACCCCCTATGTCTTCGCGCGCCCATTAAACAAAAACACTCGGTTTAAATAAAAAAAGAAAGAAAAGAAATTAACATAATATCTATATGTAGATCCTACATGAAGGTAAAAGGGGCTCGGGGTCTGGACCCGGACCCTGGTCTGCCAGTTGGGGACCCCTGTGCTATGGCCTAATGGTCATACTGGGAGATTGTAGCAATGAGGGGCACAAGCTAAAGTCCACTAAGAACATCTTTGAATAAGCATCTGCTGATTGCATCAACCTCCTCTACAAAATATTTTCATATTATTTACAAAAAATGACAATTTCTGCTTGTTGTTAAGTATTTAGAATATTTTCTACGGTTTTCAGCTTTGTGCATTTTCCTTCAACTATTCAGTATTAACATATTCATCCACATTGTTTTGTATTAGCAGCAAACCTTTCTAGTTATAAAGAGAGACAGCATAGCAATAGTAAACCTTTGTGAAGCCATATACAACACTTAAACTGTGCTGAGGTCATGCCACCAGTGTCCTTCACTGGTCTAATACCTAAGTGGGGGAAAACAGCATTGTCTCGGGAGATGGGAAGTTCAAACCCAGGAAAGAAACTCAATCTCAAGCCAAAAAGTAAATGAATTCCTAGGTGATAAAATGAACTACAAAAAATCAGATCAGGCAAATTCTGGCCAAACATATTATAATAAAACTAGTAACCAAACACAAGTATGACAAAAAAATCTGTTTATATTTGTCATACATCTGAAAATGTGCACCATTGTTGTCCTGCTAGAACACACTGACTGTTAATGATTTCTCTGTTTCTAGCCATGGCTCTGCTACAGAAATGTACCATAGCTTTATCATTTGCACCAGTGTAGTATGCATCTGCTTCTATGCATACACTTGCTGCTGGTGGTTTAGCAGAATGACTGCGGTTCTGCAGGTTAAATCCATCAAGAATGAGATGCAACATTTACTCTGGAAACCAGCAGAAGTGTTGGACAATTTGCTTGACTCTACAGTCATTGTGTGCAGAAGATGGACAACTCTGCGTGTGGTCCATTAAAACATGAAAGCTGCAAAAATACTACATATTGTTTGTAGGTGGAAAGTAAAGGACAAGTTTAAAACATCAGACAAGTACGGCAGACATAACTGCAAGCAGTAAACACAATTATTTCTGCTTTGTCTTCAGCAGTTAGTGACGTGGTTTCTTTCAGCAGAACATACTTGCATAATTCTGCCATCTTGTGGAAATGTCATGCTTCTGCCTGTACACACAATGATCCTTCAGACCTTCAGATACTGACAGTGGTCTGTAACGTAGTAAAAACATGTGCAGTTTCAGTAAAGTTCACATTCTACTATCAATCTATTGAACACATTGATTCTACTATTCAGAAACTCTGATGTCGTTTTTTCAAGCTGCTTCTGCTTTTGTTGTATTTGTTGTCATAAAGTGCAAAACTGTGTATCTTTATAGTATTGCTGTCAAAAGGAAGAAGAATTACTGTTACCTAAATATTTTATCCATCACTGTGGTATTTAATATTAATTAACTTGTGTGTGTTGTACGTTCTGTGGTCAATAAATGTAAACAAAAACAGTAAATTTAACAATGACTAAAGCAGTTTCATGTGAATTGAGGTATTGTTTCTAGTGCAGATGACGTGTTCACTAAGATCTTATCTAGTTGATGACTGTATTTGTGTTTAGGTTTGAGTTTTATCTCCTATCTGGTCTTTGTTCTTTTCTTGTAACAAGTCACAAGAAGTTGTGCAGGAAGAAAACAAAGGTTGTGGTTTTGGTAGATAGTTCAGCTTTTTTTTTTTATTGAGCTTATTATTAAAATCAGCACACTAACTTTTAATGTATCTGTTTTTAAGCTGGAATTTTTGCTATTTGTGGCTGCCTTTTACTACTTTTTAATGCTCTTTTGCAACATCTGTAATTCTATTAAAGTTTATGTAAAGCACTTTTCTATTTTTTTCTATTAATGATGGTATTATGTGAAAGAGGCTATGCCTGCATTTACTTCAGTGTTTTGCTGAAACCACAAAGCGGTGTCTGCTGAACATGGGACATGAGACCAGACTTACTTAAAGATTGTGTGCACTTCGAGCAAGTACAGCATCCATTATAGCTCACACATTGGATAAACATAAATCATTTTAGCAGAATAGTCTGCCTCCTCACCTTTTAGCTTGTGCGTCCTATAAAAATGAAAAAAACCTATATGCATGAAAGTAATAGTACCAATTCTAATATGCAAAAATTTACTTCAGTTTGGATTACCAGTTGTCTCAAGTTTTAATAAGTAATGAACAAACAAAATGATCCAAATGCTTAAAACAAAACCTTCACCCCTGTAGCCTTCTGTAAACGATATGCAAATTCAATAATCAATGATAGTTATAGAAAATCTCATTTAGAAAATCAAATCTGCAATTTCTTAGCTTTATGAAACAAAAATTCCCAAAAAAATACTTGTGTTTTTCTTTTGAAATACACACAAAACTTGTTCATCAAACATTACAACTTAAAATGCTGGACCAGCAAAGCAAAAGTACAGGGCTTCAATATGTCACTTTCTCCCTGTTTGTTTTATTTGATACACTGTATAAACCATAGACATCATATATACGTAGACACTGCATTGTATCACGCTGCCTATACGAGCTTGGATGGGTCTCCCATGCGCCTCCAATACATTTATTTGTAAGGTGTCGGCCCAACAACGACAATAATTTAACTAATTTTTCCCTGAAGTGTCTCACAGTTTGGTTTGTTACAAGGAGCAGGGATATTGTTATGATACAGATCACTGTAAAACATTCAAAACAACGTGCTTTTATGCTAAAATATTTTTTTTAAATGCTATTTAACTAGGACATAAGGTAGCGGAAACATAAAAAAAAAATGTATAAAGGAATTTGATACTAACATATTTGAATGTTTATTGATGCATTTGGATTTATCTATTTTTATCTAATCAAATAAATAATTATTAAATCTTGTGATATGTAATTCTACACGATCTGTGTTCAATATTTCGCCGGTGATTGCAACAATATGCTGAACAAAATACAGGAATAGTTGCTGGCTTTCTCTCGACTACGTCTGACTCTTTCTTTTATTTGTACATTTATTATCAGACTTTGTATTTAAGTTGTACAAAGTCTGAAAATAAAGTATTGTATCAAAACTCTGCAATTCATAAGTTACCCAGAAAAACACTCAAAGAGCTCAAACCTCTGCTAAGGCCTTTAAAAAGTTCCCAGATTTCATGAAAATCTGGCTTAAACTTTTTAAGGTATCTTGAACACAAATACACAAACAAATACAGCTGGTAAAAACATAACCTCCTTGCGGGAGGTAATTATGCTACCATGTCAAACTCTCTTTGTTAATCAATAATATATTTTTCCATAAATACCTCATAGGAGTAAAATTTATCATTTGCATTTAGTAGATTATTCCCTGTGTTAACATTATTTATAAAAGTGTTAGAAAAGTGTTTTGTTTGTGTGTAAGATATTTGCAATGTTCCACAGAAAACAGTTATGTAGGAAAACTATGTTGATTCTGTAGCAAGACTTGAAGAGACCCTACCAATACAGCGGTGACGCTAGTTCACTCTCCAGTGCACAATGAGCCGTCTATGTGTATATGATGTCAATGGTATTAACCCATTGTCTAACCCATTGTTGTTCATCAGCCTAACCCATGAACAACATGGGTTAGGCTCGAACCCCGAAGAGTTTTGTCAGCACCCAGACTGATTTCAACAGGGATAAAGAGGAGAGCAACAATAAAAAATACAAATGCACAGCTACTTTGACAGATGACAATAATACTTACCACTCAATGAAAACTTACCATTCATACAGTTCACCTGTTGAAGACATCCCCAGCTAGAGTCATCATTTCAACAGGATCTCGATCTGAGTAGTGAGGGATGTGAAGAGTCTGATGCAGAAAGTTTAATGGATGTGACTGTGGATGGTGACAATGAAGATGGTTTTGAGTTGAGTGGTGAGCGAGCATCAATGATGAGGATCAGAGCATCAGTGATGTTGAAGATGAAGCAGAAAATATCTCACCAGAAAGGAAAAGTGGTAGCACTTTACATTACAGATCGGTAATTATATGGTAATTATGTGGTAATTTCATAGAAACAAAGAAGAAATTACTTGGTAATTACAGATAATACGCAGCAATTACTACTAGAAATAACCAGGTAATATCCCAGTAACAACACAGGATAGACTAAATATAATAGTGTGGCATTTCATGGAAACGGAGAAGAAATTACTCAGTAATTACAGGAAAAACCCCATAATTATTAGTGGAAATATCCAGGTAATATCCTAGTAGTAATACTGGAAACGTCATGGTGACAAGAGACTTGAGTTGATGTTAAATTGGTAATAAGGTGCCAGTTACCCAAAGCAATAGGAGGGTAACATATTTCACAAGAATGTGAAACTATGTGGTATTGTATTAATATTGTGTATTTACTTAGTAGCTGCCCGGAAATGTCATCAAATATCTATATATGCTTAAAGAAAATAATAATTTTGAAATAATAGCATTATTACCAAATTATAAGAGGTTGGTTTCTATGTAATAACCACAAACCAAGGCTGTAAAAATATGTATTTATTGTTTCCATTTTATTTCATAGTAACAGTACATTACAGCAGCGACAAAAACCAGGAAACAACATCAGTAGTTTCAAAGTAATAACCACAAATCAGTGCTGTAAAGTAAAGCATGACTTGTTTCCAAGTTATTACATGGTAATGTTACATTACAGCAGACATCCTTATTTAAAAACAATAACCGGGAAACATCAGTAGTTTCTACGTAATAACCATGAATCAGTGCTGTAAAGTAAAGCATGACTTGTTTCCATGTTATTACATGGTAATGTTACATTACAGCAAGCATCCTCATTTAAAAACCATCCATCAGTTCAGAAAATCCTGCGTTACAAGTATAAATCCATACAGCACGAGTATGACCTTTGGCATATTGTGAAAAATGTCAAAAAACGCCTGCTGAAGTGCTACAGTGAGGAGCTGTTTGAGTGGATCAGAATGATTACAAATCATCTCTGGTTTTGTACCACGACATATGAGGGAAATGTGACTAAGTTGAAAGAGTGGACCTCAGTCCTGCATCACATCACCAATGTGCATCACTGGGTGTCTAGAGAGACATTGACCACCTCACCTCACCTGAAAAACCACCTCATGAGAGGGTAAAAAATCTTTAGTGATGATTGAGACCTTATTTCTAAATGTAGGTGTTTCCATTAGCATTTTCTTTTTTTTATATTGCAATATTGCGCAATTCCAGGTGTTAGTTAGCCCATTAGCCCGCTAGCTTTGTTAGCATCTGCAGCAATGGTTAAATGTGTCACTCAGTGCTGTGAGCTGAAATGTGCGAGCTTTGTAAACTGTTTTCAGTTCAGTTAAGTTGGAGTGACTTTGATAGACTTTTAGAGGGGCAAACTTATTAAGACTGTTCAAATGTTTCACAAAGGCCGGTGAAATGTCCCTTGTGTTGTTTCTGTGAGGCAAGAAGAATCCTAGGTCCAGAGCCAAACCCACGAGTTGGTCTTCATCCACAGAGGTCTTTTCTCATTCTTCGCTCATCACCAACTCAACGCCCTGATGATCCACCTGACTGCTCAAAAAGTTAAGTTAGCAACTACTACATGTGCTCTGTTTACATTTAGACCATAACTGCTTATGCAGTGGCCCTTTTGGTGATTATTGTAATTTTTTTAGTTGTTTGAAATAAGTGATTTATTTATTTATATTTTAAATTGTGTTTCTGAAGGCCATAGATTTTATTTATTCAAATCTTGTATATTTTCTTTTTATGTGTTTAATTACATTTTACTATGATTTTCATATGTACATTATGCTGGAGTTAATGATAATCATATTCATTGCAATGATGCTCCTATTAATTTATTTTTCTACCCACTTAGTCCATTTCTGGGTCTTGGGAAAGCTGGAGCCTATCCCAGCAATTAGCAGGCAAGAGGCAGGGTACACCCTACACAGGTCTTCAGTCTATTGTAAGGCCAACATAGAAAGACAGACCCAGAGACAAACAACCATTTACACTCACATTCACTCCTAGGGACAATTTAGAGTTATCAATTAACTTAACTTACATGTCCTTGGATGGTAGGAAGAAGCTGGAGTATGTGCAGAGCGCCCATGCAAACATGGGTATAACATACAATGTTTCATTCTTTGGAAAATGTATGCATAAAGTTGAGACATCAACTTTTATTTAAATACATACACTTTTCAAACCATCAGTCATTATGGAAAATGTGAAAGACATAAACACAAACCAAGTGGCCAGGGCTCTTCCAACTGTGTTGTATAACCTGTAAATTGCAAATACCCCAGAGTTAGGTGGGACTGGTGCTATACCTGGATAAGGGTTGTCCGTTTTTAATGTAATCTTAATGACAGCAAGGCTGTTGTTCAGGAAGTTGCCAGTTATGTAATCCTTGTTTTTGTTCTTGTTGCTATTGCAGTTTGTTGGAGGGCAACTTGTTGCACCTCGGATAAGAAGATGCTGAGGGTTGGAGAACTGTTTGAAGTTCAAATTTGCCACAGAATGATGAAGGACTGCTGCTCAATACAAAGATATTTTAGACTGCAAGTACCAGTAAGCGTGACCATTGGCGGCCAAACCCCACAGTGAGATAACTATGCAGATACATTAACAAGCATATCATCAGACTTTCTTGTTCACCCAGTCACAAGAATACAAGTTCAAGTTTTTGGAAATCCTGAATATTACATAGAAACTACTGATGTTGTTTCCTGGTTATTGTTTTTAAAAGGGCCGACACCTTACAAATAAATGTATTGGAGGCGCATGGGAGACCCATCCAAGCTCGTATAGGCAGCGTGATACAATGCAGTGTCTACGTATATATGATGTCTATGGTTTATACAGTGTATCAAATAAAACAAACAGGGAGAAAGTGACATATTGAAGCCCTGTACTTTTGCTTTGCTGGTCCAGCATTTTAAGTTGTAATGTTTGATGAACAAGTTTTGTGTGTATTTCAAAAGAAAAACACAAGTATTTTTTTGGGAATTTTTGTTTCATAAAGCTAAGAAATTGCAGATTTGATTTTCTAAATGAGATTTTCTATAACTATCATTGATTATTGAATTTGCATATCGTTTACAGAAGGCTACAGGGGTGAAGGTTTTGTTTTAAGCATTTGGATCATTTTGTTTGTTCATTACTTATTAAAACTTGAGACAACTGGTAATCCAAACTGAAGTAAATTTTTGCATATTAGAATTGGTACTATTACTTTCATGCATATAGGTTTTTTTCATTTTTATAGGACGCACAAGCTAAAAGGTGAGGAGGCAGACTATTCTGCTAAAATGATTTATGTTTATCCAATGTGTGAGCTATAATGGATGCTGTACTTGCTCGAAGTGCACACAATCTTTAAGTAAGTCTGGTCTCATGTCCCATGTTCAGCAGACACCGCTTTGTGGTTTCAGCAAAACACTGAAGTAAATGCAGGCATAGCCTCTTTCACATAATACCATCATTAATAGAAAAAAATAGAAAAGTGCTTTACATAAACTTTAATAGAATTACAGATGTTGCAAAAGAGCATTAAAAAGTAGTAAAAGGCAGCCACAAATAGCAAAAATTCCAGCTTAAAAACAGATACATTAAAAGTTAGTGTGCTGATTTTAATAATAAGCTCAATAAAAAAAAAAAGCTGAACTATCTACCAAAACCACAACCTTTGTTTTCTTCCTGCACAACTTCTTGTGACTTGTTACAAGAAAAGAACAAAGACCAGATAGGAGATAAAACTCAAACCTAAACACAAATACAGTCATCAACTAGATAAGATCTTAGTGAACACGTCATCTGCACTAGAAACAATACCTCAATTCACATGAAACTGCTTTAGTCATTGTTAAATTTACTGTTTTTGTTTACATTTATTGACCACAGAACGTACAACACACACAAGTTAATTAATATTAAATACCACAGTGATGGATAAAATATTTAGGTAACAGTAATTCTTCTTCCTTTTGACAGCAATACTATAAAGATACACAATTTTGCACTTTATGACAACAAATACAACAAAAGCAGAAGCAGCTTGAAAAAACGACATCAGAGTTTCTGAATAGTAGAATCAATGTGTTCAATAGATTGATAGTAGAATGTGAACTTTACTGAAACTGCACATGTTTTTACTACTTTACAGACCACTGTCAGTATCTGAAGGTCTGAAGGATCATTGTGTGTACAGGCAGAAGCATGACATTTCCACAAGATGGCAGAATTATGCAAGTATGTTCTGCTGAAAGAAACCACGTCACTAACTGCTGAAGACAAAGCAGAAATAATTGTGTTTACTGCTTGCAGTTATGTCTGCCGTACTTGTCTGATGTTTTAAACTTGTCCTTTACTTTCCACCTACAAACAATATGTAGTATTTTTGCAGCTTTCATGTTTTAATGGACCACACGCAGAGTTGTCCATCTTCTGCACACAATGACTGTAGAGTCAAGCAAATTGTCCAACACTTCTGCTGGTTTCCAGAGTAAATGTTGCATCTCATTCTTGATGGATTTAACCTGCAGAACCGCAGTCATTCTGCTAAACCACCAGCAGCAAGTGTATGCATAGAAGCAGATGCATACTACACTGGTGCAAATGATAAAGCTATGGTACATTTCTGTAGCAGAGCCATGGCTAGAAACAGAGAAATCATTAACAGTCAGTGTGTTCTAGCAGGACAACAATGGATAACTCGGATTTTACTTTCATATTTGGTTTGAGATTGAGTTTTTTTCCTGGGTTTGAACTTCCCATGTCCTGAGACAATGCTGTTTCCCCCCACTTAGGTATTAGACCAGTGAAGGACACTGGTGGCATGACCTCAGCACAGTTTAAGTGTTGTATATGGCTTCACAAAGGTTTATTGAGAGGTTGTTTCTCTTTATTACTAGAAACGTTTGCCGCTATTGCATAACAATGCAGATGAATATGTTAATACTGAATAAATACTAAAGTGCACAAAGCTGAAAACCATAGAAAATATTCTAAATACTTAACAACAAGCAGAAATCGTCTTTTTTTTTTTGTGTAAACAATATGAGAATATTTTATAAAGGAGGTTGGTGCAATCAGCAGATACTTATTGAAGATTTTCTTAGTGGACTTTAACTTGTGTTTGGGTCAGATTTACAATGTGTGATGTCATATGCTAGAAGGGAGAAATTTCAGCCGATTTTCTCATTTTTTCTAAACCATAACAGGGTTTAGCTTTCTGACTCTGTGTAAACCTGGAGGTCTAAAAAATCATTATTGTCCAAAGCAGAATTGACCTCCTCAGGCTTTATAATGATATGATGTTCTCTGAATCCGTATTGTTTTAGACAGAATAAATGAGTTTTTAATGATCAAATTGTTTCAACAGGATGACAGTAGTGTGAAAGTCTCCTGATTAACAGTGGATGAAACATGGGAAGGAGAGTAAAGATAGAGAGTAAGGTGAAATAGTCAAGAAAAAAGATGTGACAAGAGTAGCAAAGAAACAGAAAAGTGAGAAATAATTTAGATAAGAAGAAATAACTAGACAATAGAGTGGTGCTACACAGCAGTGGTACCATGGGCAGTGTGTGTATTTGCTTGTTGGATTGGTGGTGGTGAGAACACATCTTGCTTCTTCTTCTCCTCTCCTAAGCCTGGGTCATGTGAAAAGGATAAGTCGATGTTTTTCACTGTTGCAAAGAGGATGATGGGAGGTCTCAGCAGGATCTACAGGCCTGGTGGAAGAGCAGAGGACAGACAGGAGGACAGATGAGGGGAAAAGAGGAAATAACAAATGATTGAAGAGAAAGAGAAAAGGAGGGATATTATGTAGAGCATTGCTACTCCATTTGGTCCTACGAGAGCCGCGGTCCTGGAGGTTTTCAATGTGTCCCTGCTCCAACACACCTGATTCACTGGAGACACTCTAAACATAAACCTACAAGCAGCTGACAATGGTGGTGTCACAGGGTGGTTTGAGTCTTTCTTTTATTGTTTTTATTTGTGGCATGTTTATTTATTTGACTGTTTTTATGCTATTGCATGTTTGGTTTTATCCTTATTTTTATGCATGGTTATTTGACCCTGCCTCCCAGTGTTGAGATTGACTGCAGGTGTGTGGACATTGACAGAGGGCTCAGAAACCCAGTGACTGTTGAGCGGCTCGTAAATCAACGAATGGGCAGCTGACAGGGGAGGATTTTGTTTTCCCCACTGGCTTATTGGTGGAGATACGAGGTTGAGACAGCGGTGTCTTGGAGTACAGCTGGGGTGGCGTAAGCTGACAGCGAATGGAGTGGTTCGGAATTCAGATGAAGTGGCGTGACCTGACAGTGAACAAGGCGGTTTAGAGCCCAGTCGGACCAGTGTGATCTGGCATCAAACGAGGCGGTGAATCGGGTGCAAAGGAAGCAGGTGGCACGTCGGAACAGGAAGTGGTGACGGCGGTAACGAAACACTTTACGTCGCGGATGGCCAGGGGAGACGACCCTGCCCAGTTATGTAAGTGAGCGACTTCCCTGTAACATATCACCGGATAGAGTGGAATACTACTGTCACGTTTTTACGTGCAGGACCGCGAGATAAAGGTTTTCCCACGTAGTCGGGCCTGGCCGTCAGCAGAGGAAAAGCCACCCTCGATTGCAGTGACATCAGTCAGCCAAGACTGGTTTTAACCTGTAACAGGAACTTGGGAGTTTTATGGACATTTCTCTTGGTTTTATCCTTTTTTCTGACTTTTATTGATTGTGTCATCAACCCCAAATTATAAAAAAATTAAATCGGGTTGAATTTACTGGTTCATCTCCCTGGTGTTGTACTGGTGTTCTCTACTCAGTCCATCTTTTAGCTTGGCGATATTTTAAGTAGTGTGGCTCAGCCTGGTCACAGTGGCACTGCAGCAACCGGCTTGTCTGAACTGCCAGACAAAACAGCTTTTACAAGAGGAAACAGGAGCTGCTTTGTCTTTATTTAGCTTAAGAATGGCTGGAAACTGGTAGAGCATCTGAGACAAAGAATCTCTACTGAATGGATGAATGGTAAGCTGTACTAGCCACAAAGGCCAGGGATGTTCATATTCTGAGTTTCCAGAACATGTAGTTGATATGTCTTGAATGTAGGATGTTCACGTAAAATAATGTGATGGTGATGCCTTCATCTCAAAAAATTTACTGAAACTAAATCTCGCAACAGTGGTGGGCAAACCACAATGTAAACTGTCAAGGCATCATGAACTTGTCATGTGTTAGCTGTGGTTTTGGTCTTATTATGGCTAAAGCTGAAGAGGATGATGAGGAGGACTGGGAAGATAGAAGATAGAGGAACAAGGAAATTTAGGGCCCCATTCATGCTTCTTCATCTTGTTAAAGAACAGCTTGTTATGAAATAAGGTCTTAAACACTGAAAAGCCGTACATCTGCATTTAAAGTTCAGACTGGGTCAAATTAAGTCCACCTGTTCCAGTTCCAGTTCCAGTCCTGTACCATAAAAAAGCCAAATATTCCCAACATTATGTGTGTATGATGGATTCAGAGTCAAATCCACCATATTGATCTCCTGGGACACAGTGGCACTGTGTTCCCTTCCTGTGATGACAGCATGATGAACACAAAGACAATAACAGTATATTATTAACCATAAAAGATCAACACAATTATACATAATATTACCAAAGAAAATAAGAAGAAATCAAAACATTATGGAATGTAAAGTACAATGGAAAAGTAAAAGTGATGAGGATTAAAACTTCAAATGCTGATTTTATCTAATTGGCCACTGCAGGGCTTTGGTCAGAAAGCACGTGAGTCATCAATGGAGTTTATGAGGTTTGCTGTTCAACGATGTAGATACAGCAATGCCTTCCGTTTACCAAGCAGCTTCTGAAATATATAACAAAACAAACCAAATTTACTGGTTGTATATTGGGATAATTAAACAGTCTTCTGATGAAACTTTTCAGTATAAATAAAATATCAGTATCAAGCGAATAATAATAATCAGTGCTGTGACAGAATCATGATATGCACATGTAGACTTAAAAAGACAAGTTGAAATCAGACCAACTCAGTTAGTTCAACAGTGCTAATTCCCGATCATGCTAACAAACAAAAACGGACATTTTAAAGGGAGTAATCACATACAGGAGTGAGTCAACATTTGCAGAAAGGTCATTTACATCTACACTATCATTCAGCACGACTATAAACATGATTCACATCGTCAGTGATGGCTGTGATGTCGCGAACATACCGAAGGCAAAACGTGAAGGAAAGGAAGAGGAACTACATGAACCGCCTTCAAAATAAAACACTTACTTCAAAATAAAAGCATGGATATCGGAACATTAATAGAAACTTGAAGAATTCACAACAGCCGCCCCCACATTCACTTGTGAATGTATAAGACCAGGGATTCTTCAAGTGTCTTTGATGTCATCCAGAAGTTTGGGAAGCTCGATGAGTCGTGCAACTTGTCTTGTGTATATTTTGTCTTTGATCTCAACTGCTGCTGTTCTGATACATCCATCCGGTCCTGCGACGGCTTAACGACTCTCCCAACAGGTCACTGAGCTCTTGGCAGCGAAAGGTCAATGATTAGCACAACAGCATCCTCTGTGATGTTCCCTGATGGCCTCTGCCACTTCTGCCGTATCTGGAGATCAGACAAGCAGTTCCTCGCAAAGTGAAGCCAAAACTGGTCCACTAACATTTAACAGTGTCTTGCAGTGTGCCCATACCGACTGGTGCGTGAACCACTTGAGCAGAGCCACATCCCGCCGCCCCATCAGGAGGATGTTTGGAGTGATGGGGTCCAGGTTGGCTACTTCAGCTGACACGTATCCCAGGGCTTAGAGTTCAAGATGTACAGGACATCTGTCGTGTACAGGACATCTTCCGAAACTGACTGACTGCCCACAGCAACTTGGAGGCCAGATTTGATACAGCGTTTCTCTCTCTCTCCCATGCGCCACCAAAATGTGGAGCGTTTGGTGGGTTGAACTTAAAGTCAATCTGGTACTCTGTCAGTTGTTGTTTTAGTTGGGGTCCCATGGCTGCAAAGGCCTCCCTTAGCTCTAGTTCAGCCCCACGGAAGTTGGTACCACAGTCTGACAGCATCTCCTGTGGTCGACTTCGTCTGGAAATGAAACGGCAAAGGGCAGGGAGGAAGGCATCTACATCCATTTAGTTCAGAAGCTCGATGTGCACTGCTCATGTAGTCAGACACTTGAAGATCACACACCAGCATTTTTTCTGTCCTCCTACCTATCTTCTATTGGTAGGGCCCAAAACAGTACCAGTTGAATAGAATGCTGGACAGAGGAGTTGGAGGCGTTGCGGAGGTAAATCTGCCCTCTGTGGTACTGTTGGCTGGGCTCTCCACCACTGACAAGTGAAGCAGTTGAGTTGGTGGTATCTGATGGCCTGTCATCCACGCATTACCCAATACTGTCCCCGCAACTCACCAGAGACCCGTTCTGTCCCTGGGTGCAGCAAATGTTCATCCATGTCCTGAATGAGGAGTTTAACCACTAGGGTTCCATGGATCAAGCACAATAGGGTGGATCTCTCCAACACTTGGGTTCTGTAATCTATGCAGTCTTCCCCCCACCCGAATTAGGCATGGCGCCAGGCTGAGTAGAGGGCTGTGATTTGGCATGGGTTTCTGTGCATTAAGGGCAGCAATTTCCTCTGGGAAGCTATGCGCTTGACAGCCTCTCAGCAGCAAGAGCTCTGCTTCTCGATTGCTGATAAGCTGGTTGTGTGCTAGATCCGTTGCTTCCGCTACAAAAGCTTGCCGCGTTGCTTCCACCAGGTCCTTCCATGAGCAATGCTTGGTAGCATCAGGGATGTTATTGTTGTCCACCGCTGTGAAGCAGCAGACGGTAATGCCCTTCAATTCAGAGGAGCACACTATTGAGGTTGGCTCAGGTTTCTTTGGCCAGTGTTCTGAACGCTGTTTAAGGAGTGCAGGCCCTTGACTCCAGCGACTGGGTCTTGCTAACTCCAACAATGATTTTCTCCTTGTTATGTCATCTGCTGGATTGTTTGGGCTGTCAATGTATCGCCAAGCCTGTCGATCGGTTAGCTCTTGAATCTCCGATACATGAGTTCCAACAAACACTTTGTAGCGACAGGAATCTGAAGCCATTCCAAGACTGTGGTGGAGTCAGACCAATGTACTGTTTGTCAGATGGGGAGCATCATTTCAGTCTCAGAGTTCCAGGCGGGTAAAGGACTGTTGTCGTTTAGGAGCGACCCTGAACGTAGCCATCACAAAAGAGGTGTGGATGGTATTTTCCGTATCAACCGTAAGATAGGCTACTGCTCCGTATGCTTGCTCTGAAGCATCACAAAAGATATGGAGATCGCACTTTGCCTCTGTGTAGTTGGCTGAAGATGGCAAATAACACTGGGGAATAGACACACTTTAAAGATATTCCAGCCCACTCACCCAGGTTTGCCCGGCTTCGCGAAGGGCAAGAGGTAGGTCAGAATCATCCCAGCCCCTCTGCTTGGACCAAAGCTGCTGTATTTACACCTTTGCTCGAGTTGTGAATGGCACCATTAACCCTAGTGGATCATATTGGCTAGCTAACACCTGATAGGCTGTCCTCATCATTTATGTTAAGTACTCGATTATCCGATACTGATAACCAAGCATATCTGAAGTGCAGCTCCATCGCAGGCCTAAGGTGAGTTTGGATGGGTCTGTACAGGTCTGGCTCAATCATGTCTGTAGTCGAAAATCTAGCATCCGTAGGGAGATGTTCTACCACCGTTGGTTAATTACTGGCCCACTGCCTGAGATCAAATCCTCCTTCTGCTAGTAGGGTGTGCAGTTCATCAACCCTCTGCCTGGCTGAAGATACGTCAAGAAAGCTTTCAAGACAATTGTCAATGTAGAAGCTCTGTTGTACTGACTGCAGTATTTCTTGATGGGTGCCTTAGTAGCTACGAGCATGCTGCTGCAGAGCAAAGATAGTGCAGCATGGACTGCTGGTTGTGCCAAATGGTAGCACCTGCCATTCGTACACATCTGGCGGGTCTTCACAGCGCATGTCCCTCCAGATGAACCGAAGAAGTAAAATACATTCTGCTTAACCCTTTTCTCACCAGTGATAGCCTTGAAGGTTGAAGTCTATACAAAATAGAAGATTTACATACCGTAACCCCAGAATCCATGAGTATAGGCGCAGCCCTTTAGGCACTGGGCCTCACTGGTTCCTAAACCAAGTGAAGAATAGCTTGTACTTGGAAGCCGATTGTAGGGCTCTGTCCAATTTATACTCGAGGTTGAGACATGGCCCACCCAGTAGATGGGCACGGACTAAAGTTTTTAGTGCTATGCGCATGCACACAGAGGGATAACTTCACTAGCGGTAGCCTAAAGGACTCCACCTATACTCATATAATGTAGAGTTACAGTACTAAACCAACAACATATTTTGACAATATGGTTGAAAGTACAGAATGTCAGCTACGTATCGCTCAAGAGAAAGGTGGAGTCCTCTTCCCTCTCAGAGACACACATTCACCAAAACTCATAATTCTTTGCCACGTAGTTATCAGGAAAAAGAAAATGAACATGTGTAGCACGCATAAAAAGGGGAAGAGGGGCTGTGTCCCCCTTAAGCTTCCCCTATAAGGACACCCCTGGTCAGAGCACCTCAGCAGGCCAAGCAACACAGGATAATTAGACAGGTTAAAAAGGTTTATTGTCTCCTGCGTATTACAAAACGTAGTCCGTAGCTGCCACCTGCAGTGGTTCTGGGCTTTAATCACAGACTGGTAAAAACACAAAACGCTAATAACAGAAAGTGAAACACTAAAACCACATGCAATAAAACCAGTAAAATACAACCCAATCTAAAACTATACCCGACCACCAGGCAGGTGGAGCAACTCTGTACGACAGGAGACCACTAAAAGGGAACAGATAAAAATAGTTAAAAATGCAAAAATCACTAAAAACAAATGTGCAATAAAACAGACCTCCCAAGAGCAGCCAGGGTGAGTGGCTCTTATTTAATGGTCTTATCAAGGACCCAAAGTAAATGTCAGTATTACAATTACCAATGAAACTTTATACGTTACCACTCTTTGTCACTTCCACCCTGCTTGCTCTCAGGTCCCCCTTCCAAGTAAGCAGGACTGTCTTTTATAGTGTCACTGGTCCTGATCACCAATTGGCTGCAGTTGTGACCAGGCTCAGCAGAGAGGCAGAGCAGCTCAGCCCAGGTGCCTACACATGTTCTATTTAAATCAATAGAACAAGAAAAGAAAAGGAGGAAAGAGAGCTAAACGACAGAAAAAAACATGACTGAGATTGTCGGATGTCTTGCAGTTGATTTATTCTACAGTCAAACACAAACTGACAGACCTAAGATGAAATAATTAAGACTTCCTCATCTTTTAGGCCTGAAGTCAAACATTCCCTTTCACTTTTCCTTTCACCTATCAAAGCTTGTCTCATTCCTCTTTGTCTCCCTCTTTTCAGTTACTACCACCACTCTACTCCACTGCACAAAGCCTCCGACAGACATCAAGCATGACCAGGGACTGAGTTTTAAAGAATAGAAGCAAGATCAAGAAGACATTTTTCTGTGACTGTGTTGGGTAAAGCTTGTTCTATCCTCCATAAGAAGTGAGAACTTTGTTCTTGCTCTCAAGACTGCAAGAACAAGAAAATAAACTCAGGTCTGGTCCATCCATCATCCACAAGAAGCTCCGTCTGCAATGAGCGATATCTGCATTTATGTGCAAGGAACCCGGTTATCTCACATTTAACAAGAAATTTAATCCACGGCAGGGAGGGGTTTGCATGCGGCTGCATCTGTGCCTTTAAATGCTGCATGTTGTAAAAATATTTGTACTTTCCTACCACCTTGATCAGCTGTTTTATCAGAACAATCCATTTTACCCGCATGAGCAAAAACGCGAAAGCGGCAACTGTTCGCTTCATGTTTTTGTGTGTTCACCACGCCCACCTCAAATGTCCGACCAATCACACGATACTTCTTGGAGCCCCACAAGAAAAAAGTTCTGCAAGCCTCATGTGACGAGAAACTGTCTTCAACCACGTCCGCGGGGAACAAAATGTTGTCCTTTTCTACTTAGGGCCTCGAGAGGCAGAAAAATGTTCTCCCTTCTCATGGAGTATGTACAAGCTTTCGTGTGATGGAACTTACGGACATAGATCATCAGGAGAATTACAAGCTGGGTGAGAAAGTTGATGTGGTGGGAAGGGGCTCCACTGCAGGGCTTCCTGTGACTATCACAGCTGCACACCTCAACTTTTAGCTCTGTGCTGTTGGACAAAGGGGGGAACCCCGAGTCAGTGATGATCAGTGGCAGCTGGTAGTTGCCTTTCTTCAGACTGTGCAGAAGCATGATTTGGGAGTGTGTGTCTAAAGGGATGAGAGAAAGAGAAAAGAGATTAACTGGTTGCATGAATAGTAATAACTGTAGGCTGACTCACTGCTTTCTGAAAACCCAGGACTGGAAAATAACGTGGAGACTTTTGCAAAGAAAGCTTCTGTTTAACCTGAACTATGCAGAACTAAAGGTGAGAAGAAGAAAACAGAAAACAGTGTTTACAAAGAAAACACACATCCATGATGTGGGTAATACAAGTCCATGTCACTGGAAGGTGACTTTTTCTCTGCTGGTCAGATCCGTCTCCTCCAGCAGAGGTGATTGAGAACCATCTGTCTCTCCCTCTCTCGATGTGTCATGTGCATGAGTTGCAGTATTTACTTAAACACATAAGAACAGGAGCTTTGTTACCCAACTCTGCTACAGGAAATGAGCCGAACAAAAAAAAGAACTGTGGCCAATGCTGAATGATGGCTACATGGATAAATATAGATTTATTGTCGATCCGGAGATGAGGTATAAAAATGGTAAAAAAAAAAAAAAAAAAAAAAGATAAAGGAGCTGGGGTTGCAATGTTCCTTAAAATAACAAAATGCCTTGTTAACTCAAAACAGCCAGAAAAGGAAAACAGAAAAATAGGCCTTCCAAGCTCGATATTTACAAACAAAAGCAGCACCATCAACTGTCTAATGTGAAAAATACAAACAAATAAGATTTAATTCTATACGAATAACCTGCTTCAACTTCACACTAACTGTTTGAAACTGGTTTAGGTCTTATCTGACGGACACAGAAGTTTTATAAGCATTGATGGATCAGCTTCCAGGAAATACAAGATGATGTACGGCGTTCCCCAAGGCTCAATTTTAGGCCCAATCTCTACATGCTGCCCTTGGGGATGTCGTCAGGAGACACAGCATTCACTTCCATAGTTGTGCCGATACTACACAGCTTTACATTGCTGTGTCTCCTGATGACACTCACCGTATTGATGAGCTTGTTGATTGTATTTTAGATATCAGGACATGGATGACAGAAAACTTCCTTCAGCTCAACTAGGACAAAACTGAAGTTTTAGTCATCGGTCCTAAAGCACACAGAGAGGAACACGATTTAAAACTTAAATCATACTCTTTTAATCACTCTGAAGAAGTAAAGAACCTCAGAATTATCTTTGATTATATATCTTTGATTATATCTTTGATTATTCACACATTAAAAACATAAGGACAAGGTTCTTCCCCTTCAGAAACATTACAAGAGTATGACAGTTTCTATCTCAGGCCAATGCAGAGACACTGATCCACGTTTTTATCACATGTAGAAGATCTGATCACGATGCTCTTCCTTCTGGTCTTCCTAAAGACTGCAGCTTTTACTCAACTGCTTGCCTACTGACGAAGACCAGAAAGAGAGCTCATATTACACCAGTGTTAAAATCTCTACATTGGCTTCCTGTGTTCTTTCAAATTATTTTAAAATACTCATTTTAGTTTTTAAAGCTCCAAAAGGTCTTACGGTGTGTTCATACCAAACATGCTTTGACCATCCAAAACGCTCAAAACGCTGAACGCTCGACGCTGGTCACTAAACTGCCACTTTTGTGTCGCCCAAAATGCTCCTGCCGTGTTTGCCGCTTGTCTGGAGCGAGTGGCAAACGCGGCTGAAAAGAGAGGGGGAAAGGCGGAGCTTCCCTTCCGGTCAGTTTGAATGATGGCGGTGCAGTGGAGAGATGGCATGGGTTTATTTAATAAATAAGGCTAGAGAACGGCATCGTAGAGCAGTGATAGTCACTGTTAATGCAAGAGCCGCACTCAGCAGAGAGACGCCACCCCAAACAAAGCGTTGCCAGGCTACGTGTCCTGCTACATTGCCAAATCAGTAACATTCAGCTTTTTAGCAAGGAATGGTTATCCTAAATATTGCATCGAGTAACCGCATTCTTATGCAACAGTATATGGTGAAAATACAGTTACGCCTTCGGAATGTGGGTGTTTCTTTTTCAATATATATGGAGCTATCGACGGAGCAGCTCTTTGGCGGAATTCGGTGCAGCTGAAATCAGCCAAAACTGGCAACTCTTAACATGGTCTGGCCGTTACGACAGCAAAGTTTCTGCAAGCAGCCTGCAGCTCTTGTTTGCACCGTTGAGGATCATTATGGCTTGTTGAGATAGCATTTTCAGAAAGCCAGTGGCTGCTTCACGAGCCGCAAGTGAGTGTCTGAGTTCAATCATCAATCAATCAATCATTTTCTAAACCACTTTATCCAGTTTAGGGTCACAGGGAAGCTGGAGCCTATCCCAGCTGGCTTAGGGCAAAAGGCAGGGTATGCCCTGGACAGCTCATCAGTCCATCATAGGGTCACACAGAGACAAACAACCACTCATGCTCACTCCTATGGGCAATTTAGAGTTACCAATTAACCTATCATGCATGTCTTTGGACAGTGGGAGTAAGTCAGAGTACCCAGAAAGAATGCATGCATACTTGGGGAGAACATGCAAACTCCACACAGAAAGGCCACTGACCAAACTTTGCCCCAGCCAAGGATTGAACCAGTGACCTTCTGTGAGGCCACAGTACTAACCACTATGCCACCATGCAGCCCAGAATATTTGGGTTCACCACAGAAATCTGGCCACTGTTTATCTGACACTTCGTATGATAATTGAGCTTATTTGTGTTCATATTAAACCATGCTAACTCCGCGCTTGTGCAGCTAAGTAGCCACCGAGCTCACGTTTACCTGTGACCAAGTGAATTGGCCATGTGTGTATGTTATTTGTATGTAATTCTGCCCATGTTCACGGGGCAGTTGTATCCCATGTATACAAAGTTATTTCTCTGCTAAATCCATTCTAATTACCTTTAAGTAATGTTTTATCAGCGTTTGTACGAAGCTAATGCTAACGCGCTACCGGAAGTAGTCTGCGTGGACTTTCACAATAAGAGCATGCAACCGGAAGTGCCGTAAAGTTACTAGTCGGAGAGCATTGTCTGCTATGTTTATTTGGTTTAATTTTGGTGTTAGTTTATTTATTGATGCGATTAGAGGCTTACAACTCCAACCTGTTATTATTTACCTTATTGCTTTTTGTTGAAATATGTCTATGTTTATTTGCACTAATGCTGGTTGCATTTATTCTATTTTGTGTAGGAAACCATACATACTCTAACCCATTGTCGTGGAATTTATCCGATGAGAAATAAATCTATAAATCAACTGTTTTCTGTTCAATTTATTGACCATGTACAGATGTTGCGGGCGAGAGGTCTCGAGAGCTCTGCCCCTGCTCAGAGTGCCACAGTTTTCTTTAAGCATGCACAAACAACCTTTGCCTGGCAGCACTAGTCAAAACAACTGCTAGCTTGGAGATAACAACAGTCAAAGCTGAAACAGGCCTTGAACAGAACACTTAGTTTTATGCATGCATCTACTAAAGCAAGCTTACTGAACTACTCTAACTGCAGAATATATATCTTGTACTACTTAAAAGAAACTTAATAAATGAGTAACATATTAAAACTACACTATACGCATAAATTTCACGACACCCATACATACCACCCTTCCTGAAATAAGGAGAAGAGGAAAAGATCTGATCAGCCTCCAGCCTATTTATTCATGTTTTACTCTGATTGGCTTTAAGAAGTGCTCTGGCCAGTTTGAACCTGGTGATAATTCCAGAACAAGCACCTTACAGTCCCTTCAGAACAATAATGGTCCTTCAAGCCGGATCGCTGGGTTCACACTGAAGATGGATCAATATTCAGAGTATGAAGTTAGTGGTGCACGTCCCAGACGATATATTCGACCTCCTGCCCGCTATGCAGATTATGATGTGGACCAGATGTGGATCAGAACAACATTAGCGCTTTTACTGATTAACAAGTGAAACAAAGAGATGTGCTGAACAGAAACTATATTCACGCATGTTGCTGCTTCACTCTTCAGGTTATGCATTTGCCTTATGCTTGTTTGCATTTAGGATGTAAAGGCCAATTAGTGTCATTTATTCATTCATTTGTTAGAGAAAGATTTATATGGAGAACGCTACAGTATCATTTCCAGTGATGTCAATGAATTATTACTTAAAGAGTCAATGATGGTGCATTTCTTGTCAATAAAATGTGGAATCTTCATAAATCCTTTTAGAACTCCATCATTATGCTAAACATTAGTAAGTTTAGATCAAATACTCACCATTAACTCTGGTAACTTTCCATGTTTCATCCAGGCCGGGCTGCTTTCCAAGTTCTATCTTAAATGGAGCAGCGTTGGGAGGGATGTCCTTGTCCCAACCACCAACTACAACTCCATTCACATCATCCTCACACACTCGTGCTACCGACGGCATCACGTAGGGGGCGTTGTCATTGTAGTCTTCCAGCTGAATGATCAGTGTACCGGTGCCTGTGGCTGGAGGGGTCCCTGCAAACACAACAAGCAAAGGAAACATGTTAGGTCAGGAGACAGACGCTGGTTAAAATGTGCTGCTCTGCTGTAGAACTGCTGATCATATGGACAGATGCCAGAGCAGCAGTCATACAGAGTGGCTGCAGTAAAACATGGTGTGCTTTACACTGGAGTAAATTAAGCTTTCAATGTGTTCATGTAGACAAGTTCAAATGCTTTCAGCTAAAATCAAGGAGCCCAACTTAGTAAGAGCCCAACTACACAGCCAAACTTATTTAACCCAAACAATACCAAACCACTGCTGCACTGCAGGTGCATGAATCACAGGTATTCGTGGTTCTGAAAAAACTGACTTGGAAGTTTTTTAGAGTTTCTTAAAAAACAAAAACACACACACGGCATCATATGATGGCTCAAGAAGCAAAGACAAGATGTGTAAAAGGGTGATCAGCCTCTTCCACCTTTACAAGATAAAACTAGAGTTTACAGGATGTAGCAAAGGTGTGGGTTCTCACCATTCATTTTTTTAAATTAATGTTTGTCCATACTTTGGACATTTGCTGTTTATTTGCTGACAAATAAAGGACCTACTTTTCCAAAAGTGAATGCTTTAAAGCGGACGTTTCCAACCTGGGGTCCCTGGACCCAAAAGCGGGGCCCCCAAGAACACAGGGGCCCTGCAAGGCTTTGACTTTACAAAGCCTGTGTGAGTGTTAAAATTGTGTCATACAGACTAGATTTTAGGTGTTTCCACTCAAGGTTTTATCATTTAGTTTTCTTCATGTGGAAGCAGTGCTTTGGGAGCCCAAACACTCTAACTTTGTAGACCAGGTCCTAAAGTGCCCAAATGGGGGCCATCAAAACCTGTTGTTCACAAGATTTTAAAGCGTGAACCCTTTGTAAAAAACAAAATGCTACTCAGTAATGTAAATACAGTAGGGCAGTATCGGTATTTTGGTAAGCTTGATGTTCCTGAATCATTTCATCAATGAAACATATCCGAGCTCAGCTGATTTATCTCTACCAGGCAAGGAAAAAGAAGATGAAGAATACATGCAGATTGATAGTAATATGCATGCCTCAATGCTTACAGCCTTGGTACCCATGATTAAAAACAAGGGAGAAAGGAAAAAGACAGAAGATTAGATAAAAACTAAATCTTGATGTGTACACATGATGCCCCCCTTCATGTTTCTGCCTGCCCCCTCATGTATCCATTCCTAGAGCCGGCCCTGTAATGACGCTGTAAAAAGCAAAGTAAGGCTTGACATTGATACTGATCTTTACTTTGGTTTTTCAGAGGACAGGAAAAGACTCAGCCAGAATGCATCACTGGAGGCAGGCAGCATAAAGCCAATCATGGTTTCAGCACAGCGTGGGGTGGAGGTCCATGCCTTTGTGGTTGCTGCATGAATGGGATCTACCCAGAAAGTAGGTTGGGAATCATTGTTGTAGAAAATAATATTTTTCTTTACTTCTATTCAACTTGTAAAAACTAACTGGAGGATGAAGTGATGTCAAGACTCTCGAGTTCAGTATGACGTATTAATAAAAAATACTATTAAAAAAATGATATCTTACCTTCCCTTTATGTTCCCTCCTCAATATTACTCATCCACCTTTCCTGTCTCTATCTATTCTTTTACATACCCATCTTATTCTTGTTATCTTCTCTTGTTCATCTCATTTTTCCTCTTCCACTGACCCTTCCCCCACGTCCCACCTTCTCCCAAAGCCTCCATCATTAAGGTCCATTTGTGCTTCCTTACGTACCTAAAGAGTTTTGTCTTTTTCAAATGTTGTCATATGTTGCTGGATTGCACTTTAAAATTGTCTTCTACACGAAAGGTGCTATACAAATAAACTTGCCTTGCTGCCCTCAGACTTCATGTGTCTTTTACGTTACCATGGTTGTTAAGTCTTTTAATCCACTTGTAGGCAGTGCTGAGTTCACGGTTCATTCCTGCATTGTGACGCCAGTTTCAGACACCGGATGTTGGTGGTAAGTGTTGCAGAGGAAGAAGACGCAGACAGACAGACTGTCTTCCATGTCTTCACTCCTCTTTCACCACTCATCTTTCCAAGGCTGCTGGATTCACCAGCACAGCAGTGCTATTCTGCTGCCTGCTAATGGCACCCCTCAAATGGATCTGTCAGAATCTCCAGAGGACAGATGGATTGACAGGGTGGGGGACAGAGACAGAGATGAGACACAGGTAAAGCGGAAAAGAGAGACGCTCTGGAGCTTGAAAAGTCTCCGAGCATCATCTCCTCTGACACTGCCAACCAGCCGCCATGTGGTCCAACAGACCTGGTGCAGCTTATGGTCCCCATGGATGATGATGATGATGATGATGATGATGATGATGATGGGATGTTGCCAGGTGAGGACAGCAAACAGACCCGGTTTCCTCTGGGAGTGATTCTGAAGGCTTTTCTTTCTGCTTTTTAATGTTTGCAGCAACAACTTGGTATAGTGGCTTATCACAAAGAAAGATGCAAATAAAAAGAAATCTGTGATAAAACCCTGAAACTGCACTGCCACACCTTACAGTAGATTAAGCCCTAAAACAAGTGGAATACTGTTGAAGAGCTCATGTTTAGATTTACAGGTGTACTTCAAACACAACTTTGTCACAGTTAGGTGTACTAGATGGATGTTTCTCAGGCAAACTCCAGTTTAGAAAATAAGCCAGAAGCCTTCAAAGAAAAAAGTATTTCTGTGTAAAATCACTTCATGAAGCAGCAGAAAATTGATATTCATCTATCAGTTTAATAATTTCTCATGGGGAACTCACCGTTATCTTTGGCGATGATAAGAGCTGTGTACTTATTGTCATGGACAAAAGGAGACTCTCGGTCCAGTGGGGATGAGGTGTTGACAATTCCTTTTTTTGGGTCCACAATTAACCAGCCTGCTGGGTCATGGTCAACAGAATATCTGCAAAAAGAGTTTTAAATAAGGACTTTAAATAACTGAGATCAAACCAACCAAACCAGAATCTTTCCTTTTTTATTTTACTTGCATGTTTCAAGTGGCCGACTCAGACAGAAACATATCAGCATATCTGAATACTCCATATTGTTTACATACCATACAAAACTTTAGTAAATTTACAACAACCTTTAGAAAAATTGAATGTGCTTTCAAAGCATCCAGATTAAAACTTTGTGGTAACCTGAATGAAGGATGTTACGCTTGAGGCCGTCTGCTCCAGCAAGCATTGAGCATGTGACATAAGTGTTACGAGCTTTGCTTCAATAGGTTGATTCAGCAGGACAAAAGTCACCACACCAAACAAGACCTCATTACGTCATCAGGGCGTGTTGAGCTCCGCGCGTTCAGAGCAGTGTGGGTTTTTGAAAGGAGGAGGTTCTGGTTGCAGTTCTGCATCATCACTGTCATGTTCTGTGTTCTGTGTTTTTGGTCTTGGCTACTTGTTTTGTTTCTGAGTTTTAGGGTTTTTCTCAATTCAGGTTCTGCACACTTCGAAGTGCGGATTTGTCGGCTGCATTTGTCATTGTGGCGTGCCAAGTGCTGTCCCAATTCAAAGGCTCCTTCAAATCCACCCTTCAAATCCGCCCTTTGTTTTGCTCCAGATTAGCTTAAAACGAAGGATACAAGAGATGTATCCTCAGTGCCCTCTCTTATCCCAGAATTCATTGCATTCCTGATAGGAAAGAATGAGCAGCAGAGTGCCGGTGTAGGTACCACACCAGCCAGACTGTTTATTTTTTTATTTTTATATATAAACACACACATATTTGTGTCCAATAACCACAAATGAATTTCATTCCAGTCGTCCTCAGATGTCTTCGTCCCCTTTTCATTCAAGAAAAGGCTGAATTTATTACAGTCACTCAGATAACTGGGGACTGAAATAAGGAACAATAGTTAAAGTGTGCTAAATTATAATTCAGTGATATAAGACACTGTTTTGTCATTTAATTGATTTCAAGAAAAAAAAAAAAAAAAAACACACACAACTGGATCTTGGACAAATTAGAGCATTTTTTTGATGACCAGTGGAACAAAATACCTGTCCACAGGTGCAGAAGTCTGACTGGGGGGAACAGAAAACACCTGACTGGAGTGGAAAATCAAGGGATTTTTTTTTATAGAAAAAAAATTTAGTTTATGACTGATGTAACATATGTTATTTTGTCATATTGGTTTTCTTTTTAAAAAATATTTCTATTGAAATAGAATTATTAAATAATGTCATGGTTTTAATAATTTTTTTTAAATTTATTATTATTTATTATTACTTTTGTCAATTTCATCTTATTTTCCAGGCAGCAGTTTTTCTCCGTTTGCAATGGGAGGGTATGAATACATATGAGGACGACTGTGTATGTGTCCAACCAGGATTATTTTCCACTGAAGTTAACATCAGCTGGACAGGATGTGCAGTTGTTACACGTTTTAAAGATGACACTGGTCAATCCTTGGTGTAATACATTTAAATTTTTATTCCTGTTCACAAACAGAGGACACAATTATTTGAGGCAGCACCTGAAACTGCTAGGTGTCCACTCTGCCTAACAACTTGCTCTGTGCATGCAGTGCATCAGTTTACAGTGTCAACTGCCTACCACGCCCTCTGGTGACCAAAATACCTATTTTGCTTTCTCCATACAAACCAACTTAAGCTAATAATGGTTTACTCATGTTAACAAATTTAACAAAGAAATACAATTAACACTTAAACAAATTTTTAATGGGGGTCAATTATTTATCAAAATAAGTCTCATACGCATCACAGTACCACACTGTCAGCCAGAGGAGAGCTCGTCTAAACTGCTTCCTCCTCATGTTTGTCTTTTAGACACAAAGGAAAATTTTAAAAAATTAAATTGAAATTACTGGCACCATTTTCTGTCATTTTAGAAATAGTTTTGTGTCTTTTTGTGGAAGAATGGCATCGGTAATTAGATAAACTTGGCATATGTAGTTGCCAGGCAATTGAGGACCGGAGCACTCTGGGTAATTCTCTTCCTCTAGATAGGCCTTCTAATTTTACTGACAGTAAGCACACTTCAGTGTGTGCAGACGACGTAGAACACTTTGTTGCCTACACAGTCTGCGCACTTGGAAGTGTGCAGACCCTGAATTGAGAAACACCCATCGGTTTCTGTTCCCTGGGACTGGATCATTGTGTTAATCTCCCATGTGTTTCAACCCGGTGTTCATTCCCTGCATTTATTCTGTTCCTCGTGTTAGTTCTGCCTTCCCTCCTTTTCTGGATTAAACCCTCCTAGTTCTGCAACTCTGGCTCCCTTCTCCTTTTTTTGGGTCCATACCTCCATGCCACCATTATGATAATCACAATTTCAGAACAGATTGAGGGAAAGCATCACATTAATAATAGCTTAGAGTTCATTGTTGACAGACACATTTACTGACAAACATACACAACTGATAACACATACACTCACATCCATTAACACAGCTAACACACATCACACACATACAGTTATAAATAAACATGTACTGTATTTTTCAGGCCACAAGGTGCATTACATTATAAGCTGCAGCCTCCATCACAGAGTCTACTATTGTCTTCAGGTAATACATAAGGCGCACCGCGTTGTTGGTCGCATGCTAAAACAATAGTAAAGCAAAGTAACGAAAGCAAAACGGTGAGTTTGGATGAACTTTCTTCAACATGTTGTGCCATAAAGCAACTTTCTGCCAGAAATTGATGAAACCGTGGGAGCGTGCACGGCCTGTTAAAGCTTTGTCCATCAGCATCTCCAATCTGCTGCTGTTCCTCTCACTACAAAGCCGATGTGACGGGTGACATCAAGCCCATTTTAAGAGTCCTTCATAAACCTTTTCTCTGTTTTCCTCAAGAGACCCAAAACAGCCTTCTGTATCATACTGTGGTGCAATATGTCAGCAGCCTCTCGATGGATAAATGGTAGAAGGTCAGCAGCAGGTCAGGGTTAAGGTTGTGCTTCCGGATGACTTTGAGGAAATGTAGCGACTGAAGATATAAAAAAACCTGATGTGTGAACCCTCTCCACACACTCGGCGTGGATGTAAAGGGGGACTGGGTCAGTGCTGGGCTGCCTGAGGTATGTAATGATCTCTCTGGTTGACTTGGTGTTGAGAGCAAGGCTATTCTCAGAACACCAGGTTGCCAACTACAGGATCTCCTCCCTGTAGACAGCCTCATCAACCCTGGAGATGAGTCCAACCACTGTAGTATCATCAGCAAACTTGATGATGAGGTTGTCATTGCAGGCTGGTCTGCAGTCGTGGCTGTAGAGGCAGCACAGGAAAGGGCTCAGCACACAGCCCTGTGGGGAGCCAATGTTCAGCATGTGGTGGAGGAGAGGTGGGGGCCAAGACACAGTCGGTGATCGGTCTGTGATGATCACTAGTGAGGAGGCATCGTAATTCATCTTTCAGTAAAGTGATTCTTGTGTTTTGAATCATTCATTCATTACTCGGACAACACTAGTGCTCAGATCAGAACCTGCCTGCCGACAGATAACAGCTCATTTCTCTGCTTGCTTTCCAACATGACTGTTTTGGACTCGTATGTTTTTGTAAAGTTACATAAACTTATTCTCGACTAGATAGATAATCGTTTATGTCTGAATTATCCTGTTTTGGCTGGCAAAATATGTCAATGGAGTCATGCATGTCGGAGCTTTATTTGCTCTGCACGTATTCTTTGTTGAGATGGCAGACTTTCATATGTGTCGTTTAGCATTGTGTGTGGCCTCAAGATGGTTAATTTTCACGATTATATGTAAATAGTTTCTTTTGATAAACTTATACAAACTCCTTTGTAGTTAATTGTTAGTAGATTCGTACTTTTTTCCTCACAGACTGTATCATGTCATGTTGTTGTTTACAAATAGATATTTAAGTAACGAGTGTTGTTTCTAAACTTGAATGAAATATTGAAAAGAATGCATGTTAACAACAACAGGGGATGTACTGTATTATTCTGCAATAAAAATTGCAGCGTGCTTGAATTAGACAAATACTCTAAAAGAAAAACTGCAAAAGGCCATTATGCTGTACAGGGATTTGTTCTTTGTTCTAATGAGAACTGTGGTTAAAGTACAAATTGCAAAGAAATGTTAAAGTCTCTGCATGATGAAATGTGGAATATGTGATAAATAATATGACTGATAATAAATTCAGAGCAGAGCCTGCCTGCCAACAGATCACAGCTCGTGTCTCTTTTTTCCTTCCTGCAAAAATATACAGAACTCAGGTCTGTAACAGTAACAGCCATGTGATAAGCGCGAGGAGCTTGTTGAAGCCAGAGCCAAGATCCACAGTGGGTATCAGTGTGAAAATTAATATTGATTTTCCACACTGAGTTACAACATTAAAAGGACGTTAAGACACCTTTGGTCAATTCTGATTGTTAAAGATCAGTGTCATTAGTTCCTATGTGACCAATAACTCTTTTGATAGCAAAGGGAACAGACGGCAGCAGATCCTGGAGCTTCATTAAAGGGGTAATGCACCCAAAAATATGTTTTTAAGGTGTAAACAACATAGTATTAATTGTAATGATAACCACCTACACTGTTGTTAAAATTGAAATTCTTTGACTCAAAACACCCCCATAAGGTAAAACCCGGTTTTGTTTTTGTGATGTAGAGGTAAACTTGGTGCTTCTCTACATAACCAGAAAAAAATACTCATAGCCCCTCCCTCTAGATGCAAAAAACGGCAGACTCACCTCACAGGCAGAAAAATCCCATCCACTGACTCATATGTACAGATGTCAACACAGATTCTCTAGTTTCAGACTTTAGACTTTAAGGAACTTTTGAGAAAATATTCCTGCAACAGGATGGATTTGTGCCTCTTAGTCGTGTAAGATTAACACGTTACTATTCTTCACCTTCTGATCCTCAGCTGGACACAGACAACAGCTCAACTTGCAGCGGTACACTAGACTCTCTGACCATGGATGATCTGACTCCTCTGAGGGTTTTAGGGTTGGGTGAGCTGTGGTTGTGGTGTTAGTCATCACCAGATGACTGACACCTCCCAGTGGAGGAGGTGAACTTCACTGCTGGACTCTTGTGAGTTCTACCTGTCAGCGTTGAGCTTCTGAGCCATTGGAGGAACCAGAGATGTAGGAGGGTCGATGTTGCAGCCACACTCGGTAGAGAAGTGGATGGATATGTAGGAACATCACTGGAGAGAACAGTATAGTTCCAGGAGTGGTTGCTGAGATGCTGCACCCAAGTCGGTCCAATCACCTCAAGCCACCTCTGCCCAGGATGGTTTAGTCCTCTAGTTGCTGGTGGCTAGGCGTGTGGGTTAACATTGGAGCCTTGGGTCTGGCTCCCAGCCAAGGCCATTCTGACTCGCCGGGCCCTGAGTGATCCCCTGCTGATGCCTTCACAGTCGCCCCTCGCATCCATAACACTTCTCACTTTTCACAGATGACCTGCTGATCAGCACCACCACTGGGCGATGGGATCCATGGAAGAGTTGCAGCAGTCAGAGATCCTCTGTGATCATTGGGAGGAGGGTAACAGAACCAGTGAGGCGGTGAGAGATCACTGCATATGTGCTTTGACTGGGCCACAGCGACCACCATAAAGTTTTAAGTCAACTTTTTTTTTCCTGGATTCAACTCTTCCAGCTGTGGGATGTTGTTCTCAAAGCACCGACTCGGCAAATGACCGTTCTTGCACGATACCATATTTGTAGAACTTTCTCTACTTCACAGGTAACTCAAAACCTTTGCCTGACGGTCTGGCCAGTTCAAACCTTCCTCTATGTTAAAATGTCTGTGAAAATACAGCAGATTGAATTTATAGCCTAAAAAAAAACATAAAACGTGTGTTTTCTCATAAAAAACCTGAACAGAACCACAGTACTGAGCTGGAATGCAGCATTGCTGGGGCAAAGAGAGGGCTATGTGGCAAAGTTATGGGTCTCTTATGCAAACACTTCTGTTAAAATTATTATTTACAGAAAAATCTTTTTTTTTTTTTTTGCTTTTGGTCGTGAAACACAAACAGATAAAGTTGCATAAAAAATCATTCTGTTGTGAAAAAGATGACACATACCAGGCTATTGCAGGCCTTCTTGTCATGTTTAGGGTCACAGACCTGTTTAAGGTTTAAGGGACAGTAGGGAGGCTGGAAGAATGATGACTGATTCATACTTTAGATACACAGCAGTAAGAACAAATGGAGATACGTAGTAGATGGAGATGAGGATCAAATGGCACGGTCTGTGATTCCCAAATGTTTTTAAGAGCTTTGAAATCAAGAGAGGAGAGGGGAAGTACTTCAGTCTGAGTACCTGAAAAGACTGAACCATGTGTAAACAAATACAGGACAAGCTTGTACACTACACCTCTGCTCTCTCTGACATTTAATTTGTCAACCAGAAATCCATCCATCTTTTCAATAAACAGCTGCTCTTTATCTTCTGGTTTTCTCAACATTAGAGAAGCACAGTTGTGTGGCTCATTTAAAATAACTAACAGAAATTAATGGTCTAATTTATGAACAGTTTTATCCAAAGATAGAAAAATCCTTACTTTATAATCCCTTCGTCCAGTATGTCTGGATCTTTAGCTAAGAAAGCCGCCACGAAGTCATTCACTGGTACATTTTCCATCTTGTAGGCTGTCAGAGTACCTCGATGGAATTTCGGACTTTCGTTGATGTCCTCGACTGTAACATCGACAGTGGCGAAGGAATTGGTGCCATAGCCAATGTCAGAGACCAGAGGTTCCTCATTCTGTACTCTGATGATGAGCGTATGGAGAGTAGAGGTCTCATAGTCCAAGGGCTGAGTTGGAAAGAGGATTGGAAACATAAGGTCACATAAGTTCATTCACTACTTGAATTCAGAAACCTAAAGGAAAGTTTACGTTACAATACTTTACCTTGGTAACTGACAACACTCCCTTGTTGTTTTGGTCGGTTGTGATATTAAAGTTATGAGTAAGATCTCCGCTCACAATAGAGTAAACGGCTCTCCATGCGCCTGTGCCTGGGCAGTCTTGGTCCTTAACTGTCAGGTAAACCACGACGCCTGTTCTGCCCTCATGCATACTCGTCTTAAACTGTTGCAAACAGGGGGAGAGTTAGAGAGATCAACAGAAAAAGTGAGAGACATGGAGAAAGAAACTGCAAATGCTGCTTCTAGACAAACCAAAATTCAGAAACCATCAAGTAAGTGGAGGAAAAGCTTGATAACATTTTGCTACCATCGTGTACTCACTGAATGGATAACGTGGCTGTACTTGTGACAGCTACTGTCAGATGGAAGTACTCATGAATTTATTTATTTAATTTGAACAGTAATTAGATTATAACTCAAACATGGATATAAAACGACAAAGCAAACAAAATTAAGAGGTCACGCATGTGACGCATAAAATAAAATTTACAAGGGAAAAATCTATATGTTCGAAAATAGGAAGAAGTGTAAAATTTATTAAATCTTTCCCTGTTTTCTGATTGTCAATGTTACGCATCATATAATCACACTAACTACACAGCATAAATCCACATGTACATACAGAATTACAGCTTTAGACATCAGACCATGCATATTAGCCTAGTCACCCATAAAGGGCATAAAAGATCTTAACTCACACATAATCACCCCAGACTACATTATCCATGATCACACAATCCAAAACATAGAAACAAACAATACTCCATTATATTTGCTACAATTCACAATCCATCTGTGGTGAAAAATACGACCACACAATCTGCCAAACACATACATATGCTCGCTGCAAATGCATATTACGCCTACTCACTCCCATACCTTTTGAATATACTCTGTTTATATTTTTTCTTAAACAGGATGATGTTGGACTTTGTTTCATCTCCACATTCAATCTGTTTCCAGCGTCTTACTCCATTCATTTTTATACTAAATCCTCTTTTAGTTGTTTGACATCGCCTTATTTTAAATTCTGACCTTTCACTAAAGTTAAACCCCCCACTTCTTTTCAGAAACATTGATTGCAGGTGGCAAGGCAGTAAGTTTTTCTTGACTTTATACAAAAATACTACTGTATTAAAATCTGTAATATCATGTAACTTCAATATTTTAGACTTAATAAAAATGTGGATTTGTATACTCATGGTAACCTGCTTTAGGGATTATTCTAATGACTCTGTTTTGCTGTTTAAATAGTGGCTCCAGTGAACTTTGATAAGTGTTAAACCAAACCTCTGCACAGTAAGTTAAATATGGTGAGACCATCGACCAGAACAGTTTGTAAAGTGCTTTGCGGTTTATAAAATGACTTACTTTACCCATCATTGATATGCTCCTTGATAGCTTGTTGCAAATGTATTTAATATGTGACTTCCAGCTAAGTTTCTCATCAATTATTACCCCTAAAAATTTTATGTCATGAACCCTTTCTATATAAACACCATCTATCAGTATTTGTAAACTTTGATTTATTCAATTGTTACAGAATAACTTTATGATATTCTGTAACAATAAAATAAAACCATATCATAAAGTTGGTCTTACTTCAGTTTAATAATAACTATTAACTTTTCACCAAAATTTTACATATGTCATTTATATAAATTATAAATAGTTTTGGCCCCAAAACTGACCCTTGTGGTACACCACATTCAATGTCCAAACAACATAAACCTGCGTAAATTACTCTTCAACGGTAACAAAATATCAGTTTCCAGCTAAATAGGTGTGGATAGGAGGATGTTTTCTGATTAACCCAGTAGATATTAACTCAGATGTACACAAGATTTGAACCTGTGGCTTTGAGAGAGACCAATTATGACCAGCAGAGATCAGAAAGGAGGATGTGTCTTGCTTCCGCAAGCCAATCAAGTGCAACAATTCTTTCATGTGGAAGTGCGTCTTTCTTGAACGGTGAAATTTACGCTGGATAAATTCCCGCTGTCCATTTGTAAAACATTGAATGGTTTTGGACCAATATATGTTTTTGCTGTTTCTACTGGCTTGTTATGAGCAAACACTATCCCTCGGGTCATGAGAGTAAAATTTTATTTGTTTTCCAGAGTCAGAACTAAATCCAGAGAAGCAGTGTTCAGTTTTCATGCTCCTCACATGTAGAACAACCTGACAGACACCTGCACATCTGCTGAAACACTCAAAGGTTTTTAATTCAAGGTTAAAAGCTTTTTATTTGCTGCCTTTTATTAGAATAACTGTTCCTTCTCACACTGCAAGTTTAGCATGTTTTATTTTAGTTAGGTTGAGGGTTAGTTAAAGTTTGTTTATAGTGCTTCCTTCACCTTCCTGTAATGCTTTTAATGTTTTCATGTGAAGCACTTTGAAGTGTCTTGTATATGAAATGTGATGTACAAATAAAATTGCCTCATCTTGCCTGTGTCTTCATGAACTTATAAAAGTTCAGTTTCTCTTCCAAGTGAGATGTGAAGACATGCACAGGGTCATGGACCTGATGTACTCTGCAACCCTGCCCAGCCATCTGAGCTGTAATATTTCACATGTGAGCTGCTCTTCTTACAAGCTCTACTGACACCTCAATGCCAGAAGGCTGTGAGGGAGGACTGAATGTGGCTGTGTGCCATCTGTCTCAAAGCTTCACAGCAGCTGTGGGCATTTTCATAAAGAAACATGCTTTAGAGAGATGACATTTATGAAAGACATGAGTCTGCTTTTACTTAGTTTTTTCCTTATTACAGTATTTTCTTTTCTTTCTTCTCAAAGATTTAACATTTGGTTGTGTCCTTGTTGTAACAAACGTGTAATATATGTTTTTGTAAGATTGTGTGCTCGTTTTATGGTTCCTCATCGTCCGGGTTTCTGCCTAAACTTTTAGATTTTTGGATTAAAACATGTTTTAACAGTGCAGAGTTTGTTGCGTTGCATCCTTAATCAAGGCTTCTTAACTCATCGAACCAACAATGCTCTGGTATGGGGGGAAAGGGAATGACAACTTTAAAGGCCCAGTGCCCGTTTTGGCCCACACTCACCTCAAGCTCTGTGACTAAAGTATTATGCATAGACATAACAAACATTCATTCATTCATTTTCTTAACCGCTTAGTCCAATGTCACAGGAAGCTGGGGCCTATCCCAGCAATCATTGGGCAAGAGGCAGTTACACCCGGACAGGCTGGCAGTCCATCACAGGACCACAAATAGAGATAAACAACCATACATGCTCACACTCCCTGCAAGGGACAATCTAGATTAACTAATTAACCTAACATGCATATCTTTGGGTGGTGGGAGGGAGCCGGAGTCCCTGGAGAGAATCCACACATACACTGGGACAACATGCAAACTCCACACAGAAAGGCCACTGTTCATACCTCCCACAGCGGAGAAATGAACCAGTGACCTTCTTGCTATGAGGCCACAGTGCTAGCCACTACACCACCATGTAGCCCCATAGATAATGTAAAATATTAGTATGAATGCATCTGAGCTAAAATAAAGCCATAAAGTCTCACAGTATTTTTGTTTAAATAATTACAACATCCTTTCCTCATAGAAATGGTTTGGTCCACCGTTTGTTCTTTGTCATAGTATTAGATTAACAAAAATCTCTTACCAAACCTTAAACAGGCCATGGTACTCAGCTGTGCTGTCAAAGTTATTAAAGAAAATACTCGCTTCTACAAAAACTATATTATGAATCCTACAGCTCATACACATGCAGTTTACAAATCTTTGAGAAATAAAAATACAAATTCTATGAGGTCAACAAAAAAGAAATATATAAGTGAGAAACTCCTGAAGATTTCTAATAATATCAAATCCACATGGAAAGTAATAAATCACTCGCTTTAAATTATTGAGGTTTCCTCTGAATTACCTTGTTTTTATTAAAGGTGAAGAATTTATTAACATGAATGATATGGCTGAAAATTTTAAGAATTATTTTGTGGGCACTGGTCAAAAATTAGCGGATAATTTCCAATTTGTGATGGAAATTATTTGCAGGGAAAATAACAGTAATGTCACCCTTGCAAGGCAAGATGACAACTTAGTGTACATGTGAGTGTGTATAGGTGTGTGTGTGTGTGTGTGCTTTACAAAATGTTTATGTTTTACTAAATATAAAAATATATCATTTTATATTTATATCTATATAATATAAAGATGTAAAAACAAAAATAAAATGTGAATAAATTTATGTAAATGGGTAATTCGGGCAAAATATAGTTGTAGTTTTATTTTTCCTCAATAAATTAAAGGATTTGTCCATTTTTTTAAAAGGAGAGGTCATTAAATGTTAATTTCTTGATCATATACTTACAGGTCTTTGAAATATTCTATTCTACTGTGATTTATCAGACGCTTTTCTCCACAGGGACTTACATCAGAGGGTGAGAACAACCCAAACAGGAGAAGCCGTCATAATTAAGCGCTACCACAGGTGCTGCTGTGTAGTGCTAGAGGCTGTGCTTGTTTTTGTTCCCTGCCCCTCCCCTTCAGTACTCTATGTTTAATTAGAGACAATTTCATAATAGATATAGTCTTGGGTGGAAGTGCACACAGTGACCTCAGTGCTAAGTAGTCCTAAAGACCTGGACAAAACCTTGTAACCAGTGGTGTAGTCCAGGGTATACGCAGATATACGGAGTATACCCACTTCTGTTTCAGCATTGACTATATCCACTTCTGAACCTCCCGTGATGCTGCTTTTACAATTACAAACATACCTACATATGTACCTACGTCACTCAGCAGCCCAGCTAAGGTTATCTGTGCTACACTGGTGCAGTTAGCCATCAGCTGTGTTTAGCCTGAACAGAGACATAATAAAGATATATGTATATATGTGTATGAGCCTGTCTCTCACTGGTCTGTGTGCCAGTACTGGTTTAGTTATTTCATAACTTTTCCTCCATAAAACCGAAGAGCAGAAATTATGTGACAATGAGCAAATATTCTGATGCATATAGGGGTAAACTAAATAGAGTCGTACAGTCACTTTTTCTGAAACAGTGTTTTTCTGGGCTACTTTTTTCTGTTTTTCAAACAAGGACAGAACATTGAGAGTATATTCACCTCTTGAGGGACCATTACACTACTGCTTCTACTTCATTCTGATGAGTACAAGAGGTAAGTTAAGTGGAGAAATGCTTTATTAACAGCTGAGCTTGCTCTTACAAGTCGATATGTGATTAGTTTGGTTGACAGCATGGTTCTGGCAACTGATGTGGCAACAGTTTGTTGGCAAAGTGAAGATCTCCCCCAAACACCCGTGAGATGAAAAACTCAAAAGATATGCGATAACTGGTGGTTTTAACAGTGGAGTTTGCATGGTCCCCCTGTGTATGCCTTCTGGTACCCTGGCTTCCTCCCACCATCCAAAAACATGCATGCTAGGTTAATTGGTTAAGCTATGTTGTCCTTCAGAGTGAGCATGAATGGTTGTTTGTCCCCTCAGTAGGCCCTGCAATGGACTTGCAACCTGTCCAGGGTGTACCCTGCCTCTTGCCCAAAGACTGCTGGGATAAGATAAGTCAGGGGTGTCAAACTGCTGTCTTGGAGGGCCGGTATCCTGCAGGTTTTTGTTTTCTCCATGCTCCAACACACACACACACACACACACACACACACTCAAACAGGTAGACAAGAAGCTGCTGGATCCATTAATTTGAATCAGCTGTGTTGGTGGAGGGAAACAACAAAAACCTGCCTGATACCGGCCCTCGAGGACTGACATCCCTGAGCTAAGTGGTTTGGTTTATGAATGAAGGAAGTCACTTCAGCAGAAATGAAACGTGATTTATGGCAAGGAAATAGATTAAATATACATTAAAAACATTCACACAAAAATCTGTTTTTAAAAATTGTTTACACAAGAGATATGACCAATTTATTTTTGTAATCTTGCCTTCATAGCAAGTAAGTAAGCTGCCATATTGGTGTGACATCACTGTCTACGTAACAGGGTTGGTTGGTTCTTTGGCTGCAAGCTGAATCTATCTATGACCGGCCACTCTACATTAAAAAGCCAAAACACAATTAGGAAGAGTGGTACAATAGCGCACAAAGCCAAAGACCTACTGAATATAATAATCCCATTGCCTATGCTTTCGAGCCAATAGACCAGGTGACTCGAGCAGTGGTTAGGAGAGAAGAAGAAGATACAGAGCTGGTGCATGTCTGTGAGGCAGAGCGGGTTGGCCCTACTACCTGGTGTAGGTGTCGCTGCTGTTCTGCGATGCCCACAATAGTGGAGTATATCTGCTGTCAGTAGGCAGACTTGCACCATGTCATGCATGTTAAATTGCGCATAACAAAGGTCCCAACATTTGATTTACTATGCTGGGAGGTGGATGTTTTGGAGGTAGCTATGCTGTCCCTAAAGGATGTCCGGGTGGAGACACTGAAGTGTCCGGTTGACAGCAGGTAATGGTGAGACAAGCTAGCTAACGTCAGTAACAGCCGGTGGTGTATTCTAAAATAAAATAAATGCTGCAAACAATATTTCCATTTGCAACTAGCCAATAAAATGTTTAGGTTTGTTTTGCTCCCTGCTAATGCTGCTAGCTAAATACTAACTAAACATTATCATTATCTAAGAATTACATCAGCAACTTGTGATATGTGTAATATTTTCAAATATTCTGATATAGAATATGACTTCCCTAGTAATAGGTTTCCCTATTTATTTAATTATGCGATGGACTGGCAAGCTGTCCAGGGTGTACCCTGCCTTTCCCCAGAGACAGCTGGGATAGGCTCCAGCTTCCCTGCGACCATGAATTGGATTAAGCGGTTTGGAAATGAATGAATATTTATTTAATTACTTATTTATTTATTAAACATGGGCAATACGCAGTAATGGACATTTCTGTAAATATGTCAGTGTTCACTAAAGCTCATTTTCAATGCTTGTCACAGGTGTACAATGTCAATATTGATAGAAATCTGTGTAGCCATAGTATCTTTCGCTTGTCTTCTCATATTACACTGGCTGTTATACATATAAATTCAATTAAAGTCCTTGTATCAGACACATATTTAAAGTGGAACTATTATGTGCATTTCAGGCTAATTTATTTCTATTTCTGAGCCCAGAAGGGCTGGGATTGATCAAGTTAATGCCACAAATCGCTTTATTTACTTCAGACCGACCCTCTCCGTAGGCTGTCAGATCAGCCTGTGGGCAAAACGAGTGGATTGAGACTCTTCTGCATTAAGCCCCGCCTCCCGCCACTGTACTACATTGAGGGAGCGCACCGCACCTGCTTTCGCCATCATTGTAACATCTCATAAACAGAAGGATTAGGCTCATATGAATTCAATAAAAAAAATAAAATACAACGTCAACACATAGCATACAGCCCTACATGTTGGAACCTGAATCAGACCCTGAAAACAAAGTGGAAAACAGCAACCCACAGCAACGAATGCAGCAGGATGTCTCTCTTTGGTAAACTCAACAGCGGTTGTTCGAAATAACTTTATCCGACGTTTTCCACCCGCTTGATGTATTTGTACTGATGCCCTTGTTAACCAGTAGAAGGTAACCAATCACCGAACCTTATCCCCCGGGACGTCACAAGGATTTCGAAGTAGAAAAAACCCTCTAAAACGACGCGTTTTTCGTCGCCATGGAAACCGAATGGAGAGCGCGCTGTGGTGCCTGATGAGGACTTAACACTGTAACACTGTAGAAAGCTCAGAAAACTCCAAATACCATAATAGCACCCCTTTAAGCAGTTTATTTCTTGATGTCAAAACATTTTATTTTAGTGTATATATATATATTTAGTCATCTCTGATTTACCATTCATCAGCTCAGCTGTCAAGTCATATAAGTGTTTCAAAAGCATTAACATCAGCTCTAGTTTAACAGCTTGGTGGGAATTCCTGAAAGTAACCAAGTCTGCACTTATTCCATGTAAGCTCACACCCATCTGGAACAATCCTGACTTCCTGCAAAACAGAAAGATGATAAACTTCCCTCAGTGGAAGCATAAAGGAGTAAAGCAGTTAGAACATATAGAAAATGGAAACTTTCTGCCATTTGATGCAATTTCTTCACGGTTTGAATTCAGCAGCACCAAATTCTTAGAATACCACCAACTTAAATCTATCATAAGTAAGAAATACACCACTGATCAACTAAACTTACAGTTACCTATCAGGGTTGCAGAATTCTTAAATCTTAAGGCCCCGAAGCTACTATCCAAAATATACAGATTACTATTGAAGCTAGAAGATTCCATCTCTCTCCCAACTTCTAAATGGGAAGCAGACTTATCCAGCAACTTCAATCAAAATGAATGGTCACAAATCTGCTCAAACACATTCAAAATGACTAAGAATTCAAGCATGCAATTAATACAATTCAAAATTCTACATAGAACTCATTATACGGGACACAGGATGTTCAAGATGGGTCTGTTACACTCACATATCTGTTCACACTGTACTGACAAGACAATTGACAGCTACTACCATGCCTTATGGTCTTGTTGACCTGTCCAGAGATTCTGGCTCCAGGTATGTAAAGATCTGTCAGACTGGTTTAAATGTAATATCCCTACAAACCCCAAACTGTGCCTATTGAGTCACTTAGGTGAAAATAACATAGGGTTTAATTTAGCAAAACCAGTCCTCAGTAGCCTGTGCATCGCAAAGAAAACTATCCTTGTGAACTGGAAAAGCAAACAGAATCTGTGTATCCAGCAGTTTAGAAATCTGTTATTAGATTACATCAGCATGGAAATGATGTCATCCTCCTCAAAGGATCAGTCAGTTGAATTTCACTTTTTCGCTGACCTGGACTTGCCACTGCAGTGGGGGCAGGTCCATGACCTGGTGCCCGGCAGAGGGGCCCGGGCCCAAGATAGTTGAGGATGGGGGGTGCCTGTGTGTGTATGGGGTGTGTATGGAGAAGTGTAGTGGTACATGAATGTATGGGGGGCAGGGGTGCGTGTATGTGGGCTGATGGTGAGGGGGTGTGAATGTATTGATGTGTAGAGGAGGAGGGAATGCAACGTATCTCTTGGTGGGGGCGTCTCCTGGGGGTGTGGGGGAGATGGGCCCTTGGTCTGTCTCTCCTTCTGCCGCCCCTCCTCTTCCTTGCACCCCCCCACTTTTGCATGTGGCTTGTTGGTACCTTCTGGGGCCGGTGGCGGCTCTTTTGTTGGTGTTGCTGAAGGCCATGGTTGTTGGGGCAGCTGCCCTTGGCCTGTCCTGGCCTTCGGGGGCCCCGGGAATGGGGGACGTGTCTCGTGCTGCAGGTGGCTCATCTTCTTGAGGGAGGCGCGCTTCCCTCAGGACCTAAATCCCCGGACCCCCCTCCTTCTTTTCTTCCACCACACACAGACAGGGCGTTGGGAGGTGGACACGTTGATCTGGGTGGTGAAAGAGGCCATCAAGGTGGTTTTGATCGCTGCACCCAGCATCGGTTCACCTCCCAGTTTTAATTACACTTAGTCAACATAACACAAAAAAAACACACACTCACAACACATGGACATATTTTGGGGGGCGGGCCATTCAGTGGGCTGCTTTGGTGGTCCCGCTTCCAACATGATGTGGTTACTTCTTCCCAATTTTAATTGCAAATAACACACACTTCACAATCATTCATAAGCTGGGAGGGAGGGGGTGATGGGGTCCGACCACGCCCCTATTTCCGGGGCTGTGCCGGGGGGTAGGTTAGGGCGGGGGAGTGGTGCTGTTCAGGGGACCTGGGTCTGGGCTGGCCTGGCAGGGGAGGGACTGTTGCTGGCCCTGGGTGGTGCTGGATCGGCTGCATGTGTGGGGTGGCGGGGGGGGGGGGGGGGGGGGGGGTTGACAGGGGTGGGGGGTAATTGTGGGGCCCTGATCCGGGCCTTCCTATCCCCTGCTCCCCCGGGGGTATCTCACAGAGGACACGTTGGGAAGGAAAGATGAGGGCGTGCAAGAGCCAATGGATGAAGTGGTGAATGGAATGTTAGAATAGAGGGAGTAAGGGGAGGAATCAGGGTGTAAGGATTTAGGAAAGTGGGTGGCCGCTGGGATAGGGGGAGGGGGGATGTATGCAGATGTGTGGGGGTGTGTATGTGGGGTTATGTTGGTGGTACGGGGGAGTGATGGGGTGGGTGTACAATGAGGAGTGTGAATGTGGATAGAGGGGTGTAGGGAGGTGTGTGTGTGTGTGTAGAGTGGGGTATGTGTGTATGGAAGAATGGGTGATTATAGAGGGAGCAGGGATGTGTGTGTGAGTATAAAGAAGGGAGTGTGTGAATGGGGTCTTAGTAGGGGGTGCATGTTGAGGTGTATATAGGGGGAGCTTGTGGGGGGGGTTGTGTTATGAGGTGTGTATGTGTGTATAGGGGAGTACGTGAGCGGGGGCACGGGGGTAGGAGAGTGTGAGTTTCAGTGTGTGTAAGGGAATGGGTGGATAGGGTGTGCTTAAGTAGGAAGTGTGGGTACATGTGTGTGTGTGTGTGTGTGTGTGTGTGCGCATGTGCGTGCGTCTGTGCGCATGTGTGCGCATGTGTGTCTATGCGTGTGCGTGTGTGCATGTGTGTGTGGGTGGGCGCGTGTGTGTGTGTGTATGTGTGGGCTCGTGTGTGTCTGTGTGTGTGAGTGGGTATGTGTGTGTGTGTGTGTGTGTGTGTGTGAGCATGGGGGGGGTCTTGATGTTCGGGGGGCGCTGCTGGTGCACTGGGGTGCGGCCTGGCTGCCACTCGGTGGCGGTCTGGCGATCCCGGCCCTCCGTCGGTGTGGGCTGGGCCCTCTGCCTGCGGGGGTGGGGGGTTGTTTCCGGGCTCTTGGGGCCCGCGCTCTGTCTGCCCTGGGGGGGCCGGTCCTCCCTGGTCCGGGCCTGCTGGGGCCTATTCCCCCTGACTGCGGGGGACTCTGGCTGGGACGCCCTCTCTGCCGCCTCCTGGGTCGGCGCATGGCTGGTTCTGGGGTGGGGCAGTTGGGGTCTGCGCCTGGGGGTGGCTGCCGATGGCCCCGGTCTCGGGGGTACTCCTGGCGTGCCTCTTGCCTTGGTGTGGGAGGGGTCACACTGGCATGATCTTCTCTGAACACGTTCCACTCTGCATATTCTGCATGTGACACAGTCACCGAGTCGTCTGCAGGTTTATTCACTAACAGCAGCTGGTTTTCTCATTTCTGTTTGTTTCTCATTTATATTTAACTTTTTAGATTCAGTCTAAAGTTACTATAATCTGAAGTTGGCTTGTATGTGTGTTGATACTGGCGAGTGCGTGTATGTTTGTACGTATGCATGTGTGTGTGTGTGCATAGAGGTGTGTGTATATATATATATATATATGTATACATATGTGTGTATATGTGTATATGTATGTGTGTGTATGTGTATGTATATGTATACATCTGTAGGCTGTTTTTTCTTTTTGTTTTTGGGTTACTTCTTAGTTTTGTTTTGTTTTTTTCTCTCCCTTTCCTTTTCCTTTATGTCTTTCACTTTTCTTATGAGGTGTTTTTTCTTTCTTTCTCTTTCTGTCTTTCGTCTGTCCTCTCTGGTCCAGCAGTACAAACTCTACAATTCAAACAACAATACAAAATAAATATGGAAATAAAATAAAAATTCAGAAAGTCAAGGGGATCACTATATCTTTAAAGCTTCCCTTGGCAGAGAAAATTTGCTCAGCAGAACACAGCTTCCAGACCATCATTCTGCTTGCCTAAATGCTGGACAAGACAAAATTTAAAAAAGAAAAATTTTTAGTGTATAAAAATTGTAAGTGCAAAATGTTTATGAATAAAAACCTGGGAAGTTAACTTTATATTAGCTTGTTGCTACTGAAACTAGTGAATGAACTTAATCATTTGAGGCAGTGTGACTCATTTCTTTCCTAGGTATGTATAAATACATGTAGTAAATATTAAATCTGACTAACATGTTTTTAAAGGCTCTTTAGGTTGACTGCATACAGACAGTTCACCCTTTGGACATTTGAGAAGGAAGAATAAGATCCCTATTTCAGCCTGTGTCATCCACTCCATCAGGACTGTTTTCCCCTCCCTGTGATATCCTGGTTTTGAGTGCACTTTTGATCATTTGTAAAAATTAATTATTAATTCAATAAAAAATAATCAAGGGTTCTCTATTAAATATGGTAACTGACATATTTAACTGCACCAGTATTTTAATATTAAAATTATATGAGATCTACAAATCAGATCAATAAGTAGACAAGGGATCATTCCAGGTGAGATTGATAACTGAATTATTCAGACATGCATACATAGGTGGTTTGAACCATAAACAGGCCACAGATGGAGGCAGGATTAGAATTTCAAAATGTAATGTGAACATACGAACCATCAACCATGATAATAACAATGTGAAATAAAAAAAACGTTTTACAGGTTTTCCACCATCATGTAACTTCATAGAACACAGAATTGAAACCTTTGAGAACCTTTTATCTCAGGAGGTTGAAAAAATGCACGGACACATGCACATGCATGACTTTGCATTGGAATTTCTTTCCTCCAAATTAACTATGATATAAAGTCACAGAACATTGTGGAATATCATTTAGCAAATGGAAATGAAATCTGATATAACATGATAATGTTCTTGCCATGTTTCCTCAGTGGGCGGTGTTATTGGGCTGTGAGGAGGCAAATCTGCTCAGACGCTTGGTGACAGACGGCGCCTTCTCTGGTTTTTGCACACCTTTGTGCTGGGCCAGGCTGATATCAGTCTCAGTTTCCATGTCCTGCAAAGTTTCAGCAACGCGCAGACGGGCCTCAAAACTCTCCCTGAGAAATCTTTTTCTTTTTGTGGCATATTTTGTGTACAGGCAGTGAAGACTTTCTAGCTGCCCTGTGCCCAGCGCTGCTTTATTTTTCTAAATTTCTGTGTAGCTGTTTGTCGAGGGCAATGTTCTGCAGAGCTCTCCAACCATTTTATCATCAGCTGTGCGCCGTCGGAGCGGCTGCAAGTCTGTGTGGCTCCTGTCTGTTTTAGCTTAGTAGTTTGCTAGTGATCAACATGATTAACACATTTCGGAGGAAAATGCTGTACATGAGGGACGAACTTCTGGCTTTGAGGAAAACGAAGAATGGAGTTTGGCATCCGATACCAGCAGAGTTGAGGAAGCCGTTCCGGGGCTGTAGAGCAGGGGCTAAGCGGCGGGCTAAAAAGTGGAGATACAAGCCTTTCCTGCCTTCAGTCCTTATGGGAAATGTCAATTCGCTACTTAACAAGTGTGACGAGCTGCAGGCATTAGTGAAGAATGGACAATTATACCGGGAGTGTAGCCTCATGTGTTTTTATTAGATGTGGCTGAATGACACCAGACTCCTGTGTGAACCTGTTGGGCTTTTCAGCAGTGAGAGCAGATCGGGATGCATATATGAGTGGAAAATCCAGAGGAGGGGGGCTGATTCTGTTCGTCAACAATAGATGGTGTCATCCAGGACATGTTGTGGTGAAGGACAGGATCTGCTGTCGTGACATTGAACTGCTGACAGTCGGACTTCGACCATATTATGGACCACGGGAGTTTTCACATGCTGTTGCCATTGTTGTTTACATACCGCCTCGCGCAGACGCAGCAGTGGCATGTGACGTCATTCATGAGACTGTGGCTAAGATACAGATGCAACACCCGAATGCATTCATTGTCATATCAGGGGATTTTAATAATGTCTGTCTGTCCTCCCACTTGCCCGGTTTCACTCAATATGTGGACTGCACAACGAGAGGAGGCAGCACTCTGGATTTATGTTATGGAAATGCTAAGGATGCCTATAGTGTATCAGCTTTACCACCCTTAGGCAAATCTGATCATAATCTGTTTTTTCTTCAACCCACATACAAGCCACTCGTTGTAAGGCTCCCGGTTGCCACACGTTCCATTAGGAAGTGGACAGTGGAGGCCAGTGAAATGCTCAGGGATTGTTTTGGGTGTACTGATTGGATTGTGCTACTAGAGCCTGAGGACTTAGGCATGGACAGGAGGGTGGACATCCTCACTGAATACATAAACTTCTGTAGAGATATGGTGGTACCAGCCAAGACAGTACAGTGTTTCCCTAATAATAAACCCTGGGTCAACACAGACATCAAGCAACTTCTTAACCAGAAAAAGCTTGCATTCAAGGAGAGGAACAAAGAGAGGCTTAGGATGGTCCAGCATGAGCTGAAGGCGAGACTGAGGCAGGGAAGAATGGACTATAAAAGGAGGGTTGAGAGCAAGTTGCAGCAGAATAACATCAGAGAGGTGTGGAAGGGGACGAAGGCCATCACTGGCTATTCTAAGAAGAGTGGGCAGATCATGGATGGAGATGTAGGGAGAGCCAACAACTTCAATCTGTTTTTTAACAGGTTTGATGGTGGTGCCACCTCAACGTCCACTCAGCCACCCATGGGGGCAGCTGGTGCAGCTGCTATGCTGTCTCCAGCAGGTGGCTCCTCCCCCGGCACTTCTATTAACAGTCTGTCAAATTCTGAAGCCACAGCTCCACTGTCTGACACTCATGAGCGACAACCGCTGTCCTTCACCGCTGATGAGGTGAGGGCCGAGCTTGGAAAGACAGGGAAGGCAGCAGGACCGGACGGAGTGTGTCCAAAACTTCTCAAGGAATGTGCTACTCAGCTAGCAGAGCCTCTTCATTGGATTTTCAATGAAAATCTTCGTGTATGTAAAGTCCCTGTGCGGTGGAAAACATCTTGTCTGGTACCTGTGCCCAAAGTAGGGAGGCCAGCTGGACTTAATGACTTCCGGCCGGTGGCCCTAACATCACATATTATGAAGACTATGGAGCGTCTGGTCTTACGTGCAATGAGAACTGAGGTCACAGCTGCAACAGACCCCCTTCAGTTTGCCTATCAGGAGCATATTGGAGTAGATGATGCTGTGCTTTACATGTTACACCGGGCCTACACCTACCTGGAGGAACCACGATGCTGCGTTAGACTCCTTTTCTTTGATTTCTCCAGTGCGTTCAACACAATCCAGCCGTACATACTACGAGACAAGTTGACAGGGATGGGCGTGGATGATTCCATGACCTGTTGGATTACAGACTACCTGACAGATCGGCCTCAATATGTCAGGCTTGGGAACTTTGTCTCGGAGACCATCGGGAGTAGCACAGGAGCGCCACAGGGGACGGTGCTTGCACCTTTCCTGTTTACCCTCTACCCAGCAGACTTTCGGTACAATTCAGAGTCCTGCCACATACAAAAATACTCTGATGATACGGCTATTGTGGCCTGTATCAAGGATGGGCAGGAGTTTGAATACAGGAACTTGGTGAACTCCTTCAGAGACTGGTGTCACAGGTGCTGCTTGCACTTGAATACAGCAAAGACAAAGGAGGTGATCCTGGATTTCAGAAAGGGGAAGCTTCCCCATCATCCAGTCTCCTTACAGGGGGAGGACATTGAGGTGGTGCGCAGTTACAAATATCTGGGCGTTCACATTGATGAACGGCTGGACTGGTGCTGCAATACTGATGCCCTCTATAGGAAGGGACAGAGTCGCCTGTTCTTCCTGCGCTCGCTGAGGTCCTTTGACGTGTGTGTGGACATGTTGGTCATGTTCTATCAATCAGTGGTGGCCAGTTCTCTCTTCTATGCTGCAGTGTGCTCACTCAAAAAAGACAAACAGCCTGTTTGTCCAAGTTACTAATCTCTAACATGTAGTTTCTACATAAAAAAAATATGATTTAAGATTTACATAATTAGTTTGAATACATCTTACTTAAAACTTTACAAGAATATATTTACTTAATTGATGTATGTTGAACTAACTTGAAGGAATCAAGTTCAAATACAGACGTGGATAATCTCGGAAACTATCGCGAGATCAGATTACAACTTCAGGGACGGAGAGCTGACGGCGCGTGCGTTGCTGCCATTTCCTTCAGACAAACCTGAGGAGCACTTGTAAAGGTTAAGGTGAGCTTACTCTTATGTAATTTAAAAAGTGTTACCATGCTTGAACGTGCCTTACTATACATACATGTGCATCTGAATTTAAGTATTTGGTAAATGAATTTATGACTTTACAATGAGGGGGGGGGGGGGGAGCTAGCCGTTGGTCACCGTGATGCTAACGACAAAATGTAACGGGCGGCGCAACAGTTAGCTTAATTAGTTCAACATGTTAGTGCAATTTATGTTAGATGATCGTGGTTTCGTAAGTTTACCATGTTGTTGACATTTTTAGACGTATTTTTAATCTTTTAAGACGAAAATGGAGAGATACAGTTTACACGGTTTTCGATGTAACGCAGTGAAACACTGAAAAGGCAGGTGAAACCCCACGCAACCACCGGGACACGCGGAGTTATTTGCTGCACCTGTCGCTTCATCTTAGCTTAATATTTTATGGCTATAATCCAGCTGCTATCTTCGACTCTCTGGAAACATCAGGTTGATGCGACACATTTTCAGATGCACGCTCGCTGTCTACTTGTGGGGTGGTGTTATGTGTTTGTGGGTCAAGGCGCATTAACGCTGTTTGTAACACAATTGTTAAACACGCGACTACGTAGGGATAGAAATGTCACACAGTCATGTAAATAAAATAGATCGCTTCAAACTGTGCAGTTATTTAAAGACAAGGGGCATACACATAAATACATCTCTGCAAACAAAGGGAACCGCACCCCAACTAGTGTCAGGGTCTTCAGTCACGAGAAATAGATAAGAATGTCTGCGTTTTCAGGGTGGTGAAGACAGAAACATTTGCTTTATGGCAATGGAAGCTTGTGTTGTTCAGCTGCCTGCTCATGCAGCAGCATGTACAACCAAGCAAGCAGAATTTTGTGTTCGACTTATTTCTGAGGCACAATATAGCTTAATATGAATAATGTTTGGATGATGATGATGATATGGAGGAAGGTTTATTACTGAATTACTGTCCACCATATCCAGCAGGTGAATCAGCTGAGACTTTGGAACAGATAAGACTCAATCTGCTGTCCGAAGTAAACATCCGAAATAATGAAAACAAAGTAGCTGCCATGATGGACAAGACTTTTGCACTGAGACGTCATGAGGTGGTCCAAGATGCACCCATGGTAGCGGATTTCAAAGCAAGGTGGCCAGGTCTCTTCAGTGTGAGGGAGGCAAGTAAATATAATGTAAACACAATGTTGGACTGTTTCTCAAAATGCATGACCATCATTATTCTTTTTTTCTGTTTAATTTCAGGTGAATTCAGAATTCAAGAGAATAACCACAGTTGAACTGCAGTCCAAGTTCTACTCACAACTAGATGCACACTCGGAAAACTTGATGAAGGTGTTTGCCAGCAAAGGAGGAGTCCTTGGGAAGAAGATAAAGGCAATGATGGTTCCAATGACTCAAGTAAGATAACATGCCGGGAAACTTAAGTTTTGATGTCCAGAATTTCATAACGATAATGTGACTAAGTATCAGAGATATGTAAGCAAAGAAGACACCTCAATTATTACTAATTGAAACTCCCCAACTTGTCATTTTTTTCATGTTGATAACTCAGTTGCACATAAATGTCTGCACTTCTTGTCATTTTAGACCAAAAAAGAATTATTGAACATAGAATTACAACAAAACAGGTACCAAGTTCTACAGTTAATATTTATGAAACCTAAAATTGGAGTGAAAAATAATTTGTCTGACCTAATTATTTTTTGCATTACATTAAACATTTTATTCACCGATATTCTGCATGCATATATATTAAGGCTCTGTTTGGCTGATCTTTGTACCAAACCACATACATCTTTTAAGAGCTGTATGTTAGACAACTTAATGTTTTTTTTAGTGCATTGTTATCACTACTTGAACAGTACATGGGATGTGTTTTCCAGACACACTTGGTTGCAGTTTTTTGTGTATCATTATTGCCAGCTTTCTTCAAATGTAGGATTTAGGTGTTGGATAATTTGGATAAATGGTTTCATTGACAGTTAATTTATTCCAGAAATTCCTGACTAAAATGTCATTAGGTTTGACCAAATCTAAACTAAATTAGTTAACAGTTGGCTAAAGAGGGATCATTATTTTTTCTTTTTACATTGATGGGTAGGAGTAGTAAAACAGGTCATATTATAACCTAATAATACAACCTATATTTTTAGAAAAGTATATTAATTCATATGGACATTACTTTGAATTACCTACACCGATATTTTTATAACATTACATTTCAAGATACAAGATAAGAACTTGTATTGTAATTGAGCCAGCATCTCAGCACAATGAAATTATCAGGACAGTTAAAGATGTGAAATTATGATAAAAGTAGAAATTACTTTATGTGGCTACTACAGTATAGTGTAGACCTTAAGTAACCTTTTCCAGACCGTGTCATTTAGTGATCATCCATTTTTCTAGCTTACATAATCCTACGCTATTTCTAGGTTAAGATTCATATCTCCTATGGTCAATGAATAACAGACAGGGTGTACCCATAAAAGTTTCAGTCTCATCATAGGGTAACACAGAGGACAGACATCTGCCTAATGAATATCAAGTAAAGATATTCAAATCATATGACTACTTAAAGCCACCCCCTACATTTGCACCTAGGTTAGTTTTAAAGACATTTTCTGTGCCAATTGGTTTTGAACCTAATGGTTTGGTCTGTGTGTGAGCATCCTTTTCTATATTTCATTATTAGGTTGACAGCATTGATGTGAGAAGAGAATGCATCCTCAGAGGCTTGACTGTGTATCTGAATGAGGATCCACAAAAATTTATCAAGGACTACAGGGTAAGTTTAACAGTCATCATGTAATATTAATAAAATAATTATACATCATAAAAAATGTGGTCATCCCTCACACATGGAAGGTTGTAAGGGATGAAATTTAAATAGGACAGACGTTTTGGGTTTTTTTCTCTTTTTTGTTAAAACTGTCTCTGTCTCTATAGTACATATGTACTATAGTACATAGTACACTCTATAGTATACTGTGGTGGGTGTGAAGAATTTTCCATGATGAAGACAAATGTGTTCAGATAGCTCCAGTCTGGTTGTCTCCAGGTTATGTCCAATGATATTACCAGCTTTATTGATCATTTTATTGATCCTACTGACATCCCTGGAGTTGTTACTGCTCCCCGTTACACTATAGCATACTTGATGACACTGGCCATCACGCTCTGGAATACCATCTCTCACAGGTTGCTGCAAACATGGAAGGATTGAAGCTTCCTTTTACCAAATTCTTTCACATCTGACCATGAACTATTGTTCAGAAGTACATCCCTCAGCTGTGTAGCAGTTAAAATTCATTCAACTCTTACACAATTTCTCTGGTTCCTTTTGTTCAGGCACTGTGGAAAAACACTTAAAATGGAAAACTATATATTATCAAATTTCATGTTTTTGAATTGTTTCAGTTCACATTATTCTAATATACTACTTTGAGCAGCACAAGCTCTTAGATCTATGCCACCAGTTCCAGAAGTCTTGTGCAGCTTTGAACTTCCAGAAGCTTTGAATATGAACCCCTCCCAGACACTTCACTGCTCCAGGTGGAGATTCAGCTTCGCGATTTATATCAACAGCAGCGGCGCCTGGTAAAATGTACAGTTATAACCTGTGATATTAGTCAGCAGTGACGAGGCATGGCGAGGTGTCGGCTGCCAACGCATGTTAACAGTCTTGTAATCCGTCCCTCATCTGTCTCTCCTGCACACACGCAGAGTCAAAGCACATGTTTTAGGCAGCATTTGACGGCAGGCGGAGCCTCTGTTCCTGCAGCAAACTTTTATTCCGGATTAAACAGACACACTTAACAGGCATGTCGTCCACCAAGACATCGGCTAGTTCTTAGATACTTTGGACATGTTTACAAGTCACTCCTTCTTTCTACGGGAATTCTTCTTTTTAATCTTTTATAAGACAGAAATTTGCGACCGTTTGAGAACTGTTTCTCCACACATTGAGCGCGTGCACAAACACGTTGGCACATACTTTTAAAACATTTTAAAACATATTTTAAATCATTTTCCTCATGCATTAGGTAGCAACAACACATGCAACAGCTTCACAAATATACATTTATTGGTTTACTTTGGTTGAGTTTCTAGTATTTGTTTTACAAATTATAATAATTTTTTAAAAAAATCGTTAGAGTACTAGATAACTCAAAGAAATAATCGACAGAGTACCCGATTACAAAAGTACTCGATAGTTGCAGCTCTAGTTCACTACCATCTGAGTCTTCGTCATTCATTTGTTAGAGCATAGCAAAGCGTTTTTTGTAAAGCCCAGTTGCCTAGCAACGCTGATTCTGTGGCTAGTCTCATCATTTTACATTTTCTATGGGGTCAAAATGACTCCCTCTTCAATCTACAAGTTACCTTTTCTTAATGTAATTTTTGGTGTAGAGTCAGTGCAAAATTGATTTAATTTTTTTTCCTTTTTTTTTTTTTTTTTTTTTTTTTTTAAAGAAAAGCTATTTGTAAAATCTTAAACATTTACTTTTTTTAATTGTTCTCTTACAGAGCGACGATCAGTCCATTGAAAGAGACATGGCAGAAACGGTGTTTGGGATCTATGTGGTTCATCCAGAGGGTGCAGAAGCTGATGACTGCACTGAGGATATCGGGATAATTTTGGAGGGGGTGGAGGTACTAAGTGGTTTGCCAAGTGTCCCATTTGCAATGGCAATGTTTCTTGGACTTGTATATGCTCTGAACATCAGCTACCCTCCTGAGTTAAAGTATACATTTGAAGCAGTGCAGAAATCATAATGGAGATGGATGGAAACAGGTTGTCGGCCAAGGTACAAACTCAAAACCCTGCTGGCACGTCAATGAACATGAAAGAAAGCCCATGTTGATTTTACTGGCTGCCCATCTAACTGTTCTTTATAAATGTATAAAGTTAAGAATAATGAAAGAAGTTTTAATGTTGCCAAATCTGACTTTGGAAGAAGTAGTCTCAACAGTTTACTGCTATGTATATTACATCATACATTTGTTAACTTTAACTCAGTTTTGTAACATAGCAGCCCAAAGACTACTAAAGTGTGGCCTTTAAAAGAAACATGAACAGCAGTGTGAAAAACTCATGACTTAACTTTGTCTTTGGAAGCACTTTTTCTTTTATTTTTTTCAAGTACTTCCTGACTTAAAATATACATTTGAAGCTGGGGAGATACAGCAAAAGTTATTTTATATTTTATTTTTGGAGATAGAAACAGATTATCAGCAAAAGTACAAGCTCAAAATGTTGCTTGCAGAAAAATTACAAAAAAAAGGAAGCATATTTCCAAGACTTCCTAATTGTTTTTATTTACAAGTGTTTAAATGTTTTATGTTAAATTTTAAAAGTAGCAAAGTTTGGCTTTGGGAGAAGTATTCTCAACAGTTTACTTGGGATTTCATGAAAAAAATTTAACTTTATTGCACTTACTTTATTATACAAGCCAAAAGCACTTTATTTTGCGTTGTAATACATACCATGACAGCAATGTGAAATAATGAAAACTGTCAATATCCTTGTTTTTTTTTTTCATTTTGTAGATTGTACAGAGCTGCTGCAAGGAAAATTACTTGTTGTTTTTTTTTTCCTTGTCTTAAAACTTAAGACCATGTTCTGTGTCATTACTGTAGCCACTGTGTTAATGTGCTTGAATGTAGCCTGTCCGGAAAACTTCCTTCCATTAAGAGCATTATTTGTGTTGTTTGTGAAATAAGCACTAAAAACTTGTTTGCATTTAAGAAACTGAAAATGATGTCCTGCTGTTTACTTTTAAATGTTTTATTATGCATTTATTCAGATTTTGTACGCCAGTGTCAACATGTTAAAACTAAATCCTCTGGTGAAAAAACTTTGGTTGAGACAAATGAAAACTTTATTTCTACTTTGACACCACAAAATTTTTTATTTGGATGAACTAGAAGAAGTCATGGAAATAATTTCCACATAATTAATTTATTTGTTGTCAACATTAAGGATTTTAGTTATTTTAACCAAATATCCTTGGTTTGGGTCATCTAAATATATCAGGGTTAGTCAAACATATGTTCTATGGTTCAGTGTGAACCTATTAAAAGATGTCTTTTCAACAGTTTTTATATTAGCTTAGGTTACACAATATCCTTAAGTAAATTTTACCCAAGAAAATTAGGTTGAATTAATCTAAAGTGATAGTTTAAAACAAACTTATATAAAAGAAGTTAAAGAGACACAGTTAAACTGGGTTAAACTGGAAAGAATAAATTAAGTTGAACAAACTGAAATAAATTAGGTTGACCCAAATAAAGTATATTGGATTAAAAGAACAACTTTTTTTTATGTTGAAAAAGATTAATTTAATGGTGTGGAAATCATTTCCATGATTTTTTTAAGTTCATTTAACAAATCATTTCTTTGAGTGCTGGGGGCACAGCCTTACAGACAGAAACTGCAAGAGGCTGGAGAGACTAGTCAAAAAGGGGGGCTCAGTGCTGGGTAGGAGACTGGACTCTCTGGGAACAGTAGTGGAGAGACTCACGCTGAATAAACTGAGAACAATATTAGATAACAGCAAACACCCTCTCCATGGATTCCTGAGGGAGCAAAGGAGCAACCGTAGCAGTCGATTTCTCTTGCCACACTGCAGAACAGAGCGTTTCAGGAGATCTTTCATTCCCACGGCCATCAGACTATATAATAATGTTATGCTGTTTTTTATTGTGTTTTAATGAGTTTTTAATCTATGTCTGTCTGAGCAATTATTTATTTATGTTTAATACACACTGAGAGGTGGAAGAGTGAGTGTTTTAGTGTTTTATTGAGTCGCCAGACAATTTGAATTTCCCTTTTAGGGATGAATAAAGTCCTATCTATCTATCTATCTAGCTAGCTAGCTAGCTAGCTAGCTTTTGGGGAGCCATAGTCCCTGACTCTTCTGCAGTGGTGTTGGGATGATGCTCTCACTTGGTCATTGTCTCACCAGACACCCAGTGATGCACACAGTGATGTGAAGCAGGACTGAGGTCCATTGCTCTTTTAAATTTGTCACATTTCCATCATATGTTGTGGTACAAAATATGAGATGATTTGTAATCATGCTGATTCACTCAAACAGCTCCTCATTGTGGCACGCCAGAAGACATTTTTTAACATTTTTTATGACATGCCAAAGGTTATACTTGTGCTTTATGGATTTATATTTGTGACGCAGGATTTTTTGTACTGAATGATGGCAGTCAGTCACAAGAACGGATATGGTCACATCCTTCTCTTCTAACTTGGAGAGGCATCTCTCCAGACCTTCTACTTCAAGTCAATAACTGTTCTTCACCTCTGTGACTTTTACAGTTTCCTGTGCATCAACAAACTTGGTGTCAAGAAGTAAGTAGGTTGCATATGTGGCAGTATGACCAGGGGCCTCACTTATAAAGCTGTCGCACGCACAAAACCCAGCGTACACCAATCATAGTCAACTTTTGGGATTTATAAAAACACGACTTGGTGGTAAAATGTCCCTACATTCACATCACCGCTGACCTGCTGCACGCAAAAAAAAAAAAAAAAAAACTGGAGAAATGGGAAATGGCGACACCAAAGACAGAAAATAAAACCAAAGAAATGTTGTTAAATTTGAGACATCAAAATCAAATATAAACTTTTACACTGAACGTTGTACATTAACATTTGCAACAATTAAGAAAATGTATATTTTATATTGATCCTCCACCAGCAGTAATTCTGGATTTGCAACAGAAATGTTATCAATAAGAACATCAATCACTAAAATATGTTCTGAAACGAAGCAGTTCTACATGTTATAAAAGCCAGATCACACAATTAATAAGTGGTACAGAAGCTGCCATACTAATAAAGGTCTAATTAAATAATTGCTATTAAAATGACGTGGTCGCCCATCATTCAGCTGTGATCAGGGTGTTTTCCCCCACCTGCAGATGTACAGAACATGAACTGATGGTTGGAAATAAAACGCACCCCAATGTGTAAAGGCGCACAGTGGCTTATCTGTCATGGCTGATGAACATGGCGCATGGAGACTCTGGACTCAAGCCCGGCAACTTCCAAAGGGAAGTGATTGACAGGTCGGGGCTGCTCATTCCTTTCCCCAACCTAGAGGGCAGATAACAGAACTGTGTGCGCCACCACAGCCAGACACGGCGTGGCGTAGCGGCCATCAGGCTGATGAAGTGCAGGCGGAGGTGCCTCGATGCACAGGAGGAAACCTGTTGTACAGCTGCAAATGTCTGCATGCAAGATAGTGGAGACATACGCTACATAACATGGCCCGAAATGGAAACATGTCACGTTCACCTGCGACAGGCGCTGTTGTCCCTGATCTCAAACCCATCCTCTCATTTTGGGACCAAACGCTGCTGCTTTATGCAGCGTCCAGCAGTGATTCAACACAGACTGTGGAGAATTCCTTTTTTTTTTTTTTTTTTTTTTTTACAAGTTTTCCTTTTAGTATCATTTCTGTCAGGACTGTCTTTATTTCTCCCCATCTCCTGCTCCACCTCCTTGATGGCAATTATTGTGTCCTCCGCGAGACACACCTGCTGGAGGGGGCAAAGCAGACACCAAACCGTTAGGTGAGAGACAATTTCACTTCATAAATGACTCAGTGGAAAATGCACATTTATCTTGGAGCTGCACCATTTAGTAACCTATTGTTTTGACACTAGACATCCCTGCTGGAAAAAAAAAAATGAAGAGGAGCACGTGAGACGCGGTCGTACTGTGTCTGCTTTTTTTTATGTCCTGGTTTATAGTTTACTTTAAAGCAGTTTTATGAAGCATTTTAACGCGGCCCACACCAGCTATGTCATGATAATACAATCCCCACGTGACCCGCGACACAGACGGGCTGTGTCTCAATTCGTTAGTGCACTGGAATGCAGTGCGTAGTGTGCACTACGCACTTTTCTCTGTAGTGCGCACTACGGTGGGTTAGTGCTGTCCCAAATGGAACATGGACGTAGAGCACTAACCGGTAGTGACCAACTCGCATTTGACCACAATTATTCTGCCACCAAAAGTAAAACAAAGCGCTAAATTACGAGAATGAATTTGTTTCTCTCATGAAACTCCATCGCATTAAAGGTGACGAAGGATCCTCCTCCGATTGGCTGAACATGAGTTGGTACGTATATTTATTTATTTCTAACGTGTATGACCCGCCTGCATATGTGCTCAGAGTGTGTACCTATTGCCAGCCTCGCTTCATTGTTGGCTCATCGTTTCAGGGACAGTTCGTCCCACTAAATTCTTTTTAGGAAGTTGTAATAAATAAATGAACAAATCCAGCAAGCATAACTTCATGTATCATATCATTATGGCACTATAGTGATCTATCTCAGTTGTTAACTATATAAAGCAACATCAGACTGTCATGTGTCTCTGCATGTCTCCCTCATGCTTATTAGTATAATAAAGTGCAAATCAAAACACTAATAAAACAGCTTTTAAACATGCAAAGATATTTTCAGTGGAAAAAAGTCATTTACATTAAGCACATCTATTTTAACTGGTGTTTACTCTGATGCACATTTGGCAACAGGAAACAGATTATAAATGATAATGTAGGGAATGTAATGCTGTAAAGAAGATGCTCAGACACAGAGATGCAGCAAAGTTGTCATAGAAACATTTTATTGAATCCTTTATTGAATCTCCCCCTGCTTGTAGCAGTCCATCTTCCTCATGACGCTCCTCAGGCAGCCTGTCTGAAACCACCTGCAAGCTCGCTTCATATGCTGCCTGTAAGAAGCCAGGTGTGTGTGGAGAGGTCCTACAGGATCCTAGAGACCAGGTGGAGGTCCGTCTTCCTAAAGGCTCTGGAAGGAGGTGAAGTACATCCACCGTCCTCCACAACATCTACATGAGCAGCGGTGACCTTCTGGAGCCAGATGATGATGAAGATGTCAGGAGAGCAGCTGGGAAACAACCAGAAGGAGAACCAGCAGCAGCATCTCCAGGAACCATCTGTGAAGCTGATGAGAGGCAGAGGATGGCAATGATGTGTTACTCCCCAGATCATGATTGCATCTATATCTAAACAATAAATAATTTGGCGAATGGGAAACGAATTGTGTGTCTCTATATAATAAAGTACAATGAACTTCTCTTTACATTTTCTAATATAATTAAATATTTTGTAATGATTAATTTATTACCATACACAAAACACACGAAACATTCAGTAAATATTACATGACACCAACCACAATGTAAACTAAACACACACACACACACACACACTCGATCGATTTTCAATCAGGGACGGGCGAGATGGAGCCATGCAGAAGAAAGTTACACACCTCACACTTTGCACTCTAATAATCATACCAACTAAATTCACTACTATGTTTATTTTATATCTATATTTTCTCGTTCAGTCTCAGCAGTTCAGATCAGACGATACGATGCAGATTTACAGCATCAGTGGTAACCATAGTAACGGACCGCTCTCTAAAAACTGGCGCTATATCGGTATTAATAGTTTACGTTATAAACACCACAATGATTCATCTGGACGTTCAACAAGGATGAATGAACATACAGAACCTATAACATTCATCATTTATAACACATATAACCTGTATACGTCCGCTACAGCGGATAAAAACAGCTAACAGTGTGCTAACCTACGGTGCTAACTACAGAGTCTGACAAATGGTCAGATCCATAACTGTCGTCAGGGATAGATTAGCAGGTTGCAGTATACATCACAATAATAACGGAATAATTTAATACTTACATTTATACAAATGAATCCCCGCCTGGACCGGCGTTAAACTCCGCCATTATTTACCTGGTAAACTGATGGAAAGTCCATCCTCTTCCGCTACGTCAGCAAAATGCCGTGATTTAGTGCGCGAAGTGTCCATCGTTCCACACTGCATTTATGGGCGGGTTTAGGGCAGCATCCGGATACTTTCAGTGCACTGAGTTTGTTGCACAAAAGTCAGTGTAAACGCACTACGCACTGAAACATAGTGCGCGAAGTAGTGTTAGTGCGCTGATTGAGACACAGCCACAGTCTGCTGTGAAACTCTGCTGGTGAAACAAGGTGGAAAAGCTCGGCGCACCCACTCCACAGAACTTCCACAACGCATCCACGTTCAGTGGATTTCCGGAGTAAGGGATCATCCAACAGCGTGGAATTATTTGAGTTTAAAGATGGCTGTGACCTTTAGCTGTGGTTTATAAAGTTTTTGAGTCATTTCGGATGAAGCCTGTGTTTCAGAGATTAGGCTGTTTCGGTGTGGGGGAAGGTATTCATGAACTCTGCTGTTTGAGTTGAAAGGTGTGATTAATTAGGGAAGAAGTCGGAGCTATGTTCCAGTGATGGATTTTGTTTTTACTGTTTGGTTTGGTTTGGTACCTGCCTACCTCATGTCTCCAGTTCACCTGAAAATAACACCCAGCTTCACTCTTTACCTCTCATTCTCTTAGCTGGCCTGGGAACACCTCTGCCCCCCCAATCTCCTCACATCACACCTACAGAGGCTGCATATAACTGGTAAAGGAGTTAAGAAGATAACACAGCATCCAGCAGAAGGTGAGATGGCAGAAAGAGCAGAGATGATTCTCACCTCACGAGTTGTGAACTCAGGAGCATGTTCATTCTTGTGTGGGTTGTTAACACAAGCCATTGCTGTTCCTCTTCCAGCAACCTGGCTTCCAGTCAAGCCTGCAGCACTTACTTTTAAATCATATGTGATGGTTGGCAGAGTCTGCAAAACATAAATAAAACACATGAAAAAGACGTGTAGAAATGATACAGAAGCAAATATAGAAACAGCACAGAGAGGGAAGAAAAGCCATCTTAGATAAAAATGAGGAATCCTTCCACATGCTCACAAAGAAATATGTTTTTATTCTAGAATCAGCTCCAGAACAGATGGATCCACTCATGTATCAAAATGGTTTTTATTACTGTAACCCAGTTTAACTTCCATGACTTTGTTCATGTTTCACACTGAGTCAAACTACACTAACCATGTTATTTATTAAATCCTGAAACATTAACTTAGTCTGATCTCCATGTCATAGAGGGGTATCACTCCCCGCTCCCTCTGGGGACTCTCTTGTTCTGCTGGGGGGACTTCAATGCTCACGTGGGCGATGACAGCGAGACCTGGACAGGAGTGAATGGAAGGCTTACCCCCTTCCTCTAATGGGGACCCAGGAGTGGACTCTCCTATCTCTGGGGCTGAGGTCGCTGAGGAGGTTAAAAAGCTCCTTGATGGCAAGGCTCCGGGCGTGGATGAGATCCACCCAGAGTGTCACGTCAGAGTTTTTGTTGGTTCTACCTACAGATGTGAATCAGCCTTCTCAACTGTTAACATCATTAAGTATAAGTACCGCTCACAGCTTACCAATGAGCGTGTGCATGTATGCCTGAGAATGACTTTGATGCCATTCATACCCAGATTTAAGAGGTTAGCTGCCAGTGCTCATGCAAATTTTTCACATTGAGATATGTGTATTTTCCAGTTTACCTTGCCTTTATGTACATAACGCTTTTGCACTTAATCAAGGTTATTACTTGAATGTTGAATTGTTATTGTTAAGGATTGTAAAACAGTTTACATTTATAAAAAAAGGTTCATTTATTAACATTTTTTGAGGTACATTAATGTTACATTAATGTTTGTGCAAGGGAACACATTTTGCACTTCAATGCTGTTAAAAGTAAGTTTATGTGCAATCATTTCTTTATACTTCAATGTTGTTTTGTACATTTAAATATATTTGCACTACATGAATGAAAGAACTTCTGGCGAGAATAAGCTACAAAATGTTTTATTGCCAATTGAGAAGTTAAATAAAAGGGCAGAAAAGTGAATTATTGTCTGGATGTTTTTGCATGTTAGGACCCTGGCTCACCAGGCTGATGGAGTTACTTGACCTCTTGCCAGTTTAGTTGGGGACCCCTGCACTAGTGTGACAGGATTAGTGTTCATGGGGCTTTTTAGGCATGTTTTAATACAGCTGCATATTTTATTTAATCATGTTTTTAGTTGTTTTAAACATGTTTTTATTGGATTGTTCTTATGGTGTGGCAACTATCTTCAACATAGTGCCGTTATCAGATTGCCCCTGAATGCAACACACTGATCAACCCCTGCAGTAATTGGCAGATGAGCAACAGGTGCAGCGGGCAGGGAAGCGAGCAAGGAGGGAAGGTAAAGAACACTCGGCAGAAGGAGAGGCGAGAGGACAAAGTGGTGACAGAGAGAAAGAGCCAGCGCAGACCGTACCAACCGATGAAGCAGGAGCCTGAACCACGGGACACCATAGCAGCCTGTAACACAGCAGCTGATATATATATATGTATATATACATATATATATATATATATATATATATATATATATATATATATATATATATATATATATATATATATATCCTAATTTATAATGTTTAAAAGAAAATACATCTGCAGTGTTGCATAGTTGAAGAAGTAAACAATCAACTGTCAACACTGTGACATTTAACAGGCCGCCCTTTCCAACCAAAATGGATCAAAGAAAATACATATGCAGTATGCATAAGTATCAGTAAATACTAAATATTGTCAAAACTAAATTGGCAATATTAAAATTCTTGTTGAATTTGATCAAATGGCAGAAACAGCAGGTGTGTGTTCAGAATTGTTCTTCCCCATCATAACGCTGCAGCCATCATCACATTTTTATATATATTCTCCTATTTGCCCCATTTCCTGGGCGTCTTTAATCCATCACTTTATCAGGCGTACTTAATGTGTCTAAAGAAAAATTACCAGCAGGGAAAGAACAAGTACCACTTTAGGCTATCATGGTTACTAAGGAAACAGGTCTGTTGACACATCGAAGAAAAGAGCAAAGTACTGCATGATGCTTTTCATCTAAATTTGAATAAAGGCGAATAATTCAGGAAGGTTTCACGCATAACAAAGCCAGAATAGGCAACCAGTCTTTTGAAAAGAAGCCTAAAAAAAACTTTACAAACCACTTCACAAAAACAAAAGCCCAAAATCGCTGACAACAAGTGGACCTGGCAACACTGGTGAAAACATGGTTTCCTGAGCTCTGCAAGAAATAAACATTTCATTAATATCCAAGCTCTCCTCCCTGATATCCCCAGATGTAAACATGTTTCCTAAGTACTAAGTTCCATGAATAAATTGAGTTGTTTTTCTTTTGTTTTATTTTAATCCTTATTTTGGTTAAACCAGGTCTAAACCAGGATGCAGGACCGGGGTCAGATCTCAGTGCAGTCATGGCTACCATAAAGCAATCAGAGCAGTGTGTGTTAACTAAGATCAAGTCGTCTGGAACTACAAACAAAAGTAGACAATTTGAGGATTTCAGGACAGAAATTTTAAAGATGTGTGCAGAGTAAGTGAAGAAAATGCTCTTTCCCATTGTTCCAAACTTAAAAAAGTTTGCGGCGGCAATTCACCTACGGCTGAATTGTTGAATCCTCAACTATACACCAGAAATCAACCAGGTCCACAAGCTGCAGGATGGAAATGATCCCAGGCCAATCATCATCAACCTCCTCTACTTTCAGGTGAAAGGCTTGGGATTAGGGAGAGGACGGCTTCCACGCATGGCCTTTCAGTGCAGGCCCCATTGTTCATCATGGCAAACACTTCTTTATTTATCCAGACTACACATCAGAAAAAGAGAGAGCAGCTTTTACTGAGGTGAGAAAATAACTTTTCCTGCTGGTGTCCAGGCATGAAATACAGCCTCACATTTCCAGCAAAGCCTAAAGATTACAGCCTCAGCTGGAGAACAGGCATCTTTTGATGATCCAATCAAGGCGAACCATTACATCAAGACCAATCTGCACCCATGACAGATGGAGGGAGAGTGATGAGAATTATTATGCAGGACTCTGATAGGAACTATTTATACCACTGCTGATAGAAGATGGTGGTGCATGCTGATGTTTGCGTCTGTAAGTTGTTACACTTCCCTGTTAACTGTCTCATGTTAACCATGCATTTATTTGACTTCCAGCTAAAATTAAGTCATTTATTCTTTTTACAAAATGAAGGTTGTAAGACCTTTCTTTAAGTTTGGAACAATGGGAAAGTTTACAGAAAACATTGGAGAAATCTAAACTCTTCATATGCAAGCCCTGCCTCCGCGCCAAAGTCCTTGCACTTTGATTGGACAACGGTGTAAAGTCCACCCTGGATCACAACGTATACTTGTGGAGAAACTTTAAGTTTTAGAGGTGGTGTTAGGAAGACGAGAGAAAATAATACTATGAAGACGTGACATCGTAAGGTTCAAACTAAGTTTTGAAGGGACACCCCTACACTGCTTTGCTGTGAGTCTGAGAGGAGGCAGGCAGCTGGAAGCAAACAGGTGGAACTGAATAACTTGATGTTAAGACATGAGATCCTCATGGCAGCTGGATTATATCCACATTGTGAGAAGACAAAAAGCAGGTGTTTCACTCGCTGTATACATGTAAATACTACAGTAGGTCTGTCAGCTGATATGATTACAGCTTAAAGTCTTCACAAGACACCATGTGGGGTTTGTTCAAACAGAAATATTTATCTTCCTGGTAACAGCTATAGATCTCTGCGTTGTCATCTGGATGGAAACTGTGGGCTCCTCTTTAGTTTTTGTGTCATTTTAACATAGTGCTTCCCTGCAGGGGTGGTACTCTGTCTGAGATTCAGATATGTGTACATCTGACTTGTAGTTAAGTCCCACCATATTAGTGTATAAAAATGAAGAGCAAGTGTTTAATTACTCTCCCTCCTCACATATCAATGCTGGATTGGTAAAAATAAAATAATCATTATTGGATTTCCTTCATGTCTTTCAGGCATATTTCAAGCTCATGCAAACACCTGCTGATACATTTATTTCTGCCCTTTATTTTACTTAAAATAAAAATGAAATTCTGCTTCTAGGAAATGTCATTGTTGTCTTTCTTACCTGGTAGAACAGAAATGGCAGAATTATCTCCATGATGAATCCACAAAACGGGCTGCTTTCCTCTCAGTAAAATCCACAATCTGGTTGAGCACGCCGCACAACCACAGACTTAGAAATCCAGAGGGGGGGGGGGGGGGGGGGGGCGGACGTCGACTTATTGAACCAATCAGCAACAAGTTTTCAGCTTTCTCACTAAACATTCCTTGTACAGGAGGATAAATGTGACAATGTTGACAGTTGACTGTTTACTTTATTCAACACTGTATGTATTTTCTTTAAAGCCTTATAAATGATACACACACACACACACACACACATATATATATATATATATATGTATATATATATACATATATATATATATATATATATATATATACATATATATATATATATATATACTTTAAATTGCCCCTAGGAGTGAGTGTGAGTGGTTGTTTGTCTCTGTGTGACCCTGCGATGGACTGACAAGCTGTCCAGGGTGTACCCTGCCTGTCGCCCAAAGCCAGCTGGGATAGGCTCCAGCTTCCCCGCGACCCTGAATTGGAGAAAGCGGTTTAGAAAATGAATGAATGAATATCTATTTGTATAATATGTGTGTGTGTGTGTACAGGATGTCAATATCATGTGAACAGCATCATAAAATATTTATAACCACATGCAGGCTGATTATAATTTTGAAATGATATTTGACCAGGTTTGAAGAGGCATATTAATCCATTTATTAACAATTTCCGTACACATTTTCAACAATCTTATTCTAAACGCAGAGCAAGCTCGAGAAGCCAGCTGCCTCCATGTAATGAAACATGATGAGAGATTGATTCCTCATGTCCCAGTAAAAATGTTACTTTATAAAGCTTTACAAAAACATTCAATATTTAACACAAAATGCATATACACACACGTTTACCATCATTGGAACTTCTCACAGCTAATGTATCAATTTGTCTCAGACTTTAATCCAATTTTCCAAACTTTTTATTTAGTTTTATGCCTGAATTATACATTTATATTGAAATAAATCAATTTCAGAGACCACAAAGCTTTTTTTTTTTACTTTGGTCCAAGGTGATTTTTACCTTATAAAAACATAAAAGATTACATTATTTCCAAGTGAATTTGTTCTTTAATTCACTAAAATGCTGAAATTTTTGGACACTTAGTTAAGTTTTCTCATCTTCCATTATTAACTTGCTGTTATAAAAATACAATTTGTAATGAAACATGATGAGAGACTGATTTCTTATGTCCCAATAAAAATGTTACTTTATAAAGCTTCAAAGAAATATTCAATATTTAACACAAAACGCATCACAAGCCACCACTCACAATACGTTTGGGTTCAAGCATAATTTAAGGTAAAACCAAAAATGAGACAATCAATGCTCGATAGACATAATGTATATTTTATTACAGTGGTTTTAAATCAAAGGACAAATTTCCTTTATGCACAAAAATACATGAAAGCTGAAGAAATGATGAGACTGAAGTCACAGAGGGCAATTTACAAAACAGCTGCTGAATAACAGAACATCGTTGTCTAACCTCCCCCCCCCCCCCCCCCCCCCCCTCCCCCCCCCTCCTGTGGTCTGTGGCGGCCACACTCCACGCGGCTGTCGCGGGGACCCTGCATGACGTCACGGCATGAAGGGGGTCCTCGCGGTGTCCGTGCTTCCCTCCACCGAGGAGGAAGTGAAAGTGGGATTATTCCCAGTCGTGCGAAGCTTATAGAACTTGCGAGTCCACAGAAGAGACGTCATTCCTTTAACTCACGCCATCACAGCATTGGGGGGTCTCAACCTCCATCCCCGCCGCCTCCCGTATCGGCTGTCTCTGGTCCTCCGCCGTCCCTCGGCTGGTCGCGGGAGCTGCGGATAATAAATGGGAGTAAAAATAAACCAAAATAAAATAATGGGAGTCCTCTTTCAGCAGGACAGCTACGACCAACCTTCACAAGCAGCTGTCAGACCAACATGCGTCCTTCAGGGAGACGTAGCAAGCGGTGATTGCTCAGATCTCTGCGCTGATCGCCACACCACCGCCGGTCTGCCGCCTCCACGCCGTCTGCTGGGCTCTTTCTCCCCTCACACCCCTCCTCCAGGTTCTGCTGGGTCTCCTCAGTGCTTTAAGTGGAACAAAATAAGTGGTGGTACTCCCTTAATGCTTTGCTGTCAGTTTGTTTGCAAATATGGGACAAAAACATGGCTAATACTTATATGTAGATCTATAAATTGATCGGTGGATTAATAGTTTTATAGCACAGAAATGGAAAAAAAAAAAAAAAACCCAAAACACAGCAAGTTCTAAATCAAATCCACATTTTCCAAATTCAAAGTGCCATGGAGACACTTTTATGAACTTCAAGCCTCATTGCATGGACATTAAAAATAACACTGAAAAGTAAATACATAAACTTAAAGTTCATTAACCCTGTCATGCCTGAATAAATAATAAAAACAATGCAACATTTTTCTAATTTTTGCAAAAAAGAAAAGAAAAAAAAACACTGAAGTGGTTAATTTACAAAAATGGACTCCTCATTCATGAATATGCAAGAAAAGAGCTTGTAAATAGGTGCCCACTACAGGGCCACGATGCATGACAGGGTTAAAAACATAAAAAAGTTCTACATTTAGACTTATTTAGCTTATTACCAGATGATTTTAACAGTTTATTACTTTTACACTTTTTCTCTGTGAAATGTGTTTTTCACAACATTAGGCCTGGTCCATGCTACTTAGCAATATGATCTTAACTTTAATTTAGAAATAATCTTCAAAAATCAAAATACTGACCAGCCGTACACTCAGTTTGCAGCATCTGACCTTCATTGTCTGGTGTAGTAAATGACTGTTAAGTAGTACTACTGTCATCACTCAACTCTGCTCCAGTTTGTAACATTACAGCCACCATAGTTTTTTTTCTCTGCCTTTCCTCTCATTCAAAGCACGTCCACTTCAATGTAAACACAGAAGCGAGTGAACAAAGTGACGTGCGGCATGACGTTGTGAGCTACAGCAAGTGTTCTGCGTCTAAACAACACATTTCTTTTGAGGCGACTTTTCTTTTTTTTTTTTTGGATTGAAAACAACAAATATAAGTTGTAATATGTGGTAAAGTCGTGGGAGGGTATACTGATTGTTGAGGAAAGCCGGTAACAGTCTCGGTATGCACCATATGCTGTAAAAAGTCCCGGTGCGCAAAGGGATGGAATTTACACCCACAGGTTTCTGAAGAGCTGAATTGAAGCTCGGTGGGCGGTGCCTACCGTTGCCATGTTGGCAGCGTCATGCACGTCGTCTCGCCCGGAAAATACAAATATGGGCAAAGAGGTGGAGCTGAGAGGGTAGCCGTGAGCATCATGGCGGATGATTGACATCGAGCAAACTCCCAGCTTTCTGAAGCTAAGAGCTAACTGAGCTACCCGGAGCTAACAGGAGCTAACCAGCTAACGGAGGTAAGCGCGCTAAAGCTAAGTCACGTTGTTAACTGGCTAAAAACCGCAGTTGTTCTACGTTCTTCTTACTTGAAGCCAGAGATTGGTACCTGTCAATCAAAAGGACACGCCCCTAAATTTGCCAAACTTCGAGATTAAATTACTTTAAAGCGGGCGAGTTAGAAAAAAATTCACTCCCCCCACAGTTGTCATGAAGGTAAACCTGATCTATAAACTGAAAATGGATTTTTGAACCAGGCTGTAAACATGTTTATTTATGCCGTAAAGTTGGCCTTTTTAACATGGGAGTCTATGGGGATTTGCTCCGTTTTGGACCCATTCCCTAGCGGATGAAGGGGGAACTGCAGTTTTATGTACTTCCACATGGGCTTCACTTTTTACCGCCGGAGGTTGACGCTTGCTATAATCACAGAAATTTTCACTAAGGCACAAACACCAAACAGTCAAATTCATTCACTGTCAGTGAATGAGTGGCAAGCTGTGGCACCAAGACTCAACCAAACACAGCTGTCCTGAACGAAGGTCGTTGACAGCCTTTATTCTGGTTCTCCGCAGAAGTTCGACCAATCAAAAGTAGGTGGGAGTGTGGGCGACCAATCAGCATCCAGCACATCAGTCTGAGTGCAGTGCCAGGAAGAAAACCAGGTGTATCCAATCTCCCAAATGATGATGATTTAAATGGTGATGAGCTAGGTGACAGGTGTCAAACTCCTGTCCTGGAGGGCCACTATCCTGCAGGTTTTTGTTGTCTCCATGCTCCAACCCACCCAACTGAAACTCAAAAATTGGTTGACAAGAAGCTGCTGGATCTATTTGGTTTGAATCAGCTGTGTTGGGAAAGGGAAATGACAAAAACCTGCTGGATACTGGCCCTCCAGGACTGGAGTTTGACACCCCTGAGCTAGATGACAGGCCATGGGCCGTAACAACCCTCTGTTGGCTTCGTGTGCTGGGTCTGAGCTACTTTCCAGAATTCAAAGATGGTCAAATGTGCTGTAAACATATGGAACGTGTTAAAAGTCTGTGCTCTTGCAGAGACTGCATTACCCATAGTGCACCGGGCTTCTTGTAGTTCCGCCTTGTCGCCACATAAGTTTGTCTTGCGGTTCGGCAGTACAGCCGGAGCACATTAAGTGTCTGATGCCATCGGTGTTGCATCCGATGTTAATTGTGGGTGTGAGAGTTCATTTATTGTGCATTCTTTTCTATGTAAGTACTGGGTTTGAATGAAACTTGTGTTTATTATAGCCATCACCTGGCGTGATAATAAGCCTCATGTTAGTGTGTTTCTGCTACACCTCGCAGCTAAACCACACGTGTGCATGTTAGTTGTCCGCTATAATAGCTAGTCACGTCTACTACAGCTCTAGTTGTTACCTTAAACCTGTAGATGATCATTTCATTGTTAATTTGTCGGTTCTGTTATGTTTAATTGTTTAGAGAAATGGTTCATTGCATTTCATTTGTTGGGTTTCATGCTAGGCGGCTGCGGGATGCGCCATCACCGCTGCCTGCTTCGGTGGCCAGGGAGCCTCGACCTGCCACTCGGGTCCCGGGGACCCCCCAGGTGGACCCGGATGGGCTCTGCCATGCTGTTCCCGGTGCACCCTTGTCAGTACCCCATGAGGCGGTTCCCTCCGGGGATGGCCTCTCATTTGATCCCACCCCCACGGATGTCCCACCGGACCGGGTGCCGCGGTCGCCGCCTTTGCTGCCTCAACGTGTGCTTCCTGCTCGTGTGAGACTGCCCCCCAGACGCTATGAACCTGAGTCGGGCCACTGGGTGCTGGCCTGAGTCCGTAAACCTAGTGTGGCTCTGGCTTTTCGGACTGGAGGGGGATGCAGAGTTCTCCACCGGCCACTGGGTGTCACTAGAGGCTAGGGAAACAAGACATGGTTAAGCTAGCAGATGAAGTAGCCACGTTTACACCGTGTTCATGTCAAGACAGAGATGTTAACCTGTCCGGCTTATTTCCTGGCTTCCTCATGAAGAAACACATTCCTCATCGTTGTCATTAAAGTGGTCTGACATCGAGGAGTGTGTTTCTTCACTTTCCGTTGCAGATAACCACACATATACCCATAGACACCCCCATACACATATATAGATATGCGGGCCACTAACAACCTGTTCCATCAACGCCTGTACCTCCTTGCTGAGTCTTGAGTAAATTGATCTGCACTGCTGGAGTCTGCCTGTTCCTTCTGACCGAGGATGATTCAGTTGACGCACTGTTGAATATCAGCTGTGACACACAACTTCCAATAGAACGTTTATCTATTACACAAACAGCAACAGGTTAATGAATGATACGTTTCTATAAAAATGTATCAATATTATGTTCATACCAGTGATATAAAATGAAATTCACAAAACAAAGTTTGATTTTGAATTCTTTAAATATGCTGAGGCTTCTGGAGCAAAAAAAAAAAAAAAAAAGAATAAACAAAATACATTTAGGAATGTGAAGCACTCATCCACTGATTTTCCCTGCAAAATGAAATATTTCACGTTATAACAAAGGATGAGAGGAAAAGGCCAGATGTGGTCTCAGCTGTTACACTGCATCTCATCTCCATCTGGAAGTAGAAGAAAATTAAACAAATAAACAAATGCAGATCAGCAGTAATGGTGCAAAAACTACATAAAAACAAAGAAAACACATCACCACCATCATTGTAGAGTGTAAAGTTAGCAGCTGCATGTTTTCATTACAATCCGGATCCGGGTCGCAGTCGTAAAACGGATCTGACTGTAAGGACTCTGAGCTGGTCTCAAAATGTATTTGATACAGCTTCAGCTGCTGTCTGGGATGTGACTGTTAGTGTATATCTAGTGTACATTTCTCACATTAACATGGAACATAAACATTTCATATTAATTATTATTCTCAGATAACTAAGATCAAAACTTAGGCTGTTATGGAAAAAAGTCTGTCAATGAAGAGGAGTCTGCTCTGAAGTGAAAAAGATTACGAAGTTTATTGAACAGAAAATAAGAAAGAACAGAATAATACAAATTGCAATTTGGAGAGACAACCCAGAGGTCCGATGGGACGGAAGTCTGAAAAGGCTCGAAAGAGTTCTACACAAAACTATCTGCCAAGGATTATGAAATACATGAAAATCTAAGTTAGAACACAACATTTCCACAACAGGCCAGTTCTTTCTTACAAACTTTTTAAATTTATGTATGTCTTTGCAGCCCAATAGTCATGCGACCCACCAGGAATACTTCTGGTTAGACACTCCAGCATGGTGTGTGTACTTATTAGTGCAGTGAGGTTTTCATAAGAAACGGGTGTGTTTGGCCTTCTGTCATCAGTGTTAACGACACAAAGTGGTTTCTTACAGTGTAGTCGCTGCTGGTAAATGATTCATTTAATATTTATGAATAGACGGGCAGTGGACCAGTCCAACTAGACTGAGGGACCGCTTCTGGCCCCTGAGCCACCAGTTGACCAGCCCTGCTTTAAAGTGTGAGGACTTGGAGAAAGAGTGGGTGGGTGGACCACTCTAGATAGGCAAGACTCGGCCTTCACTTCCATGCAAGGATGAAAGGCTGTCATTATGTCCAGTAAATGTGAGTCTAAGTGCATCGACTGTTGTCCAGAATGGATTAAAATTACAGGGTTCCTGCAGGGAGATTTATTAGGACCAGCAGAAGATTGATGTACCTGAAAAAATAAAGGAAATTGCGCACGATGCTTTAGACTGACAGGAAAAAGATTGCTGAATGAAATGCCAAGAGGGCAGAGGACAAGCAAAGCAATATGTGAAAAAAAGTTGTGAGGATGGATGAGGAGAAGTGTCTTACTGTTCAGAAAACTGATGCTGTCACTCTGCAGAAATTCAGTTCACACACACATCTGATGAAGTCATGATGCAGACGAGACATGAGACAGGACAATGGACAAAAATTTGTCTCCTCATCTACATCTTGCAAACTAAGCTTCTTAGTTGGGCATAAAAAGGTTTGAGAGAAATAATAAACCTTTAAGTGATGAGTTGTCTCTGAAGTTACACAGGAAGCAAATGACTGATAGATTCTTTTATCACCTTCTTCTGGAGGTAAAAACACATGAATTTAGGAGGAAATCAGTCAGATGGCAGAAGACACATCAGCAGCTTGGTGGTGGAATTTTAATAAAGACGTGAGAAGGAGTGAAACCTTTGATTTTCTGATCAGAAAGGGTTAAACTGTGGGCAGTAGGGCTGGACAATAATTCCATACCAATACATATCGATTAATAGATGTTTGGTGTGACAGAAAAAGGGTGGATAAAAAGTTGGCAAGAAAAACAGTTTCCTACCGAGCCCATCTGGTGACATCGATCAAATAAAGAATAACTCACAGCCGCACGTTACGAATGCGTGGGAAGGACATAATTAAGTTGTGGACACCAGTTATTAATGTGGGAAGGACATAATTAAGTTGTGGACACCAGTTATTAATGTGGGAAGGACATAATTAAGTTGTGGACAACAGTTAATGTGGGAAGGACATAATTAAGTTGTGGACACCAGTTATTAATGTGGGAAGGACATAATTAAGTTGTGGACACCAGTTATTAATGTGGGAAGTACATAATTAAGTTGTGGACAACAGTTATTAATGTGGGAAGGACATAATTAAGTTGTGGACACCAGTTATTAATGTGGGAAGGACATAATTAAGTTGTGGACACAAGTTATTAATGTGGGAAGTACATAATTAAGTTGTGGACAACAGTTATTAATGTGGGAAGGACATAATTAAGTTGTGGACACCAGTTATTAATGTGGGAAGGACATAATTAAGTTGTGGACACCAGTTATTAATGTGGGAAGGACATAATTAAGTTGTGGACACCAGTTATTAATGTGGGAAGGACATAATTAAGTTGTGGACACCAGTTATTAATGTGGGAAGGACATAATTAAGTTGTGGACACCAGTTATTAATGTGGGAAGGACATAATTAAGTTTTGGACACCAGTTATTAATGTAGGAAGGACATAATTAAGTTGTGGACACCAGTTAATGTGGGAAGGACATAATTAAGTTGTGGACACCAGTTATTAATGTAGGAAGGACATAATTAAGTTGTGGACACCAGTTATTAATGTGGGAAGGACATAATTAAGTTGTGGACAACAGTTATTAATGTGGGAAGGACATAATTAAGTTGTGGACACCAGTTATTAATGTGGGAAGGACATAATTAAGTTGTGCACACCAGTTATTAACGTGGGAAGGACATAATTAAGTTGTGGACACCAGTTATTAATGTGGGAAGGACATAATTAAGTTGTGGACACCAGTTATTAACGTGGGAAGGACATAATTAAGTTGTGGACACCAGTTATTAATGTGGGAAGGACATAATTAAGTTGTGGACACAAGTTATTAATGTGGGAAGGACATAATTAAGTTGTGGACACCAGTTATTAATGTGGGAAGGACATAATTAAGTTGTGGACACCAGTTATTAATGTGGGAAGGACATAATTAAGTTGTGGACACCAGTTATTAATGTGGGAAGTACATAATTAAGTTGTGGACAACAGTTATTAATGTGGGAAGGACATAATTAAGTTGTGGACACCAGTTATTAATGTGGGAAGGACATAATTAAGTTGTGGACACCAGTTATTAATGTGGGAAGGACATAATTAAGTTGTGGACACCAGTTATTAATGTGGGAAGGACATAATTAAGTTGTGGACACCAGTTATTAATGTGGGAAGGACATAATTAAGTTGTGGACACCAGTTATTAATGTGGGAAGGACATAATTAAGTTGTGGACAACAGTTATTAATGTGGGAAAGACATAATTAAGTTGTGGACACCAGTTATTAATGTGGGAAGGACATAATTAAGTTGTGGACACCAGTTATTAATGTGGGAAGGACATAATTAAGTTGTGGACACCAGTTAATGTGGGAAGGACATAATTAAGTTGTGGACACCAGTTATTAATGTAGGAAGGACATAATTAAGTTGTGGACACCAGTTATTAATGTGGGAAGGACATAATTAAGTTGTGGACAACAGTTATTAATGTGGGAAGGACATAATTAAGTTGTGGACACCAGTTATTAATGTGGGAAGGACATAATTAAGTTGTGGACACCAGTTATTAATGTGGGAAGGACATAATTAAGTTGTGGACACCAGTTATTAATGTGGGAAGGACATAATTAAGTTGTGGACACCAGGTAATAATGTGGGAAGGACATAATTAAGTTGTGGACACCAGTTATTAATGTGGGAAGGACATAATTAAGTTGTGGACACCAGTTATTAATGTGGGAAGGACATAATTAAGTTGTGGACACCAGTTATTAATGTGGGAAGGACATAATTAAGTTGTGGACACCAGGTATTAATGTGGGAAGGACATAATTAAGTTGTGGACACCAGTTATTAATGTGGGAAGGACATAATTAAGTTGTGGACACCAGTTATTAATGTGGGAAGGACATAATTAAGTTGTGGACACCAGTTATTAATGTGGGAAGGACATAATTAAGTTTTGGACACCAGTTATTAACGTGGGAAGGACATAATTAAGTTGTGGACACCAGTTATTAACGTGGGAAGGACATAATTAAGTTGTGGACACCAGTTATTAACGTGGGAAGGACATAATTAAGTTGTGGACACCAGTTATTAATGTGGGAAGGACATAATTAAGTTGTGGACACCAGTTATTAATGTGGGAAGGACATAATTAAGTTGTGGACACCAGTTATTAATGTGGGAAGGACATAATTAAGTTGTGGACACCAGTTATTAATATGGGAAGGACATAATTAAGTTGTGGACACCAGTTATTAATGTAGGAAGGACATAATTAAGTTGTGGACACCAGTTATTAATGTGGGAAGGACATAATTAAGTTGTGGACAACAGTTATTAATGTGGGAAGGACATAATTAAGTTGTGGACACCAGTTATTAATGTGGGAAGGACATAATTAAGTTGTGGACACCAGTTATTAATGTGGGAAGGACATAATTAAGTTGTGGACACCAGTTATTAATGTGGGAAGGACATAATTAAGTTGTGGACACAAGTTATTAATGTGGGAAGGACATAATTAAGTTGTGGACACCAGTCATTAATGTGGGAAGGACATAATTAAGTTGTGGACACCAGTTATTAATGTGGGAAGTACATAATTAAGTTGTGGACAACAGTTATTAATGTGGGAAGGACATAATTAAGTTGTGGACACCAGTTATTAATGTGGGAAGGACATAATTAAGTTGTGGACACCAGTTATTAATGTGGGAAGGACATAATTAAGTTGTGGACACCAGTTATTAATGTGGGAAGGACATAATTAAGTTGTGGACACCAGTTATTAATGTGGGAAGGACATAATTAAGTTGTGGACACCAGTTATTAATGTGGGAAGGACATAATTAAGTTGTGGACAACAGTTATTAATGTGGGAAGGACATAATTAAGTTGTGGACACCAGTTATTAATGTGGGAAGGACATAATTAAGTTTTGGACACCAGTTATTAATGTGGGAAGGACATAATTAAGTTGTGGACACCAGTTAATGTGGGAAGGACATAATTAAGTTGTGGACACCAGTTATTAATGTAGGAAGGACATAATTAAGTTGTGGACACCAGTTATTAATGTGGGAAGGACATAATTAAGTTGTGGACACCAGTTATTAATGTGGGAAGGACATAATTAAGTTGTGGACACTAGTTATTAATGTGGGAAGGACATAATTAAGTTGTGGACACCAGTTATTAATGTGGGAAGGAAATAATTAAGTTGTGGACACCAGTTATTAATGTGGGAAGGACATAATTAAGTTGTGGACACCAGTTATTAATGTGGGAAGGACATAATTAAGTTGTGGACACCAGTTATTAATGTGGGAAGGACATAATTAAGTTGTGGACACCATTTATTAAGTGGGAAGGACATAATTAAGTTTCGGACACCAGTTATTAACGTGGGAAGGACATAATTAAGTTGTGGACACCAGTTATTAATGTGGGAAGGACATAATTAAGTTGTGGACACCAGTTATTAACGTGGGAAGGACATAATTAAATTTTGGACACCAGTTATTAATGTGGGAAGGACATAATTAAGTTGTGGACACCAGTTATTAATGTGGGAAGGGCATAATTAAGTTGTGGACACCAGTTATTAACGTGGGAAGGACATAATTACGTTGTGGACACCAGTTATTAATGTGGGAAGGACATAATTAAGTTGTGGACACCAGTTATTAATGTGAAGAACATAATTAAGTTGTGGACACCAGTTATTAATGTAGGAAGGACATAATTAAGTTGTGGACACCAGTTATTAATGTGGGAAGGACATAATTAAGTTGTGGACACCAGTTATTAATGTGGGAAGGACATAATTAAGTTGTGGACACCAGTTATTAATGTGGGAAGGACATAATTAAGTTGTGGACACCAGTTATTAATGTGGGAAGGACATAATTAAGTTGTGGACACCAGTTATTAATGTGGGAAGGACATAATTAAGTTGTGGACACCAGTTATTAACGTGGGAAGGACATAATTACGTTGTGGACACCAGTTATTAATGTGGGAAGGACATAATTAAGTTGTGGACACCAGTTATTGATGTGAAGAACATAATTAAGTTGTGGACACCAGTTATTAATGTGAAGAACATAATTAAGTTGTGGACACCAGTTATTAATGTGGGAAGGACATAATTAAGTTGTGGACACCAGTTATTAATGTGGGAAGGACATAATTAAGTTGCGGACACCAGTTATTAATGTGGGAAGGACATAATTAAGTTGTGGACACCAGTTATTAATGTGGGAAGGACATAATTAAGTTGTGGACACCAGTTATTAATGTGGGAAGGACATAATTAAGTTGTGGACAACAGTTATTAATGTGGGAAGGACATAATTAAGTTGTGGACACCAGTTATTAATGTGGGAAGGACATAATTAAGTTGTGGACACCAGTTATTAATGTGGGAAGGACATAATTAAGTTGTGGACAACAGTTATTAATGTGGGAAGGACATAATTAAGTTGTTGACAACAGTTATTAATGTGGGAAGGACATAATTAAGTTGTGGACACCAGTTATTAATGTGGGAAGGACATAATTAAGTTGTGGACACCAGTTATTAACGTGGGAAGGACATAATTAAGTTGTGGACACCAGTTATTAATGTGGGAAGGACATAATTAAGTTGTGGACACCAGTTTATGTGGGAAGGACATAATTAAGTTGTGGACACCAGTTATTAATGTAGGAAGGACATAATTAAGTTGTGGACAACAGTTATTAATGTGGGAAGGACATAATTAAGTTGTGGACACCAGTTATTAATGTGGGAAGGACATAATTAAGTTGTGGACACCAGTTAATGTGGGAAGGACATAATTAAGTTGTGGACACCAGTTATTAATGTGGGAAGGACATAATTAAGTTGTGGACACCAGTTAATGTGGGAAGGACATAATTAAGTTGTGGACACCAGTTATTAATGTAGGAAGGACATAATTAAGTTGTGGACACCAGTTAATGTGGGAAGGACATAATTAAGTTGTGGACACCAGTTATTAACGTGGGAAGGACATAATTAAGTTGTGGACAACAGTTATTAATGTGGGAAGGACATAATTAAGTTGTGGACACCAGTTATTAACGTGGGAAGGACATAATTAAGTTGTGGACAACAGTTATTAATGTGGGAAGGACATAATTAAGTTGTGGACACCAGTTATTAATGTGGGAAGGACATAATTAAGTTGTGGACACCAGTTATTAATGTGGGAAGGACATAATTAAGTTGTGGACACCAGTTATTAATGTGGGAAGGACATAATTAAGTTGTGGACACCAGTTATTAATGTGGGAAGGACATAATTAAGTTGTGGACACCAGTTATTAATGTGGGAAGGACATAATTAAGTTGTGGACACCAGTTATTAATGTGGGAAGGACATAATTAAGTTATGGACACCAGTTATTAATGTGGGAAGGACATAATTAAGTTGTGGACACCAGTTATTAATGTGGGAAGGACATAATTAAGTCGTGGACACCAGTTATTAATGTGGGAAGGACATAATTAAGTTGTGGACACCAGTTATTAATGTGGGAAGGACATAATTAAGTCGTGGACACCAGTTATTAATATGGGAAGGACATAATTAAGTTATGGACACCAGTTATTAATGTGGGAAGGACATAATTAAGTCGTGGACACCAGTTATTAATGTGGGAAGGACATAATTAAGTTGTGGACACCAGTTATTAATGTGGGAAGGACATAATTAAGTTGTGGACACCAGTTATTAATGTGGGAAGGACATAATTAAGTTATGGACACCAGTTATTAATGTGGGAAGGACATAATTAAGTTGTGGACACCAGTTATTAACGTGGGAAGGACATAATTAAATTTTGGACACCAGTTATTAATGTGGGAAGGACATAATTAAGTTGTGGACACCAGTTATTAATGTGGGAAGGACATAATTAAGTTGTGGACACCAGTTATTAACGTGGGAAGGACATAATTAAGTTGTGGACACCAGTTAATGTGGGAAGGACATAATTAAGTTGTGGACACCAGTTATTAATGTAGGAAGGACATAATTAAGTTGTGGACACCAGTTATTAATGTGGGAAGGACATAATTAAGTTGTGGACAACAGTTATTAATGTGGGAAGGACATAATTAAGTTGTGGACACCAGTTATTAATGTGGGAAGGACATAATTAAGTTGTGGACACCAGTTATTAACGTGGGAAGGACATAATTAAGTTGTGGACACCAGTTATTAATGTGGGAAGGACATAATTAAGTTGTGGACACAAGTTATTAATGTGGGAAGGACATAATTAAGTTGTGGACACCAGTTATTAATGTGGGAAGGACATAATTAAGTTGTGGACACCAGTTATTAATGTGGGAAGTACATAATTAAGTTGTGGACAACAGTTATTAATGTGGGAAGGACATAATTAAGTTGTGGACACCAGTTATTAATGTGGGAAGGACATAATTAAGTTGTGGACACCAGTTATTAATGTGGGAAGGACATAATTAAGTTGTGGACACCAGTTATTAATGTGGGAAGGACATAATTAAGTTGTGGACACCAGTTATTAATGTGGGAAGGACATAATTAAGTTGTGGACACCAGTTATTAATGTGGGAAGGACATAATTAAGTTGTGGACAACAGTTATTAATGTGGGACGGACATAATTAAGTTGTGGACAACAGTTATTAATGTGGGAAGGACATAATTAAGTTGTGGACACCAGTTATTAATGTGGGAAGGACATAATTAAGTTGTGGACACGAGTTATTAACGTGGGAAGGACATAATTACGTTGTGGACACCAGTTATTAATGTGGGAAGGACATAATTAAGTTGTGGACACCAGTTATTAATGTGGGAAGGACATAATTAAGTTGTGGACACCAGTTATTAACGTGGGAAGGACATAATTAAGTTGTGGACACCAGTTATTAATGTGGGAACGACATAATTAAGTTGTGGACACCAGTTATTAATGTGGGAAGGACATAATTAAGTTGTGGACACCAGTTATTAATGTGGGAAGGACATAATTAAGTTTTGGACACCAGTTATTAACGTGGGAAGGACATAATTAAGTTGTGGACACCAGTTATTAACGTGGGAAGGACATAATTAAGTTGTGGACACCAGTTATTAATGTGGGAAGGACATAATTAAGTTGTGGACACCAGTTATTAACGTGGGAAGGACATAATTACGTTGTGGACACCAGTTATTAATGTGGGAAGGACATAATTAAGGTGTGGACACCAGTTATTAATGTGAAGAATATAATTAAGTTGTGGACACCAGTTATTAATGTGAAGAACATAATTAAGTTGTGGACACCAGTTATTAATGTGGGAAGGACATAATTAAGTTGTGGACACCAGTTATTAATGTGGGAAGGACATAATTAAGTTGTGGACACCAGTTATTAATGTGGGAAGGACATAATTAAGTTGTGGACACCAGTTATTAATGTGGGAAGGACATAATTAAGTTGTGGACACCAGTTATTAATGTGGGAAGGACATAATTAAGTTGTGGACACCAGTTATTAATGTGGGAAGGACATAATTAAGTTGTGGACACCAGTTATTAATGTGGGAAGGACATAATTAAGTTGTGGTCACCAGTTATTAACGTGGGAAGGACATAATTACGTTGTGGACACCAGTTATTAACGTGGGAAGGACATAATTAAGTTGTGGACACCAGTTATTAATGTGAAGAATATAATTAAGTTTTGGACACCAGTTATTAATGTGAAGAACATAATTAAGTTGTGGACACCAGTTATTAATGTGGGAAGGACATAATTAAGTTGTGGACACCAGTTATTAATGTGGGAAGGACATAATTAAGTTGTGGACACCAGTTATTAATGTGGGAAGGACATAATTAAGTTGTGGACACCAGTTATTAATGTGGGAAGGACATAATTAAGTTGTGGACACCAGTTATTAATTTGGGAAGGACATAATTAAGTTGTGGACACCAGTTATTAATGTGGGAAGGACATAATTATATTGTGGACACCAGTTATTAATGTGGGAAGGACATAATTAAGTTGTGGACACCAGTTAATGTGGGAAGGACATAATTAAGTTGTGGACACCAGTTATTAATGTAGGAAGGACATAATTAAGTTGTGGACACCAGTTAATGTCGGAAGGACATAATTAAGTTGTGGACACCAGTTATTAACGTGGGAAGGACATAATTAAGTTGTGGACACCAGTTATTAACGTGGGAAGGACATAATTAAGTTGTGGACAACAGTTATTAATGTGGGAAGGACATAATTAAGTCGTGGACACCAGTTATTAACGTGGCGAAGGACATAATTAAGTTGTGGACAACAGTTATTAATGTGGGAAGGACATAATTAAGTTGTGGACACCAGTTATTAATGTGGGAAGGACATAATTAAGTTGTGGACACCAGTTATTAATGTGGGAAGGACATAATTAAGTTGTGGACACCAGTTATTAATGTGGGAAGGACATAATTAAGTTGTGGACACCAGTTATTAATGTGGGAAGGACATAATTAAGTTGTGGACACCAGTTATTAATGTGGGAACTACATAATTAAGTTGTGGACACTAGTTATTAATGTGTGAAGGACATCATTAAGTTGTGGACACCAGTTATTAATGTGGGAAGGACATAATTAAGTCGTGGACACCAGTTATTAATGTGGGAAGGACATAATTAAGTTGTGGACACCAGTTATTAATGTAGGAAGGACATAATTAAGTTGTGGACACCAGTTAATGTCGGAAGGACATAATTAAGTTGTGGACACCAGTTATTAACGTGGGAAGGACATAATTAAGTTGTGGACAACAGTTATTAATGTGGGAAGGACATAATTAAGTTGTGGACACCAGTTATTAACGTGGGAAGGACATAATTAAGTTGTGGACAACAGTTATTAATGTGGGAAGGACATAATTAAGTTGTGGACACCAGTTATTAATGTGGGAAGGACATAATTAAGTTGTGGACACCAGTTATTAATGTGGGAAGGACATAATTAAGTTGTGGACACCAGTTATTAATGTGGGAAGGACATAATTAAGTTGTGGACACCAGTTATTAATGTGGGAAGGACATAATTAAGTTGTGGACACCAGTTATTAATGTGGGAACTACATAATTAAGTTGTGGACACTAGTTATTAATGTGTGAAGGACATCATTAAGTTGTGGACACCAGTTATTAATGTGGGAAGGACATAATTAAGTCGTGGACACCAGTTATTAATGTGGGAAGGACATAATTAAGTTGTGGACACCAGTTATTAATGTGGGAAGGACATAATTAAGTTGTGGACACCAGTTATTAATGTGGGAAGGACATAATTAAGTTATGGACACCAGTTATTAATGTGGGAAGGACATAATTAAGTTGTGGACACCAGTTATTAATGTGGGAAGGACATAATTAAGTCGTGGACACCAGTTATTAATGTGGGAAGGACATAATTAAGTTGTGGACACCAGTTATTAATGTGGGAAGGTCATAATTAAGTCGTGGACACCAGTTATTAATGTGGGAAGGACATAATTAAGTTATGGACACCAGTTATTAATGTGGGAAGGACATAATTAAGTCGTGGACAGCAGTTATTAATGTGGGAAGGACATAATTAAGTTGTGGACACCAGTTATTAATGTGGGAAGGACATAATTAAGTTGTGGACACCAGTTATTAATGTGGGAAGGACATAATTAAGTTGTGGACACCAGTTATTAACGTGGGAAGGACATAATTAAGTTGTGGACACCAGTTATTAACGTGGGAAGGACATAATTATATTTTGGACACCAGTTATTAATGTGGGAAGGACATAATTAAGTTGTGGACACCAGTTATTAATGTGGGAAGGACATAATTAAGTTGTGGACACCAGTTATTAACGTGGGAAGGACATAATTAAATTTTGGACACCAGTTATTAATGTGGGAAGGACATAATTAAGTTGTGGACACCAGTTATTAACGTGGGAAGGACATAATTAAGTTGTGGACACCAGTTAATGTGGGAAGGACATAATTAAGTTGTGGACACCAGTTATTAATGTAGGAAGGACATAATTAAGTTGTGGACACCAGTTATTAATGTAGGAAGGACATAATTAAGTTGTGGACACCAGTTATTAATGTGGGAAGGACATAATTAAGTTGTGGACAACAGTTATTAATGTGGGAAGGACATAATTAAGTTGTGGACACCAGTTATTAATGTGGGAAGGACATAATTAAGTTGTGGACACCAGTTATTAACGTGGGAAGGACATAATTAAGTTGTGGACAACAGTTATTAATGTGGGAAGGACATAATTAAGTTGTGGACACTAGTCATTAATGTAGGAAGGACATAATTAAGTTGTGGACACCAGTTATTAATGTGGGAAGGACATAATTAAGTTGTGGACACCAGTTATTAATGTGGGAAGGACATAATTAAGTTGTGGACACCAGTTATTAATGTGGGAAGGACATAATTAAGTTGTGGACACCAGTTATTAATGTAGGAAGGACATAATTAAGTTGTGGACAACAGTTATTAATGTGGGAAGGACATAATTAAGTTGTGGACACCAGTTATTAATGTGGGAAGGACATAATTAAGTTGTGGAAACCAGTTATTAATGTGGGAACGACATAATTAAGTTGTGGACACTAGTTATTAATGTGGGAAGGACATAATTAAGTTGTGGACACCAGTTATTAATGTGGGAAGGACATAATTAAGTTGTGGACACCAGTTATTAATGTGGGAAGGACATAATTAAGTTGTGGACACCAGTTATTAATGTGGGAACGACATAATTAAGTTGTGGACACTAGTTATTAATGTGGGAAGGACATAATTAAGTTGTGGACACCAGTTATTAATGTGGGAAGGACATAATTAAGTTGTGGACACCAGTTATTAATGTGGGAAGGACATAATTAAGTTGTGGAAACCAGTTATTAATGTGGGAACGACATAATTAAGTTGTGGACACTAGTTATTAATGTGGGAAGGACATAATTAAGTTGTGGACACCAGTTATTAATGTAGGAAGGACATAATTAAGTTGTGGACACCAGTTATTAATGTGGGAAGGACATAATTAAGTTGTGGACACCAGTTATTAATGTGGGAAGGACATAATTAAGTTATGGACACCAGTTATTAACGTGGGAAGGACATAATTAAGTTGTGGACACCAGTTATTAACGTGGGAAGGACATAATTAAATTTTGGACACCAGTTATTAATGTGGGAAGGACATAATTAAGTTGTGGACACCAGTTATTAATGTGGGAAGGACATAATTAAGTTGTGGACACCAGTTATTAACGTGGGAAGGACATAATTACGTTGTGGACACCAGTTATTAATGTGGGAAGGACATAATTAAGTTGTGGACACCAGTTATTAATGTGGGAAGGACATAATTAAGTTGTGGACACCAGTTATTAACGTGGGAAGGACATAATTAAGTTGTGGACACCAGTTATTAATGTGAAGAATATAATTAAGTTGTGGACACCAGTTATTAACGTGGGAAGGACATAATTAAGTTGTGGACACCAGTTATTAACGTGGGAAGGACATAATTATATTTTGGACACCAGTTATTAATGTGGGAAGGACATAATTAAGTTGTGGACACCAGTTATTAATGTGGGAAGGACATAATTAAGTTGTGGACACCAGTTATTAACGTGGGAAGGACATAATTAAATTTTGGACACCAGTTATTAATGTGGGAAGGACATAATTAAGTTGTGGACACCAGTTATTAACGTGGGAAGGACATAATTAAGTTGTGGACACCAGTTAATGTGGGAAGGACATAATTAAGTTGTGGACACCAGTTATTAATGTAGGAAGGACATAATTAAGTTGTGGACACCAGTTATTAATGTAGGAAGGACATAATTAAGTTGTGGACACCAGTTATTAATGTGGGAAGGACATAATTAAGTTGTGGACAACAGTTATTAATGTGGGAAGGACATAATTAAGTTGTGGACACCAGTTATTAATGTGGAAAGGACATAATTAAGTTGTGGACACCAGTTATTAATGTGGGAAGGACATAATTAAGTTGTGGACAACAGTTATTAATGTGGGAAGGACATAATTAAGTTGTGGACACTAGTCATTAATGTAGGAAGGACATAATTAAGTTGTGGACACCAGTTATTAATGTGGGAAGGACATAATTAAGTTGTGGACACCAGTTATTAATGTGGGAAGGACATAATTAAGTTGTGGACACCAGTTATTAATGTGGGAAGGACATAATTAAGTTGTGGACACCAGTTATTAATGTAGGAAGGACATAATTAAGTTGTGGACACCAGTTATTAATGTGGGAAGGACATAATTAAGTTGTGGAAACCAGTTATTAATGTGGGAACGACATAATTAAGTTGTGGACACTAGTTATTAATGTGGGAAGGACATAATTAAGTTGTGGACACCAGTTATTAATGTGGGAAGGACATAATTAAGTTGTGGACACCAGTTATTAATGTGGGAAGGACATAATTAAGTTGTGGACACCAGTTATTAATGTGGGAACGACATAATTAAGTTGTGGACACTAGTTATTAATGTGGGAAGGACATAATTAAGTTTTGGACACCAGTTATTAATGTGGGAAGGACATAATTAAGTTGTGGACACCAGTTATTAATGTGGGAAGGACATAATTAAGTTGTGGAAACCAGTTATTAATGTGGGAACGACATAATTAAGTTGTGGACACTAGTTATTAATGTGGGAAGGACATAATTAAGTTGTGGACACCAGTTATTAATGTAGGAAGGACATAATTAAGTTGTGGACACCAGTTATTAATGTGGGAAGGACATAATTAAGTTGTGGACACCAGTTATTAATGTGGGAAGGACATAATTAAGTTATGGACACCAGTTATTAACGTGGGAAGGACATAATTAAGTTGTGGACACCAGTTATTAACGTGGGAAGGACATAATTAAATTTTGGACACCAGTTATTAATGTGGGAAGGACATAATTAAGTTGTGGACACCAGTTATTAATGTGGGAAGGACATAATTAAGTTGTGGACACCAGTTATTAACGTGGGAAGGACATAATTACGTTGTGGACACCAGTTATTAATGTGGGAAGGACATAATTAAGTTGTGGACACCAGTTATTAATGTGGGAAGGACATAATTAAGTTGTGGACACCAGTTATTAACGTGGGAAGGACATAATTAAGTTGTGGACACCAGTTATTAATGTGAAGAATATAATTAAGTTGTGGACACCAGTTATTAATGTGAAGAACATAATTAAGTTGTGGACACCAGTTATTAACGTGGGAAGGACATAATTAAGTTGTGGACACCAGTTATTAATGTGAAGAATATAATTAAGTTGTGGACACCAGTTATTAATGTGAAGAACATAATTAAGTTGTGGACACCAGTTATTAATGTGGGAAGGACATAATTAAGTTGTGGACACCAGTTATTAATGTGGGAAGGACATAATTAAGTTGTGGACACCAGTTATGAATGTGGGAAGGACATATTAAGTTGTGGACACCAGTTATTAATGTGGGAAGGACATAATTAAGGTGTGGACACCAGTTATTAATGTGAAGAATATAATTAAGTTGTGGACACCAGTTATTAATGTGAAGAACATAATTAAGTTGTGGACACCAGTTATTAATGTGGGAAGGACATAATTAAGTTGTGGACACCAGTTATTAATGTGGGAAGGACATAATTAAGTTGTGGACACCAGTTATTAATGTGGGAAGGACATAATTAAGTTGTGGACACCAGTTATTAATGTGGGAAGGACATAATTAAGTTGTGGACACCAGTTATTAATGTGGGAAGGACATAATTAAGTTGTGGACACCAGTTATTAACGTGGGAAGGACATAATTAAGTTGTGGACACCAGTTATTAATGTGGGAAGGACATCATTAAGTTGTGGACACCAGTTATTAATGTGGGAAGGACATAATTAAGTCGTGGACACCAGTTATTAATGTGGGAAGGACATAATTAAGTTGTGGACACCAGTTATTAATGTGGGAAGGACATAATTAAGTTGTGGACACCAGTTATTAATGTGGGAAGGACATAATTAAGTCGTGGACACCAGTTATTAATGTGGGAAGGACATAATTAAGTTGTGGACACCAGTTATTAATGTGGGAAGGACATAATTAAGTCGTGGACACCAGTTATTAATGTGGGAAGGACATAATTAAGTTGTGGACACCAGTTATTAATGTGGGAAGGACATAATTAAGTTGTGGACACCAGTTATTAACGTGGGAAGGACATAATTAAGTTGTGGACACCAGTTATTAATGTGAAGAATATAATTAAGTTGTGGACACCAGTTATTAATGTGAAGAACATAATTAAGTTGTGGACACCAGTTATTAACGTGGGAAGGACATAATTAAGTTGTGGACACCAGTTATTAATGTGAAGAATATAATTAAGTTGTGGACACCAGTTATTAATGTGAAGAACATAATTAAGTTGTGGACACCAGTTATTAATGTGGGAAGGACATAATTAAGTTGTGGACACCAGTTATTAATGTGGGAAGGACATATTAAGTTGTGGACACCAGTTATTAATGTGGGAAGGACATAATTAAGTTGTGGACACCAGTTATTAATGTTGGAAGGACATAATTAAGTTGTGGACACCAGTTATTAATGTGGGAACGACATAATTAAGTTGTGGACACCAGTTATTAATGTGGGAAGGACATAATTAAGTTATGGACACCAGTTATTAATGTGGGAAGGACATAATTAAGTTTTGGACACCAGTTATTAACGTGGGAAGGACATAATTAAGTTGTGGACACCAGTTATTAATGTGGGAAGGACATAATTAAGTTGTGGACACCAGTTATTAATGTGGGAAGGACATAATTAAGTTGTGGACACCAGTTATTAACGTGGGAAGGACATAATTAAGTTGTGGACACCAGTTATTAATGTGAAGAATATAATTAAGTTGTGGACACCAGTTATTAATGTGAAGAACATAATTAAGTTGTGGACACCAGTTATTAACGTGGGAAGGACATAATTAAGTTGTGGACACCAGTTATTAATGTGAAGAATATAATTAAGTTGTGGACACCAGTTATTAATGTGAAGAACATAATTAAGTTGTGGACACCAGTTATTAATGTGGGAAGGACATAATTAAGTTGTGGACACCAGTTATTAATGTGGGAAGGACATAATTAAGTTGTGGACACCAGTTATTAATGTGAAGAATATAATTAAGTTGTGGACACCAGTTATTAATGTGAAGAACATAATTAAGTTGTGGACACCAGTTATTAATGTGGGAAGGACATAATTAAGTTGTGGACACCAGTTATTAATGTGGGAAGGACATAATTAAGTTGTGGACACCAGTTATTAATGTGGGAAGGACATAATTAAGTTGTGGACACCAGTTATTAATGTGGGAAGGACATAATTAAGTTGTGGACACCAGTTATTAATGTGGGAAGGACATAATTAAGTTGTGGACACCAGTTATTAATGTGGGAAGGACATAATTAAGTTGTGGACACCAGTTATTAACGTGGGAAGGACATAATTAAGTTGTGGACACCAGTTATTAATGTGGGAAGGACATAATTAAGTTGTGGACACCAGTTATTAATGTGGGAAGGACATAATTAAGTTGTGGACACCAGTTATTAATGTGGGAAGGACATAATTAAGTTGTGGACACCAGTTATTAATGTGGGAAGGACATAATTAAGTTGTGGACACCAGTTATTAATGTGGGAAGGACATAATTAAGTTGTGGACACCAGTTATTAATGTGGGAAGGACATAATTAAGTTGTGGACACCAGTTATTAATGTGGGAAAGACATAATTAAGTTGTGGACACCAGTTATTAATGTGGGAAGGACATAATTAAGTTGTGGACACCAGTTATTAATGTGGGAAGGACATAATTAAGTTGTGGACACCAGTTATTAATGTGGGAAGGACATAATTAAGTTGTGGACACCAGTTATTAATGTGGGAAGGACATAATTAAGTCGTGGACACCAGTTATTAATGTGGGAAGGACATAATTAAGTTGTGGACACCAGTTATTAATGTGGGAAGGTCATAATTAAGTCGTGGACACCAGTTATTAATGTGGGAAGGACATAATTAAGTTATGGACACCAGTTATTAATGTGGGAAGGACATAATTAAGTCGTGGACACCAGTTATTAATGTGGGAAGGACATAATTAAGTTGTGGACACCAGTTATTAATGTGGGAAGGACATAATTAAGTTGTGGACACCAGTTATTAACGTGGGAAGGACATAATTAAGTTGTGGACACCAGTTATTAATGTGAAGAATATAATTAAGTTGTGGACACCAGTTATTAATGTGAAGAACATAATTAAGTTGTGGACACCAGTTATTAACGTGGGAAGGACATAATTAAGTTGTGGACACCAGTTATTAATGTGAAGAATATAATTAAGTTGTGGACACCAGTTATTAATGTGGGAAGGACATAATTAAGTTGTGGACACCAGTTATTAACGTGGGAAGGACATAATTAAGTTGTGGACACCAGTTATTAATGTGAAGAATATAATTAAGTTGTGGACACCAGTTATTAATGTGAAGAACATAATTAAGTTGTGGACACCAGTTATTAATGTGGGAACGACATAATTAAGTTATGGACACCAGTTATTAATGTGGGAAGGACATAATTAAGTTTTGGACACCAGTTATTAACGTGGGAAGGACATAATTACGTTGTGGACACCAGTTATTAATGTGGGAAGGACATAATTAAGTTGTGGACACCAGTTATTAACGTGGGAAGGACATAATTAAGTTGTGGACACCAGTTATTAATGTGAAGAATATAATTAAGTTGTGGACACCAGTTATTAATGTGAAGAACATAATTAAGTTGTGGACACCAGTTATTAACGTGGGAAGGACATAATTAAGTTGTGGACACCAGTTATTAATGTGAAGAATATAATTAAGTTGTGGACACCAGTTATTAATGTGAAGAACATAATTAAGTTGTGGACACCAGTTATTAATGTGGGAAGGACATAATTAAGTTGTGGACACCAGTTATTAATGTGGGAAGGACATAATTAAGTTGTGGACACCAGTTATGAATGTGGGAAGGACATATTAAGTTGTGGACACCAGTTATTAATGTGGGAAGGACATAATTAAGGTGTGGACACCAGTTATTAATGTGAAGAATATAATTAAGTTGTGGACACCAGTTATTAATGTGAAGAACATAATTAAGTTGTGGACACCAGTTATTAATGTGGGAAGGACATAATTAAGTTGTGGACACCAGTTATTAATGTGGGAAGGACATAATTAAGTTGTGGACACCAGTTATTAATGTGGGAAGGACATAATTAAGTTGTGGACACCAGTTATTAATGTGGGAAGGACATAATTAAGTTGTGGACACCAGTTATTAATGTGGGAAGGACATAATTAAGTTGTGGACACCAGTTATTAACGTGGGAAGGACATAATTAAGTTGTGGACACCAGTTATTAATGTGGGAAGGACATCATTAAGTTGTGGACACCAGTTATTAATGTGGGAAGGACATAATTAAGTCGTGGACACCAGTTATTAATGTGGGAAGGACATAATTAAGTTGTGGACACCAGTTATTAATGTGGGAAGGACATAATTAAGTTGTGGACACCAGTTATTAATGTGGGAAGGACATAATTAAGTCGTGGACACCAGTTATTAATGTGGGAAGGACATAATTAAGTTGTGGACACCAGTTATTAATGTGGGAAGGACATAATTAAGTCGTGGACACCAGTTATTAATGTGGGAAGGACATAATTAAGTTGTGGACACCAGTTATTAATGTGGGAAGGACATAATTAAGTTGTGGACACCAGTTATTAACGTGGGAAGGACATAATTAAGTTGTGGACACCAGTTATTAATGTGAAGAATATAATTAAGTTGTGGACACCAGTTATTAATGTGAAGAACATAATTAAGTTGTGGACACCAGTTATTAACGTGGGAAGGACATAATTAAGTTGTGGACACCAGTTATTAATGTGAAGAATATAATTAAGTTGTGGACACCAGTTATTAATGTGAAGAACATAATTAAGTTGTGGACACCAGTTATTAATGTGGGAAGGACATAATTAAGTTGTGGACACCAGTTATTAATGTGGGAAGGACATATTAAGTTGTGGACACCAGTTATTAATGTGGGAAGGACATAATTAAGTTGTGGACACCAGTTATTAATGTTGGAAGGACATAATTAAGTTGTGGACACCAGTTATTAATGTGGGAACGACATAATTAAGTTGTGGACACCAGTTATTAATGTGGGAAGGACATAATTAAGTTATGGACACCAGTTATTAATGTGGGAAGGACATAATTAAGTTTTGGACACCAGTTATTAACGTGGGAAGGACATAATTAAGTTGTGGACACCAGTTATTAATGTGGGAAGGACATAATTAAGTTGTGGACACCAGTTATTAATGTGGGAAGGACATAATTAAGTTGTGGACACCAGTTATTAACGTGGGAAGGACATAATTAAGTTGTGGACACCAGTTATTAATGTGAAGAATATAATTAAGTTGTGGACACCAGTTATTAATGTGAAGAACATAATTAAGTTGTGGACACCAGTTATTAACGTGGGAAGGACATAATTAAGTTGTGGACACCAGTTATTAATGTGAAGAATATAATTAAGTTGTGGACACCAGTTATTAATGTGAAGAACATAATTAAGTTGTGGACACCAGTTATTAATGTGGGAAGGACATAATTAAGTTGTGGACACCAGTTATTAATGTGGGAAGGACATAATTAAGTTGTGGACACCAGTTATTAATGTGAAGAATATAATTAAGTTGTGGACACCAGTTATTAATGTGAAGAACATAATTAAGTTGTGGACACCAGTTATTAATGTGGGAAGGACATAATTAAGTTGTGGACACCAGTTATTAATGTGGGAAGGACATAATTAAGTTGTGGACACCAGTTATTAATGTGGGAAGGACATAATTAAGTTGTGGACACCAGTTATTAATGTGGGAAGGACATAATTAAGTTGTGGACACCAGTTATTAATGTGGGAAGGACATAATTAAGTTGTGGACACCAGTTATTAATGTGGGAAGGACATAATTAAGTTGTGGACACCAGTTATTAACGTGGGAAGGACATAATTAAGTTGTGGACACCAGTTATTAATGTGGGAAGGACATAATTAAGTTGTGGACACCAGTTATTAATGTGGGAAGGACATAATTAAGTTGTGGACACCAGTTATTAATGTGGGAAGGACATAATTAAGTTGTGGACACCAGTTATTAATGTGGGAAGGACATAATTAAGTTGTGGACACCAGTTATTAATGTGGGAAGGACATAATTAAGTTGTGGACACCAGTTATTAATGTGGGAAGGACATAATTAAGTTGTGGACACCAGTTATTAATGTGGGAAAGACATAATTAAGTTGTGGACACCAGTTATTAATGTGGGAAGGACATAATTAAGTTGTGGACACCAGTTATTAATGTGGGAAGGACATAATTAAGTTGTGGACACCAGTTATTAATGTGGGAAGGACATAATTAAGTTGTGGACACCAGTTATTAATGTGGGAAGGACATAATTAAGTCGTGGACACCAGTTATTAATGTGGGAAGGACATAATTAAGTTGTGGACACCAGTTATTAATGTGGGAAGGTCATAATTAAGTCGTGGACACCAGTTATTAATGTGGGAAGGACATAATTAAGTTATGGACACCAGTTATTAATGTGGGAAGGACATAATTAAGTCGTGGACACCAGTTATTAATGTGGGAAGGACATAATTAAGTTGTGGACACCAGTTATTAATGTGGGAAGGACATAATTAAGTTGTGGACACCAGTTATTAACGTGGGAAGGACATAATTAAGTTGTGGACACCAGTTATTAATGTGAAGAATATAATTAAGTTGTGGACACCAGTTATTAATGTGAAGAACATAATTAAGTTGTGGACACCAGTTATTAACGTGGGAAGGACATAATTAAGTTGTGGACACCAGTTATTAATGTGAAGAATATAATTAAGTTGTGGACACCAGTTATTAATGTGGGAAGGACATAATTAAGTTGTGGACACCAGTTATTAACGTGGGAAGGACATAATTAAGTTGTGGACACCAGTTATTAATGTGAAGAATATAATTAAGTTGTGGACACCAGTTATTAATGTGAAGAACATAATTAAGTTGTGGACACCAGTTATTAATGTGGGAACGACATAATTAAGTTATGGACACCAGTTATTAATGTGGGAAGGACATAATTAAGTTTTGGACACCAGTTATTAACGTGGGAAGGACATAATTAAGTTGTGGACACCAGTTATTAACGTGGGAAGGACATAATTAAGTTGTGGACACCAGTTATTAATGTGGGATGGACATAATTAAGTTGTGGACACCAGTTATTAACGTGGGAAGGACATAATTACGTTGTGGACACAAGTTATTAATGTGGGAAGGACATAATTAAGGTGTGGACACCAGTTATTAATGTGAAGAATATAATTAAGTTGTGGACACCAGTTATTAATGTGAAGAACATAATTAAGTTGTGGACACCAGTTATTAATGTGGGAAGGACATAATTAAGTTGTGGACACCAGTTATTAATGTGGGAAGGACATAATTAAGTTGTGGACACCAGTTATTAATGTGGGAAGGACATAATTAAGTTGTGGACACCAGTTATTAATGTGGGAAGGACATAATTAAGTTGTGGACACCAGTTATTAATGTGGGAAGGACATAATTAAGTTGTGGACACCAGTTATTAATGTGGGAAGGACATAATTAAGTTGTGGACACCAGTTATTAACGTGGGAAGGACATAATTAAGTTGTGGACACCAGTTATTAATGTGGGAAGGACATAATTAAGTTGTGGACACCAGTTATTAATGTGGGAAGGACATAATTAAGCTGTGGACACCAGTTATTAATGTGGGAAGGACATAATTAAGTTGTGGACACCAGTTATTAATGTGGGAAGGACATAATTAAGTTGTGGACACCAGTTATTAATGTGGGAAGGACATAATTAAGTTGTGGACACCAGTTATTAATGTGGGAAGGACATAATTAAGTTGTGGACACCAGTTATTAATGTGGGAAGGACATAATTAAGTTGTGGACACCAGGTAATGTGGGAAGGACATAATTAAGTTGTGGACACCAGTTATTAATGTGGGAAGGACATAATTAAGTTGTGGACAACAGTTATTAATGTGGGAAGGACATAATTAAGTTGTGGACACCAGTTATTAATGTGGGAAGGACATAATTAAGTTGTGGACACCAGTTATTAATGTGGGAAGGACATAATTAAGTTGTGGACACCAGTTATTAATGTGGGAAGGACATAATTAAGTTTTGGACACCAGTTATTAACGTGGGAAGGACATAATTAAGTTGTGGACACCAGTTATTAACGTGGGAAGGACATAATTAAATTGTGGACACCAGTTATTAATGTGGGAAGGACATAATTAAGTTGTGGACACCAGTTATTAATGTGGGAAGGACATAATTAAATTGTGGACACCAGTTATTAATGTGGGAAGGACATAATTAAGTTGTGGACACCAGTTATTAATGTGGGAAGGACATAATTAAATTTTGGACACCAGTTATTAATGTGGGAAGGACATAATTAAGTTGTGGACACCAGTTATTAATGTGGGAAGGACATAATTAAGTTGTGGACACCAGTTATTAACGTGGGAAGGACATAATTACGTTGTGGACACCAGTTATTAATGTGGGAAGGACATAATTAAGTTGTGGACACCAGTTATTAATGTGGGAAGGACATAATTAAGTTGTGGACACCAGTTATTAACGTGGGAAGGACATAATTAAGTTGTGGACACCAGTTATTAATGTGAAGAATATAATTAAGTTGTGGACACCAGTTATTAATGTGAAGAACATAATTAAGTTGTGGACACCAGTTATTAACGTGGGAAGGACATAATTAAGTTGTGGACACCAGTTATTAATGTGAAGAATATAATTAAGTTGTGGACACCAGTTATTAATGTGAAGAACATAATTAAGTTGTGGACACCAGTTATTAATGTGGGAAGGACATAATTAAGTTGTGGACACCAGTTATTAATGTGGGAAGGACATAATTAAGTTGTGGACACCAGTTATGAATGTGGGAAGGACATAATAAGTTGTGGACACCAGTTATTAATGTGGGAAGGACATAATTAAGGTGTGGACACCAGTTATTAATGTGGGAACGACATAATTAAGTTGTGGACACCAGTTATTAATGTGGGAAGGACATAATTAAGTTATGGACACCAGTTATTAATGTGGGAAGGACATAATTAAGTTTTGGACACCAGTTATTAACGTGGGAAGGACATAATTAAGTTGTGGACACCAGTTATTAATGTGGGAAGGTCATAATTAAGTTGTGGAAACCAGTTATTAATGTGGGAACGACATAATTAAGTTGTGGACACTAGTTATTAATGTGGGAAGGACATAATTAAGTTGTGGACACCAGTTATTAATGTGGGAAGGACATAATTAAGTTATGGACACCAGTTATTAACGTGGGAAGGACATAATTAAGTTGTGGACACCAGTTATTAACGTGGGAAGGACATAATTAAATTTTGGACACCAGTTATTAATGTGGGAAGGACATAATTAAGTTGTGGACACCAGTTATTAATGTGGGAAGGACATAATTAAGTTGTGGACACCAGTTATTAACGTGGGAAGGACATAATTAAGTTGTGGACACCAGTTATTAATGTGGGAAGGACATAATTAAGTTGTGGACACCAGTTATTAATGTGGGAAGGACATAATTAAGTTGTGGACACCAGTTATTAACGTGGGAAGGACATAATTAAGTTGTGGACACCAGTTATTAATGTGAAGAATATAATTAAGTTGTGGACACCAGTTATTAATGTGAAGAACATAATTAAGTTGTGGACACCAGTTATTAATGTGGGAAGGACATAATTAAGTTGTGGACACCAGTTATTAATGTGAAGAATATAATTAAGTTGTGGACACCAGTTATTAATGTGAAGAACATAATTAAGTTGTGGACACCAGTTATTAATGTGGGAAGGACATAATTAAGTTGTGGACACCAGTTATTAATGTGGGAAGGACATAATTAAGTTGTGGACACCAGTTATTAATGTGGGAAGGACATATTAAGTTGTGGACACCAGTTATTAATGTGGGAAGGACATAATTAAGGTGTGGACACCAGTTATTAATGTGAAGAATATAATTAAGTTGTGGACACCAGTTATTAATGTGAAGAACATAATTAAGTTGTGGACACCAGTTATTAATGTGGGAAGGACATAATTAAGTTGTGGACACCAGTTATTAATGTGGGAAGGACATAATTAAGTTGTGGACACCAGTTATTAATGTGGGAAGGACATAATTAAGTTGTGGACACCAGTTATTAATGTGGGAAGGACATAATTAAGTTGTGGACACCAGTTATTAATGTGGGAAGGACATAATTAAGTTGTGGACACCAGTTATTAATGTGGGAAGGACATAATTAAGTTGTGGACACCAGTTATTAACGTGGGAAGGACATAATTAAGTTGTGGACACCAGTTATTAATGTGGGAAGGACATAATTAAGTTGTGGACACCAGTTATTAATGTGGGAAGGACATAATTAAGTTGTGGACACCAGTTATTAATGTGGGAAGGACATAATTAAGTTGTGGACACCAGTTATTAATGTGGGAAGGACATAATTAAGTTGTGGACACCAGTTATTAATGTGGGAAGGACATAATTAAGTTGTGGAAACCAGTTATTAATGTGGGAACGACATAATTAAGTTGTGGACACTAGTTATTAATGTGGGAAGGACATAATTAAGTTGTGGACACCAGTTATTAATGTGGGAAGGACATAATTAAGTTATGGACACCAGTTATTAACGTGGGAAGGACATAATTAAGTTGTGGACACCAGTTATTAACGTGGGAAGGACATAATTAAATTTTGGACACCAGTTATTAATGTGGGAAGGACATAATTAAGTTGTGGACACCAGTTATTAATGTGGGAAGGACATAATTAAGTTGTGGACACCAGTTATTAACGTGGGAAGGACATAATTAAGTTGTGGACACCAGTTATTAATGTGGGAAGGACATAATTAAGTTGTGGACACCAGTTATTAATGTGGGAAGGACATAATTAAGTTGTGGACACCAGTTATTAACGTGGGAAGGACATAATTAAGTTGTGGACACCAGTTATTAATGTGAAGAATATAATTAAGTTGTGGACACCAGTTATTAATGTGAAGAACATAATTAAGTTGTGGACACCAGTTATTAATGTGGGAAGGACATAATTAAGTTGTGGACACCAGTTATTAATGTGAAGAATATAATTAAGTTGTGGACACCAGTTATTAATGTGAAGAACATAATTAAGTTGTGGACACCAGTTATTAATGTGGGAAGGACATAATTAAGTTGTGGACACCAGTTATTAATGTGGGAAGGACATAATTAAGTTGTGGACACCAGTTATTAATGTGGGAAGGACATATTAAGTTGTGGACACCAGTTATTAATGTGGGAAGGACATAATTAAGGTGTGGACACCAGTTATTAATGTGAAGAATATAATTAAGTTGTGGACACCAGTTATTAATGTGAAGAACATAATTAAGTTGTGGACACCAGTTATTAATGTGGGAAGGACATAATTAAGTTGTGGACACCAGTTATTAATGTGGGAAGGACATAATTAAGTTGTGGACACCAGTTATTAATGTGGGAAGGACATAATTAAGTTGTGGACACCAGTTATTAATGTGGGAAGGACATAATTAAGTCGTGGACACCAGTTATTAATGTGGGAAGGACATAATTAAGTTGTGGACACCAGTTATTAATGTGGGAAGGACATAATTAAGTTGTGGACACCAGTTATTAATGTGGGAAGGACATAATTAAGTTGTGGACACCAGTTATTAATGTGGGAAGGACATAATTAAGTTGTGGACACCAGTTATTAATGTGGGAAGGACATAATTAAGTTATGGACACCAGTTATTAATGTGGGAACGACATAATTAAGTTGTGGACACTAGTTATTAATGTGTGAAGGACATCATTAAGTTGTGGACACCAGTTATTAATGTGGGAAGGACATAATTAAGTCGTGGACACCAGTTATTAATGTGGGAAGGACATAATTAAGTTGTGGACACCAGTTATTAATGTGGGAAGGACATAATTAAGTTGTGGACACCAGTTATTAATGTGGGAAGGACATAATTAAGTCGTGGACACCAGTTATTAATGTGGGAAGGACATAATTAAGTTGTGGACACCAGTTATTAATGTGGGAAGGTCATAATTAAGTCGTGGACACCAGTTATCAATGTGGGAAGGACATAATTAAGTTATGGACACCAGTTATTAATGTGGGAAGGACATAATTAAGTCGTGGACACCAGTTATTAATGTGGGAAGGACATAATTAAGTTGTGGACACCAGTTATTAATGTGGGAAGGACATAATTAAGTTGTGGACACCAGTTATTAACGTGGGAAGGACATAATTAAGTTGTGGACACCAGTTATTAATGTGAAGAATATAATTAAGTTGTGGACACCAGTTATTAATGTGAAGAACATAATTAAGTTGTGGACACCAGTTATTAACGTGGGAAGGACATAATTAAGTTGTGGACACCAGTTATTAATGTGAAGAATATAATTAAGTTGTGGACACCAGTTATTAATGTGAAGAACATAATTAAGTTGTGGACACCAGTTATTAATGTGGGAAGGACATAATTAAGTTGTGGACACCAGTTATTAATGTGGGAAGGACATATTAAGTTGTGGACACCAGTTATTAATGTGGGAAGGACATAATTAAGTTGTGGACACCAGTTATTAATGTTGGAAGGACATAATTAAGTTGTGGACACCAGTTATTAATGTGGGAACGACATAATTAAGTTGTGGACACCAGTTATTAATGTGGGAAGGACATAATTAAGTTGTGGACACCAGTTATTAATGTGGGAAGGACATAATTAAGTTTTGGACACCAGTTATTAATGTGGGAAGGACATAATTAAGTTGTGGACACCAGTTATTAACGTGGGAAGGACATAATTAAGTTGTGGACACCAGTTATTAATGTGGGAAGGACATAATTAAGTTGTGGACACCAGTTATTAACGTGGGAAGGACATAATTACGTTGTGGACACAAGTTATTAATGTGGGAAGGACATAATTAAGGTGTGGACACCAGTTATTAATGTGAAGAATATAATTAAGTTGTGGACACCAGTTATTAATGTGAAGAACATAATTAAGTTGTGGACACCAGTTATTAATGTGGGAAGGACATAATTAAGTTGTGGACACCAGTTATTAATGTGGGAAGGACATAATTAAGTTGTGGACACCAGTTATTAATGTGGGAAGGACATAATTAAGTTGTGGACACCAGTTATTAATGTGGGAAGGACATAATTAAGTTGTGGACACCAGTTATTAATGTGGGAAGGACATAATTAAGTTGTGGACACCAGTTATTAATGTGGGAAGGACATAATTAAGTTGTGGACACCAGTTATTAACGTGGGAAGGACATAATTAAGTTGTGGACACCAGTTATTAATGTGGGAAGGACATAATTAAGTTGTGGACACCAGTTATTAATGTGGGAAGGACATAATTAAGCTGTGGACACCAGTTATTAATGTGGGAAGGACATAATTAAGTTGTGGACACCAGTTATTAATGTGGGAAGGACATAATTAAGTTGTGGACACCAGTTATTAATGTGGGAAGGACATAATTAAGTTGTGGACACCAGTTATTAATGTGGGAAGGACATAATTAAGTTGTGGACACCAGTTATTAATGTGGGAAGGACATAATTAAGTTGTGGACACCAGGTAATGTGGGAAGGACATAATTAAGTTGTGGACACCAGTTATTAATGTGGGAAGGACATAATTAAGTTGTGGACAACAGTTATTAATGTGGGAAGGACATAATTAAGTTGTGGACACCAGTTATTAATGTGGGAAGGACATAATTAAGTTGTGGACACCAGTTATTAATGTGGGAAGGACATAATTAAGTTGTGGACACCAGTTATTAATGTGGGAAGGACATAATTAAGTTGTGGACACCAGTTATTAACGTGGGAAGGACATAATTAAGTTGTGGACACCAGTTATTAACGTGGGAAGGACATAATTAAATTGTGGACACCAGTTATTAATGTGGGAAGGACATAATTAAGTTGTGGACACCAGTTATTAATGTGGGAAGGACATAATTAAATTGTGGACACCAGTTATTAATGTGGGAAGGACATAATTAAGTTGTGGACACCAGTTATTAATGTGGGAAGGACATAATTAAGTTGTGGACACCAGTTATTAACGTGGGAAGGACATAATTACGTTGTGGACACCAGTTATTAATGTGGGAAGGACATAATTAAGTCGTGGACACCAGTTATTAATGTGGGAAGGACATAATTAAGTTGTGGACACCAGTTATTAATGTGGGAAGGACATAATTAAGTTGTGGACACCAGTTATTAATGTGGGAAGGACATAATTAAGTTGTGGACACCAGTTATTAATGTGGGAAGAACATAATTAAGTCGTGGACACCAGTTATTAATGTGGGAAGGACATAATTAAGTTGTGGACACCAGTCATTAATGTGAAGAACATAATTAAGTTGTGGACACCAGTTATTAATGTGAAGAACATAATTAAGTTGTGGACACCAGTTATTAATGTGGGAAGGACATAATTAAGTTGTGGACACTAGTTATTAATGTGGGAAGGACATAATTAAGTCGTGGACACCAGTTATTAATGTGGGAAGGACATAATTAAGTTATGGTCAGCAGTTATTAATGTGGGAAGGACATAATTAAGTTGTGGACACCAGTTATTAATGTGAAGAACATAATTAAGTTGTGGACACCAGTTATTAATGTGGGAAGGACATAATTAAGTTGTGGACACCAGTTATTAATGTGGGAAGGACATAATTAAGTTGTGGACACCAGTTATTAATGTGGGAAGGACATAATTAAGTTGTGGACACCAGTTATTAATGTGGGAAGGACATAATTAAGTTGTGGACACCAGTTATTAATGTGGGAAGGACATAATTAAGTTGTGGACACCAGTTATTAATGTGGGAAGGACATAATTAAGTTGTGGACACCAGTTATTAACGTGGGAAGGACATAATTAAGTTGTGGACACCAGTTATTAATGTGGGAAGGACATAATTAAGTTGTGGACACCAGTTATTAATGTGGGAAGGACATAATTAAGCTGTGGACACCAGTTATTAATGTGGGAAGGACATAATTAAGTTGTGGACACCAGTTATTAATGTGGGAAGGACATAATTAAGTTGTGGACACCAGTTATTAATGTGGGAAGGACATAATTAAGTTGTGGACACCAGTTATTAATGTGGGAAGGACATAATTAAGTTGTGGACACCAGTTATTAATGTGGGAAGGACATAATTAAGTTGTGGACACCAGGTAATGTGGGAAGGACATAATTAAGTTGTGGACACCAGTTATTAATGTGGGAAGGACATAATTAAGTTGTGGACAACAGTTATTAATGTGGGAAGGACATAATTAAGTTGTGGACACCAGTTATTAATGTGGGAAGGACATAATTAAGTTGTGGACACCAGTTATTAATGTGGGAAGGACATAATTAAGTTGTGGACACCAGTTATTAATGTGGGAAGGACATAATTAAGTTGTGGACACCAGTTATTAACGTGGGAAGGACATAATTAAGTTGTGGACACCAGTTATTAACGTGGGAAGGACATAATTAAATTGTGGACACCAGTTATTAATGTGGGAAGGACATAATTAAGTTGTGGACACCAGTTATTAATGTGGGAAGGACATAATTAAATTGTGGACACCAGTTATTAATGTGGGAAGGACATAATTAAGTTGTGGACACCAGTTATTAATGTGGGAAGGACATAATTAAGTTGTGGACACCAGTTATTAACGTGGGAAGGACATAATTACGTTGTGGACACCAGTTATTAATGTGGGAAGGACATAATTAAGTCGTGGACACCAGTTATTAATGTGGGAAGGACATAATTAAGTTGTGGACACCAGTTATTAATGTGGGAAGGACATAATTAAGTTGTGGACACCAGTTATTAATGTGGGAAGGACATAATTAAGTTGTGGACACCAGTTATTAATGTGGGAAGAACATAATTAAGTCGTGGACACCAGTTATTAATGTGGGAAGGACATAATTAAGTTGTGGACACCAGTCATTAATGTGAAGAACATAATTAAGTTGTGGACACCAGTTATTAATGTGAAGAACATAATTAAGTTGTGGACACCAGTTATTAATGTGGGAAGGACATAATTAAGTTGTGGACACTAGTTATTAATGTGGGAAGGACATAATTAAGTCGTGGACACCAGTTATTAATGTGGGAAGGACATAATTAAGTTATGGTCAGCAGTTATTAATGTGGGAAGGACATAATTAAGTTGTGGACACCAGTTATTAATGTGAAGAACATAATTAAGTTGTGGACACCAGTTATTAATGTGGGAAGGACATAATTAAGTTGTGGACACTAGTTATTAATGTGGGAAGGACATAATTAAGTCGTGGACACCAGTTATTAATGTGGGAAGGACATAATTAAGTTATGGACACCAGTTATTAATGTGGGAAGGACATAATTAAGTTGTGGACACCAGTTATTAATGTGGGAAGGACATAATTAAGTTGTGGACACCAGTTATTAATGTGGGAAGGACATAATTAAGTCGTGGACACCAGTTATTAATGTGGGAAGGACATAATTAAGTTGTGGACACCAGTTATTAATGTGGGAAGGACATAATTAAGTTATGGACACCAGTTATTAATGTGGGAAGGACATAATTAAGTTGTGGACACCAGTCATTAATGTGGGAAGGACATAATTAAGTTGTGGACACCAGTTATTAATGTGGGAAGGACATAATTAAGTTGTGGACACCAGTTATTAATGTGGGAAGGACATAATTAAGTTATGGACACCAGTTATTAATGTGGGAAGGACATAATTAAGTTGTGGACACCAGTTATTAATGTGGGAAGGACATAATTAAGTTGTGGACACCAGTTATTAATGTGGGAAGGACATAATTAAGTTGTGGACACCAGTTATTAATGTGGGAAGGACATAATTAAGTTATGGACACCAGTTATTAATGTGGGAAGGACATAATTAAGTTGTGGACACCAGTTATTAATGTGGGAAGGACATAATTAAGTTGTGGACACCAGTTATTAATGTGGGAAGGACATAATTAAGTTGTGGACACCAGTTATTAATGTGGGAAGGACATAATTAAGTTGTGGACACCAGTTACTAATGTGGGAAGGACATAATTAGGTTGTGGACACCAGTTATTAATGTGGGAAGAACATAATTAAGTCGTGGACACCAGTTATTAATGTGGGAAGGACATAATTAAGTTGTGGACACCAGTTATTAATGTGAAGAACATAATTAAGTTGTGGACACCAGTTATTAACGTGGGAAGGACATAATTAAGTTGTGGACACCAGTTATTAATGTGGGAAGGACATAATTAAGTCGTGGACACCAGTTATTAATGTGGGAAGGACATAATTAAGTTGTGGACACAAGTTAATAATGTGGGAAGGACATAATTAAGTTGTGGACACCAGTTATTAATGTGGGAAGGACATAATTAAGTTTTGGTCACCAGTTATTAATGTGGGAAGGACATAATTAAGTTATGGACACCAGTTATTAATGTGGGAAGGACATAATTAAGTTGTGGACACCAGTTATTAATGTGGGAAGGACATAATTAAGTCGTGGACACCAGTTATTAATGTGGGAAGGGCATAATTAAGTTGTGGACACCAGTTATTAATGTGGGAAGGACATAATTAAGTCGTGGACACCAGTTATTAATGTGGTAAGGACATAATTAAGTTATGGACACCAGTTATTAATGTGGGAAGGACATAATTAAGTCGTGGACACCAGTTATTAATGTGGGAAGGACATAATTAAGTTGTGGACACCAGTTATTAATGTGGGAAGGACATAATTAAGTTGTGGACACCAGTTATTAATGTGGGAAGGACATAATTAAGTTATGGACACCAGTTATTAATGTGGGAAGGACATAATTAAGTTGTGGACACCAGTCATTAATGTGGGAAGGACATAATTAAGTTGTGGACACCAGTTATTAATGTGGGAAGGACATAATTAAGTTGTGGACACCAGTTATTAATGTGGGAAGGACATAATTAAGTTGTGGACACCAGTTATTAATGTGGGAAGGACATAATTAAGTCGTGGACACCAGTTATTAATGTGGGAAGGACATAATTAAGTTGTGGACACCAGTTATTAATGTGGGAAGGACATAATTAAGTTATGGACACCAGTTATTAATGTGGGAAGGACATAATTAAGTTGTGGACACCAGTCATTAATGTGGGAAGGACATAATTAAGTTATGGACACCAGTTATTAATGTGGGAAGAACATAATTAAGTCGTGGACACCAGTTATTAATGTCGGAAGGACATAATTAAGTTGTGGACACCAGTCATTAATGTGAAGAACATAATTAAGTTGTGGACACCAGTTATTAATGTGAAGAACATAATTAAGTTGTGGACACCAGTTATTAATGTGGGAAGGACATAATTAAGTTGTGGACACTAGTTATTAATGTGGGAAGGACATAATTAAGTTGTGGACACCAGTTATTAATGTGGGAAGGACATAATTAAGTTGTGGACACCAGTTATTAATGTGGGAAGGACATAATTAAGTTGTGGACACTAGTTATTAATGTGGGAAGGACATAATTAAGTCGTGGACACCAGTCATTAATGTGGGAAGGACATAATTAAGTTATGGACACCAGTTATTAATGTGGGAAGGACATAATTAAGTTGTGGACACCAGTTATTAATGTGGGAAGGACATAATTAAGTTGTGGACACCAGTTATTAATGTGGGAAGGACATAATTAAGTCGTGGACACCAGTTATTAATGTGGGAAGGACATAATTAAGTTGTGGACACCAGTTATTAATGTGGGAAGGACATAATTAAGTTATGGACACCAGTTATTAATGTGGGAAGGACATAATTAAGTTGTGGACACCAGTCATTAATGTGGGAAGGACATAATTAAGTTGTGGACACCAGTCATTAATGTGGGAAGGACATAATTAAGTTGTGGACACCAGTTATTAATGTGGGAAGGACATAATTAAGTTGTGGACACCAGTTATTAATGTGGGAAGGACATAATTAAGTTATGGAAACCAGTTATTAATGTGGGAAGGACATAATTAAGTTGTGGACACCAGTTATTAATGTGGGAAGGACATAATTAAGTTGTGGACACCAGTTATTAATGTGGGAAGGACATAATTAAGTTGTGGACACCAGTTATTAATGTGGGAAGGACATAATTAAGTTATGGACACCAGTTATTAATGTGGGAAGGACATAATTAAGTTGTGGACACCAGTTATTAATGTGGGAAGGACATAATTAAGTCGTGGACACCAGTTATTAATGTGGGAAGGACATAATTAAGTTGTGGACACCAGTTATTAATGTGGGAAGGACATAATTAAGTTGTGGACACCAGTTATTAATGTGGGAAGGACATAATTAGGTTGTGGACACCAGTTATTAATGTGGGAAGAACATAATTAAGTCGTGGACACCAGTTATTAATGTGGGAAGGACATAATTAAGTTGTGGACACCAGTTATTAATGTGAAGAACATAATTAAGTTGTGGACACCAGTTATTAACGTGGGAAGGACATAATTAAGTTGTGGACACCAGTTATTAATGTGGGAAGGACATAATTAAGTCGTGGACACCAGTTATTAATGTGGGAAGGACATAATTAAGTTGTGGACACAAGTTAATAATGTGGGAAGGACATAATTAAGTCGTGGACACCAGTTATTAATGTGGGAAGGACATAATTAAGTTTTGGTCACCAGTTATTAATGTGGGAAGGACATAATTAAGTTATGGACACCAGTTATTAATGTGGGAAGGACATAATTAAGTTGTGGACACCAGTTATTAATGTGGGAAGGACATAATTAAGTCGTGGACACCATTTATTAATGTGGGAAGGGCATAATTAAGTTGTGGACACCAGTTATTAATGTGGGAAGGACATAATTAAGTCGTGGACACCAGTTATTAATGTGGGAAGGACATAATTAAGTTATGGACACCAGTTATTAATGTGGGAAGGACATAATTAAGTCGTGGACACCAGTTATTAATGTGGGAAGGACATAATTAAGTTGTGGACACCAGTTATTAATGTGGGAAGGACATAATTAAGTTGTGGACACCAGTTATTAATGTGGGAAGGACATAATTAAGTTATGGACACCAGTTATTAATGTGGGAAGGACATAATTAAGTTGTGGACACCAGTTATTAATGTGGGAAGGACATAATTAAGTTGTGGACACCAGTTATTAATGTGGGAAGGACATAATTAAGTTGTGGACACCAGTTATTAATGTGGGAAGGACATAATTAAGTTATGGACACCAGTTATTAATGTGGGAAGGACATAATTAAGTTGTGGACACCAGTTATTAATGTGGGAAGGACATAATTAAGTTGTGGACACCACTTATTAATGTGGGAAGGACATAATTAAGTTGTGGACACCAGTTATTAATGTGGGAAGGACATAATTAAATTGTGGACACCAGTTATTAATGTGGGAAGGACATAATTAAGTTGTGGACACCAGTTATTAATGTGGGAAGGACATAATTAAGTTGTGGACACCAGTTATTAATGTGGGAAGAACATAATTAAGTCGTGGACACCAGTTATTAATGTGGGAAGGACATAATTAAGTTGTGGACACCAGTCATTAATGTGAAGAACATAATTAAGTTGTGGACACCAGTTATTAATGTGAAGAACATAATTAAGTTGTGGACACCAGTTATTAATGTGGGAAGGACATAATTAAGTTGTGGACACTAGTTATTAATGTGGGAAGGACATAATTAAGTCGTGGACACCAGTTATTAATGTGGGAAGGACATAATTAAGTTTTGGTCACCAGTTATTAATGTGGGAAGGACATAATTAAGTTATGGACACCAGTTATTAATGTGGGAAGGACATAATTAAGTTGTGGACACCAGTTATTAATGTGGGAAGGACATAATTAAGTCGTGGACACCAGTTATTAATGTGGGAAGGGCATAATTAAGTTGTGGACACCAGTTATTAATGTGGGAAGGACATAATTAAGTCGTGGACACCAGTTATTAATGTGGGAAGGACATAATTAAGTTATGGACACCAGTTATTAATGTGGGAAGGACATAATTAAGTCGTGGACACCAGTTATTAATGTGGGAAGGACATAATTAAGTTGTGGACACCAGTTATTAATGTGGGAAGGACATAATTAAGTTGTGGACACCAGTTATTAATGTGGGAAGGACATAATTAAGTTGTGGACACCAGTTATTAATGTGGGAAGGACATAATTAAGTCGTGGACACCAGTTATTAATGTGGGAAGGACATAATTAAGTTGTGGACACCAGTTATTAATGTGGGAAGGACATAATTAAGTTGTGGACACCAGTTATTAATGTGGGAAGGACATAATTAAGTTATGGACACCAGTTATTAATGTGGGAAGGACATAATTAAGTTGTGGACACCAGTTATTAATGTGGGAAGGACATAATTAAGTTGTGGACACCACTTATTAATGTGGGAAGGACATAATTAAGTTGTGGACACCAGTTATTAATGTGGGAAGGACATAATTAAATTGTGGACACCAGTTATTAATGTGGGAAGGACATAATTAAGTTGTGGACACCAGTTATTAATGTGGGAAGGACATAATTAAGTTGTGGACACCAGTTATTAATGTGGGAAGAACATAATTAAGTCGTGGACACCAGTTATTAATGTGGGAAGGACATAATTAAGTTGTGGACACCAGTCATTAATGTGAAGAACATAATTAAGTTGTGGACACCAGTTATTAATGTGAAGAACATAATTAAGTTGTGGACACCAGTTATTAATGTGGGAAGGACATAATTAAGTTGTGGACACTAGTTATTAATGTGGGAAGGACATAATTAAGTCGTGGACACCAGTTATTAATGTGGGAAGGACATAATTAAGTTATGGTCAGCAGTTATTAATGTGGGAAGGACATAATTAAGTTGTGGACACCAGTTATTAATGTGGGAAGGACATAATTAAGTTGTGGACACTAGTTATTAATGTGGGAAGGACATAATTAAGTCGTGGACACCAGTCATTAATGTGGGAAGGACATAATTAAGTTATGGACACCAGTTATTAATGTGGGAAGGACATAATTAAGTTGTGGACACCAGTTATTAATGTGGGAAGGACATAATTAAGTTGTGGACACCAGTTATTAATGTGGGAAGGACATAATTAAGTCGTGGACACCAGTTATTAATGTGGGAAGGACATAATTAAGTTGTGGACACCAGTTATTAATGTGGGAAGGACATAATTAAGTTATGGACACCAGTTATTAATGTGGGAAGGACATAATTAAGTTGTGGACACCAGTCATTAATGTGGGAAGGACATAATTAAGTTGTGGACACCAGTTATTAATGTGGGAAGGACATAATTAAGTTGTGGACACCAGTTATTAATGTGGGAAGGACATAATTAAGTTATGGAAACCAGTTATTAATGTGGGAAGGACATAATTAAGTTGTGGACACCAGTTATTAATGTGGGAAGGACATAATTAAGTTGTGGACACCAGTTATTAATGTGGGAAGGACATAATTAAGTTGTGGACACCAGTTATTAATGTGGGAAGGACATAATTAAGTTGTGGACACCAGTTATTAATGTGGGAAGGACATAATTAAGTTGTGGACACCAGTTATTAATGTGGGAAGGACATAATTAAGTTGTGGACACCAGTTATTAATGTGGGAAGGACATAATTAAGTTGTGGACACCAGTTATTAATGTGGGAAGGACATAATTAGGTCTTGGACACCAGTTATTAATGTGGGAAGAACATAATTAAGTCGTGGACACCAGTTATTAATGTGGGAAGGACATAATTAAGTTGTGGACACCAGTTATTAATGTGAAGAACATAATTAAGTTGTGGACACCAGTTATTAACGTGGGAAGGACATAATTAAGTTGTGGACACCAGTTATTAATGTGGGAAGGACATAATTAAGTCGTGGACACCAGTTATTAATGTGGGAAGGACATAATTAAGTTGTGGACACAAGTTAATAATGTGGGAAGGACATAATTAAGTTGTGGACACCAGTTATTAATGTGGGAAGGACATAATTAAGTTTTGGTCACCAGTTATTAATGTGGGAAGGACATAATTAAGTTATGGACACCAGTTATTAATGTGGGAAGGACATAATTAAGTTGTGGACACCAGTTATTAATGTGGGAAGGACATAATTAAGTCGTGGACACCAGTTATTAATGTGGGAAGGGCATAATTAAGTTGTGGACACCAGTTATTAATGTGGGAAGGACATAATTAAGTCGTGGACACCAGTTATTAATGTGGGAAGGACATAATTAAGTTATGGACACCAGTTATTAATGTGGGAAGGACATAATTAAGTCGTGGACACCAGTTATTAATGTGGGAAGGACATAATTAAGTTGTGGACACCAGTTATTAATGTGGGAAGGACATAATTAAGTTGTGGACACCAGTTATTAATGTGGGAAGGACATAATTAAGTTATGGACACCAGTTATTAATGTGGGAAGGACATAATTAAGTTGTGGACACCAGTTATTAATGTGGGAAGCACATAATTAAGTTGTGGACACCAGTTATTAATGTGGGAAGGACATAATTAAGTTGTGGACACCAGTTATTAATGTGGGAAGGACATAATTAAGTTATGGACACCAGTTATTAATGTGGGAAGGACATAATTAAGTTGTGGACACCAGTTATTAATGTGGGAAGGACATAATTAAGTTGTGGACACCACTTATTAATGTGGGAAGGACATAATTAAGTTGTGGACACCAGTTATTAATGTGGGAACGACATAATTAAATTGTGGACACCAGTTATTAATGTGGGAAGGACATAATTAAGTTGTGGACACCAGTTATTAATGTGGGAAGGACATAATTAAGTTGTGGACACCAGTTATTAATGTGGGAAGAACATAATTAAGTCGTGGACACCAGTTATTAATGTGGGAAGGACATAATTAAGTTGTGGACACCAGTCATTAATGTGAAGAACATAATTAAGTTGTGGACACCAGTTATTAATGTGAAGAACATAATTAAGTTGTGGACACCAGTTATTAATGTGGGAAGGACATAATTAAGTTGTGGACACTAGTTATTAATGTGGGAAGGACATAATTAAGTCGTGGACACCAGTTATTAATGTGGGAAGGACATAATTAAGTTATGGTCAGCAGTTATTAATGTGGGAAGGACATAATTAAGTTGTGGACACCAGTTATTAATGTGGGAAGGACATAATTAAGTTGTGGACACTAGTTATTAATGTGGGAAGGACATAATTAAGTCGTGGACACCAGTCATTAATGTGGGAAGGACATAATTAAGTTATGGACACCAGTTATTAATGTGGGAAGGACATAATTAAGTTGTGGACACCAGTTATTAATGTGGGAAGGACATAATTAAGTTGTGGACACCAGTTATTAATGTGGGAAGGACATAATTAAGTCGTGGACACCAGTTATTAATGTGGGAAGGACATAATTAAGTTGTGGACACCAGTTATTAATGTGGGAAGGACATAATTAAGTTATGGACACCAGTTATTAATGTGGGAAGGACATAATTAAGTTGTGGACACCAGTCATTAATGTGGGAAGGACATAATTAAGTTGTGGACACCAGTTATTAATGTGGGAAGGACATAATTAAGTTGTGGACACCAGTTATTAATGTGGGAAGGACATAATTAAGTTATGGAAACCAGTTATTAATGTGGGAAGGACATAATTAAGTTGTGGACACCAGTTATTAATGTGGGAAGGACATAATTAAGTTGTGGACACCAGTTATTAATGTGGGAAGGACATAATTAAGTTGTGGACACCAGTTATTAATGTGGGAAGGACATAATTAAGTTGTGGACACCAGTTATTAACGTGGAAACGACATAATTAGGTTTATTAAATTTTACCCATTGCTTGATAACATCCTTTGTGAGCTAAAGAAACGATTCTCAAAACCAAACTGTGACATTATGATGGGACTTGAAGCCTGAAAGTGTCCAGTGTGTTGAATGGCAGATCGCTCATCAGAAAGGCTAACAATGGGTCTTTGGGGGCTACGGTAGAGAGAAATTATTAGGTAGCCCGGCTACCTCTCTCCCCCGTTAAACATGCAGATTTGGAATTGAAATAAACTCAAAATAACTGAATAAAAAACACTGAAATGCAGCTGAGAACAGGGGGGTCTTTCACCTCAATTTAAATAAACTGACTGTCTCAGCTGATCTGAGACGATCTGGGAGATTTTTCCAGACATGAGGAGCATAGAAGCTGAATGCAGCTTCTCCACGTCTCATTTTGACTCTTGGAACTAATAAAAGACCAGATGCAGATGACCTGAGGGGTCTGGTAGGTTCATAATGGGACTGGTTAAAAGGGACAAAACAGCAGCAGTGTGATTGAGTTCGTCGAAGGTAAAATCTTTCATTTATGTTCCTTTAGCATGCTTTTGGACAGGATGTCTCTGATGTACTTTGGACCTGAACCATTCTGAGCTTTATAGACCAGCAGCAGAACTTTAAAGTCTAACCTCTGGCGGACAGGCAGCCAGTGTAACGACTTCAGAAGTGGACTGATATGGTCCACTTTCTTGGTTTTAGTGAGGACTCGAGCAGCAGAGTCCTGAATTAGCTACAGAAGTCTAATAGATTTTTTAGGAAGACCTGTAAAAACAGTTACAGTAATCAAGCCGACTGAAGATGAAAGCATCGACTAGTATTTTTTTAGGTCCTGCAGTGACATCAGATCTTTTATCCTTGATATATTCTTAAGGTGATAGTAAGCTGACTTTGTTATTCCCTTGATGTCTTTTTCAAACTTTAAGTTTAAGTCCAACACGACAATTTTTCTTTTATTTTTTTCCCATATTTTTGGTTCTGAGAAGTCCTCCACTCATCATAGGACTGCTTTTCAGTCACTTTGCAATACCAGTCACTGAAATCCTGCCAATGTGTTAGTGGGTTCCTTTTTTTTTTTTTTTTTTTTTTTTGTAATATTACGCACATCCGTTTGTAATATTACATTCATTGATGAAGTCAGACACAACATACCAACAGGACCAACAGTGACCATGTTCATAATAGCCACATCTGTTTGTAACATGCTGTTCATTGATGAATTAAGCTGGCACAGTATCAACCTGGGATGTTCTGTTATTCAGCAGCTGTTTTGTAAATTGCCCTCTGTGACTTCAGTCTCATCATTTCTTCAGCTTTCATGTATTTTTGTGCATAAAGGAAATTTGTCCTTTGATTTAAAACCACTGAAATAAAATATACATTATGTATATCGAGCATTGATTGTCTCATTTTTGGTTTTACCTGAAATTATGCTTGAACCCAAAAGTATTGTGAGTGGTGGCTTGTGATGCAGTTTGTGTTAAATATTGAATATTCCTTTGAAGCTTTATAAAGTAACATTTTTATTGGGACATAAGAAATCAATCTCTCATCATGTTTCATTACAAATTGTATTTTTATAACAGCAAGTTAATAATGGAAGTTGAGAAAACTTCACTAAATGTACCAAAATTTCAGCATTTTAGTGACTTAAAGAACAAATTCACTTGGAAATAACGTAATCTTTTATGTTTAATTAGATTAAAGTCTGAGACAAATTGATACATTAGCTGTGAGAAGTTCCAATGACGGTAAACATGTGTGTATATGTGTGTTTTCAGCGTACTGCTCTGTCCTCGTGGCCTCGTCTTTCTTCATGTGTCGGAACATGAAGCATCACCATCTGTAGATTGCTTCATCTCTTTTTCCTCGTCTCTCAGGGGGATGCATCTCTGTCCGTGCACGTGCAGGCAGTTAGCTTCTTGTGCACGCTCTGACCTGCGTCAGACAGAAATAAATTTTATCATAAAAGGTTCGGTGAAAAAAGCTGAAAACCTGATTGGTTGGACATGTTCTCCTCCCTCCCTGCCTCATCCATGGAAGTGGTGAAGTGAGTTCATAAGAACATGTAGCTTGGACTAATCGCATCTCAGTTGATCTGCTTCAAGCAGAAAGCAGTGTAGGGGTGAATCGAGTCTCAGGATTACGCTCATAACTACATGTTGATATTTTTCTAATGAGGTCTCGCAGGTCAGGGGTTGTTTTGTTACTGACTCACAGTATGACAAACATCATGGTGGTTGGTAAAAAGCAGCTCACCTATCTTCCTCCCACAAGGCCAGCAGAGACGTTGGGATGAATGCTGGTAGGCCTCTGCATGTAATAAATCTCTCTTTTGTAAATGGAGCACTCCATGTGAAGCCCTGATTCAGAAGGTGCAGGTCTGGATGGACTGAATCTTTACTGTTTTCATGCATTTGGTGATATACGGACGTCACGTCCAGAAGTAGCCGAAGTCAAGATACTAAAAAGAGCCTGAATCCTTATATAGCTGTAGGGTATATTTCTCTGTGCCTTATAAAAATCTGGGCCGTTTCTTGTAAAGTCACAAAACGTTGACATTTTTTCTTTCTTGATATGTGGGCTCAGGATACTTGTGCAGATATTGTATTAGGATACCAGATAGAAGGCCAGCGTAGCAATAATGTTTATTATTTATTGTATATTCTTTTTACAAACACATGCAAGTGAGCAGGAAAGTTCATTTGACAGCAAAGAAAAATACTTAAATATCAGTCTTATTCAGGGTTCAGGCGGGGGGAGAGTGCCATCCATTAGCCCTAAAGCTTGTTACATACTCCACGTCTGCAGTGGGGAGGGATCACTGCGGGGGGCCATGTCTGCTTTTATGTGCAACGAACCCGGTTGTTCGTTGGACATAAAAGCCGAGGAGGTTGTTTTCCCCGTCTTTTTGCTCAAGATAACTTAAAAGGTTACAGAGGCATTTTTAGAAATATTTCAAGAGTTGTTGCAAATGTAAAAATTAAAAACTAATTAAATTTTGGTGGTGATCCGGATCACCGTTTGGATCCAGGAATTGTTTAAAAGGATTCTCTAACACTGTGCTTGGTGGAGGTTTCCGCTCTCTGAGTGCTTTTATAGTTTCATATTTAACGAGCAACTTTGTCCACGGCAGAGCGTGTTGTGCACGTGGCTGAGTCCGAGTGTTTTAAAGCTACAAGTAAAAAAGTTCGTACTTTCTCACCACCTCGATCAGCTGTTTTATAAAAAAAAAATCTGTTTTGCCGGAAACAGCAAACACACAGAGGCAGCAACTCAGCTTCATGCTTTCCCCGTGTTAACGACGCCCCCCTACATGTCCGACCAATCACCCGATACTTCTCACAGCCCCGCAAGATCTGTGGGGTGGTGGTGGGGACGCTGGGAGTGGTGGGCGGTAGTTGTGGGGTCCCTGATCTGGGCCATCCTGTCCTCAGCCCCCTCTGGGGCATCTCACAAGGTATATGAGCGAGGAGTGAGGTGAGGATGTGTGGGAGCGGGTGTATGGGGTTACAGATGGATGGTGGGAGGGCGGGGAGATTAGGGTTGGGGTTATAGGTGGGTGGGGGATGATGGGATAGGGATTTGTTGGATAGATGTGTGTGTGTGGAGGGGTGTGTTGGTGGGTGGGTTGTGTGTAATGGGGTGTGCCTGTGTTGGTGGAGGGGTGTTTGTTGGTATTGTGTCACAGGAATTTGTTTTTCAAGCTTAGGCCATGCAGCTATTATACCAGCACTGCCTTACAATAGATAAGAACAGAGATACAATAGGATCATAGAGGGTCGAGGGAAAAAAAGGTCATGTAACTCCGGGCCGCGCCAGGAAGACGCGGCCCAAAAATACAGAGAAAAAAAACCTTATACACTGAAGCACACACTGAACAAGACACACAAAGTCCAGGAAGGCGGTGAGTCATGTGGGAGGGGGCTGGGGGTGGATGAGGAGGGGGACAGAGCATCTGTGAACATGTCTCAGGGGGGGTTGTGCCAGCCCAAGGCTGCTGGGAAGCCGAATCCAGATATGATTGTTGTTTTGGTTCCAGGCGAGGAAAACAGTTTGCCCCACGGCCTTAAGGTCCATAGTTGATCTCAGGCAGGCAGCTCCAGACAGCCGAATGGGGGTGGTCAATTTCCACCGATTCTAGCAGACATTTTCTCCATGTTGTTATCGATTTTGCGGACCAGCTCTGGGACCACGGCCAGATGACTAGCATGAGCCAAACTGGCATCCTGCTTACGGTCGAGTTCGGTCAACGCAAGAGTCTGTGCACTGCTAGCTCGGCACATACGTTACAGAATTCTGGCAGCCTGCCAGTTGTTGCCAGAATCCCACGGGTCTTGAGATAGATCAGGAGTCCACCAGCGCCAATCAGCAGAATCCCGATCACCAATAATCCAAAGATGTAAACATCCTCCACGTCCCCAGAGGACAGAACCGCCAGACACCTAGGTCTCCATCTGGCCCATGAGTCCTGAAAGTATCCAGCCAGAAGCGTCCCCTCAGGACTTGCAGGCTCCCCTCTGCCCAATCTTCGGGTTGAGAAAATTTGATCAATTGTGTTGAGAGACCAGCCGATCAAATCCATAATGTAGTTTGAGTGGAAGTAAAGAGATGTAAAAAGAGGCTCAGAGTCAGACAGGACAAAGTCGTAGGGCAGAGTGGGAGGAAACAGGAGCGCAGATGAAAGCGTCAGCCTTCGCAAAGTAACTAGTCAGCCCCTTTTCTGGTTCATTGTTTTTTGTTTTTTTGGTGTTTTTTTTTTTTTAGATCCGCCCACTTCGACACACATGCTGTGCTGGCTCACAGAAAGAGTAGGTCATCTTCATTTTGATCAAGGCTTTCTATGCCAGGTTCAGCAGCTGAGGAAGCCGACTTAAATGAGTAAGAAGCTGATGTGCCACAAAGCTGCAAATCATCATCAGGTAGCTTGTGCTCATAGCAAGCCTCACCAGACAACTTGAGACCATAACGGACATACAAGATGGAGTTAAGGGTCTGCAAGGACATTCGATTTATCAGTTTGCTTTTTACCACACTCATTTGGCTGAATAATCTCTCAACTTCAACATTTGAGTGTGGCAAGGACAACACAGACACAGCTGCAATGGTGTTATGGCGGCAGTGGAGATGTGGACCCAAACGCAGAGATGAGGGAAACCAGGATACAGGTCGTAGATCGATTTATTCCTGGACTAGAGGAGGGCTGAACTAACAAAACTAACAAAATGAACCAACAAACACAACTGAAACAGAGGGTATAAATACACTGGAAAACCAAACAAGAAGCATGTGAAACAAATTAACTAAATGAACCCAGGTGAACTAAATCAATAGGAAATCTATGAAGCTAAACAAGAACCAAGGGAACTAAACAGGAAAAACTACAAAATAAAACAGGAAACCAGAAACTAAGACACCGAACAGAACCACATCATGACAAATGGCATGTTCCTGAAATGGGTTTATATCAGCTGCATCCCTGAATTTCCTAATGTCACTCCAGAATCCCAGTGTTTTTTTGTTTCATTCTACTTACTAAGGTGTATGACATGCCTAGATAGACAATCTAGTCTATCTCTGCAGGAGATAAGCCAATGAGATTGGCAATTTTTTCTATTTCTCCCAGGCTCTTAATATGCTTCAGGGTTTCGTCTACATTGGAGACTGACATTTATTGCAATACTTCAATATTGTCTGGCAGTCTCACCCTCAACTCATTAGTGAGGAAGATGGTGAAGGCTTCACACCGTTTTCTGATGTTGTTTTTCTCCTCAAGTGTAAGGTGGAGCTCAGCTGCCTTTGACTCAAAAAGGTAACCAAGATATGGTTTGGGACTGATATTGGCTCTTTGAGTACATCAATATTTGCCATTGGATTCAACACCCTGCTACTCACAGACTTTATCGGGCTAACCAAGCTGTCAAGAAGTTTAAGAGGATCTACCTGCTCTCCCTCAAAAGCTTTGACACCCAACTCACCAAGCACTGACTTTAAAAAGTCAGATACAAGATGTTTTGAGGATCATTGTACATGGAGTATAACACCTCAGCCATGTAGCAGTGTTCAGTGGGCTTTGCGAGTGAGAAATGCAGTTTAAGCGCCTCCCACTGGTCTAAAATGATTGAAACTGCAGGTTCAATGGAGAGCCGACATGTGGCACACACCTTGGTAGTCTGTAACGGTTTATCTCCACAGTTGATGGTCTCATATAAGGCTTTGTAGGCCTCCCTGCGCTTTGGAGACACTGAAAACCAGCTGTAATGCCTCTTTTCCATTAGTATCAGCTTGTCTCAACTTAACTCGACTCAACTCGTCTCGGCTTGGTCTTGTTTCTTTTCCATTGCAATTTAGCACCAGGTCTGAAATGGGCGTGCTTTGTGTGAAATTGCTGTGACGTCAGTGTTGTGCGCGACCGACAACATACGCGACAAACACAAGATGGAGGACCTAGAGGCAATGGTATATCTGCTACTTAGTCTGTGGCTAGTTTTCAGAAACAAAATAAAAAATGAGAGCGAGCGGTGGCTGCAAGTGGCAAGACAAAATACCTTGGAGAAGCACAGGAGAGTTTTAGAAGCCCTGCAGTTTTACCAAGCGGAAGACAATCGCAGACTACGGAGGAGCAGTTTCTCGCCGCAAACCGTCAGTCTGCGTGGTCAAACGAGCCTCACAATGGTGGGATGCCATTTTTCCTGGCTTTACAAGTCAACAGTGGATACAGAACTTTAGGATGTCCAAGGAAACATTTGATTTTCTATGCAACAAAGTACGTCCAGCTATGGAACGGAAGGACAGGACTTTCCGTGAGTGTGTGCCCTTAAAGAAGAGAGTGGCTGTTGCACTCTGGAAGCTTGCCACCGGCTCAGAGTACAGGAGCGTCGGACATCTTTTTGGAGTCAGCATCACCACTGTGTGCAGGTGTGTGCAGGATTTTTGTGCTGCTGTGGAGACGTTGCTGTTACCAGAGCTAATCCGGTTTCCTGATGAGAGGAGGTTAAAAGAAATGGCCAACTATACCGAGAATAAATGGGGGATGCTGCATTGTGTGGGTGCAGTTGATGGCTCCCACATACCCATAATAGCACCACGGGACTACCATTCTGATTATTTTAACAGAAAAGGCTGGCACTCCATTATTCTTCAAGGTGTTGTAGATGGAAAAGGGATGTTCTGGAACGTATTCACCGGACTGCCAGGGAGCTTGCATGATGCGAGGGTCCTGAGACTGTCAAGTTTGTGGCAACTAGCCAGCCGAGAAAACCTCTTCTCAGACAACTACAGAAACATTGGTGGGCTGCAGGTTGGTTACTACATCCTCGGAGACTCTGCATATCCCTTGCAGAAATGACTTAAATGGCATTCCAAGACACCGGACGCCTGACAGTGGACCAGCAAATGTTTAATAGAAGATTCAGCCAGGCATGGGTCATTGTTGAAAATGCTTTTGGCAGGCTGAAGGGAAGGTGGCGTTGCCTCTGAAGTATAAACTTTATTGGTGATGTTGTGTGCCCTCATTCAATGGTGTTGTGGGAAGAGAATCCTGTTTTGCAGAGCTGCTTGCTTATATCACTGAAGAAGGTAAACTGAGCGTGTGAAACAACAAAAGTTATGGTCTCATGGTGTGTGTGTGTGTGTGTGGGGATGGTTGGCCACCTCCCTTGCGCTCCCACGTTATGTTGCAGAATGAGGGGTATTAAAGCGGGGAAGTCCCGGACTTCGGTGGAGTCTGCTGCGGGTCTATCTGATCAGGACGCCCAGCTGGTTTTGGCACTCTCTACCGGGGTTGTGGGCTCCCCAACCTATCCGCGTTACGGTAAGAGCTGGAAACTGAAAAGTGCCTTAATCGATGTGCTTACTCTTGTGCTGCAAGGTTAATAAAACGCTGAGTTAATCATTGGGCAGAGAGTTTGTGTGTTCATTATTTGCCGACTTCCTACGATCCTGCAAAATAAATAAAAGTGTTTCATTACAGCCTCCTTAAAAGGAATGACTATGATGTACAACTGGTGAAAAGTATGGTGCTGACATGCTGTGCTCTGCACAACCTGTGTGAAGATCATGGGGAGACATATGAAAATTCATGGAACGTACCTGCAGCTGAACCAGCTCAACCTGGGGTAGCAGGAGCACCGGGTATAGAGGAGCAGGGGAGGGATGTAAGAGATGCTCTCATGCATTACTTGTTGGCCAGTAGTTAAAGATTTTACTTAACAGCCAATGCCATGTTCATAGTTTCATTCATAGTTAATAGTTTGTTCATTTGAGATTGTCTTTACATCCAGTTTTGGGTGATAATATTCAATAAAATGTTTTACTTTATGAAACTGTCTTTTGTTTTTAGACCCAATTTGAAAAGAATAATAAAAACTGAAGAACTGACAAAACCACTGTACTGGGATGTTTCTCTGCTCTTTCACACTTGATACAAACAAATAGGTCATTTTGCAGTAACAATCTGATCCTTTATTAGACATGTGTGTTGGAGCTTGGAAAACGTAGAACTGTGGTCCTGGAGGGATGGAGCTTGAAGTTGTTAAAGTAAAGCGTTTATAAACTACATTGTATTGGTAGAACTTGGACCATATAATTGTTTAAATCAGAGACGTATGTTAAATTATTAGTATAATACTGCTGCATTTGTCCGCTTGCTGCATTTCATCAAAATGTCAGTAATGAATGCTTGGTGCACACTCTTCACTGGGTTCATCTGTGTCTGAACAGGCAACATAGAATAATGGCACAGTCACTTAAAAAGATGTTTTTATTTCAAATTAACCAGAAATATGTACCAAAGTCAAAAAAGCCAAACACTTAAAAAGATATATTTACAATTAAATAAGTGTCACGTACGTCAACCACTCAGTGACTGGGCAAGCTGGCCTAACACTCCAAGAAATGCCTGATTAAACTGTGCATTTTGCTGCATCTCCTCACACCGTAAAGCAGCTTCCTGCTCCCTCGCCTCACGAGCATCACTGAGGAGCATCTGCATGTGATGATCCCGCTGGGCCCGGTTCAGCTCATCTTCATTCTTCATCTCCTTGAGGACAGTAACAAGGTCCGATGAAGAGTTGGCCCTTTTCCTTTTTCCTGGTCACTCAGCAAGAAAGGATTTTAATAAAAAATGAAGTTAATGAATTAATTTATATTCATTGCGTGGACATTAAAAATAAAACTGAAAAGTCAATACATAAATTTAAAGTTCATTAATCCTTTCATGCATGAATTAATAAAACAATGCAACATTTTTCACATTTTTGTAAAAGAAAAAAAAAACTGAAGTGGTTTATTTACAAAAAACCCCTGTAAGGGAAAAACTTGTAAATAGGTTCCCACTACAGGGTCACTATGCATGAAAGGGTTAAAAACATAAAAGTTTTACATCTAGAGTCATTTAGCATATTACCACACTAATTAACAGTGTATTATTATTACACTTTTCCTCTTTGAAATATGTTTTTCCAAGCATTACGCCTGGTCCATGCAATATTATCTTAATTTTAATCCAGAAATAATCTTCTAAAACTCAAAATACTGACCAGCCGTACACTTAGTTTGCAGCATCTGACCTTCTTTGTCTGGTGTAATAAATTACTGTTAAGTAGTACTGCTGTAGTAAATGACTGTTAAGTAGTACTACAGCCATCACTCAACTCTGCTCTAGTTTGTAACATTACAGCCACAATAGTTTTTTTTTCTCTGCCTTTTCTCTCATATAAAGCACTCCACTTCAATGTAAACACAGAAGCGAGTCCAGGTATGCACTATACATTGTAAAAAGTAGTAACAGTACGCACTACGCTGTAAAAAAAAAAAAGAAAAAAGAAAGAAAGTAACGGTACGCAAAGCGATTAAATTTAAAGCACTGTATCTGATGTTAATCTCTATCCACTTAGAGTTACAGACTCTGTTCTTCCTTACTAGAGATAACACGTTGCGACACGTTGCGACTTGTCGCTCAACGTATCTGGCGTCTGGGTGCGTGTCGGTGTTGAGGTAGCTGCCAGTGCCAGGGTGTTTTGGGAGTCTGCGAGGAGGACACTTGAACTGTCCTCGTTTTGGGAAAGGCAGCCTTAAACAGACACAAACACAAACCCAAATGACAATAAATAAATGTATATAAAACCAATTCAGAAACATTAGCTTTTAGGTAGTGTTGGCTTGCCAATTGTAGCTTTTTGCTTGGCTGGTGTTTTCATCTTAGCTAGCTTTCGCTTTATCTAGCACACTAAAGCTAATTTAGCTCCAACTGATATTAACTGATATAAGCCGATATTAACGGTCACACAAAATGCTGAAGAGTATAACACCACCATCCATTCCTAACTAGCTGTTATTATTGTTATTATTACTTTAATTTATGTATGATCTCCTCTACACCAAATAATAACTAATGTAAACAATGGAAACCCACTCACCATCCACCAATATACTCTCCAACGCAGCAGTGGCCGAATCGACACCAATCGTCCTTCCCTTGCTTGCCGGTCGCTGACCATAAATCGCTTCCATTTGTTGGAACCACTTCCAGTCTCTTCTATTCGATCCACTTCGACCATTGTGGTCCTTGACCTGCCGATAGTCGCTTTTGAGCTTTTTCAGCTCCTCTCGGCACTGCTGGAAACTCCTTTGGTATCCGTGTGTAGCCATGGAATCAGACAGCTCTTGAAATATTTTTTCATTTCGTGTCACTCCATCGAGTTCCCTTTGTATCCGTTCTTCAGCAACCAAACAAAGAAACGTCTCCACCTCAGCGTTGAACCACGGAACAGACTTTTGTTGTGCCATTGCTTATCACATTGTACTGAAAAACAACAACTTGCGAGTTGGAGTCGTTCTTCCAGTGATGTCACTCCCTGACCCTGACCTCTGATTGGCTGCACCCCTGACCAATGGCGGCATGCAGTCTGGCGACATCACGCACAACCCAACTCAGCTCGCTTGGAACCTGGGCTGAGGAGTTTCAAAAACTGTACTAGTTAACTGGTACAAAGGCCTAGTGGAAAACCTTACAAACCGAGCCGAGTCGAGTTGAGTTGAGACAAGCTGATACTAATGGAAAAGGGCCATAAGTCTCCTGTACCAAGTATTCCACACTACGGGGGAGGGTGTCATTAGAAACATGGCTTACAGCAAGCTGCAGAGAGTGACACACACAGCGAATAAGAACCAGATTTTTGAGGCCATACTCCTCCTTCAACACTGTATGGACCCCATTGTTAACCCCTGTCATAACTGAGGCATTTTCAGTCCCTATCCCCAGGAGTTTCTCTTTTTTTAGGGCCACACTTCTCCAGAAAAGCAACAACAGCACGGGCTATAGACCTGGCATCTCCTCTCTCCAACTCAAGCCCCAGAATTGTTGAGACGATTGTGTTTTTGGTGTTGCTAAAGTACCTGATCACAATCCCCAGGTACTTAGAAACGCTTCATCTGTTGACTCATCGAGGAGGAGGCTGAAACGCTGGTCACCCACATCTGCAACCAACCTTTTCACAAAGTATGGTGCTAAAACACCATTAATCATTTCTGTACACTTTTTCCTGTGCATTTTTAAATGAGTAGCTGCAGGGGAATCAGAGAAAGCAGCTTTACATGCTTCCCCAATGTGGTCACATGCTAGCATGGAGCAGTGTTCAGCAATAGCTAATGCCATGGTGACTTCAGCTTTCTTTGCTGAGTCTAACTTTTTATTTATGAATTCTAGTTTGCTTTGACTTGTACCATTATAAGGCTTTACTTTTTGGACATCTTTTTGAGTTGTCATGTGTTTTTCTTATATCGCAGAGTTTGGCTTAAAAATCAGCCTTATAATACAGGCAGTATGCCCTTGTGTCATCTCCAATAAACAGCTTTAACCAGACTTTGAATTCTGGGTTTTATTCCCACTCCTTTCTGTACTTTTGACTTCACAGTTTAGACTGAGACATAATGAGACGGAGATCAATGTGAGAGGCACACACGCAATGGACGAGGTGAGTAAATGATTGAGGCTGTGAGTGTCATATCAAATGCAATTAAATTATTTTGGCGTGACAGTGAAAAACTTTGCAATGTGCATCCCACTCTTTAAACCAGGGCGGGATCGGAGGTGCATTTGCACATGCACTGTTCATTTTGACTGTGTACCTTGAGTCGTACAGGTCCTCCTTGCTCCCTGGCTGCAGCTGCAGCCAGAGTGACTGTGAGACTGGCCGCCTGTGAGTGCTTCAGTACTGGGAGGGGCTTCTGCTGCGTGACAGTAAATTGCAGAACAATACGTGCCTTCAAGTCAGTTGCCAAAACCCCAGAAAAGTCTCCAATAACTCCTGTAAAAGTTGCTAGATTTGCTGCTAGGCGCTTTTAGCAAAAGAAGTCGCCGAAGGGGTTTGGAAAGTCGCCAGATTTAGCGAGAAAGTCGCTAAGTTGGCAACAGTGAATCTGTTCCACTGTCTTCTAACATAATTTCCAGGACTTCTTCCGCCGTGTAGTTTGTCTTCTGGAGGTCCATTCTCAATTTTTTATAATGATGTGTTGATAGCGAAACGCTGCGTAACTGACTACGACAACGAGCATGTTTGGTGGGTGTAATGCTCTCTGCAGATGCGCGAACAAAGTGTACATTTATGTGTGTCGCCTTTACGAGAGGCTGTAACCTTGGCTATGATTGGCCAATCTGTATGACCGACCCCTCATTTTAATCATATGATAGGGTAGATTCACGCTGATGTCATCATGTTTACATCAATTTGACCAATCACCAATGGTAGAAGAAGAAGTGTTTGTGACGCAGAATGACTGACACCTGTTGCTGTCCAATAAAATTGATGTTACCAGGCAGGAATCGATTTTGAACGGCTAATTACTTCCAAAACTAAATGGGAAACGTAGTTGTTTTACTAAATGCAGTTTTATGTCGGTGGATTAACATTTTGGAGGCAAAACAGCAAAGGTAGGACAGAATACGCAATGTTTTTCAAACGTGAAGCAAAAATTCAGCCTTTTTTTTTTTTACTCTAGTTGAGTGAATCTTTGTCCTAGCGAGTTGAAACTGGTATGTGTTATGCTGATGTCAGGTAAGTAGAATTCAGATGCGGACTCTGCTCAGAGTTCAAAACAAGATTTTATTCTCCCTCTCTGGGTCCAGATTATCTCCGAGACAAATGCGGAAGACAGGTTAGCAGGCAGGCAGGCGGGCAGACAAGCGAGGAGGCGAACCGACTGGCTGGGAAGCAGGCAGGCAAGGCAGGCAAGGCAGGCAGGCAGGCAGGCAGGCAAACAAGCAGAATCTCGCAGGGCATTCAACAATCTGGCGATGAACAACACGTTGAGCTGGTCTTAAGTACTGCTGTCGTTGATTGCTGAAATGAAGATCAGGTGCTGATCCAAGTGCCAGGATGCCAGCCACACCCACCAGGGAATGGGATCACAACAGTATGTCTGGAATCTGTGGGATGTGTTCTTTCAGTAGACGTTTTTTTTTTTTTTTTTTTGTTTTTTTTTTTAATGCTTTATTTAAATTCACAATATATCTTAAAATTCACAGTGAATGACATCGCAAGAATTTACAAAAGAACTCAATTGAGGAAAACAAAATAAAGTCATTGTTTGAATTTAAGACATTTAGATTCTTAAAACAAGAAAAAAAAATTGTTCAGGGGTTATTTTAAATAAAGTGTTTAAGCATGTTCAAGGACATAGGATCTAAACTTAAAAGACAAGAGACTCTGACATTGTTTTGTAAAACTCAAGTATTGACTGATTTTCCTCTGCTAATACATTTAGGGGTGTTATGTAGTTTTTAATTTCAATTTTAAAACAGTTTATGTTGGGCTTACTGTTATTCCACCAATTTTTATGTATATAATACCTTCCCATAACAAAAATAATATTTACCATTTTAGATGTTCTTTTTGGAAGATCTTCCATATAAATCATCACTTGCTGTGTGTTGAACCAAAAATTGCTGATCCACCTATAACCACCTGTAAACATCTTTCCAAAACATTGTTGTAATTGAACAAGAAAAGAAAAGGTGTTCAACTGTTTCATTTTTTGTCATACAAAAACACAGATTGACTTCAAAATTGAATCTTTTTCTTATGGTTTCAGCAGCAGGATGAATGTTATCTATCAATTTGAATTGAACTTCTTTTACCTTAGGTGAAATTGGCCATTTAATTTAAAATAACTTCATTTTCTGTTATCTTTATTTTTGTTGGCTTATTGATATTGTGGAACAGATTCTCTTGAAACATCCTTCCAAGTAATTTATTGTTACATTTGTTTTCACCAATTTTCAGTTCACCGATTTTTAAACCAGGTAATTTGATAGAAAAATTTGAACTTGTGAGTATATTTTTAATTGTATGTTTCAGGGCAAGTGGAATGGCTTTACTGATTTGATTAAATTCTCTATACGAGCATTCTAAATTAAATTTTTCTGCAAATGAATTAAATTCCAACAAATTGCCGTTTTCATCCATCAAATCGGTAACATATACAACCTTTTTGTCATACCATTTTTGTTTGAATAAAGTATTCCTATCAATTAATATGGTTCTATTATTCCACAAGGTGGAGCTGTGTGGTGTGAAGTTGTGGACGAACATCAGTTTCCAGTAGAGCAGAATTTGTTTATGGAAATCAGCTAGTTTGATCGGTAATTTAGTTATTTCAATGTCACATCTTAACAAAAATTCTAATCCTCCGACTTTTTGGAAAAGATATTTAGGTATGTGGAACCATATGGAATTTGGCTGTTTCAAATAAGCTTTTATCCAATTCATCTTTAGTACACCTATCATGCATTCAAAGTCTGCTGTTTTTAACCCACTGTGTTTATAGTCTTTAACCCTTATTGACTTTTTAAGTCAATAAGGGTTAATATTGACTTCTTATTTTTCCATATGAAATTAAAGATGATTGAATTTACTTTTTTTTATCATTTGTAGGGGAACATAAAGAGATTGGCAGGGATATACTAATTTAGATAAACCTTCTGCTTTAGTTAATACAATTCTGCCAAGAATGGAGAGATCTCTCATAAGCCAATGGTTGAGAGATTTTTTTATACTATCTATTTTGCCTTCAATGTTTAGTTTTTCTTTCATCTTTCTATTTTTAGACATTATTAAACCTAAGTATTTTACTTTGGACTCGACAGGGATGGAGCTTATGTTAGTCTCGGCACTTGTATGTAGAGGTAGTATTTCACATTTCTTTAAGTTAATGCACAGACCTGAAGCTTTAGTAAAGACTGATATTATATCTGTGTTTTTCAATTAAAGATTTATCTTTTAGGAAAATGACCATGTCATCTGCAAATTTACTTATTTGTTATTCATAATTGAATGTAGTAACTCCTTTAATATGAGGGTGACTTACAATTAGATATGCTTTTGAGTGCATATAATAAATAATTTGGCGAAATAGGACATCCTTGTCCAATACCTCTTGAAATCTTAAGTTTTGGTAACATTCCAGAATTTAGGGAGATGTAACTGTAAATATCATTATAAAACATCTTGATAATCTTACAGAACCCTTTTCCAAAACCAAATTTTTTGAGCACTGTAAACATAAAATCATGTTGCACAGTATCAAAAGCCTTGACAAAGTCTATGAACAACACAAGACTCTCTGATTGAATGTATGATTGGTAATCTATCATGTCTAGAATCAGTCGAATATGGTTGTGAATATATCTTCCTTTGATAAAAGCTGACTGATATTCTTGTATAAGTTTTCCAACTACATGTTTTAGACGATTTGCATAAGCTAAAGCAAGAAGTTTGTAATCGTTGCATAATAAAGTTATTGGTCTCCAGTGTCAATCATCAACAAATCCTGTTGTAGTTTTGGTAATAAGGTTATTAAACCTGTTTTTATAGTAGGGGATAAACTTCCTGTCTCAATACATTCCAAAAAAGTGTTATAGAATAATTTCTTCATTTCTTCCCAAAAATGTTTGTAGAATTCCAATATTAAACCATCAATCCCCGGTGATATACTGGTATTCATTTGTTTGAATGCAGTTTCTATCTTTAATATATTTAAATCTTCGTCATGTAAATGTTTGTCTTCTACATCCAGTTTTTTTTTATGTCTTCGTCAACTTTGTTACAAAAATAGTCACTGTCTGATTGATTAAATTTGGATTTATATAGGTTACTATAGAAAATATAAATTTTGTCTTGAATTGATTTCTGATCTTCAATTATATTGTCTTTTATCCTAAGTTTAATAATTCTTTTCTCATTTTGTCTTTGTTTTTCAAGTCCAAAGCAATAAGTTTAACTTTTTCACCTTTTTCAATCAATAGCTCTTGACCGAACATAAGTTCCATTTGCCTTTGTTGTGTAAATGTCATCTAATTGGGATTGTAGCGACTTTAATTTAGACATGTTTTCTACAGATAGTTGTGTTTTACTTGTTAATGTATTGATTTTGTCAATTAAGTCCCTTTCCTTTTGTTTCCTTATGCGTTTTTTGCCTGTGTCGACAATTTGTTTTGTCATAAACTTAAACCATTCCTATTTACTTATATCATTCATGTCTAGCTTTTCAACTTCCAAGATAAGAAACTTTACCTGGTTACAAAAATTTGCATTTTGTATAAGGTCATTATTGAATTTCCAGGTATTTTGAGAATTTGGTTGTTGTTTAGTTGTTAATAAGTTTAAAGTGATCATGCAGTGGTCTGTGAGCAGAGAGGCTGATATTTTACAATCTGAGATATCATTACATAACTCACGTGAAATCAGCCAGTAATCTGATCTCGAACATTGACTGTATCCTGCAGAGTTTCCAAGTATACTGGATTGATGTTGGGTTCAATGTTCTCCAATAATCCAATGTTGTACATAAGGACATTATTGTGTCGCTATATATCTGCTGAGAATTCCTATGAGGTAATCGGTCTAACCATGAGTCTGGGGCTATATTATGATCTCCTCCCAGTATTACTTTGTCTGAGTTATACGTTATTTTCCAGTTATTTATGAGTTGGGTTAATTTTGTACAGAATTTCACATTCATTGTTTGGTTGTTAAAACCATAAATGCATATCAAAAGATAGCGTTTGTCATTTATCTCCACTAACACCATTAACCCGTGACCTTCGCTGTCTTTTTTGTGATCAATTACGTTACCTGGGAATCTATTAAATAATATCATAACTCCTGCTGATTTTGATGTTCCATGTGCAAAGAAGGTGGTATCCCCCATTGAATTTTCCAGAATTTTTCATCAGAGAGAGAGTGAGTCTCTTGTATGAAGACACATTGTGATTTTTGATCCTTACAAAACAAAAAAATGGCTTTACGCTTTGTAGTGTTTTTTCAGACTACTAACAGTCAAAGACATAAAAGAAACGATTGTTCTGAAACTCTCTTAACTAATTTCTTTTTTTTTCTCTATGGAGGAATGAATGTGTTGTCCTTAATAGTATCTTATCAATATATGAGAAAACAACAACTTGAAAAAAAAGGTTCTCCAACTCCCCTTTCGTAAATCAAAACAGATTGTCACTGGTTTCATATTAACAATATGTGCTTACTCAAAGAAAAAAAAAAAACCAACTATGAAATGTTATGTAAACATATATCTTTCATTCTGGGCCTGAACATTTGCTTACAGTACTAGCAGTAGTTAGGGGTCAACTCTGCCTCCGTCTATTAGTGCATAACCTTCTCTTAGGGAGGCCTTCTTTCCATTTCTTCTGGCTTCTTGTACCTTGGGCCACAGTTTAGCACGAGCCTCACGAACTTCTTTTGAGAAGTCCTCCTCAAACTGAATGTTCATCTCTCTGCACACTTTTGCCTCTCTTGATTTCCTCCATACTTGATCATGAAAGGTTCACATGGCAAACTGGGCATCATGTTTGTAGCTGCATCGTTCTTCTTCCCCAGGCGGTGCACAGTGTCTACTGACTCGCAAAGTTTCTCCACTGACATGGGGATTACTCACTGCCTGTGTGTTAGCTTCTATTTGGGTTTCAAAGGATTTCAGACTTTCATCTTGTTCATCAAATCTTTTTATCAGCGTTTGAATTGCATTTAAGATAGTTTCATTTGTAATCTCACCCGGCTGGTTTCCCTCGTCTTGATTCCTTGGTTTTATTTTTTTGGGGTTTGGGCTTGGCAGTGGTGTGTGGCTATGGAGTGTTTTTTTTTTTTCTTTTTGGTTTTCTTCTTCCATCGCCTCTATCTCTTGAAGTTCTTCTTAGTCACATGCCTCTCGCAGGGCCGTCAGGTTATAGTCGTTGTCTGTTTGTACCTGTGTTTTAGCTGTTATGCTAACGTTAGCCATCTCGTTCTTGTAGTGGAATAAAGACCTCGAAGAATGGAGAAGACAGAAAAATAGCAAAAAGCAACTTCGTAGTCCTCAGGAGTTGTTCATACATTTCGTTTGGCCAGCTATTGCTGTTTTGTCAAAGAATAAATGTCTAGGACAAGTTTTAAAAAACTTTTACAGCGGAGCCTGCAAAAACGCTACTGCTCATTCCGCCATCTTAACTCCTCCCCTCTTTCAGTAGATGTGTTGTTTGTTCGTTTCCATGACACTGGGTGGACACGAGGGTCTATTATGTTTGTTTACGTATTCCTGCGAACTTTGTTTACTTGGTGTTTTAATTGTTTATTGTCCGATCTGTGTTGGGTGGTTATGGTAATGAGTTTTATGAGCTTTTAGCTAAGAGTGAGGACTATCTGTGGATACCACACGTCTATTTTTGTATTACTTACATGAAGTTACACCTGTGAAAACGGGATGTTTACGTGATGTTTACACGTGCAATCCCCCGTACAGGGGACTTGGCGAGGATCAGCGCATCAGGATCAGAGCAAGTTAACTCTGTGAAGCTGCCTGTTTAGCAGCGAATGTTTTGCTACAAGCTTTAGCAATAAACACGATAGCAGTAAGTACGAGTCAACCAGCACCATGGATAGTTGACCATGCTACTCAAACATGTCCTTGCCAACTATAGACCAGGACAGAGTCTTGTAATATTTGGCCACTTTTCACCCACCCCTCAGTATAGGATATAAATAAACAAACAAAAAAGGAAAAAAAGTGACAAAAATAGAAATCTACAGAACTTAATCAGACACAACACATCAACCAATGACCCAAAACCTCTTTTCTTTCTTTTTTCACCCCACCGTTTTCAAGATCAAGATCACGATTACTTTATTCATCCCCGAGGGAAAAGAAGTTCTTTTCTAATTTCCAGTTTTACAACTCCTCTTAAATCCTATTTGACAACATTGGATGTGCTTTCTTTTTCACCTTCTTTATTAAATCTGTTAAATAAGATGTCTTTCATTTTTCTTTCAAACAGAATTTTTCATTCTTCCAGCTCAATAGATTTCTTGTTTGCTTTTTATTTAGTCGTTATAGATTATTTCACTAGAAAACCCTTTGGTTGGCCTCTGGTTTTATATGTGCTTTATAAAAATACTTGGTATTGACATTCACGTGTGCAAAACATTCTTACACGGCATGATATACACAGAACACAGGAGGTGATTACTACCTCAGAGCAGTACAGAAATGAAGAGCACAGCTTGAGAATTTCTGCACCCAGCTGACAGCCGGCTTCTACCAGTGTGAGTGAATTAATGGATAAAAGAAAAGAAGCACTTTCTTGTTTTCTTTCTTTCTTAGCAGAGGGTGGGTGGGGGGGTCATAAGATCTCCTTTATGTTTCTGTACCGGTGCTGGTGTGGTAGGATTGCAGTGTTTCAGTCTATGACATTTCTGATGAGTTTTTTTCTAATCAGGCAGATGAGATGAGGCCTCTACAGAGGACTTCATAAGGATGCTTACTTCAAAGCATCTGAAGCACTAAGGAGTGGAAGTGGAGAATCACTCAGGACAGATAATATTGCTGCAGTATTTCCAGTGTTTGGTTGGATTTGACTTCAAAACATCCTCAGTGGAGAAATTTATATATACATATTGTATATGCGTGCTTGTTCTGCAGACCCAAACAAGGCTGACTTTGTCATTTTACCAACATTTTCTGTTAGGACCAGCGTTGACCTGTTCTGCTGTTAATCCATGAACACAATAAAGATGGAAATAAGGGAGCAGTGATTGAATTGCAATTTATTTATAAATCTGTGGCAGATCAGGGTATGGACACGTGTAGCTCTGTATGCTCTGAGCATGAATTAGCTGACAATATTAATCATAAATATGTAGAAATCTAAAGTTAATCTAACAGGAGCAGCTCCAGCAGGGGAGAACTGGAAGCCGAAGTGGACCTTCGGAAGAGGCGTTTGGAGACGTAGAGGAGACCCAGCAGAACCTGGAGGAGGGGTGTGAGGGGAGAAAGAGCCCAGCAGACGGCGTGGAGGCGGCAGACCGGACGTGGTGTGGCGATCAGCGCAGAGATCTGAACAATCACCGCTTGCTACGTCTCCCTGAAGGACGCATGTTGGTCTGACAGCTGCGTGTGAAGGTTGGTCGTAGCTGTCCTGCTGAAAGAGGACTCCCATTATTTCATTTTGGTTTATTTTTACTCCCATTTATTATCCGCAGTTCCCGCGACCAGCCGAGGGACGGCGGAGGACCAGAGACAGCCGATACGGGAGGCGGCGGGGATGGAGGTTGAGACCCCCCAATGCTGTGATGGCGTGAGTTAAAGGAATGACGTCTCTTCTGTGGACTCGCAAGTTCTATAAGCTTCGCACGACTGGGAATAATCCCACTTTCACTTCCTCCTCGGCGGTTCGGAGGAGGGAAGCACGGACACCGCGAGGACCCCCTTCATGCCGTGACGTCATGCAGGGGTCCCCGCGACAGCCGCGTGGAGTGTGGCCGTCACAGACCACTCCTCAAGACTTCCACCAGCAGGGACATTTGCGTTCACAGTAATTATTGGAGTTAATGCTGTTACATTAACAGTGTGGTGTTTGGCAAAGGTGTGTGTGTGTGTGACAACGATGTTCTGTTATTCAGCAGCTGTTTTGTAAATTGCCCTCGGTGACTTAAGTCTCATCATTTCTTCAGCTTTAATGTTTTTTTGTGCATAAAGGAAATTTGTCCTTTTATTTAAGACCACTGAAATAAAATATACATTATGTCTATCGAGCATTGATTGTCTCATTTTTGGTTTTACCTTAAATTATGCTTGAACCCAAAAGTATTGTGAGTGGTGGCTTGTGATGCAGTTTGTGCTAAATATTGAATGTTTTTGTGAAGCTTTATAAAGTAACATTTTAATTGGGACATAAGAAATCAATCTCTCATCATGTTTCATTACAAATTGTATTTTTATAACAGCAAGTTAATAATGGAAGTTGAGAAAACTTCACTAAACGTACCAAAATTCCAGTATTTCAGGGAATTAAAGAACAAATTCACTTGGAAATAATGTAATCTTTTGTGTTTTTATTAGGTAAAAATCACCTTGGACCAAAGTAAAACAAAAACAAACAAAAAAAAAACTTTGTGGTCTCTGAAATTGGTTCATTTTAAACACAAATTTGTGATTCATGCATAAAACTAAAAGTAAAGTTTGGTAACAAGGGTCCTAGTCTGAGACAACTGAGACATTTACTGTAAGAAAAATCGCAACCTGTTGCCCCCTCCCTTCCCTTTCACTTGATTATTAAGCCCGTGGACGTGCATTGCTTTTTCAGACTGTACTGAGAGGACAGCTGGGTCGTTGGATCGTCATGGAGATAATTCTGTTTTTTTTCTTCTATCAGGTAAGACAGAGAAGGAGGGCATTTCGTAGAAGCAGAATTTTCTATTTTAGGTAAAATGAAGAGAACAGAAACATTTTCCTCTGTATGCAAATATTTCTGTTAAAATTACATAAAAAACTAAAGAAGAGCCCAGTTTCCATCCTGATTACAACGCAGAGATCTATAACTATTACCAGGAAGATAAATATTTCTGTTTCTGTGTATTTTTTTTTAATTTTTTTATCATGGATGTGATCAGATATTGCTGCCTTTCTTCCCCTCACTCTACTCTACAGACCTACTGTAGTATTTACATGTATACAGCGAGTGAAAAACCTGCTTTTTGTCTTCTCACAATGTGGATAGAAACCAGCTGCCATGAGGATCTCATGCTTTAATATGAACTTATTCAGTTCCACCTGTTTGTTACCAAACACTGAATTTAAAGTAACTTTAAATGAAAATTCCCAATGTTTATTTGATGAAAAAAAAGAAAAGCTGAACTTAAATATCAACCGACAGAAAACTAAAAATGCAGATTTTTCTGTGTGTGGCATCTGGTACGTCTGCGTGCAGTTAGCCGTCTACCTGGAAAATAAAAAAGATTATTTCACCGAAAAATGAAAAGAATACCAACATATGAAAACAGGCCATTGAAGTATTTATCTTCCTTGCTTCATGTGATTTCTGGTCCTGTATGTCAGAACACAGCGTCTGCACATCAGGGCTGTATGCCGTCATCTTTACGCATGGCTGGAAAGGAAACCGAGGTAAAGTTAGTTTGATGATTGATATTGAACAGATATTCGGACACCCAGTCTCCCGACCCGAAGCCACCTCGTCGTGGGGTTAAGATGCACGATGCAACGGCCTTCTCAACTTCATACCATCCATCTATATTCGGACACCCAGTCTCCTCGTAATAAATTGCCGACCCTACGCTGCTTTGTCGTGGGGTTGTGACAGCAAATTTCACCTCAGCGGTCTTCACCACCGGCGGATAGTTAGGGAGCGTCAACAAATTGACGATAGCCGAATTTAAAAATAACTATCTCCGCAACAACAGGGGCTATAAATGTCAAAACCATTTTAAACAATTTACGATTTGTCTGTGAGTGCTACACTGCTTTTACTTTCTCCATTTTCATCAAGTCTTATTTTATATGAATTTTTAAATAATTCAAACATCAATAGGTTTTTACTCACATGACTTCCACACCTCAAATCACTGCCTAATTACTCATCCAGTCCTGCCACACATTTCACAGTCTTTATTTTCTCCATTTTCATCCCAGGTTATTTTATATGAATTTTTTAATATTTTAAAGTTCAATAGGTTTTTAGTCATGTGACTAACACGCCTCAGTCCTGCCACATGTTACACAGCCTTTATTTTCCTCATTTTCATCTTGTGGTATTTATTGTGAATTTTTAATATTTTAAAGTTCAATAGCTTTTTAGTCATGTGACTTACACACCTCAAAACACTGCCTTGGCTAGTCCTTGTAACTGTAACCAGCATAAAGTTATTGAAGTTGGAACACAAGAAAAATTTTCCATTTTTTTCCCCTCGTCTGAATTTCTCTTATACTTTGTCAACATGCTGCACATGGAGGGATGGAGATGTGGACTGGAAAATCAGATGGAGCTGTAGCATGAAGCCTTTCCTATGACAAGTTAAATTTGGTGACAATAGCAGCCACAATTATTACTCTATGAGGGCTTTACTGTAAGTATGTTCATGCGCTCCCCAAAGTGGCCATTTGGAGTCTCCAAATGGCCACTTTGGATACTCCAACTTCAATAAGCTATAACTCCAGAATACTTCAACACACAGTCATCAATGAGACCTCTAATGAAAGGTGGCTTCAAGAGGAATCTTGTTGTATATTCATATTTACTATCAGTATTATTGAAATTCACCAGGTGATGGATAAACACACTAAAAGCTTATTTTTTTTCTAATGTGCATTTTGATAAGAGTCAGAATAAGTTTTACGGTCATCATTTTTATATATGTAAACAATATAATGCCATGTTATGTAATGTAAACTAAATGTAATAATAAAAACACCATAACTATAATGGGGACTTTCCTACACTGATCTGGTTCAGTGTTGTTGTGATCGAGTGTGCATTGGTTAAAATGCAAGAAAAAATCCAGGGGAATCCTTTAGGCTCTTTTATTCCCAGCCATGGTTCACATACTAAATGGTACATACATGTGGATATGAGACTAGTAATACAAACTTCACAGATGATAAACTCACAACCAACTTATAAACAGAAATAATGCAGGTCAATTCCAACATAAAGAAGCAGCCACGCTCTGCTTAAAGGCACTGGATAGGCCTCAAAGTAATCACCACTAATTGCCTGGCTCTATTCAGAATTCAGAAATAAGATTGAGCACATTCCTGATGTCTGGCACCATGCACAAATCTAACATAGTGGGCTATTCCACCCATGTGAAGAGGTAGACACAATCAAATAATATATGTACGAAGCCTGCCGGACAGTCGTGGTTAGCTTACATATTAGCTTTGGTGCTAACAGGAATAATCAAGAAAAATAAAGCTTACAACATAATCATAAGACCATTAAACTTATGAAGAACCTTTAATGTCACACTGTAAGACACCCACCTGTCCCATGGACGCACGCTTAAGATAAAAAACCCACAAAAGAAGATGCCACCATCCCCGTAGTTTAGGACCAAACTAATAAAAACAATTATTGAACATTTTTGCTCACAAGCGGCCGCGCCCTCTGGTGGTCGGTCTGAAAACTGCACCCAAGGTACAACGCACAAATAGTCCTAATAGAGTCCTGTCTTCTTACCAATAACACAATACAATTTACATATTTACATTAGATATGAACTATTGTCTGATAAAGACTGTGTGTAAAAGTAAAATAAAAAAGCTGAAGAGCAGAATATGTAGCTGTTATGATGAGCAGGGGTCCTGGTGGTCTGAAGGGCAGAAATGTAGGCTTCCTCTGGAAGGAGCTGGTCCTTCTTCATCTGAAGAGCTGCTGGGTTTCCACTCAGAATCAGATGACAGACTAATAAAGACAAACAAGAAGAAGTTTTTATCCCACATTAGTACTGCGACTGTAATAAGTCTATGTTCTAACAGACACGCATCCCTGCACAGATTATGAAAGCGGCCCACACACACGCAGATAAATCAGCAGCTTATTTTCTTTCTATGGTTTTGTATTTATGAACAAATGTTTACAACTGGAGGGAAATATGGGTGCTGAACCGCTGCATCTCTTTCATCGCTGCTCTGTTTGCTTTCTTTTTTGCGTCTTTAGCAGACCCACCCCTCCCCCCCCCCCCCCCATCCCGACGCACAAAGTAAACAAGCCCCCCCGGCCCCATAAACAACAGAGTTACTTATCTAAACAGCTTATAAAGACACAGCAGCTGCATATAGAAGTTTGTGCTTACTTTTCATGCACTTCTCATTCAGGAACCGCATCTTCTTCTGCAGTCAGAGATGTCTTCCTCTGTAAAAAAAAAAAAAAAAAAAAAAAAAAACACTGTTCCTCCGTGTAAACGACTCCACCACCTCCTCGTGGGTGTATTTCCGCTTTTGGCGTGTTTTGAAAAAGTTCATACAGAGAAAAAGCGGACAATAAAGGCTTCCTCTGCTTTTGCGCACGGACGCACACAAGTACGCACGTTGTCACAAATGTTTACGCACGTACCCCCTGAATCCATTATACATCCCAAAAGCCGCACATCACCATGACGGGAATTTTATTGGAACTAGCATCAGAGCTGGTGGGCGAGGTCTGGAAGCAGAAACGTATGTGATTGTCAGACCACCTAGGTTGACACTCAGTGGGTATTATTGGCTAAGGAAGGACCATGGATCAATCCAGTTGGTCAAAAATGTGATCAATCAGAAGGGGAGAGCCTACCGGTGCGTCATGCACAGTTTTATTGAAAAAGGAAACGTCTCAGATATTGTAAGAGCGTGATATTAAAAAAAGTACGGAAAACGGCCGCCGACGGTTAAGGGGTTAATGATGTCGTATCAGATGGAAACTAGACGGAAAAACCCAACTCGGTCAGAACTTTGTATGTAACCTCCAGTCACACACCCATCTTACCTGAAAAACTTTCAGAGTGAAATTATGTCTCTTAGTTCCAGGTATCCTGTGTTCAGGGTTTGTTTCAATGAGTTTCTCTTCTTCACCGAGTCTCAGGATCAGGATGATGATGGTTATGACCTGTGATGCAGCCTGCATTAGACTTGTAGTGATAAGTGCTTCTTACAGAAGGTGACTGGAGAGCTGGAAATTACAATGAAATACTTTGCTGGCTGCTGCAAATGAAAGAAAATACACAGTAAAAGCTTCATAATAAGACGTAAGTGCTGCCTCAAAAGATTGTTTCTTCATTAAAACATCCTCCAGGTTTCTTGTAAAGTGGTACTATATGAATATAACTGAAGTCTGTCCAATAAAAGCTTCAGCATTAACTATAACTGCTGGTAGGAGCCAGGATAGAAATATGAGTTGTAGAAGCTTAGAAGTGTCAGAGAGAGAGGTGCTGGTTGGAGTTTCCTTGCTTTTACTGGTTCAGTTTAACTGCAGAGTATGTGGACATAAAGATCCTGATACAGCTGTTTGCAGCTGCAGGACAGAAACAGGATCTGAGAAATGATGCAAGAATCTGACAGTTTCATTTACAAACCAGAAACACTGTAAACTGGTCTCTCTGCTGGGTAAACTTGTCTCTCAGGTGGCTAAATTGGTCACTCTTATAGTAAACTGGTCCCCCAGCGAGGTAAAGGGGTTACAGAGATTGGATACATGATCACTCTGCTGTGTAAACTGGTTTCTCAGCCACGTGACCTGGTCTCTCATTTGGCTAAACTGGTCAGTCAGCTGGCTAAACTGGTCAGTCAGTTTACTAAACTGGTCCGTCAGCTTGGTAAACTGATTTTTCAACTATGTCACAAGGTCTCTCAGCTGGCTAAACTGGTCACTCTTTTGGTCAGCAACTTTCTCAGCTAAGTAAAGTGTAAATTGGTGTCTCAGCTCGGACTTGGACTGGACTCGGGGTGGAACCCTCCGTGCATATATATATATATATATATATATATATATATATATATATAAATGTGTGTGTGTGTGTGTGTGTGTGTATATGTATTCGTCAAAATACAGAAGCTGCTCACCATGCACGGAGGGTTCCACCCCAAGTCCAGTCCAAGTCCTAGCTTATTTACGAGGAATACAGTCCATTACAATATTGTGCCAAGATTTTTTTTGTTGGAGCAGCATTCTTGGTCCAGAAAAGGAGGATTTTTTTATTCACAGCAAAAATCAGATTATTGAAAAGTCTCCTCTGTTCACTGTTCGTGATCTGACCATTCAGGAGACCAGGTACTGGCCTCACATCCGTATTGGGACTCCAAAACAAGCAGTCAGTTTGCTCACCAGTAACTGAGAAGACAACTTCACTTCTCTCTCTGCGCTCTTTCTATATTTGCTTCTGTATCATTTCTTAACATCTTTTTCATCTGTGTTTTGTTTATGTTTTACAGACTCTGTCAACTATCACATACAAGTTAGAAGTCACTGCTAAGGACTTGGCAGGAAACCAGGTGGCTGGAACGGAAACATCAACAGCTAGCTTTAGCATCCCGGAAAAGAATGAACATGCTCCTGAGTTCACAAGTCGTGAGGTGAGAATCCTCCCTGCTTTTTCCTCTATCTCAGCTTCCACAGAATGCCATGCCATCTTCTTAATTCCCTTGGCACTCACATTCATCCTCTGTCGGCGTGATGTGTCGAGAGCTGATCTCTTTCCCCTCCAGAGAGGTAAAAGCTCAGAATCAGTTGGGGCTCTTTGTACAGAGTCAGGACACATCAGCTGAGCCAAAGAGCAGGTTTGGACCTGCAGTGAATGCAGTAGCCCATTGTCACCAGTTAAATCATGATTTATTTAATCATTCTAGAAATAATATTCTTTAAAAAAAGAAAAGAAGAGATCAAGTTCTTCTTATTTTAATCTGTCTGCCCAGACACAAAAAGCTTCTTACTTGGGATTGTTCTTTTTAACAATCAGAGCGTGAGGTCCTTTGAGCTCAGGTATAGCAATCCATGGTGAACTGGTCCTGTGGGCAGCAGTGGGGAGTTGCATTGGCATCAGCACAGTGGAGGGAAGCAGGGTGTGTGTCCACAGGAGCCGGGGTTGTCCTCCTGGTAAAGATTCTCATGCTGAGGAAAAGTGAGTCCATGATGATGTGTTGTTGGCGGTCACAGTGAAGGCTGGTCTAAAGGCAGGCGATGTGTCTCGTTTGGACCGTCAGCCTGAGTTCTCCTTTCTGCAGGAACGTAAAAAGACGGGGTTTGGCTAAGGTGCACTACTTTATTGGTGCAGTGATGTCAGACGGAATCCTTGCCAATTAAAGTTGCTGTTGTCCTGTGCTCCTCTTTTTCACATTCAGGTTTGGGAAGCAAGGTATCCTGGGTGTTGTGGTGGACTCAGGATTTTTTCCTCTCCTGACCAGGTGCTCTTTTATTCTTATGATCAGTTGGCTTGACTCATGGGGTACAGACCCCAACACTGCCCATCAATCTCAGTTCCCACCCTCTATCCACTCCGCCGCAGTGGTTGACTCGCAGTGACTCTCATGAACAGGAGTAAAGCTTGTTACATACTCCATTAGACGCGAGAACTGAGTTCTTGTTCTCCACGAGAAGCACGTCTGCAGCGGGGAGGGATCACTGCGGGGGGGCGATGTCTACTTTTATGTGCAATGAACCCGGTTGTTACCTCTGCCCGATTATGTTTTACCGGCGTCTTTTTGCTCAAGATAATTTACAAGGTTACGGAGGGATTTTTATAAAAATTTCAAGAGTTGTTGCAAATGTAAAAATTAAGAACTAAATCAATTTTGGTGGTGATCCGGATCACAGTTTGGATCCAGGAATGTTTTAAAAGGATTCTTTGACATTGTGCTTGGTCGAGGTTTCCACTCTCCGAGTGCTTTGTCAAATTTCATACTTAAGGAGCAACTTCATCCACGGCAGGGCGGGCAGTGTACGCGGCTGGGTCCGAGTGTTTTAATGCCACATGTAAGAATGTTCGTACTTTCTCACCACCTCGATCAGCTGTTTTATTAAAACAATCTGTTTTACCTGCAACAGTAAAAACGCGGAAGCAGCAACTCCGTTTCATGCTTTTCTATGTTAACGATGCCCACCTCAAATGTCCGACCAATCACACGATACTTCTCGGAGCCCCGCAAGAAAAAAGTTCTGCCAGCCCGGTGTGTCAAGAACCGTCTTCAAACGCATCCGCGAGAACAAAATGATGTCATTTTCTTCTCAGAGCCCTGAGAACAAGAAAAAAGTTCTCGCTTCTCCTGGAGTATGTAACAAGCTTTAGCTGTTCTTGTTTGTTTCCAGGATGATTCAATCATTTTTTTTACCTGCCAAAGTAGTCAATAAGTGTTTACTTATTGCAAGGGAGGGGGCGACCCAGCACTGTGCGTTGAGCCAACTAGGTGAACCAGTGTTTTCCAGTGTTGACAGTCTCTGGCCAGCTGTTCTGCATTCTCCAAGGTAACTCCGAGCTGTCGGAGGTCACCTGCAATAATGTCCAGCCACCGAGTGCAAGGCTTGCCTCATGGCCGTTTCCAGCCAGCAGCCTGTGGATTGAACTGGAAAATGGCTCTTGTTGGGTGACCAGAGGAAAGGTGGAGTACATGACCAAACCAGCGGATACGACGTTGCACGGCCAGGCAAAATATTCTTGGCGGGCACATGCGAGCTTTGAGCGCTTCATTGGTGACTTTCTGGGGCCATCTGATGTTTTCAACGGTTCCGAGGGCTCTGCTGTCAAAGCCAGGGTTCTGTATAAGGGCCATGTTTCCAAGCTGTAGAGCAGGATGGGGAGGACAGCATTGTAAATCCAGAGCTTTGTCTTTCTTGAGATGGTTTGGTGCAGCCAGAGTGGTTTCCAGAGAGACTGCAGAGCTGATACTGACAGGGATCTTCTGTGGATAATCTCTGTTGTTAGGTCCCTGTTTGCTGTCACTATGGACCCTAGGTACATGAAGCTTTTGACTGGCTCTTTAAAGTCATTGCCAATCTGCAGGTGAGGTGGGTGTTGCCCATCTCCAACACACATGAATTTTCTTTTTTCCCAGTTTACTCAATTCAATTCAATTCAACTTTATTTATATAGCGTCAAATCACGGCAATGCCATCTCAAGACGCTTTACAGACAGAGGGGAAAACATAATGAAGGCCAATTCATAACAGCCTATATAAGGAAACCAACAGATTGAGTTGAGGCCAACTCAATCTCCCATCCTGAGCAAGCACACTGGCAACAGTGGGAAGGAAAAAACTCCCTTTTAACAGGAAGGAAACCTCCGGCAGAACCCGGCTCAGGACAGGCAGCCATCTGCCTCTGCTGTGTGGGGGGAAGAGGACAGAAAGACAACAGACAACAGGAACTGCTACTCCCGGCCAGGGAGACCTGCTGAGACAGGAGACATATATGTTAATGATGCAACACTCGGAGGCCAAACTTCTCTGCCTCTTCACTATATATGCCCAGGGCATCTCTCAGCTGGCTTTAGGATGTGCTGAGCAGGATGGGGTTGTCAGTATATTCCAGGACGATCAGGTGGTAGTTGCAGAGGGACATGGTGAACGATGCTATTAAAAAAGTCAGGGGCAGCCACACACCCTTGGTGCACACCACTGGAGATGGAGAACCAGTCGGAGTCTCTGCCATTAATATGGACACAGCTCTCTGCATTGCTGTACAGTTGCTTAAGAAGGTCAATGATCTTAGGTGGTGCTCCAAGGGTCTGTAGAATACTCCACAGTGATGTGTGGTAGACAGTGTCAAAGGCAGCCTTCAGATCTGTGAACTTGAAGTAGAGATGGCGATCTTTACGGAATTTATAAAACTTCTCTAATAGCAGACGGATGGCGGAAATGTGATCAATTGTGGATCGACTTGGCATAAAGCCAGCTTGCCGGGGATGGTGGTTACTTCTGACAGCTGGAAGAGCACGAGCAAGCACACTCATCAATAAATTCTCATCAACTTCTGAATATTCCATTAGTTGGTCTAAAACCACCGCTCTACCCATCAACTGCTCCTTCTATAATACTCCTGGCACTGCTTTACAATCAGGAAATATTAAATACTTGGGAATACACCTCTCACTCAGACTGTCAGACCGTACAAAGCTAAATTATGTCCCTCTACTAAAAACAGTTGAAGACGATCTCACACAGTGGAATCTTTACCCATATCACTAATGGGAAGAGTTGCCACTATAAAAATGATGATTCTACCTAAAATCAATTATCTGTTTTCAATGAACCTCCATCCACCTGGTTTAAGTCACTAGACTCTCATGTCACTAGATTTCTCTGGAAAGACAAACCACCACGGATTAGTCTAAAAACACTCCAGAAGACTAAAAACAGCGGTGGCTTAGACTTGCCTAATTTCCAAAATTACTTTATATGCAACAGACTACAATACACCTCTAAATGGCTTAAACCTATCTATCTAGATGAACCATGGCTTAATATAGAAGAAGCTATATGTGAAGATAATGCAATTTCAGACCTGCCACTTATCAGCACAGCTGTCAAATGCCAAAAATGCTTTAAAAGCATCAATATCAGTTCCTCCCTAATGGCCTGGTGGGGATTTCTTAAACTAACCAAGTCCTTGGTTATTCCATGCAAACTTACAGCTATTTGGAACAATCCCGACATCCAGCAAAACCGGAAAATGATAAACTTCCCTCAGTGGAAGAATAAAGGAATAAAACAGTTTTGATATAATTACTTCACGATATGAAATCAGCAGCCCAAATTTTTAGAATACCACCAACTTAAATCTATTATAGGTAAGAAATACACCCCTGATCAATAAAACTTGCAGCTACCTATTAGGATTGCAGAATTCTTAAATCTCAATGCCCCGAAACTGTTATCTAAAATAAAATACATAGATTACTATCAAAGCTAGACAATTCCATATGTCTCCCAACTTCTAAATGGGAAGCAGACTTATCCAGTAACTTTGACCAAAATAAATGGTCACAAATCTGTTCAAATACATTTACAATGACTAAGAATTCAAACATGCAAACTAAATTCTGCATAGAACTCATTATACAGGACACAGGGTGTTCAGGATGGGTCTGTCACAATCAAACATCTGTCCACACTGCACTGGCTACTACCATGCTTTGTGGTCTTGCCCACCTGTCCAGGAATTCTGGACTCAGGTATGTAAATATCTGTCAAATTGCTTCAAATGTAACATCCCTACAAACCCCAAACTGGGCCTACTGGGTCACTTGGGTGAAATTAACATAGGATTTAATTCTGCAAACTTAATCCTCACCAGTTTATGTATCGCAAAGAAAACGATCCTTCTAAATTGGAAAAGCAAACAAAATCTGTATATCCAGCAGTTCAGAAATTTCTTATTAGATCACATCAGCATACAGATGATGTCTGCCTCCTCAAGGGATCAATCAGCTGAATTTCATTCCCTCTGGTCCCCTGTGATCATTTCCATCACTTAGTATGGGGGGAGAATGTGACCTTATTGCACTCGGGGTTGGTGGCCAGTTGGGGGTCTCTGGAGGCTGTGGGTCTGTGGTGGGCTCCTGGATGGGGATCTTGACTGCTTCACTGCTGGGGTGGCTAGGTTTCTAGCCCTACAGTGGACCTGGATGGGCCAGCGGCTGGAGTTGCCGTGCGGCGGCGGGGCAAGGTTGCTGGCGGCTGCTGGGTTGGCGGGCTTTGACTCCGTAACGGGTGCCTGTGCCACCGCGGGGTGGGCTGGGCGGGGTCCCGGGCTCCAGTGCCCGGGGTTTTCCCCCGTCTTTCGGGGGTGGGGGGTCGGCTTGTGCCGGGGGGGGCTGGGCTGGGCTGACCTAGACCTGCCGCTGCGGCGGGCAGCTACGTGCTCTGGTGCCTGGTTGTGACCCTTGGGGAGTGGGGGTGTTTGATAGTGTGGATGGGATGTGTGTGTGTGTGGACGGGTGTGTGTGTGTGTGGGGGGGGGGGGGGTCGTGGCGTCTGTGTGTGGGGGGAGTAGTGTCGTGTGTGTGGGAGAGTGTGGTAGTGTGTGTGTGTGTGTTGGGGGGGGGGGGGGGGAGTGTGGTGGTGATATTTGTGTGGGGGGCAGGGGTGTATATATGGGGGAATGGGTGGTGCATGTGTGTGGTGGGTTGGTGGATTCCCCTTCTGCCACCCCTCTTCTTCTCTGTCCTCATGCCCCCCTTTTGCATGTGGTGAGTTGGTCCCCTCTGGTTAGAGTCGCCGAAGGCTCTGGTTATGGGGATTGCTGCCCCTGGCTTGTCCTGGTCCTTAGGAGGCCCTGGGAGTGGGGGGCATGCCTACTGCCACTGGCGGCTCACCTTCTGGAGGAAAGTGAGCTTTCCTCCAGACTTAAATCCCTCGACCCCTCCTTCTCCCCGCTCTCCATCACACACAGGCAGGGTATTGGGAGATGTGCACGTGGCGCTGGTTGGTGAGAAAGGCCATCAAGGTGGTCTTGATCGCTGCACCCAGCCTCGGCTCTCCGCCCAGTTTTAATTACACTTAGACATCAAAACACCAAAACACCGACAACTGACAAGATTAGGGGGAAGGGCATGAAGTGTATGGTGGGCGGGGCTGCTTAGGTGGTCTCTCTCCCAACACAGCGTGGCACTTCCCTCAATTTTAATAGCAACTAATACACACTTCACAATCATTCATAAGTGGGGGGGGGGGGGGGGGGCAGGGGCGATAGGGTCCTCTCGTTCCCCCTATTCTCTGGGCTTTCCTAGGGGAGGTACAGGTGGGGGAAGAGTACCATCCATTAGACCTAAGTCTAGGCTGACCTGGCTGAAGGGGGATTGTCACTGGCCCTGGGGGGCTGCTGGGTCAGCTGCATCTGTGGGGTGGTGGGGGGGATGCTGGGAGTGGTGGGCGGTAGTTGTGGGGGCCCTGAGCGGGGCCATCCTGTCCTCTGCCCCCTCTGGGGCATCTCACATGGGACATGATGGAGGGGTGAGGTGAGGATGTGTGGGAGCGGGTGTATGGGGTTACAGATGGATGGTGGGATGGTTGGGGGGGGGGATTAGGGTTGGTGATATGGGCGGGTGGGGGGGTGAGGGGATAGGGATGTGTGCGGATGGGTAGATGTGTGTGTGTGGAGGGGTATGTTGATGGGTGGGTTATTTGTAATGAGGTGTGCCTGTGTTGGAGGGGTGAGGGTGTGTGTGTGTGTGTGTGTGTGTGTGAGGGGGGGTATATTTTGAGTGGGATGTGTGAGTGAGGGTGAAGTTTGGAGGGGGGGCTGTGGGTGGGGGAGGGGTGGAGGGTGTTTGGTGGGGCATGTGTGGTTGGGTGAAAGTAGAGGGATGGGGTGGTGGGGTGTGAGCGTGTGTAGGGGCGGGATGGCGTGGAAGGGTGGGTTGTGGTTTGTGTGACTTGGTATGGGTGAGTGAGTAGAGGTGGGGTGGGGTTGCATATGTGATGGGGGATGTGTGTGGATTGCGGAGGGGTGGATGGGGGTTGAGAGGGAAGTGCATGTTGGGGGAGGGAGGGTGTGCATGTATATGTGTGTGTGGTTTGGTGGTGGGGGTGGTGGTGTCCTGTACCAGGGGAGCACAGCTGGTCCACTGGGGTGCAACCTGACTGCTGCTAGGTAGTGGTCTGGGGATCCTGGTTCTCCATCGGTGTGGGCTGTGCCCTCTGCCTGCGGGGGCAGGGGGCTGCTTTTGGGCTCTTGGGGCCCTGGGGCCTGCGCTCTGTCTGCCCTGGGTGGCCGATGCCCAGCGGGGTCGGCCCTTGCCGTCCTGGGCCTGCTTGGGCATGTTCCCCCTGACTGAGGGGGACTCTGGTTGGGGACCTCCAACGCCCGGAGTGGGGTGGTTGGGGTCTGTGCCTGGGGGTGACTGTCGGTTGCCCGGGTCTCCTGGCCTGCCTCTAGCCGTAGGTGGGCGGGGTCACATTGCCATGATCACTCTTCTGTGAACACATTCCACTCTGAATGTTTTGGATGTGTCACAGTCACTGAGTCATCCAGCAAGTTTATTCATTAGCAGCAGGTAGCTCTCTTTCTGTCTTTTTGATTTAACTTGCTAGTTTCTGGTCCTCCTGACAGTCAATGGTTTTGTTCTCCACCGGGACCATGAATCTAGAGTTGGCTTGTGTGGGTGTGTATGTGTGTGAGTATATATGTATATCAGTCCCTCCAGGATTTTGCGGCACTTTTTTGTGATTGTTGCGGCCTAAAATGGCTGATTTTGCAGCTGCTTTTGAGAAAAGTTGCAACAGAAGTTGCAATGGCTTTTGATTTTTTTTTTTTTTTTTTTTTTTAAACACCTGAAAAATGGTTTGGAATAACAAATCATAAAAAAAATTAAAATCCAATTTCTGATAGACCAACATTTTATTGTTAAAAAGTAAACTGGAAGAATACTCCCTCCACAACATCACTGTAAAAATAAAAATTTCGTGTTCATATAGCTTTGGAGTACAAAAAGAAAAACTTCTTTACAGTCTGTGAAAAATAACTCAGCAATGACTGAATAAAATAATTTCTCCATTCCATATAAACTTGCTTTTACAACTGAAAAGTGTCATTAAATTTGAGCTGAAAACCAATAACCTAACCCTGTTCTCAACAGATAGTAAATTTAATAAATAAAATTCTGAAAATTAAAACAAAGTGCATCAATGCTTAAAGTATTTTTTTAACATAAGCAATCCAGGTAAAGGAAATGTTTTTGTTTTTTTTATTATCTAAATATTTCTTAAAATATAAAGAAAATATTGTTAATCTGACAAGTAACAATCCAGAAGTTCACAGTATTTTGCATTTGAATATAGCTTTGCTTCCCTGAATACTTTATATAAACATAAACTGAATGATAAAACTTCAAGTGAACCCTCCATCCTCTCAAAATCCCAAACATCTGTATATGCATCTTGATTTAAACCCTTTTTTCACAGCATGCATAGATTAACTGAAATAATGCAAGGATAGCAAAAAAAAAATCCTTTAGGCTGATTAAGGCTCAATGTCCTCCATGTCCTCCACAATGTCCTTTTCTATGTCCATTTCAAAAGCACCACTGGTGAGTCGTTGGTTGTGGTATAGGAAGACCAGGGCTTTGAGATTTTCATTGGTAACTGATCTCCTATGACTGGACAGCACCAGTTTGTAGATGCTGTTGCTTCTCTCCAACACTCTCCAGCTTCTCCTCGGGTAAAAACAATGCTTCAGATCTGTTAAAATCAACAATGCATTTAGATAAAAGACCGGATCTGATAGCATTGATCTTACTTCTGAAGTGGTCTGCAAAGTCCTCACATGCTGTTTGTGATGGTTGCATGGAGGACTTATTAAAACCAGTGTAAATTATCAATGGTTTTAAAAAGGAACTTTGGATTACTTTTGTTTACACTTATGAGTTTTGAGAAGTGATCAGTTCTTGCCTGTTTTATTATTTTATTATAAATTCTTAGGTGATCACGCAGGATTTCATAGTCCACAACCAGTTTAGTTTTTCTCCATCTTTTTTCTGCTCTCCTGTAGTTTTGTTTCAGCTCTTTTGTTTCTTCAGTTCTCCATGGTGGCTTCAATTTGGTTTTTATGGATTTTAATATAAGGGGAGCTGCTGTATCAATTGCTGTTTTTAATCTGTTATTAAACTGATTAACAACTGAATCTCAAGACGCAGGTAAGATCTCAGAAGGTTTTAGTTTAAAATTCTCAGCCACTTCAGAAATAATATATCATTTCCTCATGGTTCTCACTGGGGCCCCCCGCTGGTTAAAACTGGTGACGTTAAAAAACACAGTAGGGGTCCAATATGGCTAAATCCACGACAGAGGACACACTAACTGACAAGCCATAACTAATAATTAAATCCAATGTATGTCCTAGGTTGTGAGTCGCCTGTTTACTATGGTGTGTAAAGTTAAAACAATCTAATAGACTTAAAAACCCTTTTGTCATTGAATCAGAGGGATTGTCCATGTGTATGTTAAAATCACCAGATATGATGATAGAATGATAGGTGGCATGTATTGCTGATAAAAGTTTGGAAAATTCACTGATAAAAGCAGCATCATGTTTGGGTGGTCTGTAAACAGTGATGCACAGGATTGGGGGACATGATGCTCAAAGGTGGTGTACTGATCTAAAAGTATTTGTCTATTATTTAGGAGACTATTTGTTATTGATGCAGTACCACAGCATTTCTTGTTACTTCTAAAGGAGAATAAAAAATTTTAATTTGGTGGTGAGGCCTCAGGGAGAATAACTGTTGCATCTGTACCCAGCCATGTTTGAGTTAAAAACAAGCAATCAACCTTATTATCTAAAATCAGGTCATTGATAATGAAAGACTTGTTAAAAAGGGAGCGTACATTTAAAAGTGCCATGTTTACAGTGACAGGTGACTTATGGACTGTAGGGTTGAATTTTTGATGCTTTGGAAGAGTTCTGAGGTTATTAAGGTTAGCAGAGGAACTATGATGGAATCTGGTTTTATATCTTTGAGCAATGATTAAAGAGATTGGATGATTATTAATAAGAACAGAAGGTCCAAGTCCAGTATTATATGTGTCAGAGGGGGAACTAAAAACATAGGAACAGGGACCTGGGGGACATCAATCCTCTGGGGGCAGAGGAAGGCCAGATGTTCAGACTGAGCAACATACTGAAGCGGCCCACTCCTCAGCCGCAGGTGGGGGTGGAGCCGGAGATGAAAACATTCCGCTGGAGTGATGGCAATTTATTAAAGAGCTCCATGAAATCACGCTTTAAAAGCTCAGATTGTTGCCTGGAGGTGTCGTTGGTGCCCACGTGGATGATGACACGTTTTGGTGTCATGACGTATTTGTTTTGAAGTGCCACCTGGTGGTTGTTTATGGTAAACGTCTCCAAGCTCTTATTTTTTAAAGGAAGTTTAAGAGTTTTCAAACTTTAAGTAACTCATGTTAATTCAGGAAGCATGCTGTTCAGTCATGTTGATGCTTTGCAGAATGTTTTTGTCCCGAAAAAACATTCTTTTTTACAACTAAATGTTCATTGGACAGAAGACAGAGTAAAGCCTTGAAGCCTCTCTACGTCTGATGATCATTGAAGCTGTTAGCTGTCTTTCAAGTTGAGCAAAAGGACGCAAAATAAGGACAGAACAGTTGGAATCCAACACGTCTGGGAGTTTCTCCACCACGTCTGACACGGTGGCTCCGGGAAACGCCAGGGTAAGAGCTCCCCTCAGACGGACGTTCCGGACGATGGAATCTCTGATGACGAGCGTGGTGGCATGTTGTCGGATGGTTGTTGCTGCAGGTTCAGTCCCCCCGTCCTCCCCGTCATGCTCCCGTGGCTGAGGACGCCCGGAGTGCCATCTTACTGCGTCTCTCAGGAGCCGCCTTTGGTCGGTTGAGGGGCAGGAGGACGGCGGAGGGCGAACCGGCACTGGACCCTCGTCTGTGGTGGCAGCGGCAAGTGGGGGGAAGGCGACAGTGACCGACGCAACGTCTGTCGGGGTAAAAGTTGGGGAAATCCCTTGATCCGATGGGTGGACCTGCGTCTCCACATTCCCTGCAAGAACCGAGAATTTGTTGTTCAGAACAATGGCGGAGGATGACGACACCGGGCATGGAGCCCCACCGGGATTCCTGCTGTGGTTGCAGACCACAACCTCAGACCAGGGGGTCGCCTTGCCCGGAGTAGAGCAGGAGGGCCGGTGACAGATGGAGGAAGAAGGGTCCCAAATCACAGAGTCCCTCAGTGTGTTGGTGGTATTTTGCGGTTGCTCACCGGTCTGTGCGGTCTCCTGAGCTTTTATGAGCTGCTTCTCCATCTCCACAGGTAAGGGAGGGACCGTTTTTAGAAATTCCACATTTGTGGAAGAAATATTTCTCATAACCGGAGACTCTTGCTTTTGGCGTTCTGCCATGGTGGCCATTTTGGAATCATGTAGTTTATCAGTCATAAACATTGCTCATGTTGTTGTTACATTCAGTGTTCAGCTTCTGCTTCCCAGAACTTCTCTTTGTCCTCAGATATGGCCACATTGCACAGTCTGTTCAATCAGACGATACTCTGTCAGGTTGCCCCGTAGCCGTGCCTCACGCCACTGATTAATTATGTCAAGTGTCCTTACCGATATCCAAGGCTTTCTTGGGTAACATTGTGAATAACATGCTCTGCTTAAAGGTCATCAAGTCGGCCACTTTGTCACTAGCCAGGGCATTGAAGGTGTGGCGGATAGAGGGGCAGAAGTCTGTGGCAGTGTTTGGATCATTGAGTAGGGAGGAGTCCAGGCAAGGCTGGGTTTTGGGATGCTGGTTGGATTGTAGCATTAGCTGAAGCTGGTCCATCAGCAGACGGTGATCTGTGTTGCCAAGCTCTGCTCCTCTGTATACATGGCAGTTGGTGGCAGATGACCTCCAGCGTCTGGAGATGAGGATGTGGTCCAGCGCTTTTCTTGTTTTGCCATCTGGGCTGTACCAGGTCCAAAGATGGATACATTTTCTGGGGGACCAGGTATCTCTGCCATCACAGCAACACAGAGGTTGTTGTGATATTTCATTTGTCCCAAACCAGAAAGGTTCCTAAGCCTGACCGAGTACTAAAAGAAGCCTCATCAATCCTAAAAATTTTATATCAGCATTCATTCCTCAGTACTACAGTCTCAAAACATGGCTTTGTTATACTCAGTTTGAAGAAGAAATGGAGGATGGTGTGTGCACGAAGGTAAGAAAAGATGTGTACATCATTAACCAGCTACTATTGAACTTCCTCTGGCATTATGGTATTCATCGGAAGTTTTTGTACACAGTGCAGTTAAGTGCAGAGCTATGAAGACACTCAGCAGGAAGCCAAGGCCTCTTCCAATTTCCTTTTAAATTATACACAGCAGGTTATCTTGGAGAAGCACCAATCCATGCTGATAGGTACCAAGTCCACATTTTCACTCATCAGTTCAGACTCATTTCCTTTCATTTACATATTCAAAGCACATTTATATGGTGCATGTTTTCTTACATCTTTCAGTTTGCCTTCATATGCTCCTCTAAAACTCACCAGACAATCACCTGTTGAATTATTTTCAAGTTACATGAAGCTTCAAGTGTAAGATTTTTGTTGATGTTGTCCTCTTTGTTTAAGTCTGATTTGTTCTTAAATTTCTAGAAGCAGCATCTTCAGTTACCCACTTTCTGTCTTTCTTCCTCTCTCTGCCTGTTTTTTTTTTAACAGTTTGAGGCTCGTGTGCATGAGGGCATGACATGTGTCATAGCTTACCTGACAGTTGGGGACCGAGACGACCCAGGCGCAGGCGCTTGGAGAGCTGTTTACTCTATAGTGAGCGGAGATCCTACTCATAGCTTTCAGATCCAAACTAACCAAGACAACGAGGGAGTGTTGTCAGTTACCAAGGTAAAGTATTGTAACATAAACTTTTCTTTAGGTTTCTGAACTCAAGTAAAGTGAACGAACTTATGAGACCTAACATTTCCAATCCTCTTCCCAAATCAGCCGTTAGACTATGAGACCGCTACTTTCCACACGCTCATCATCAAAGTTGAGAATGAAGAACCTCTGCTCCCCGAGGTTGGCGATGGCACCAATTCCACCGCCACTGTCAATGTCACAGTTGAGGACATCAACGAAAGTCCCGTGTTTTTCCCAGACCCTATGATAGTCAACAGGATGGAAAACGTACCTTTGGGAAGCTTCGTGGCTTCTCTCAACACCACAGATCCAGACATACTGGACAATCAGAGCATAAGGTAAGGATCTTTGGAACCTTGGATCAAACTGGTTGAAAAAATATACCAATAGGTTCAGTTAGATGGGACATCTAGGACTAAAAGTTTGGGGGACACGGGGTGGGGGGACCTTAGCCCCCAGAAAACGCCAGAAAATCTATAGCTCTTCAGGTACTGGAGAAAATATGTGTCCATTTAAAATTAGCAGATTTTTCTCCTTAATTTAATTTTTATTGAAAAAAAAAAAAAAAAAAAAAAAAAAAAAGCATAATTTAAATATTATATTTAAATATATAGTGGTGGGCTGTCAGGGCCAGGGCCTTCTCTGCTGGCCTAAATACCATCAGAAGCACTGATATATACTTAAAACTTATATTCTCATTTTATTCCATGAAATTGTTTTAATTTATTCTCAACTATTCTCTTAATAACATAGCCTTTTTCTTGGCTGCACTACTTCCATTACCTGTATGTGAATGTTGGCATTTTTTTGTCCAATCAGATTTCAGAGTCTGCATTGCCATGCCAATAAAATCTGCCGAGGCCTTCAGAATTAGCAGTGCTGGCTGATATAATTTGAACTATATTAGCGATGGGTCTTTCTATTTAACCAGTCAGATTTCAGAATTTGCCTCACAGGGCCAGCTAGCGGGCCTACAATAACGTCAGTACTTTGTTTGCCACTTTCAGACCAGTGCTTACGATCGGTACCACTGGCTCACAGCTTCTGATGAGCTTTGCAAATTATACTGCTGGAATGCTTGTTATTTGCAAGTGGTCGACTTGCTGTTTGACGTCACAGAGGGTTTGCAAACTTGAGTTTTCTGACCATGGCAGCAGGACAGCAGCTACCGATAACTGTTCATAACTTATATGGACAGAATTTCTAGGCGCAGCCGAGGTGTTGAGGGGATCCGGCTTGGTGGCCTCAGGATTGGGTCCCTGCTTTTTGCAGATGACGTGGTCCTGTTGGCTTCATCTGGTCGTGATCTCCAGCTCTCCCTTGAGCAATTTGCTGCTGAGTGTGAAGCTGCTGGGATGGGAATCAGCACCTCCAAATCTGAGACCATGGTCTTCAGCCGGAATAGGGTGGATTGCCCTGGTCTGGTCTGGAGTCAGGTCCTGCCTGTGGAGAAGTTTAAATATGTCAGGGTCTTGTTCACAAGTGAGGGAAGGATGGAGCGTGAGATCGACAGACGGATCGGTGCGGCGTCTGCAGTAATGCGGACTCTGCGCCGGTCTGTCGTGGTGAAGAAGGAGCTGAGCCAGAAGGCGAAGCTCTCGATTTACCAGTCGATCTACGTTCCTACCCTCACCTGTGGTCATGAGCTGTGGGTCGTGACCGAAAGAACGAGATCTCGTATACAGGCGGCTGAAATGAGTTTCCTGCGCAGGGTGGCCGTGCTCTCCCTTAGAGATAGGGTGAGGAGCTCGGCTCAGAGTAGAGCCGCTGCTTCTCCGCTTCGAGAGGAACCAGTTGAGGTGGCTCAGCCATCTGGTTAGGATGCCTCCCTGGTGAGGTGTTCCAGGCACGTCCCTCTGGGAAGAGACCCCGGGGAAGACCCAGGACACACTGGAGGGATTATATCTCTCGGCTGGCCTGGGAATGCCTCGGGATCCCCCCCGCACAGTTGGCAAATGTGGCTGGGGAGAAGGAGGTCTGGGCTTCCCTGCTTAGGCTGCTTCTACTGCGACCCGACCCCGGATAAGCGACACGAAGACGAGACGAGACGAGGCAGCAGGATGGCACCAAGCCACTGCGGGGCATTTGCAGGCTGCAGTGCATTTGAGAACATTTGGGGAGGCCAGAGTTGATCTCCAACTGTATGAACAAGTGCGCAGAGAAACAGAGCTCCACAATGAAAAGTTGAAGAAAAATAGGGAAATATTGAGAGTGATAGACTGTGTCATATTTCTGGGTAAACAAAAACTTTCATTAAGGGGACATGATGAAAGCGCTGGATCCACAAATAAAGGAAACTGGAGCTTCTTCTTTCTCGCATTTCAATTTATTCACAAACAGTGTTTTGTGGGACATCAGGGATAATACAAAATGATCTGATCCATGATATTGGTGACTAGATGACAGAGAAGATAAAAAATAAGGTACATAAGGCACCCTTTGTCGCTGTTATGGTGGACGAGACAATAGATGCGAGTCACAGCTCTCCCTGGTCCTGTGCTATGTGACGGAGAAGGCAGGTGTCAAGGAGCATTTTATTTTACATATGAAGATGTTACAAGTGGCAGAAGAGCTGATGACATTGCAGCACTTATCATCCGTTTCATGGAGGAATATGAATGTCTGGATAAAGTTGTGGCGCAGTGTTTTGTTGGTGCAGCAGTGATGTCATCAGGACTAAATGGAGTCAAGGCCAAAATTAAGGAGAGGGTGCCTGTGGCCTTATTCATTCATTGCTATGCACATCGACTAAACTGAGTTTTGACTCAAGGGGTCTCGAAGATCAAAGAATGCACGATCTTTTTTGGCCACCTCAATGGGCTAGCTGCATTTTTCTCCAGATCCCCTAAACGCACGCAGCTACTGGATAATATAATAGTGTTACACAAACTCGTAGCAGTACAGCTCAAGAGTGGTTAGTACAGTTTTTGAAAAGGGAGAAGCCTTCAAAGAAGTTTTCAGCCACATTCTGGAACATCACTACGAATAAGATGATGACTGTGTGCACGTCTAAATGACAATCATTGAAGTCTTCCTGCGCAAAGAAAGAAGGATGGATTTTGTTTATAATAAGTCATCTCTGGTGAGTTTGATATATTTGATTAATTAAGAAAAAATGTTTTGACATGCTATAAGATCAAAATTTATTCTGGACTGCAGCAGATGATGCGCAATTGTGGTTGTAGTGTAGAGGTTTGGGTTTCTTGCTGTGTTGCTAACAGTATTAACCTCATCATTCTTCAAATAGCCTCTTTCTGTATTGCAACAGCTTGGTTATGTAGCGTTTTTAGTATTGATGGTTTATGAGATGGGAAATTGGTGGAATTAGGAAGTTTATTAAGTCGGGTAAGTCCCCACTGAAAGCCCAGGTACCAGATGCACGGCCCGCCATTTAAAAATGGTCATTCCCAAGATTCTACAAGGACTTACTGAACCATCACTCCACCTAATGAAGCCCCTGAGAGTATTAATCAAGCCAGTCACTGCACTTTAGATTGCTTCAATCAGAATATGTTTTTTTTTTCTCACTGTAACTTTTCATTTATAGAGAATATGGTGTTGAAATTTGTAAGATACTTTGATAAAATATCAGATTTATTAAAGCAAAATTAGGATACACTGTTCACAAAAAAGACAAAGGAATAGATGACATAAGTTTGTGTTTTCTTTTTTATCAGTATAGTCTAATCTGGAAATCAAACATGTTTAAAATAAAGACAAACTACAAGCACTGTACCAAAGTCTTTGAAAGACATATGTTTACTGCTCGGTACAGTGTATTTTTTTGGAATTTAAACAGAAAATAAATTACACACATTTACAGTTTTGAAAAAAAATACCTCCATACTGTAATATGTCAGACGGGGATACAGTTAGAGTGGCCATATCTGTATTTCACTCGAACGATAACTGTTGTGAATCAGCTGCTACTCTTAAACATTAGATAATTCTATTCTTGATCTATCAGTCTACATATTATATTCTATTATACCATGGTCAGTGTAAATGCTGATGCCGATTTGCATGCATTATTTTCTGTATATGCACATGTAGTTGGCTCAGTTAAATCACTGTTATATCACTATAATAAACTTTGTTGTGCGCAACTGAGGGCAGAAAACAAGACAGACAACTAGACAGTCCTAGCTGTGCTACATTCAAGGAAAGCTTGGAAATGACAACGTGGCCTCTTTTCAATGCCAATAATGAAATCAATGTATCTAAATTGTTTTAGGGGGTCTTAAAGATATTTTAGGGAAGCTCCAACCCATAGACTGTATATTATTCTATTCTATTCTACAGTCATTTAGCAGACGCTTTTATCCAAAGCGACTTACATATGAGTGAGAACAACACAAGCACGAAATCAAACAGTAGAGGACATCGTAGGAAGGTGCTAGTGGACTGTCCAGTTAGACGCAGGTCCTTCCATGAAGTGCTACAGGCTTTTTTTTTTTTTTTTTTTTTTGTTTACTCCCTTCCCACCCCATAATATCACCTATGTTATAATACGAAGACTTAATACCATAAAGTTTGTTGCAAAGAACTGGGCTAACCTTTCCAACTTCCCAATAAATACAGCTATACTAAGTGTTGAAGTGCTCCTTGAAGAGCTGAGTTTTCAGCTTGCTCTTAAAAGTAGACAGGGACTCTGCAGAGCGGACAGAGTTTGGGAGATCGTTCCGCCATCGGGGCATAACAGAGGAAAAGAGTCTGGCTAGTGATTTAGTCCCACGGAGTGGTGGTAACACAAGGCGTCTTTCACTGGTGGAATGTAGCTGTCGAGAGGGAGTGTAGGCCTGGATTAGGGAGTGAAGGTAGACGGGAGCCGTTTGAGTTATTGTTTTGTACGCTGGCAGCAAAGCTTTAAATTTGATGCATGCTGCAACCGCAAGCCAGTGAAGAGCGATTACCAGGGGAGTGACATGAGTTCATTTGGGTTGGTTGAAAACCAGATGCGCTGCGGCGTTCTGGATCATCTGCAGATGTTTAACAGAGCACGCAGTCAGACCTGCCAGTAGGGAATTGCAGTAATCAATGCATGAGATGACCAGAGCCTGAACCAACAGCTGAGTCGTGTGTTGTGTCAGGTATGGTCTGATTCTCTTGATGTTGGAGAGAGCATATCGGCAGGTACGGGCAACCGAGGCAACATGGACCTTAAAGGTCAGCTGGTCATCCACCATGACCCCAAGATTCCAGGCAGCAGGCGTAGGAACAACTGTGACAGAGTCAAGCTTCACACTTAATTGCGGATGTAAGGAAGGATTGTCTGGGCGGACAACGAGCTCTGTCTTGGACAGATTGAGCTGAAGGTGGCGAGCCTTCATCCATGCCGAGATATCAGCAAGGCAAGCTGATATTCTCATTGAGACGGTTGTGTCATCTGGAGGAAAGGAGAGGAAAAGCTCAGTGTCATCAGCATAACAGTGATGTTAAAAATGGACAAAGTCTCTGTGATGTCACCCGTGGGTTTCAAAAGAGCTGAATTAAAGCTCAATTGGCTGTTCTTGCAGTCGCCATCTTGGCAGCACCATGCTGTATTTCCTCTTCCGGAAAATACAAAAATGGGCAAAAAGTTAGTGCTGAGAGGGGGGCTGTGGGCATGGGAGTGGATGATTGACAGTTATTATACTCAAACCAGCTTGTAGTTAATAGCTTTCTGAGCTGACCTGGAGCGAACCAGCTAATGGTGGGTGTGCTAAATCTAAGTCACACTGTTAACCGACTGAAAACCAGGGTTTTTCTACACTTTGCTTTTTTGCACCAGGATATCAGGTATCTGTCAATCAAAAGGACACGCCCCTAAATATGCTGAATTTTGAGTTAAATTACTTCTAACTGGAGGAGTTATAAAAATATTAATTTCCCTCACAGTTAATCTGACCGATGACACCTGGACGTGTTTTTTTTTTGTACCAGGCTGTAAACATGTTTATTTCTGCTGTGAAGTCTTTTTTAACATAGGAGTCTGTGCGGATTTGCTCTGTTTTAGAGCCCCTAGTGGATGGATGTAAACTGCAACTTTTGGCACTTTCACATAAACTTCTTCTCTATTAACTGCCAGAGGTTGCTTCTTGCTCCAGCCCTTCTAAAACAGGCCTAATAATGCCCATGTCTGAGTTGTTTTAAATGAACCATAAAACCATGCTTAGTCTATGAGAAAACCACAAGTTAAAGAGCAAAAAGCAGCACTTAGTCGTAAAAATGTGTGGAATTGTGTCTTGTTGTCCCATCCATAACACTCCAAGTATGTATACAATTTGGATAAATGTATTATTTGACAAATAATTGTTGTCATTCCTGTTGTTTTTGCATTTCTTGTATTGTTTATGTCATGTCATGTTTCCTGTTGTATTTTAAGCTGGGATTTAACATGTTTTTGGACATCCCGTCTGCATCCTGCTTGGTTAGCCTGCACTTGGGTGTCACACTACCCATCCTTTTAGTCTTTTTCAAGTTCTGAGACTGGAAGTATTTCCCCTCTCCTCTGGTAGTTAAGATGATTCTGATTTCAAAGCTTGGAAAAAACATGACGAATCACGTAACATTCTGTTTGATCCTCTTCTTGCTATGCATCTTTATTTTTTTATTCTGCCTCCAACATCTGGTCCACCTTTGGCCCACACAATACTTGCCAGCACCGTAACTGAGCCATAAAAGCCTGAAGTAGTCTGGATCCAATCCAAAAGTGTGCTATCTGTGGTATCTTACAGCTGTCAGCACCTGTTTGCTGTGGTCATGGCTCTCAAGAGGCATCCTGTTCATTAATCATCAGCAACACTGAATGATATTTAACCGTTTTGAATGCTTTAATATTTTTAACTGTATTCGCTCTTATTCTGAAATTTCTGCTGCCCACCAGCTCTTTCTGCCCTACATGCAGTTCAGAATGTGTATTTAGAGGAGCAGCTCTGCTACTTCCACATAGTTTCATTATATTTTTACAACCTCAAGAGGATCTTTAAAAGGGATCAGCATACAGACATTTGAAGATATTTCAGTCTGATGATGACTGTTTTTGTTAATGCTCTTTGTTGACATGTCCATCAGTATAAAATAACAAAATACATGATCATCATCCGCTCTGTTTTATGAAACTGCATACATTCCAGGTGAAAACCTTCACATCCATCTGGATTCATGATGAGTCAACAAACAGACTGAAAGGTTGTGTGTCTCCAGGACTGGAGCACCACAAGAGACTGTACTTTCACCACTTCTCTCAACACTGTATACCTCAGACTTCTAATACACCTCTGAGTCCTGGAGAAATACTCAGAAAGAAGGTCTAATAACATTTCTTCAATTTTATGGTATCTTAAAGTACTGGTGTCCACTAATGACTTCGGGGATTACCACCACAACAGGCACCGACGACCTGACAGCCATAGTTCAAGCTGGCCGCCTCAACAATAGTGGCGTGGAATATAGTCCACTCAGACTCAATATCCCCCGCCTCACTTGGAACATGGTTGAAGCTGTACTGGAAGTGGGAGTTGAAGCTCCAGCAGATGTTCCCAGCAGACCCTGACAACGTGTCTGTACCTGCCAAATCCAACCAGAATCCTTCCCACCATCTGAGCAATCTCACCACCATGTGGTGATCATTTGAAGTTTTGCGTCTCTGTTCATCAGTGTCCAAGACATACAACCACAAGTCCAGACACAACTACAAAGTTAATCATCAAACTGCGGTGTAAAGTGTCCTGGTGCCAAGTGCACATGTGTACACTCTTATGCTCACACACGGTGTTTATTATGGATAACCCATGATGAGCACAGAAGCCCAGTAACAAAACACCACTAAGACTAATATTAAGGAGGCCAACCTCCCAATCACACCCTTCCAGGTGTTGTTTTGCTTGCCTTGCTCTGTGGGTGTGCCTCTTCTCTCAGCAACAAGATCCTCACCGGTTCCTCATCATGTAATCAGTTGTAGCAGGATAAAAGACCAGGTCAGCCATCCAGTCATCGCCAGATTGTCATTCATCTTGTGAGGATCCTTCCTGCCTGTCTGCCCGCTTCCAATGAAGTGGCATCACTGCACTATTATTCAAAAATATAACATGTTGACATTTGATAATTTTATTACTTTTTCTTTTGTGAAAAATATATTCAAGTGTGTTTATGGTCTTGCACCCACTGTAATGTGCCAGTTAGCGCAGGAGTACACCAACGAAGGGGTGAGAACCAGAGCTGGAGTCAGTGGTAACTGCAGAGTGAAGAGGTGCAGGACTGTCCTGGATCAGTCTGCATTTTCAGTGAAAGGGACACAACACTGGAACTATTTACCTCTGGAGCTAAAGTCTCAATCAGACCTGAGACTGTTTACATTAAAGCTGAAGCTCTCTTTAAAGAGCAGCCAAAAGTGTGAGCACTGAACTTTGACAGATATGTCATGTTGTCTTTTTTTTTTTCTTATATGTATTCTATTTTATGATGTATTTTTTCATGAACTTTTTGTTTTTTACTGCACTAACACCTTGAAAAGCCTGACCAGGGATGGGGTCCGTAAATCAGCCACCGAGATGGCAATGTATTCTTGTACTGTCCCTGCCAAATAAACAAATAAATAAATAAATTCTTTGTCTGTTTGCCTGTCTGCCTGCCAGCCCACCAACCTGCCTGCTTGCCAGCCTGCTACTCTTCTCCAGATACCCAATAAATCCTTATCTGTATCCACTCATTGATCCATGTCCGCGCTGTGATCCTGGAAGTTATTCAAACCATCACACCAGGTCTCACTACCATTGCCGACATGAGCGTTGAAGTCCCCCAGCAGAACAAGATATTCACCAGAGGAAGTGCTGTCCAACACTGTCCAAGGACCCAAAGAAGGAGGGTACTCTGTACTGCTGTTTGGTGCTTAAGTACAAACAGCAGTACAGAGTACCCTCCTTCTTTGGGGTCCTTGGACAGTGTTGGACAGCACTTCCTCTGGGGAATATCTTGTTCTGCTGGGGGACTTCAACTTCAGAAAGCTTCTGCAGCCGAGGATCGGACCAACAGGATTCCCACCTTCAGCCACCACAGTCTTTAAACTAATTGTATTTTTCTTTCTCTCAGACCTAATTCAGTGAAAGTATTGTCTGTGATGCATTCAGACTACCACAAAGTTTTAATCTAAATGCTTTGAAAGCAGGTTTAATACTTCTAAAAGCTGTTGTGAATTTATTGAAGTTCTGTATTGTATGTAAACAATACAGAGCATTCAGATATGTTGACATGTGCGTCTTTGACCTGTTTCTGTCTGAGTCGACCACTTAAAACAGGCAAGTAAAAACATGAAAGATGAGGGTTTGGTTGGTTTGAGCTAATTTTCACCTTTTTAAAGATAAGTCCTTTTTTAAAAACCCTTTTTGCAGATATTCTGTTCTGCGAGACCCAGCAGGCTGGTTGAGTGTGGACCCAAACAGTGGACATGTCAGTACCTCATCCCCACTGGACCGAGAGTCTCCTTTTGTCCATGACAACAAGTACACAGCTGTTATCATTGCTGAAGATAACGGTGAGTTTCCATGACTACATAATAAGCTGATGAGTGAATATCAATTCCCTGCTTTTCCATGAAGTCATTTTTTTTTAATTCACGCAGCAACCAAATAGGCATGGACCCCCACCCCACACTGTGCTGAAACCATGACTGGCTTTATGCTTCCTGTCTCCAGTGATGCATTCTGGCTGAATCTTTTTCTGTCCTGACAAAATCAAAGTAAAGATCAATTTCAATGTTTAGCCTTACTTTACTTTTTACAGGGTCATCACAGGGCCGGCTCTAGGAATTTATACATGAGGGGGCAGGCAGAAACATGAAGGGGGACATCATGTGTACACATGATGATTTAGTTTTAATTTTCTGTCTTTTTCATTTCTGTCTTGTTTTAATTATGGGTGACAATGCTGTAGGCATTAAGGCATGCATATTAATATCACTGCGTATATTCTACTTCTTCTGTTTACTTGCCTAGTAGAGATGAATCAGCTGAGGTGTTGTGTTTCTCAGACATTTTCAATTGATGAAATGATACAGAAACATCAAGGTTACCAGGATAAGTAAAACTACTCCTGTACTGTAGCTCCATGACTGAGTAGCTTTTTTTTTTTTTTTTTTTTTTTTTTTAAACAAAGGGTTTACGTTTTAAGATCTTATTGGACGACAGGATTTGATGACGTCCCTTTGTGCTCTTTAGCACCTGGTCTACAAAGTTAGTGTGTTTGGGCTCCAAAGCACTGCTTCCACATGAACAAAACTAAATGATAAAACCTTGAGTGGAAATCCGTGTCTGTATGACACAATTTTAACACTGACAGAGGCTTTGTAAAGTCAAAGCCTTGCAGGGCCCCTGTGTTCTTGGGGGCCCCACTTGGGGGGCCAGGGATGTCTGCTTTAAAACATTCACTTTTAGAATAATAGGTCCTTTATTTGTCTGTATATAAACAGTTAATGTCCAAAGTATGAACAAAAATATTTATGAAAAAATGAATGGTGAGAACCCACACCTTTGCTACATCCTGTAAACTCTAGTTTTACATTGTAAAGGTGGAAGAGGCTGATCACCCTTTACACATCTTGTCTTTGCGTCTTGAGACATCATATGATGCCATGTGTGTGTTTTTGTCTTTTAATAAACTCTAAAACACTGCCAAGTCAGTTTTTTTTAGAACCATGAATACCTGTGATTCATGCACCTGCAGTGCAGCAGTGGTTTGGTATTATTTGGATTAAATAAGTTTGGCTGTGTAGTTGGGCTCTTACTAAGTTGGGATCCTTGATTTTAGCTGAAAGCATTTGAACTTGTCTACATGAACACATTTTAAGCTTAAAGCAAAGCTCACCATGTTTTACTGCAGCCACTCTGTATTACTGCTGTTCTGGCATCTGTCCATATGATCAGCAGTTCTACAGCAGAGCAGCACATTTTAAGAAGCGTCTGTCTCCTGACCTAACATGTTTCCTTTGCTTGTTGTGTTTGCAGGGACCCCTCCAGCCACAGGCACCGGTACACTGATCATTCAGCTGGAAGACTACAATGACAACGCCCCCTACGTGATGCCGTCGGTAGCACGAGTGTGTGAGGATGATGTGAATGGAGTTGTAGTTGGTGGTTGGGACAAGGACATCCCTCCCAACACTGCTCCATTTAAGATAGAACTTGGAAAGCAGCCCGGCCTGGATGAAACATGGAAAGTTACCAGAGTTAATGGTGAGTATTTGATCGAAACTTACAAATGTTTAGCATAAAGATGGAGTTCTAGAACAACACATGCTGTTTGCATTGAAAGAAGTCTAAAGTTGTTGGTATGAACACATCTTTTAACACTTCAACAGGCCTAAATCCACAACAGCTGATTTCCTCACCAGTGATACTTTTTATGGTGGAATTGCAGTGTACCAAAGCAAGTGTGTCAAGGTACACGGCACATCAAAACGAGCAAAAAAGCTGTTTAGCTTCTCCACTAAAGAGGAGCCACCATCCTCAGTTGAGAGGCTGTTGGGTCTGTATTTGGTTATGTGCTGGATCCCCCACCACACTTGCCTGGAGTTGTTGTTCTTAAAGTCTTCAGTCCTCCTGCTATATGCAGCCTTTGCCTCCTTAATACCTCTCCTCAGGTCTGCTCTAGCTTTGCAGTAGAGCTCTTTGTCCCCTGACCTGAAAGCGATGCTCCTCTCCCTCAGCATCCAACATCCAAGCAGCGCTCTTCAAAACTACCCACCATTGTGTAACCTCTGATCTTGTGTTCAAGCTCTTGTTTTCATGAGTGCGTTCTAGTCAATACTGCAAGTTACACATGCAACACATTATTTCACGTCAAGAGAGGGCGGGATGGATGGTCCTCAATCACCTCTGCTGGATGAGACGGATCTGACCAGCAGAGAAAGAGTCCCCTCCCAGTGATATGGACTGGTCCTACCCTCATCTCAGCTGATGGACACTTTCAGTGCTTTTGTGTCCATCAAGAGAGCTGCTGCTTGTGGCTACCACAACAGTAGTTTTCCTAAGAAAACACTGTTTTCTAGAAGAGTGCCTGATTGTACGGAGTCTGATGTGACAGCACTTCTTCTCACCTTTAGTTCTACATAGTTCAGGTTAAACAGCAGCTTTCTTTCCAGAAGTCTCCACGTTATTCTCCAGTCCTGTGTTTTCAGAAAGCAGTGAGTCAGCCTACAGTTATTACTATCCATGCAACCAGTTAATCTCTTTTCTCTTTCTCTCTTCCTTTTAGACACACACTCCCGAATCATGCTTCTGCACAGTCTGAAGAAAGGCAACTACCGGCTGCCGCTGATCATCACTGACTCGGGGTTCCCCCCTTTGTCCAAAAGCACAGAGCTCAAAGTTGAGGTGTCTGCCTGTAAGAATAAAGAGAAGTCCTGGACGAGAGCCCCTTTGAATTGGATCAGCCTTTTCATCCCACTTGCAATTCTCCTGCTGATCTGTGTCCGTAAGTTCCATCACACAAAAGCTTGTTACATATTCCATGAGAGGGGAGAATGTTTTTCTTGTTCTCGAGGCCCTGATAAAAAAAAAAAAAAGACATTTTGTTCCCGGGGATGTGGTTGAAGGCGGTTCTCATCACATCAGGCTTGCAGAACGTCTTTCTTGTGGGGCTTCAAGAAGTACCATGTGATTGGTCAGACATTTGAGGTGAACACAGAAAACATTAGATGGACAGTTGCCACTTCAACATTTTTGCTGATGCAGATAAAAATAATTGCTGATTAAACAGCTGATCAAGGTGTGAAGAAAGTATCAATAATTTTTACAACATGCAGCTTTTAAACACCGATGCAGCCGCATGCAAAACCCTCCCTGCCGTGGACGAAGTTTCTTGTTAAATAATGAGATAACTGGGTTCCTTGCATATAAAAGCAGACATCGCTGCTTGCAGTGATCCCTACCCCGTCGCAGGTGAAGCTTCTCGTGAATGATGACTTTGTGCAGTGGAGTGGAGCAGTGGTTGTAACTGGAAAGAGGGAGACATGGAGGAATGAGACAAGCTTTGATGGGTGAAAGGAAAAGTGAAAGGGAATGTTTGACTTCAGGACTAAAAGATGAGGAAGTCTTAATTATTTCATCTTGGTTCTACTAGTTTGTGTTTGACTGTAGAATGAATCAACTACATCACCTGACAGTCTCATTCATGTTTTTTTTTCTGTCTTCAGCTCTCTTTCCTGCTTTTCTTTTCTTGTTCTCTTGACTTTAATAGAACATGTCCATTTTTTTTTCAATACTGAGCACATATATTCACCAGTCCAGGCCAAAAAGACCCCTCATACCTCATGGTGCCCTGCAGGCCCCTGTACCACCACCTCCTGGGTCTGAAATGATGGAAGCATATCACCACCAGTCAAGGCCTCTCAGATGGTCCTGGTTAGCTGATAGCAAGCAATAGGCCCCATCTGGTACAGGAGAAGATGTTAGTTTTTCCTCACCCAGCAAGGCAACAAGCAGTTATGAAAAACATGCTGTGGGTTGAGGGCCTTTTACACTTTTACTTTTTATGCATATGTTGTCAAGACTGTTTCTCCCATCAAGGTCCATCACCTTAGAGTAACATTTACGGATGAGGAAGATGAATACAAATGCAAATAGGAAAATAAGTAATAGTATTGCAGGAGACAAAATTCTAACAGTTTTAACAAGAAAAAATGACTTATTATTATATTTATATCAAAACTCAAATCCTCAGATGTACAAGATGTGCGCATGAAAGTAAATACTTCATATCAATTATCGTCAATATTTTATAGGTAGCTAGGATGTTGCTAACCATTGGTTAGTTCATTTAATTCATATCAGTTTGGAAACACAGATCTCAAGTTCACTTTTTATGTGTTTCATAACCATAATTCCAAGTCTTAGGCTTCAGTCATACCACTCCAGACAAGATTAAAACACCCAAGCAGATCTTTAAAGTTGCATAATAATCAAAAAGAAATACGTAGTTGCATGAATACATTTATTCAAATAAATAGAAGCACAAGTCCAATTTATTTCCTATTAAACACACTTTGTACAGTTGTGCAATAATAATAACAAAAACCAATGTGTACACTTTATATGAAACTGTTTAAAATTTAAATCAATCTTAATGCTGTTTTTCACTGTGATAAGCAAAGGTATAGGGGTGTGCACAGTTAACAAGATGCACTGTGCCAGTGAATGGAAATGGAGGAGATGCCAGAAACAAAGGTTAATGATGTACAATTGGTTTCTGGTTAAATCAGTATCCAGTTAATCAGCTGAGTTGGTTTCAACATCTCACCGTTGAAGATAAGCCTAGGGGGAGCAGGCAATGGGTGATCAGTGAAGTTAGTCATCGTTTAACACGTGCAGCATTACCTTGTGTTGGCTCTATTGAAACTAAGCGTTAGGGCAGGGATCCCCAACCCTGGTCCTCGAGGACCGGTGTCCTGCAGGTTTTCCAACTGGCCCTGCTGCACCACAACTTATTCAAAATAATGTGTATTTTGCAGACATGTGCAGAGCTTGTCTGAGTCAGGTGTGTCCCAGCAGGAACAGGACCGGTCGTGGAGGACCAGGGTTGGGGATCCCTGCATTAGGGAACAACCACACATTGAACTCTAACATTTTTTCTTATGACAATGCATAACTTAACCGAGAAAGTCAGCATGTTACTTCAGATGCTCACCTGAGCATGCTACAGCTACAGCAGTGAGTGGAAAGGAGATTCATTACCGCTGTGACACCGGAAGTGAAATATTGAAGTTGATGCAGCTTTCATGATCAATGGGTTACATTAAACTTCATCTTAGCGTTCTCCGTGGCCATTTCGGTCAGGATAGCTTGCACATCAGGTCAGTCATTTTCAGTTTAGATTGCAAGGTGCTCCAGTTGTGTAATGAATTTGTCGAGATCAGCAAGAACACTCTGAAAGTTATGTCGCTTTGCCTCAAGTTTTGTGTATGATGCCAAAAAATGCCATTTTATGCTCTGCTAGCTTGCTTTTTAGCAATATTGCAAAGCCACTGGTTGAAGAGTCATCCTCTTCCTGTTCTTTCTTCTTCAACATAGACAACATAATGTTAAGCACTCAGCACTCAATATTATGTATATCATTGCTGTCCGATGAAAACCATTCATGTCCACTTTTGACGTTTTTGACTTTCTATAATATACGGCATGTTCACATTCTTCCCTATCAACTGACACTTTGGATTTCTATGTCAGCTGTAAGAGCTGTGAATCAAGAAGCACGTATCTCCCGCGTCCGGCCAACTCATCCGCCTCCATTGTTAGGAATACTGTATGACAAACAACACGACTTACCTGTAACATTTGATGTCAAGGTAAAGTATGACCATAAACTCAATGTTTGACCATTGTATTTAGTATTTAATAGGCATTCTCGGTTGTTATCTGTACGGATTAGCTCTAGGAGTTGAACTTATTTTTGTTGTTTACAACTCGAGCCTGATGACTCGAGCCTGACTGATGAAGAGCATTTGTTTATACCGTGATTAGATGGCCAACAGTTAGCATTCTTTTGATATCAATATATTTCTTTTGTGCAAACAATTTTTTTTTGTTTTTGCTGTTGTAAGCCTCCTGTAACGTTGTCTGGAAAGGATCATTTGCGATGTCTGTTATCACAGACTTTATACTTTCATATATTATTTTTGAACAGGTGACTGTGTTGTTTATTTGTATACTAGATTTCTAACTGAGATGTATTCAAGGTCTGATGCATGTAAGCTTTCTCTTTTTCGGGACAGAAACGTCTCTCTCTTTAGAGGAGCTTTGTGCGATTGCCAAGTAAAATATGATAGAGCATTTGAGGCAGAAACAAGGGTCAAGTGAAAAAGGTTTGTGGGAAGAAAACAAGGGTTCAGTCAGCCACTGCAGAGAATGCAAACTTTTTGCAGTATTAAGTTATGTCAATATTGCATTCAGTTAACTAAATGTGTTTCTCTTTCACCCAATCCCCATCCCCTTATAGAATCATTCACAAATGACAGGGATGACTCTCCGGAGTATTTCCCAGAAGAATTTGAAAATGAAGGTAAGTATTGTCAAAATATTTATGGATAACTTACACACAGGAAACTGCACAGGAAAGGTTTCATCGATCTAGATTTATGGTGTGTTCAGAAAAAACACCTTTCCCTCCCTTTTTTCCTCTCCCCCCCCTCAGGAGCATCTTTGGCGTTGGACACAAAAGCGACAGTTTAGTGACCAGCGTTGAACGCATTTTTGACGCTCAAAACGTGTTTGGTGTGAACACACCATTAGTCATTGATTCATTCATTTTCCTAATAGCTTCATCTAATTCAGGGTCGTGGGGGAAGCTTGAGCCTATCCCAGCAGCCTTTTGGGCGAAAGGCAGGGCACACCCTGGTACCCTGGACAGGTCACCAGTCCATGGCAGGGCAACACAGAGACAAACAACCACTCACACTCACTCCTAGGGGCAATTTAGCCAATTAATGTAACATACATGTCTTTGGATGGTGGGAGGAAGCTGGATTACCCAGAAAGAACCCATGCATACACAGGAAGAACTTGAAAGCCCCACACTGAAAGGCCCCTGCCACATGATCAAACCAGCGACCTTCTCACTGTGAGGCCACAGGGCTAACTACCATGCCACTATGCAACAGATCTAGATTTAGTATCTGCAAAAAGTATTTAACCCTTAAGCTTTGTTTCATTGCCGCTGTATTGCAAAAACAATCAACCTGTCAGTGGCCATATATGAAAACGGTGACTTTTAGAGAATGATTGCACATTTGTAGACATTAAATAGTATATATTTGACATTCGGTTTACTAAATATGTTCCTCTGTGTCTTTTTAAAATTCACTTGGAAGTGAACAGCATGATATCCCTATCTTCTGCACTAATTGATCTAAAAACGAAAATAATACTATATAATAAAAGTTATTTTATTATTATTATTATTATTATTATTAATAATAATAATAATAATAATAATAACTAGAAAAGTGCTCTTCTTGAAGAAGAGCAAATGTAAATGCCCTTCCATGCTGAATCATTGATATGCAATTGCATAACCATTTGGAGAAGCAGCACAACTATGCAACTTAATTTACCACAGTAATGCAGCAGGATTCAGAACCCACAAACACCTGAACAAGAGCCCATTTCTTTAACCACTGCACCAGCACAGCTCTCCACTGTGCCTTGGCAGAATCATCAAAATTTTTTATCATTGGAATGGGAATGTTTTTTTGTTTTTTTTTTCCAGACAGCCCACACTGTAATTGAACAGTTTTCAGCCAAAAACAAAGCCAAGGTCAAAGCTCTTTGATCAGATCAGTCCACAGCACTCTCTGTGCAAAACTGACATACTATTACAGTGTACAATGTTCAAGACTGGATTTGAACCCATCCCATGTATACCAATGTGTCTCTGTGTACCAGTGTAGAAAATGGACCAATTGTTGAGCTGCATTTTCTGTTTTGTCCAATCACTGGAATGGATTTTAAAAATTGACAAAAACCTGAATAATTTGGAAAAGTTCAACTGTTACAAAGACCAAAAGTCACAGCACAAATCTCCTGAATTGGCTGAAGAGTTTGATGCTTGAATGGTTAAAGTGAAACTGAAGGTGTAGCATTTCAAACATTTTGCAGGAAAAACAAACTTTTTCATTTTAACAATAAAAATTTAATATGTAACTGTAATTGCCCAGAGGTTTTTTTTGTTGTTTTTGTTTTGTTTTGTTTTGTTTTGTTTAACTTGAATCATCACATTGTTTTAGTTGTACAACTCTTCAAAACAAGCATTGCACATTGTTATGTTATATGTGCAGACAATCCACATTTTAATTGCAAGGCTTGCAGTGAAATCTAAGCACTTTGATGGAACAGTATGCAGTACTCTATGTGCACCATCTGGCATATCCCCATCCCTTGTACACCAATGCGTTCTTGTGTACCCATGCTCAAAATGGGTACACTGAGCTGAGCTGCATTTTCTGATTTGTCCAATCACAGGAAATGATTTGCAAATATGACAAAAACCTGAATACCAGAACATTTTTACATGTTTCAAAGACCAAATGTCATAGCACATATCTCCTGAATGAGCTGAAGAGTTTGACATTTAAATGGTTGAAGTGAGGCAAAAGGTGTGGGAGGAGTAGTGTTTCAAACATTTTGCAGGAAAGATAAGTGTTTTATTTGAAGCATTTTATTAACAACTTAATCAGTGTGAATGCAATTCATTGCATTTGTGCCACTTCAGTCTATCAAATATTAAACTCTTCGGTACATTCATGAGAATGACGCTATGACTTTTGTCACAGCAAACTTTTGTAGATTTTGAGATATTTAGCATTTTGTAAAAATGAATTCAGGCTATTGATTGGCTGAAAGCCCTTTAAACTAAATGTGGATTTGACATTGAAAAAATGCAGCTCAGCTATTGGTCAGTTTTTGCATAATGAGCTGGAAATTGCTTCAACAGGGTTCAGAGCTCTGCACCAGTTTCCAGTGGCCGGTACATGGCAGGCATATAAATACTGACAACTTCCATTTTGTTTCTGGTCAAGCAGAGTTTTACAACAGTCCTGTACACATAGAGAGGTTTCTCAATATAAATCTAGCTTGCGCTTCTTAAAAATCCAACAAGTTTTACATAAATTCATGGGGGACCTTTACTTTTATTGAACCTGTTTTCATTCACAATGTGTCAAGTTAGGTGATTGCTCCCATCTGTGTTCTTCAACCAGCAGGGTCTGTTTGTTACTATATAAATTAGCATAGTTTCGGCTCAGAGTTTTTGCAATGTTTTTTTCTTTTTAAAAGTGGGCGTAACCTTGTTACATCAAGTCAACCTAGTGCTTCTATTTTGTCATTTTGGCCTTTGATCCATTCATTCATTCATTTTCTGAACCGCTTAATCCAATTCAGGGTCGCGGGGAAGCTGGAGCCTATCCCAGCCAGCTTTTGGGCGACAGGCAGGGTACACCCTGGACAGCTCGCCAGTCCATCGCAAAGTCACACAGAGAGACGAACAACCACTCACACTCATTCCTAGAGGCAATTTAGAGTAACCAATTAAGCTAACATGCATGTCTTTGGATGGTTGGAGGAAGCCGGAGTACCCGGAGAGAACCCACGCATACACGGGGAGAACATGCAGACTCCGCACTTGATCCATTCAAATATTAAATTTCTGACACCTGTCGTACAGGGACCGGACAGCCCGTACAAGGGGGTCCGGTACCCCATACTCCCGGAGTACCCCCCACAGGAGCCCCCGGGGGACATGGTCGAATGCCTTCTCCAGGTCCACAAAGCACATGTAGACTGGTTGGGCAAACTCCCATGCCCCCTCCAGGACCCCAAAGAGGGTATAGAGCTGGTCCACTGTTCCGCGACCAGGACGAAAACCACACTGCTCCTCCTCAATCTGGGATTTGACTATCCCGCGGACCCTCCTCTCCAGGACCCCTGAATAGACTATCCCAGGGAGACTGAGGAGTGTGATTCCCCTGTAATTGGAACACACCCTCCGGTCCCCCTTCTTAAAAAGGGGGACCACCACCCCAGTCTGCCAATCCAGCGGTACTGCCCCCAATGTCCACGCTATGCTGCAGAGGCGTGTCAGCCAGGACAGCCCCACAGCATCCAGATCCTTAAGGAACTCTGGGCGGATCTCGTCCACCCCTGGGGCCTTGCCGCTAAGGAGCTTTTTGACCACCTCAGCGACTTCAGCCCCAGAGACAGGAGAGTCCATCCCTGAGTCCCCCAGCTCTGCTTCCTCGTCGGAAGACGTGTTGGAAGACGTGTTGGTAGGATTGAGGAGGTCTTCGAAGTATTCCTTCCACCTACCCACAACGTCCCGAGTTGAGGTCAGCAGCTCCCCACCTCCACTGTACACAGTGTTGATGGAGCACTGCTTCCCCCTCCTGAGCCACTGGATGGTGGAGCAGAACCTCCTCGAAGCCATCCGGAAGTCTTTCTCCATGGCCTCACCGAACTCCTCCCATGAGTTTTTGCCTCGGCGACAGCTGAAGCTGCCTGCTGCTTAGCCCATATAATATTAAATTATTAACCTCATTCAGGAGATATGTTTGGCTTTTTCACATTTAAACTTTTTCAGTTATTTAGGTTTTTGTCAACTTTTCAATTCTGTTTTGTGATTGGAGAAAACAGAAATTCAACTCAGCAATAGGTTGGTTTTCTTTTTTGGCATAATGAGCTGCAGACTGCTTTATCAGGGTGCCCCGTGACACAAGTGTATAGTGGTGTACAAGGCCAAGGTTCTCAACCAGCATTCCACACAAAGCTCCCTAAAAGTCAGTGTTTGAATATTATGAGGCACATACAGAAGCCTTTGAGTAGCTCTGTTGTTCAATTACCTCCAGCTGTGTGCTGCACAGACTAGAAATTACAGTCTAAGAGGAGACATAATATGCTGGAGTAGCATAATGCAAATTGCAACATCATTATTAATGTGAGAAATCGAGAATGCTATAATTTCAGAATGCAGATAATTTGAAAAACAACATAAGCATATTTGACTGGTTATTTACAAGGATTTCAACAATCAAATACCATTTTTTTTTTACTGTGAATTTAAATTTATAGTTATATCTGAAACCTCTTATCAAGTCAAACTTTTTAGCTGGTTCAAAGGTCTTCACCAGTTCTCAGTGTCTGGTACATTGTGGTCCTGACTCCCATTTTCTTTGAAAAAATATCAAGTCAACTCAGTACCTCATAATAGTACCTATTCATAGCACCTAAAAAAGAAAAGTGTTCCTATACATGGCCACTAGATGGCAATCTAAGACCATAAATGAAAAGAAACTCCGTGCTTTTCAGTTGACCAAAAGATCAATGGCTTCTTCTTCTTCTTCACAGCAGTTTAGTTCAACCTTTCCCTTTTAGCAATCCACCTGATTACATGCTGGTGGGAGTTCTAAAAAGGAATTTTTTATGCTAATAGCAAAACTCTTCAATAGTTCTGCCAGTACCTTGAACATCCTCATTTCAATAAAAATGTTCTAACTTTTTCCACACAATTATATCTGTGCAAAATGGTGGCCTAGTGGTTATGAGAATGGGCTTTTGCACTGGATGTTGAGGATTTGAATCCAAACAGTAACATTTCATCAAATAAACCCACACAGTACAACTTATCACCTCTTTCCACATCTGTATTAATCTGTCTTCAGATATTGCACGGACATTGACTTTTTGTGCAGGTAGTCCACATATTAACTGCACATCTTGCAGCTGAAGCTGTCTAATCACAGGAACGGATTTTAAAAACTCACAAAAACTTGAATAACTCAAAAAGTATGAATGTTACAAAGACCAAAAGTCACAGCACATATCTCGAGAATTGGCTGAAGAGTGTGATGCTTGAATGCTTGAAGTGAGACTGAAGGTGCAGGAGGAGTAACATTTCAAACATATTGCAGGAAAGACAACTTCATTCCGTTTGAAGCATTTTAACAATAAAAATTCAATATTTAATGGTCATTTCCACACAGTTTTTTTTTTCCACTGGAATTAACACTTTGTATAAGCTGTGCAACTTCCCAAGACAAGCATTGCACAGACACTACTCTATTTGTATGAACAATCAACACTAACTGCACAGTTTGCAGTTAAACTTAGACACTTTGATTGAACACCGTGCAGTAGTTTGTGTACAAAAACTACCATAACATCATGGTGCCCAACATTTAATGCTGGATATGAACCCGTGCCTTGTATACCATTACGTACCTGTGTCCCGGTGTACAAACTGGACCAATCGCTGAGCTGAATTCTGTTTCGTATTGAATGGATTTCAATACGTTGACAAAAACTTGAATAACTTAAAAAGTTTAAATGTTACAAAAATTGTAGAAATTTGTAGAACATATCTCCTGAATGGGCTGAAGAGTTTGATACTTGAATGGTTGAAGTGAGACAAACGGTGTAGGAGGAGTAGCGTTTCAAAGATTTTGCAAGAAAAGACAATGGAGACCGGGACTGAGACGAACCAGACACTGCAAACCGGTGCAGAGCTCTGAACCCCCGTTGAAGCGGATTTCAGCTCATCATGCAAAAACCAACCAATCGCCGAGCTAAATTTTTTCAACGTCCAATCCACATTTGGTGTGAAGGACTTTCATCCAATCACAGGACTGAATTTATTTTTACAAAATGTTAAATATCTCAAAAAATACAAAGTTTTAAAATAAAAAAAAAAATCGTAGAACACATGTCCTGAAGAAGCTGCACAGTTTAAGATCGGAATGATTGAAGTGACTTGAACTGTGCAGGAGTAGTAGCACGGCAAAATTTGGTAGAATAATATATAAGAATAATAATAATACGATAGAAAGAACAGGAACTCAATAAATAATAATAATAATAATAATAATAATAATAATAATAATAATAATAGTAAAAGCCTGAGACTTGGAAGAGCAGCATCCATTGCATGTCTTGCAAATATTTGGCCAGTCAAAAGTCCTCTAAACTGAAATGCAGACAATTTGATGAGTCAAAGAGAGAGAAGATTTTCAAATTCTTCTGGGAGAAATTAGTCTGGATTTTAGTAATTTCTTACTATTTCTTACTGCTTTCATCTCTTCCTCCTCTCCTTTTCTTTTGTCCCCCTCAAAGTTCCCCTGACCTGAGAGTCTTAAGACCACATGGCTATTGGCCATTTTGTCCTTCTTCTTGTCAGTCATTTTGTAATCTAGTAAATTAGCATTAGCATTAAGTTAACATTAGCATCAAATGGCTAATGCTAGCTGAAGCTTGAGATTCCTATTTCCTGTTGAGTGTCGACCGTTTTGTCCTTCTTCCTGTCAGCCATTTTGGTAATCTGCTAAATTAGCATTAGCATTGGCTAAGCTAACAATACCATTAAACGGCTAAACTTAGCTGATGCTTGTGCTCAATTCTCTCCCTCTAAATTGCCCTTCATCTGTTCAGGCTATCTTGTAGCCTGCTCAGTTAGTGCTAGCATCAGCATCCGAGCTAACACCATTAACTGACTAACGTCCCACTCCTCACCATGTGCTAAGCCACAGCAACCTCAAAATAAGTGCCTTACAGCTTCCTATAGCCAACCCATTCACTGCTAACCTAGCCTGCAACCTGCAGCTGGCCTCATTCTTAAGGATTGTTGCCAAAATGACCCCCCACCACCCCCCCTTCTATTTCATTTCTTTGCCTTACACACACACACACACACACACACATCCATATCACCAACCTTCATTTAATGTCTCATTGTATTAACAATTTTATTGATATATTTTGTAGTTGGACTGACAATATTTTATCATAGGAAATTTGATCGCATCACATCGATTGAACTGATTGACGTTAACCTGTTGATGAAAATCTTGCGTATCTTAAGTGGAAGTTGTCTATGCTTATTTGCATTTTTCTGTGTCAGATTGCAGGTGACAAAAGTCAGTGCTTGATCCCAACCTTCACTGCTGACTCCTGAGATTGTGGAATTGTTCAGTATCTTTGTTCCTGACTTGTCAGGTGGTGCCCCAAATTTTTGTTTACTTGGTAAATCTAACATGCATCCTCAACACTTGTTTATGGACATCTGTTGATGATAAAGTCAAATACTGAACACCCCCTCAAGCCATAACAACACATTGCTCATTGTCTTGAAGCACACCCATCATATGAAGAAAATATCCTGTGGAGTGATGGATGCGGGTACCAGAACAGAAATCTGCTCTTGAGCAATGCACTCCGCAAATTTGCTACTGAGGAGTAGAAGCCAGTGACACAGAAGTTCCTTGAAAAAGGTCACACACAAATGGAGTGCAATTCAGTGCATAATGTGAAAAAGAGAATACGGAGGCACCGGGACATCCACGTTCCAGCGATCACGCAGTGATCTGTGGTGCTCGATCCAATCCCAGACCATACCAAGTGAGGTATGTGGACCACACTTCTTTTACAGACTTCCGCCAAGTGAACCTCTTAAAAGTCCATTTGACCAGGTAAAACTGATGGTGATCCGACAGTAAAGCAATCAGGTATTTTCTCATGCACAATCTCACATAAATGTTATCTTCTTGCCTTCTGTTTCCAGATATCTAATATAAGACTATTGTACTCCACTAAGACATTAATAGATCTGCTTTAATAGATATTTCAAGATCTGCTTGACATATTCATGAAATAATGATCTTTTCTTGTTCATTTAGTTTATCAACTAGGTGCAATGTGGATGGCACAATGGACTACAAGATATGCCACTCAGACGACTGTCCAACCCCATCTCTGAGGAGGAAGAAGAGTATCACAATAATCACCTCACTCTACAAAATTAATGAGTTAAAGTTCAGACACCTTCAAGAGCTGAAGAAGGTTTTGCCAAAATATTTTCACTCCTTCTACAATGGACTTCACAAAGAATTATGGCAGTTGGACGGAATCAAGCCACATGCGTTCTCTCTCACACACTTACACACACAAATGTAAATAGTCCAATGTTGTTAGTGTTTTTTTTCCAAGTGATATGTTTTTGACCGTAAATTAAAGTGACAAGTGATTACTAATTTTTAATCAGTATTTATTCTTACATAATTTTAATTGTGCCAAGTTTATTGTCATAATTCTGTCAAATGATTGTGATGAATTTCAGTCATTATTGGGTGTTTATTAAATAAGTGACTTAATTTGTTCATCATTGTCTACTGTTATTCAGTGCAAATGTATAAATTGGTGATTACCATGTTTAGCAATGAGTTATTTACTTTGCATAGAGTCAGAAGTTTCAAAAGAACAGATGAAAAAAATCTCCTAATTATTATTATTGTTGTTATAAAACCTTCATTTAACAAGGAGAACTTAAGATGATGAATTTCTGGTTTTAAGTGTCCTGGCCAAATTTAACTCAATTTGCAAAAGGGATCAAATCGACTGCATCAGTCGATGTATCAGAAACCAGCTATTTCTGTCTCCAAGTTGCTCATCATCAACAAGTCAGTGTTCCAGTGATAGAAGATGTTTTAGTTTAATGCTGTTTTGTGGCTCATTCCACAATAAGTGGAGCTGCAAAATTCAATGTATTTTTTAGGTGACTTCAGGGACAGATGGAAAAAAAGATCCTGATCCTGTGCTCCTCTGCTTGATGTGTGTCTGAAGGTATGTATTTTGTAAGACGGAAGTAGACCAAGAACAGACTTGTCAGTTAAAATATGTCAACAATTGAGTGCGATCAACCAAGGAAGACCATTCAGAGTATACAGGCAGCAACAGGATGTAAAAGTTTTGAAATTGGTGATGAATCTTCAAAGCTCCATGATTGAGTTATCCAGAAACTAAGCTTTTAGAAGAGGCGTGCAAGATGCCACCATAGTCCTGAGATATAAATGTAACAAAAACCAGTCTTGTTGATTCAAAGAAACATTATTTTATCCAAAAGGTATAAAATTTTCCGGGATGAAGCTCCTGGCCTGGATGAAAGCATTAAAAGATTGCAGTGTTTTTTTTGGGTTTTTTTTACTGATCAGTGAAAAAGGAAAAAGTCTCCCTAGTTATCCACCACAAAAAAAGGATACACTTTACATCGAGCAGTTAAAGTCGTGTTATGCAATTTTTCAAAATGAATAATCAAGTCACCCCGCTTCCTTCGGACTAAACCATAAAAAAAAAAAGAAAAAAGAAATAACCATGTGCTACAGCGCCACTGTGTCCCAGGAGATCAATATGGTGGATCTGACTCTGGATCCATCAGACACACATAAAGTTGTGGGTATTTGGCTTTTTATGATTAGAACTGTAACAGGTGGACTTAATTTGACCCTGTCTGAACATTTAAATGCAAATGTACAACTTTTCAGGGTTTCCGTCCTTATTTCATTACAAGTTTTTTAAGTTCTTCATTGGAGAATGGAGCGCGAAATCTTCTGGTTCTTGTATCTATCTAAACAGTCCTCTTTGTGATCCTCTTCACCTTTAGCCATAATGAAACCTAAACCACAGCCAACAGATGACAAGTTCATGATGCCTTGACAGTTTATGTTGAGGTTGTTGAGGTTTACCCACCACTGTGTTAGGTTTAGTTTCAGTAAACATTTTTAGATGAAGGCGTCACCATCACATGATTTTACTGAGACATCCTACATTTAAGACATCATATCAACTCTTTACATATTCTGTAAACTTCCCTCAGAAGCTGAATATCCCTGGTCTTTGTGGCTCACCAGCTTACCATTCATCCATTCAGTAGAGATTCTTGGTCTCAGATGCTCTACCAGTTTCCAGCCATTCTTACAAATAGACACAGCAGCTCCCGCTTCCTCTTGTCAAATCTGTTCTGTCTGGCAGTTCAGACAAGCCGGTTGCTGCAGTGCTGCATTCATCAGCGACTTGCAGGTTTATGTTTAGGGTGCCTCCAGTGAATCAAGTGTGTTGGAGCAGGGACACATTGAAAACCTCCAGAACCACAGCTCTAGGAGTTTGGACTGAATGGAGTAGACATGCTCTACAGTATCTCCTTCTTTTTCTTTTCCTCTTTAATCCATTTGTTGTTTCCTCTTTTCCCCTCATCTGTCCTTCCCCTGTCAGACCTCTGTTCTTTCAGCAGCCCTGTACATCCTGCTGAGACCTCCCACCATCCTCTGCAACATTTACAAGCATCGACTTATCCTTCCCACATGACCCAGGCTTAGGAGAGGACAAGAAGAAGCAAGATGTCTTCTCACCACCACCAATCCAACAAGCAAACACACACACTGCTCATGGTACAACTGCTGTGTTGCACCACTCTGTTGTCAAGTTATTTCTTCTTATCAAAATGTTTTCTCACTTCTCCTCACTTTTCTTTTCTTCTGCTTCTCTCGTCACATCTTTTTTCCTTAACTCTTTGACATTACTCTTTATCTTTACTCTACTTCCTGTTTTTCATCCACAATTAATCAGGACGCTTTCACGCTACTACACGCCATCATCCTGTTCCAAACAAGCACTTAACTCGTCATGGACCATTTGTGCCACTGCACTCTTCAGGCATCAAAATCTCCAGCTCATTCAGCATATGGGTGCAGTATTTTATGATGATTTAAACTTTTATACTTTTTGAGCTACAAGAAGGCTCACCCAACAAAACGAATGCATTTAAAAAAGTTAAATTACTCAAAAAGTATAAAAGTTAGAAGTAATTATAGTCCTAGCATGCATATGCAGAAAGTTGAAAGGTTGAAGTTACACAAATGATTAAAGTGTTTAAGTTCTACAGAAAAAGAAACAGGAAAACAGTAGTCAAACTTAGAAAACCAATGTACACTTAGACTGTTCTGAGTCACACCACCAGTGTCCTTTGCTAGCCGGACCAACCTGTGAATAACAATACCCCAGGGCGTCAGCAAGTTCAAAACCAGCAAAAACTCAAACAAAATCTCAAGCCAAAAATAAATGTAGCAAACTCAATGTAATAAAATAAAGATGTCAAATCTAGCAATGAAACAAAACAGCAATGAAAAATCTGGATGTATAATAAAGAAAAATTCATTCTAGTAAGGCCCTGTGATGGACTGGCGAGCTGTACAGGGTGTACCCCGCCTTTCACCCTCAGACTGCTGGGATAAGCTCCAGCTTCCCCGCGACCCTGAATTGGATTAAGCGGTTAGGAAAGTGAATGAATGAATTTCCAGTAAGGAATCTAAGAACATTACAATGACATTAAAAACAATAAATCTAATAAAATTAACTAATTTTCAACCTTTAAGCACATTTAAACACCACTTTGTGCTTTTACTAAGGCAGCTACTATGGTTTCAACACTTGCAGAAGGGGCTGTGGGGGTCAGGTGCAATGCAAGCTAGGCGGCAGCCTACCTCTCATGGCTTGGGCTCTGAAACCAGTTTCCTCTAGAAGGGCTGGAGCTTCTTCCACTCTGGAGTTGCTCTTGGTGAGTGGGTGTGGGCATATTGATTACTACCCAACTTGGGGTCTGTACTTTGGGATTTACCCCAGTGAATGAGAAGGTAGCTTCTCTCCACCTTTGGTTGGGGGGATGGGTCCTGACTGTTGGTTGTGCTTATGCACCAAACAGTAACTCAGCTTACCCACGTGTAAGTTTTCCGGAAAGTCAGATTTCCGGTGAGAATGTGACTATGCCAAGTCTGTCCTTTATCATTATGTGTTCATAGCCTTAATAGACAGAATAAGCACAGCCAAAGTGTTTAGGGGATCTGGTTTGGTGGACTCAGGCATGAGTCACTGCTCCTTACAGATGATGTGGTTCTGTTGGCTTGCAGTTTTGAATTCCAGTTATCACTTGAATGATTCACAGCCAAGGGTAAAGCAGCTGGGATGAGGATCAGCGCCTCCAAATCCTAGTACATGGTCCTCTCTGGGTCTGGAATAAGGTCAATAATATCAAGGTCTTGTTCACAAGTGAGAGAAGGATGAAGTATGTGACAGACAGGTGTATTAGTGTAGAATCTGCAGTAATGCAGACTGTGCATATCTCTGTGATATCTTTCGGCTGGCCTGTGAACACCTTGGAATTCCCCGATGAGCTGGCAAATGTGCCTAGGTAGAGGGAAGTCTAGGCTTCCGGGCTTAGGCCAGTGGTCCATGAATGAAAATGTCAGTTTTCTAATATGCACCACTATGCATTCCTGAAGGGTATTACCTCACAATTGTAAAGTGTTTCTGTTTCTAACCATGCACTTATTACTGGCCTTTGTTATTGGGTGGTTTAACTGAACAACTGTAGTTTTGCTAGTCTCAAGATAAAATCGATTGAGATTTAAGGGCCACATTTACTTTAGAAACCAGCAGAAATGTTTTACTTATTTACAGTTTGCCTGACGACACTCATTGTGTACTGATGTTGGACAAATCTGTGGCACATTAAAAATGATGAAAGCTGCAAAATACCACAGATTGTCTGTATGTGGAAAATCAGTGGCAAGTTTAAAACATCAGACAAGTATGGCAAGCATAACTCCAAATAGTAACCATAATTATTTCTGCTTTGTCTTCAACAGTTAGCAAATTGGCTTCCTTCAGCATTACATTAAAATAATAGTTTTCTGTTGATCACATTGATCCTCCTTTAAAATCTTCTACGATTATACTTCAGCTTCGGTTTCCACGATTAATATAGTTTTTTTCTGCCCCTTCAGTGTCATCTTCACCTTTTGTTCTTTTCAGTTTATTTATTCAACATTAACACATTCACATGTGCTGTTCTACTAGAACAGCAGTTTTGCAGTTCATCAAGCTTTTCTTTAGTTTCTTTGTGTTTAGTTTCAGCACCTCTTTGTGCTCTGCAGAGTTAATGGCAACAACCCACACCTGCAGCAGATACCTGAAACAAGGTGTACGTTAATATTGTAACAGAAGATTCAAAATACATTTCACACCAACCCACAGATAAATCCTCCAGACTCTCCTGCCCAGTTTCTCTGAAACCTGTTTACCCCATTCCTGGTAACCTCTTTTTACCATTGCTTCATTTAGCTGTGAGAACAAAGCCTGCTTTCTGTCTGCAGTGGTTGTGGTCATTTAAGACAAGGTGGTAACTGTAATCCTTCAAAGTGAAAAACTGGTGTTTCTTTGCTTTGCTTCTGCTTGTCACGGTGTGCAAAAATCTATCTATATTTTTTATGTCAACCTTGAATAAAAATGAGTAAAATTACTGTATAAATACAAAGTAATAATTAACTCATTTATGATGGAAGTTCTTTGGACAACCAACAGTGAGTAAATTAAAAAAAGATAAAACCATTGTTCTTTGAATTAGGTATTGTTTTGTAGCGTTGATGTGTTCACAAATATCTGATCCAGTTGATGACTGTATTATTGTTATCTGTTTCTGTGTTTGATTTTTTTCAAACCTTTATTTTCCATCTGGTCACCCTTCCTGTCCCGTGTTCATTTCTCATTACAAGTTAAAAAAAAAAAAAAAAAAAGAAAGATGTTATAATAACAAAAAACTGGTGATTTTAGTGCAGTCGTTTTGGTGTTCTTCTTTCTCTTGAGCTCATCTTAATTTAGCTCAATTTAATTTGTGTGGGATTATTTGCAAAGTTACTTTGCATAAAAGATGACAATCTGAATCAACTACATCTGTATTTTAAACTAATCTAATAAAGTCTTTCGTGAAAGTTCCACAGTGTTGTTTATATGTTGTGTTCTTTATATTCAGGATGAGCTTTTTGTGAAAGGACCATTTGCAATCTACAAAGTTGGAATTAATGCTAAAGTTAGGGGTCCTGGACAAAATAAAAATAAGGTCACCTAAGCGAGTGAAGAAGTGTTTGTTTAAATTGTAATAATAATAATGTGTAAAACACACAACAATATTTACAGTGAACAATGAGTATTATTTTTAACAATGTGGTATTTTGTATTTATAACATAAAAAAACAGTTTGTTGTGCACAAAAACATCCATTAACAGAAGTAACAGGATGGTCAGCCTCTGTATTCAGACATCATGCTGTTACTGGTCTGTAGGGGAACCAACAGGAAGAAGGGGATGGGTCTGCAGTCCAATGAATGGGGCAGGCTACAGAGCCTCCCACTGCACAGGCAGAGATTTTTAGTGCAATCAGTCTCTGATTGTGTCTCTAGGCCTTGTGCAGCTTGCCATCCAGGTGCAATCAGAGCTAGAACTAAACATGGATATAGTAACCTGGCCAGTTTCCTCTGTGTTCAAACAAACATGACAAAAAGTTTGAAGACTAGTAGAGCTTTCTGCAGTAGGTCTGATAAGTCTGATAATAACTTCCTACCAGACACAACCCCTTGTGTGTAATGGCATACCTACAACCGCTGCAATGGGAGATTCCGGGGATAATTTTGCAATAACGTCACATAATGTCATAATAATTCAAACTTTGAGGATAATGAAGTTTATGAAATGAAAATGTGTTTAAATAAATGTTTGAATGTGAAAAAAAAGGATCTTTTGCTTATGACTGTAGATTAATTTGGTGAAATAAGAATAATTGGGGGCTTCTTGTCCTCCCCCCTCTGTTATATTTCTTATAAGGACATCTAAACTGTAGAAGTCACAAATATTGTTTTGGGGGAATGGTCACTGTGTCGATGATGTGTTTTATTTGGTTGTAATGGTGGTGTGGAACATTGGTCACAAGGATGTAGTCGGCGACAGCTTGAACTGTCAGTGGGGTTGTCAGTAGTCTTGCAGAGAGGGGGAGGAATGCTTAGTCAACTACAAGAAAAGAAATGAAACAATCACTATCCCTTAATATGTGTAAATGTAAAACCTCAGCACAGAAAGACAGAAATGAGTTATATCTATTTATTTAACCAACACTTTTATCCAAATTATCTAAAAACACAAATGGTGTAAATAAATAATACCTCATATTAACCAGCAGGCTAAAAGAGCCACTGATATGTAGAGTGGAGACACATATTGGAGTGTATAGAATATACAATAGAAGGAGAGAGGAGCAGAGAAGATATGTGTAGTGAGGAGAGAAGGTGGTCTTGGAAGAGTGGGTCAGTGGCCCTGCAATCACAAGGATATGTTTGAGGACATCGATACTCACTGAGACAGTGGGGTCATCAACAAGAGCGTAAGAGATACAGATTTGAATTCAAATAGTGGATTATGACTCCTCGTCAGATTTGTCCTCATCATCCTCGTCAACCCAATCAATACTGCAATCATAAGCGTTTTTAGCTCATTTTGGGGGTGCTGAAGCACCTCTAGACCGCAGCAAAGTTCACCTAAAATTGGAGTTGTTTTTTTTCTTTTAGTGTATGCATTTTTTTAAAATAAAAAACAAACTATAAAAGTGTGGAAACTATATACTATCTGGTTCAAAATGTAAACAATTTGATATATTGTCTTACCTTCCTCAACTCAGACAGGGAGAAATCTTGGCACGTTCTGCTGAATGATGTGCTGCCTATGTTGTTGATCCACAATAACAGTAAGTGTCAGGCTATAACCAGGATTTGTCCCACAATGCTCAACTTCTGCTTCACAGCAACACATTTTTATGATCACCAGTCCTCTTGATTGCTCCTGTGCTTAAACTTAGGTTCCTCTTTATGTATGTTGAGGTAGCATATAGCCAACGTTTTTCTAGCTAACATTATAGGTGTTAAGTATCACTATCCTTTTTGAACAAATGAGCGAAGCTTGTTGCCATGTCAATCGCATGTGTTTATAAAAGACAATGTGCAAATAATGGCAAGCTACGGTGGCCGGGACATGCAAAACAAAATTACATCCAGTGAAGCACTTTTACATTTTCACAATACAAATTTAAATCTTGTGAAACACTTATATATATATATATATATATATATATATATATATATATATATATATATATATATATATATATACATATATATATATATATATATATATATATATATATATATATATATATTTATATATACATATGTGTGTATATACAAATATATTTATATAACTCCAGTATATATATATATATATATATATATATATATATATATATATATATATATATATGTATATATATATATATATATATATATATATATATATATACATATATATATATACATATGTATATATATATATATGTATATATATATATATGTATAGTTTTGTTTTGTTTACCTAATTATTATTATTACCTAAGCAAAACACACTAAAAAATATTCAAAAAGCTTACAAAACGTCATGTCAATGTATCCTGACATCACATGAATGTCATATAAGTTATTTAAGTCAGCACAGACCTATGTATAGCATTAAAACTCCAGTCAGGACGTACTATTGTTTACCACATTCCCAGACTAACATGTAAACCTGCCCTTGTTGTGTTGCAAACACAATCTAATATATTCTGTGTCTGGTAGCAACATATTAGCAAGAGGATAAAAAAAATGTTTCATTACATGTACAATAACGTCACTCAAAGGGACCTGCATACCTTTGTCTGTAGAGCTTTTCTCCTCTTTCCTTCTCTTTCTGAACTGGACGCCTCATGGTTTCTTTTGCCCATCATACCACGCCTTTGGCTCGACTAAACATCATCACCTTTCCATCCGTCAAACACCCAGAGCTAAGATTGATGTCACGTGATTTGAATAAATTCACCTTGATGCAGGCAGATCCGTGTTTTCTTTTTCTTTTTTAAACCCTATTTTTTAAATAAAAAAATTTCACGCAATGAATGTAACATCATGCACATGTGTTAATTTTATGAGTGAAATATAAATGTATATATATATATATATATATATATATATATATATATATATATATATATATATATATATATATATTTGGAGGCACAACCTGCTCACAACCTCTGCAGTTGCGAGTTGATCCCCCTCCCGTCCCCTGCCTTTTCTTCTGACACACACACAAGCTGTATAGGCCTACATGACTTTCAGCAGCAAGTTGATGTGATAGTAGCGCGTCCAGCACTTATTAACTTGATATAGAAATGCGTGGTATTAGTCTGGAGAACTGCCGATTTTTGTTTTTTCTTAGGACGCTCGTGTGCCCTCAAAAAGATTGTGCCCTGGGCGGTCGCCCACATTGCCCATAGCAAAGACCCTTCCTGTTTCAAGTTGCTATAATGTATAAATACCTCTCCATCCTGAACTGGACAGTCCATTTTAATTTCTGAAACAGGATCCAATCCATAAAATTATACACCCTCAGTGTAATTAACCAAGCAATCTAAGTTAACCCAGAAGAAGCTGATTCTTAATGTCATATTTCCTCATCTACTTCACATGTATGAATATGTTTAAATAACAGTTTGATAAATATCCTTATGCAAAAGTTTTTTCCCCACCTTACTTGTTGAGGTTCAGATCTGGGGGTGCTTTGGTTTGGTGGTCCATAGGGCTGAGAGGGAAAGCATACGGTTATGTTCTTTAGGAGAGAAAGATTTATTTCAACAAAGTCTAAAAACATTACTTAAAATAGAGTAGCCAATGGCTGGAATTCATTCTTTTAAGTTCCTGTCTACACTTTAACAGTTTTTGGTCGAGCCAAAGAAAATGTTCAATATTTAAAAACACTGAAATTAACTATATTTCACACTGAACTGTTGAAAGTCAAATTACCAGAGTGTCAGCCAGGTTGAATTCAGCAGTGCTCATTGATGTTATGATGATTTTTTAACCTGATTTCTTAACCTCATTATTCTCCAGCAATAATAAAAACAAACAAAAATAAATAAATAAATAAAACATTGTCTACAATACAATACTATCCAAACAATACTAGCTTATGAGATTTTCAAACCTGACTCGAAGTGTGACTTTTGGCAAACGAAGAGTTTTATTTTGGAATAGGCCTTTCCAGTTTCTTTTTTCTACTCCCCTAATTTGAAAGGTGTGTCAGACCCCGGCACATTTAAAACTTCTGAACAATCCGGGTACAGGAGCACAAATGGTCCAGTCGCCATATCTTTATTGAATGCCCACATTTTCTAACAGCATCTTTCAAAAGATTTGGTGCACATATTTGCAGATCGGTGAACAAAGGCAATGTTCTCCCTCTGGCAGGTTTTAAACTCATCCCATGCTGAAGTGGCACAATCAATCCCATATTTATCTTGAAACATAATAATACAATGCATTATTCAAGCTCGAATACAGTGCTGCACAAGTCCAACAGACAGAGAAACACAGATACTTCACACACAAGCATGAAAGAGAGGCAAAACATACTTGTATATGTTTGGTTGTCTGTTTGAATCTGTTTTGGCCAACATGAAATGACTGGCACTCCTTTGACTTGGCACTTTGAAACCCCATGAACTTTTCATAAGCTGGGCATGGCTCTTGTTCTGGAATGATTCAGTTTCCATGTTTCCAAGTGTTAGGTGCAAGCAGCTCAAGCATCATTCATTTGTATGAAGTAAAAACAATTTGCAACATGACCAGGGTGGAAAATTTATTTTTTCTTCCACCAAACTGCAATTCTGTGAGTTATGCAAATGTGTGTTTATCTTCTATCAACTGAAACTTCAATCTAATAGTTATTCCAACCCTGGATATAAAGTCAGTCCTATATAGGATTTCCTCATTTCAAAAGAGAAAATTTTAGTTTATCTGGGATTCCAGGGTATCTGGTCTGGCATGATCTAAGATGTTATGTGCTGTGTGAAACTGACAGGTGCCTATTTTGAAACTTGCCTCCAGGCAGAGGGGTCAAGTTTGAAAAGACACATGAAAATCATAGACACATGAAAAGATTGGCTACATGTATTTTTATTAAAGGTGGATTAATTAATTGTCATGACTCGTCTTCATCGGGCAATAAATCCTAAAAAGGAAAACTCACATTTTATTCATTCACATTAGTAGCTTAAGAGAAGCCTGGAGCTTGGAAAACATAATCAAGATTATTTAATGCAGTGTTTTATGATTACTACACGTGTGTGATCAGTTCAAAGAATTGAATCACATATCAAGATAAAATAAAGAAAAAGAAGAAATTCAATCAAAACAATTAACCCAAGTAATTTAGACTAAGTTAAATCGGTTAGAAAACTTGTAAAATAAGATCAATGAGGTTAAGCATCTAAAGTTTCCTTCAATTGGGGAAAGAAGTTTGAATCTCTTTCCAGTCTCCTTCTCAGTCAGGGGAGGGGGTTGTTCTGGCGCAATGAAGTCTGGTGCTTTGATGAAAGGTGTCATTTTTGACAAGAACCAGGGTTTGCTCAGATGCGACTCTCGGCATCCCCCCGACCTGGAACTATAAATTGTTAGATATTCCACTTAGAAAATCTCCCTCTGTAAACACAGCTGCATTCTGTAGAGAGAAAAGGTGTAAATTTCTGAGTGTCGTCCTCCCTTGGGTCAAATGGTCACCCTTCTCGTCCTGTGTGGACCAGTCTTACTGCAGAGAAAGAAATGACAACTATTGTTTAATCCAGTTCAAATGTCTTTTAATCCTGGAAGGCCAAGATCACTACAGACCACATTTTTGACCAACTGGATTGATCCATGGTCCTTAGCCAATAATACCCACTGAGGTGGTCTGACAATCACATACGTATCTGCTTCCAGACCTCGCCCACCAGCTCTGACTCCAGCTCTGACACCACTGCCGTAAAGCCAATAAAATTCCCGTCATGGCAATGTGCAGCTTGTGTGTGGGGGATGTAAAATGGATTCAGGGGGTCTGTGCGTTAACATTTGTGACAACGTGCATACTTCTCTGTATGAACTTATGCAGAACACGCCAAAAAGCAAAAATACACCCGCGAGGAGGTGGTGGAGTCATTTACATGGAGGGACAGTGATTTTTACAGAGGAAGACATCTCTGACTGCAGAAGAAGATGCGGTTCCTGAAGGATAAGCATGAAAAGTAAGCACAAACTTCTATATGCAGCTACGGTGTCTTTATAAGCTGTTTAGATGAGAAACTCTTTTGTCTATGGGGCTGGGGGAGGGGGGGTCTTGTTTACTTTGTGCGTCAGGATGGGGGGAGGAGGGGTGGGGGCGCTCGCATTGTTTTCTTTTTGTTGTTTCTTACTGTTGCTGTATTTCCAGTGGTTCTGTTTGGTCTTCTAAAGACGTGAGACCTGGTTTGTTAGAAAACTTGGGGTCTCGGCTCCAAAACGTAAGACCCCGGACCGGGGTAACCATTCATGCGGGTTTCGTTCAGTCCGAGTGTGCGTGAAAGCAAAAAGACCAGCGATGAAAGAGGCACAGCGGTTCAGCACCTACATTTCCCTCCAGTTGTAAAGATTTGTTCATAAATACAAAATCATAGAAAGAAAATAAGCTGCTGCTGATTTATCTGCGTGTGTGTGGGCCGCTTTCATAGTCTGTGTGCGCATGCGTGCAGGGATGCGTGTCTGTTCGAACATAAACTTATTACAGTCACAGTACTAATGTGGGATAGAAACTTCTTCATGTTTGTCTTTATTAGTCTGTCATCTGATTCTGAGTGGAAACCCAGCAGCTCTTCAGATGAAGAAGGACCAGCTCCTTCCAGAGGAAGCCTACATTCCTGCCCTTCAGACCACCAGGACCCCTGCTCATCATAACAGCTACATGTTCTGCTCTTCAGCTTTTTCACTTTACTTTTACAAGCAGTCTTTATCATACAATAGCTCAAATCTAATTTAAATATGTAAATTGTATTGTGTTATGGTGTTTTTATTATTACATTTAGTTTACATTGCATAACATGGCATTATATTGTTTACATATGAATATATATATGACTCTTATATTATAATGCACATTAGGAAAAAAATTTAGCTTTTAGTGTGTTTATCCATCACCTGGTGAACAACAAGATTCCTCTTGATGCCACCTTTCATTAGAGGTCTCATTGATGACTGTGTGTTGAAGTATTCTGGAGTTATAGCTTATTGAAGTTGGAGTATCCAAAGTGGCCATTTGGAGACTCCAAATAGACACTTTGGGGAGCGCAAGAACATACTTACAGTAAAGCCCTCATAGAATAATAATTGTGGCTGCTAATGTCACCAAATTTAACTTATCATAGGAAAGGCTTCATGCTACAGCTCCATCTGATTTTCCAGTCCATATCTCCATCTCTCCATGTGCAGCATGTTGACAAAGTAGAAGAGAAATTCAGAAGACGGAAAAAAAACTGGACATTTCCTTGTGTTCCAACTTCAATAACTTTATGCTGGTTACAGTTACAATAAATTTGAAGGGTAAAATTTTAGTGTTTTATTTATGAAGAGACCATGCTTTGAATATACTCCAAAGGGTTCAAGAATAGCATCTAATTTAATTTGGGTATGTCTTTTTCAGGCGTATTTGGCATTTTGGGGGGTGACTGTTAAGGGGTTAAGGCGCCTGATGCCGATGCTCATCAGACCCCAGAAAAGGTGTTGGTTGATATCAACAGCAGGACGGTGGCCATGGAAGTTGGATTCCGCTAAGGAGTGTGTCACAACTCACCTGCCAAATCTACTAGCCCTGAAAATGGATGGTGCTGGTGCGTCGGGCCCATACCCAGCCATCGGCAGCAACAGGAGCCCCGAGGGCTAGGCGGTCCTGGATTGGGCTGCCCCCTCCTCCAATCCCCGCTGGACGGTGCTGGGCTCCTGGTGGTCCTGGCTTGGGCTGCCCGGTCCTCGGGTCCCCGCTGATGCGTTCTGGGGTTCTGGTGGTCATGCCCCGTCCTCGGGTCCCCGCTGGACGGTGCTGGGGTCCTGGTGGTCCTGCCTGGGGCTGCCCCGTCCTCGGGTCCTCGCTGGCTGGTCCTGGGGTCCTGGTAGTCCTGGCTGGGGCTGCCCCGTCCTCGGGTCCCCGCTGGCCGGTCCTGGTGGTCCTGGCTGGGGCTGCCCCATCCTCGGGTCCCCGCTGGCGGGTCCTGTGGTCCTGGTGGTCCTGCCTGGGGCTGCCACTTCCTCAGGTCCCCGCTGGACGATGCTGGGGTACTGGTGGTCCTGGCTTGAGCTGCCCGGTCCTCGGGTCCCCCATGGACAGTGCTGGGATCCTGGTGGTCCTGTCTTGGGCTGCTCGGTCCTCTGGTCCCCGCTGGCGGGTCCTGGTGGTCCTGGCTGCCGCTGCCCCGACTTCTGGTCCCCGCTGGCGGGTCCTGGGGTCCTGGTAGTCCTGGCTGGGGCTGCCCCATCCTCGGGTCCCCACTGGCGGGTCCTGGGGTCCTGGTGGTCCTGCTTGGGCTGCCCCATCCTCGGGTCCCCGCTGGTGGGTCCTGGTGGTCCTGGCTGGGGCTGCCATGTCCTCTGGTCCCCGCTGGATGGTGCTGTGGTCCTGGTGGTCCTGGCTTGAGCTGCCCGGTCCTCGGGCCCCCCATGGATGACTCTGGGGTCCTGGTGGTCCTGGCTGGGGCTGCCACGTCCTCGGGTCCCCGCTGGCGGGTCCTGTAGTCCTGGTGGTCCTGCCTGGGGATGCCACTTCCTCAGGTCCCCGCTGGACGATGCTGGGGTACTGGTGGTCCTGGCTTGAGCTGCCCGGTCCTCGGGTCCCCGCTGGCGGGTCCTGGTTGTCCTGGCTGCCGCTGCCCCGTCCTCCGGTCCCCGCTGATGGGTCCTGGTAGTCCTGGCTGGGGCTGCCCCATCCTCGGGTCCCCGCTGGCGGGTCCTGGGGTCCTGGTGGTCCTGGCTGGGGATGCCATGTCCTCTGGTCCCCGCTGGACGGTGCTGTGGTCCTGGTGGTCCTGCCTGGGGCTGCCATGTCCTCTGATCCACGTTGAATGGTGCTGGGTTACTGGTGGTCCTGGCTTGAGCTGCCTGGTCCTCGGGCCCCTCATGGATGGCTCTGGGGTCCTGGTGGTCCTGGCTGGGGCTGCCACGTCCTCGGGTCCCCGCTGACGGGTCCTGGTGGTCCTGCCCCATCCTCGGGTCCCCGCTGGAGGTTGCTGGTGCTAATAAATATTCATCTTAATGTGTTAATATACGCTAGTTTTTGTGCCTACATGCGTGGTTTTGTCTACTTCCTTATTTACCCCCGAGGTCAATATTTAGGATTTATTTAGGATTTAGATCGAACCTTTGCAGTTGTCTCCCACGCTGTGGAACGCATCGCCACTGTCTGTACGATCTGTAAACAGTCTTTTCAGTTTTAAAACACATAAGACCCACTTGTTTATCCTGGCCTTTGGCTGAGGAGTGACCTTTACTGTATCTATTGCTTATTTAGTTGTTATTGATTATTTCACTAGAAAACCCTTTGGTTGGCCTCTGGTTTTAAATGTGCTTTATAAAAAAAACTTGGAATTGACATTCACATGTGTGCAAAACATTCATACTATTTTTTGTGACATTCAGGACCTCATATGAAAACGGCATGATATACACAGAACACAGGTGGTGATTACTACCTCAGAGCAGTACAGAAATGAAGAGCACAGCTTGAGAATTTCTGCACCCAGCTGACTTCTACCAGTGTGAGTGAATTAATGGATAAAAGAAAAGAAGCACTTTCTTGTTTTCTTTCTTTCTTAGGGGTAAGGGGGGGGGGGGGGGGGGGTCATAAGATCTCCTTTATGTTTCTGTACAGGTGCCGGTGTGGTAGGATTGCAGTGTTTCAGTCTATGACATTTCTGATGAGTTCTTTTCTAATCAGGCAGATGAGATGAGGCCTCTACAGAGGACTTCATAAGGATGCTTACTTCAAAGCATCTGAAGCACTAAGGAGTGGAAGTGGAGAATCACTCAGGACAGATAATATTGCTGCAGTATTTCCAGTGTTTGGTTGGATTTGACTTCAAAACATCCTCAGTGGAGAGATTTATATATACATATTGTATATGCGTGCTTGTTCTGCAGACCCAAACAAGGCTGGCTTTGTCATTTTACCAACATTTTCTGTTAGGACCAGCGTTGACCTGTTCTGCTGTTAATCCATGAACACAATAAAGATGGAAATAAGTAAGCAGTGATTGAATTGCAATTTATTTATAAATCTGTGGCAGATCAGAGTATGGACACATGTAGCTCTGTATGTCACACAGAGTAGTCAGAATCCACGGAGCTCCACATAGACGTAGGCTGAAGGACGCTCAAGGCTTTAATACCTCTCCTGTCCAGCATCATGACAGCAGAATGATGGTCTGGCTGCCGGGTTGTGCTGAACAGCCATTTGGACATGAGGTGTCCCTTGATTCTCACATTTTATTCTTTATTTAATTATTCATATTAAATAAAGAATAAATTATTATTTATATCCTCTGAAGTTTCTAAACTCTCAGAGAAAATGCAACAGACGTTATCCGAAGAAAAACCACAGATAGCTACATACAGCAGCCAGGATATGTGCAGGGATGTGGGTGTGTGTCTGTGTGTGTGCATGTTTGCAGGGGTGTGTGTGTGTCTGTGCAACCGTGTGCAAAGGTTTATGATTCCTACATATTAAGGGGGTGGATTGTGTTAAGTGAACATGTGAATACAACAACACCTCCTGTAAGGATCAGCGGTGGACCAAAAGAGCTCCAAGTCTCAGGAAACCAGCAGCCAACGCAGAGCGCACATCTTAAGATGTCTAGCACAAAGACGACCATGTGCCCACCCAAGAGGCAGAGGAAAGCTGCCACCACGGCCCCCTCCTCCACCCTGAGGACACAGGCCCTGAAGGACCCGGGTCTGCAGCCCACCAGCTCTGCCATCACCGGCCCCCATACATCTCCCCTCGACGGTGCCCAGCAAGCAGCGGCATCAGAGGACCCCATTACTTCTCACCTCCCCCATTATGAATGGTTGTGGAACCGACCGTTTACCAGTTTTCATTGTGTATGACAGCTGCTAGAGGAAAGAGGAACGTGTTGTTGGAAAACGGTGTAAAAGAAAAAAAGAAAGATGAAGAATCAATTAAAGCATTTAAAAATGAGTTGCCTAAACAGAAATGGGAGACAGTGTTCAGTGAAAATTAATATTGATAATTCATACAAAATCTTTCTGTACACATTTCCATCACAATATGATACATATTGCCCAAAGAAGAAATACACAGAATCAGTCAGACACACCACGGATCACTAAGGGACGGCAAAATGCCTGTATAAATAAAACTCCATAGAAAATTAATCAAATACAGAAAAGAAGAAATGGAAAATAAATTTTTGCAGAATCCCAAACAGGAGAACAATAGCAAATTGTTCGATAGGAATAAACACTGAAAAGATATTTGGAACATATTAAACAATGTCATTGGGAATAGTCCTGGACAAATAAATTATCCACAATAATTTTTTGATAATGATAAAATTATTATTAAAAACAAAGTTATTAACCACAACATGAATAATTATTTTGTTCACACTGGGCCAAAGTTGGCAGATAAAAATCACTGAGCATGAATTAGCTGACAAAATTAATCATAAATATGTAGAAATCTAACGTTAATCTAACAGGAGCAGCTCCAGCAGGGGAGAACTGGAAGCCGAAGTGGACCTTCGGAAGAGGCGTTTGGAGACGTAGAGGAGACCCAGCAGAACCTGGAGGAGGGGTGTGAGGGGAGAAAGAGCCCAGCAGACGGCGTGGAGGCGGCAGACCGGCCGTGGTGTGGCGATCAGCGCAGAGATCTGAACAATCACCGCTTGCTACGTCTCCCTGAAGGACGCATGTTGGTCTGACAGCTGCGTGTGAAGGTTGGTCGTAGCTGTCCTGCTGAAAGAGGACTCCCATTATTTCATTTTGGTTTATTTTTACTCCCATTTATTACCCGCAGCTCCCGCGACCAGCCGAGGGACGGCGGAGGACCAGAGACAGCCGATACGGGAGGCGGCGGGGATGGAGGTTGAGACCCCCCAATGCTGTGATGGTGTGAGTTAAAGGAATGACGTCTCTTCTGTGGACTCGCAAGTTCTATAAGCTTCGCACGACTGGGAATAATCCCACTTTCACTTCCTCCTCGGCGGTTCGGAGGAGAGAAGCACGGACACCGCGAGGACCCCCTTCATGCCGTGACGTAACCCAAAAGTATTGTGAGTGGTGGCTTGTGATGCAGTTTGTGTTAAATGTTGAATGTTTTTGTGAAGCTTTATAAAGTAACATTTTAATTGGGACATAAGAAATCAATCTCTCATCATGTTTCATTACAAATTGTATTTTTATAACAGCAAATTAATAATGGAAACTGAGAAAACTTCACTAAATGTACCAAAATTCCAGTATTTCAGGGCATTAAAGAACAAATTCACTTGGAAATAATGTAATCTTTTATGTTTTTATTTGGTAAAAATCACCTTGGACCAAAGTTAAAAAAAAAAAAAAAAGCGTTGTGGTCTCTGAAATTGATTTATTTTAAACACAAAGTTGTGATTCATGCATAAAACTAAAAGTAAAGTTTGGTAACAAGGGTCCTAGTCTGAGACAACTGAGACATTTACTGTAAGAAAAATCGCAACCTGTTGCCCCCTCCCTTCCCTTTCACTTGATTATTAAGCCCGTGGACGTGCAATGCTTTTTCAGACTGTACTGAGAGGACAGCTGGGTCGTTGGATCGTCATGGAGATAATTCTGTTTTTTTTCTTCTATCAGGTAAGACAGAGAAGGAGGGCATTTCGTAGAAGCAGAATTTTCTATTTTAGGTAAAATGAAGAGAACAGAAACATTTTCCTCTGTATGCAAATATTTCTGTTAAAATTACATAAAAAACTAAAGAAGAGCCCAGTTTCCATCCTGATTACAACGCAGAGATCTATAACTATTACCAGGAAGATAAATATTTCTGTTTCTGTGTATTTTCTTTAATTTTTTTATCATGGATGTGATCAGATATTGCTGCCTTTCTTCCCCTCACTCTACTCTACAGACCTACTGTAGTATTTACATGTATACAGCGAGTGAAAAACCTGCTTTTTGTCTTCTCACAATGTGGATAGAAACCAGCTGCCATGAGGATCTCATGCTTTAATATGAACTTATTCAGTTCCACCTGTTTGTTACCAAACACTGAATTTAAAGTAACTTTAAATGAAAATTCCCAATGTTTATTTGATGAAAAAAAAGAAAAGCTGAACTTAAATATCAACCGACAGAAAACTAAAAATGCAGATTTTTCTGTGTGTGGCATCTGGTACGTCTGCGTGCAGTTAGCCGTCTACCTGGAAAATAAAAAAGATTATTTCACCGAAAAATGAAAAGAATACCAACATATGAAAACAGGCCATTGAAGTATTTATCTTCCTTGCTTCATGTGATTTCTGGTCCTGTATGTCAGAGCGTCTGCACATCAGGGCTGTATGCCGTCATCTTTACGCATGGCTGGAAAGGAAACCGAGGTAAAGTTAGTTTGATGATTGATATTGAACAGATATTCGGACACCCAGTCTCCCGACCCGAAGCCACCTCGTCGTGGGGTTAAGATGCACGATGCAACGGCCTTCTCAACTTCATACCTTCCATCTATATTCGGACACCCAGTCTCCTCGTAATAAATTGCCGACCCTACGCTGCTTTGTCGTGGGGTTGTGACAGCAAATTGAACCTCAGCGGTCTTCACCACCGGCGGATAGTTAGGGAGCGTCAACAAATTGACGATAGCGGAATTTAAAAATAACTATCTCCGCAACAACAGGGGCTATAAATGTCAAAACCATTTTAAACAATTTACGATTTGTCTGTGAGTGCTACACTGCTTTTACTTTCTCCATTTTCATCAAGTCTTATTTTATATGAATTTTTAAATAATTCAAACATCAATAGGTTTTTACTCACATGACTTCCACACCTCAAATCACTGCCTAATTACTCATCCAGTCCTGCCACACATTTCACAGTCTTTATTTTCTCCATTTTCATCCCAGGTTATTTTATATGAATTTTTTAATATTTTAAAGTTCAATGGGTTTTTAGTCATGTGACTAACACGCCTCAGTCCTGCCACATGTTACACAGCCTTTATTTTCCTCATTTTCATCTTGTGGTATTTATTGTGAATTTTTAATATTTTAAAGTTCAATAGCTTTTTAGTCATGTGACTTACACACCTCAAAACACTGCCTTGGCTAGTCCTTGTAACTGTGACCAGCATAAAGTTATTGAAGTTGGAACACAAGAAAAATTTTCCATTTTTTTCCCCCTCGTCTGAATTTCTCTTATACTTTGTCAACATGCTGCACATGGAGGGATGGAGATGTGGACTGGAAAATCAGATGGAGCTGTAGCATGAAGCCTTTCCTATGACAAGTTAAATTTGGTGACAATAGCAGCCACAATTATTACTCTATGAGGGCTTTACTGTAAGTATGTTCATGCGCTCCCCAAAGTGGCCATTTGGAGTCTCCAAATGGCCACTTTGGATACTCCAACTTCAATAAGCTATAACTCCAGAATACTTCAACATACAGTCATCAATGAGACCTCTAATGAAAGGTGGCTTCAAGAGGAATCTTGTTGTATATTCATATTTACTATCAGTATTATTGAAATTCACCAGGTGATGGATAAACACACTAAAAGCTTATTTTTTTTCTAATGTGCATTTTGATAAGAGTCAGAATAAGTTTTACGGTCATCATTTTTATATATGTAAACAATATAATGCCATGTTATGTAATGTAAACTAAATGTAATAATAAAAACACCATAACTATAATGGGGACTTTCCTACACTGATCTGGTTCAGTGTTGTTGTGATCGAGTGTGCATTGGTTAAAATGCAAGAAAAAATCCAGGGGAATCCTTTAGGCTCTTTTATTCCCAGCCATGGTTCACATACTAAATGGTACATACATGTGGATATGAGACTAGTAATACAAACTTCACAGATGATAAACTCACAACCAACTTATAAACAGAAATAATGCAGGTCAATTCCAACATAAAGAAGCAGCCACGCTCTGCTTAAAGGCACTGGATAGGCCTCAAAGTAATCACCACTAATTGCCTGGCTCTATTCAGAATTCAGAAATAAGATTGAGCACATTCCTGATGTCTGGCACCATGCACAAATCTAACATAGTGGGCTATTCCACCCATGTGAAGAGGTAGACACAATCAAATAATATATGTACGAAGCCTGCCGGACAGTCGTGGTTAGCTTACATATTAGCTTTGGTGCTAACAGGAATAATCAAGAAAAATAAAGCTTACAACATAATCATAAGACCATTAAACTTATGAAGAACCTTTAATGTCACACTGTAAGACACCCACCTGTGCCATGGACGCACGCTTAAGATAAAAAACCCACAAAAGAAGATGCCACCATCCCCGTAGTTTAGGACCAAACTAATAAAAACAATTATTGAACATTTTTGCTCACAAGCGGCCGCGCCCTCTGGTGGTCGGTCTGAAAACTGCACCCAAGGTACAACGCACAAATAGTCCTAATAGAGTCCTGTCTTCTTACCAATAACACAATACAATTTACATATTTACATTAGATATGAACTATTGTCTGATAAAGACTGTGTGTAAAAGTAAAATAAAAAAGCTGAAGAGCAGAATATGTAGCTGTTATGATGAGCAGGGGTCCTGGTGGTCTGAAGGGCAGAAATGTAGGCTTCCTCTGGAAGGAGCTGGTCCTTCTTCATCTGAAGAGCTGCTGGGTTTCCACTCAGAATCAGATGACAGACTAATAAAGACAAACAAGAAGAAGTTTTTATCCCACATTAGTACTGCGACTGTAATAAGTCTATGTTCTAACAGACACGCATCCCTGCACAGATTATGAAAGCGGCCCACACACACGCAGATAAATCAGCAGCTTATTTTCTTTCTATGGTTTTGTATTTATGAACAAATGTTTACAACTGGAGGGAAATATGGGTGCTGAACCGCTGCATCTCTTTAATCGCTGCTCTGTTTGCTTTCTTTTTTGCGTCTTTAGCAGACCCACCCCTCCTCCCCCCCCCCCCATCCCGACGCACAAAGTAAACAAGCCCCCCCCCCCCCGGCCCCATAAACAACAGAGTTACTTATCTAAACAGCTTATAAAGACACAGCAGCTGCATATAGAAGTTTGTGCTTACTTTTCATGCACTTCTCCTTCAGGAACCGCATCTTCTTCTGCAGTCAGAGATGTCTTCCTCTGTAAAAAAAAAAACAAACAAAAAAAAACACTGTTCCTCCGTGTAAACGACTCCACCACCTCCTCGTGGGTGTATTTCCGCTTTTGGCGTGTTTTGAAAAAGTTCATACAGAGAAAAAGCGGACAATAAAGGCTTCCTCTGCTTTTGCGCACAGACGCACACAAGTACGCACGTTGTCACAAATGTTTACGCACGTACCCCCTGAATCCATTACACATCCCAAAAGCCGCACATCGCCATGACGGGAATTTTATTGGAACTAGCATCAGAGCTGGTGGGCGAGGTCTGGAAGCAGAAACGTATGTGATTGTCAGACCACCTAGGTTGACACTCAGTGGGTATTATTGGCTAAGGAAGGACCATGGATCAATCCAGTTGGTCAAAAATGGGATCAATCAGAAGGGGAGAGCCTACCGGTGCGTCATGCACAGTTTTATTGAAAAAGGAAACGTCTCAGATATTGTAAGCGCGTGATATTAAAAAAAGTACGGAAAACGGCCGCCGACGGTTAAGGGGTTAATGATGTCGTATCAGATGGAAACTAGACGGAAAAACCCAACTCGGTCAGAACTTTGTATGTAACCTCCAGTCACACACCCATCTTACCTGAAAAACTTTCAGAGTGAAATTATGTCTCTTAGTTCCAGGTATCCTGTGTTCAGGGTTTGTTTCAATGAGTTTCTCTTCTTCACCGAGTCTCAGGATCAGGATGATGATGGTTATGACCTGTGATGCAGCCTGCATTAGACTTGTAGTGATAAGTGCTTCTTACAGAAGGTGACTGGAGAGCTGGAAATTACAATGAAATACTTTGCTGGCTGCTGCAAATGAAAGAAAATACACAGTAAAAGCTTGATAATAAGACGTAAGTGCTGCCTCAAAAGATTGTTTCTTCATTAAAACATCCTCCAGGTTTCTTGTAAAGTGGTACTATATGAATATAACTGAAGTCTGTCCAATAAAAGCTTCAGCATTAACTATAACTGCTGGTAGGAGCCAGGATAGAAATATGAGTTGTAGAAGCTTAGAAGTGTCAGAGAGAGAGGTGCTGGTTGGAGTTTCCTTGCTTTTACTGGTTCAGTTTAACTGCAGAGTATGTGGACATAAAGATCCTGATACAGCTGTTTGCAGCTGCAGGACAGAAACAGGGTCTGAGAAATGATGCAAGAATCTGACAGTTTCATTTACAAACCAGAAACACTGTAAACTGGTCTCTCTGCTGGGTAAACTGGTCACTCTTTTGGTCAGTTAACTGGGTAAGCAACTTTCTCAGCTGAGTAAAGTGTAAACTGGTGCGGGGTGGAACCCTCCGTGCATATACACATATATATACACATATATATACATATATATATATATGTATATGTATATATATATATATATATATATATATATATATATATATATATATATATATATATATATATATATATATACACACATATATATACATATATATATATATGTGTGTGTATGTATGTATTCGTCAAAATACAGAAGCTGCTCACCATGCACGGAGGGTTCCACCCCGAGTCCAGTCCAAGTCCTAGCTTATTTACGAGGAATACAGTCCATTACAATATTGTGCCAAGATTTTTTTTGTTGGAGCAGCATTCTTGGTTCAGAAAAGGAGGGTTTTTTTATTCACAGCAAAAGTCAGATTGTGGAAAAGTCTCCTCTGTTCACTGTTCGTGATCTGACCATTCAGGAGACCAGGTACTGGCCTCACATCCGTATTGGGACTCCAAAACAAGCAGTCAGTTTGCTCACCAGTAACTGAGAAGACAACTTCACTTCTCTCTCTGCGCTCTTTCTATATTTGCTTCTGTATCATTTCTTAACATCTTTTTCATCTGTGTTTTATGTTTTACAGACTCTGTCAACTATCACATACAAGTTAGAAGTCACTGCTAAGGACTTGGCTGGAAACCAGGTGGCTGGAACGGAAACATCAACAGCTAGCTTTAGCATCCCGGAAAAGAATGAACATGCTCCTGAGTTCACAAGTCGTGAGGTGAGAATCCTCCCTGCTTTTTCCTCTATCTCAGCTTCCACAGAATGCTATGTCATCTTCTTAACTCCCTTGGCACTCACATTCATCCTCTGTCGGCGTGATGTGTCGAGAGCTGATCTCTTTCCCCTCCAGAGAGGTAAAAGCTCCGAATCAGTTGGGGCTCTTTGTACAGAGTCAGGACACATCAGCTGAGCCAAAGAGCAGGTTTGGACCTGCAGTGAATGCAGTAGCCCATTGTCACCAGTTAAATCATGATTTATTTAATCATTCTAGAAATAATATTCTTTAAAAAAAGAAAAGAAGAGATCAAGTTCTTCTTATTTTAATCTGTCTGCCCAGACACAAAAAGCTTCTTACTTGGGATTGTTCTTTTTAACAATCAGAGCGTGAGGTCCTTTGAGCTCAGGTATAGCAATCCACGGTGAACTGGTCCTGTGGGCAGCAGTGGGGAGTTGCATTGGCATCAGCACAGTGGAGGGAAGCAGGGTGTGTGTCCACAGGAGCCGGGGTTGTCCTCCTGGTAAAGATTCTCATGCTGAGGAAAAGTGAGTCCATGATGATGTGTTGTTGGCGGTCACAGTGAAGGCTGGTCTAAAGGCAGGCGATGTGTCTCGTTTGGACCGTCAGCCTGAGTTCTCCTTTCTGCAGGAACGTAAAAAGACGGGGTTTGGCTGAGGTGCACTACTTTATTGGTGCAGTGATGTCAGACGGAATCCTTGCCAATTAAAGTTGCTGTTGTCCTGTGCTCCTCTTTTTCACATTCAGGTTTGGGAAGCAAGGTATCCTGGGTGTTGTGGTGGACTCAGGATTTTTTCCTCTCCTGACCAGGTGCTCTTTTATTCTTATGATCAGTTGGCTTGACTCATGGGGTACAGACCCCAACACTGCCCATCAATCTCAGTTCCCACCCTCTATCCACTCCACCGCAGTGGTTGACTCGCAGTGACTCTCATGAACAGGAGTAAAGCTTGTTACATACTCCATTAGACGCGAGAACTGAGTTCTTGTTCTCCACGAGAAGCACGTCTGCAGCGGGGAGGGATCACTGCGGGGGGGCGATGTCTACTTTTATGTGCAATGAACCCGGTTGTTACCTCTGCCCGATTATGTTTTACCGGCGTCTTTTTGCTCAAGATAATTTACAAGGTTACGGAGGGATTTTTATAAAAATTTCAAGAGTTGTTGCTGCTGGGGCAGTGTACGCGGCTGGGTCCGAGTGTTTTAATGCCACATGTAAGAATGTTCGTACTTTCTCACCACCTCGATCAGCTGTTTTATTAAAACAATCTGTTTTACCTGCAACAGTAAAAACGCGGAAGCAGCAACTCCGTTTCATGCTTTTCTATGTTAACGATGCCCACCTCAAATGTCCGACCAATCACACGATACTTCTCGGAGCCCCGCAAGAAAAAAGTTCTGCCAGCCCGGTGTGTCAAGAACCGTCTTCAAACGCATCCGCGAGAACAAAATGATGTCATTTTCTTCTCAGAGCCCTGAGAACAAGAAAAAAGTTCTCGCTTCTCCTGGAGTATATAACAAGCTTTAGCTGTTCTTGTTTGTTTCCAGGATGATTCAATCGTTTTTTTTACCTGCCAAAGTAGTCAATAAGTGTTTACTTATTGCAAGGGAGGGGGCGACCCAGCACTGTGCGTTGAGCCGACTAGGTGAACCAGTGTTTTCCAGTGTTGACAGTCTCTGGCCAGCTGTTCTGCATTCTCCAAGGTAACTCCGAGCTGTCGGAGGTCACCTGCAATAATGTCCAGCCACCGAGTGCAAGGCTTGCCTCATGGCCGTTTCCAGCCAGCAGCCTGTGGATTGAACTGGAAAATGGCTCTTGTTGGGTGACCAGAGGAAAGGTGGAGTACATGACCAAACCAGCGGATACGACGTTGCACGGCCAGGCAAAATATTCTTGGCGGGCACGTGCGAGCTTTGAGCGCTTCATTGGTGACCTTCTGGGGCCATCTGATGTTTTCAACGGTTCCGAGGGCTCTGCTGTCAAAGCCAGGGTTCTGTATAAGGGCCATGTTTCCAAGCTGTAGAGCAGGATGGGGAGGACAGCATTGTAAATCCAGAGCTTTGTCTTTCTTGAGATGGTTTGGTGCAGCCAGAGTGGTTTCCAGAGAGACTGCAGAGCTGATACTGACAGGGATCTTCTGTGGATAATCTCTGTTGTTAGGTCCCTGTTTGCTGTCACTATGGACCCTAGGTACATGAAGCTTTTGACTGGCTCTTTAAAGTCATTGCCAATCTGCAGGTGAGGTGGGTGTTGCCCATCTCCAACACACATGAATTTTCTTTTTTCCCAGTTTACTCAATTCAATTCAATTCAACTTTATTTATATAGCGTCAAATCACGGCAATGCCATCTCAAGACGCTTTACAGACAGAGGGGAAAACATAATGAAGGCCAATTCATAACAGCCTATATAAGGAAACCAACAGATTGAGTTGAGGCCAACTCAATCTCCCATCCTGAGCAAGCACACTGGCAACAGTGGGAAGGAAAAAACTCCCTTTTAACAGGAAGGAAACCTCCGGCAGAACCCGGCTCAGGACAGGCAGCCATCTGCCTCTGCTGTGTGGGGGGAAGAGGACAGAAAGACAACAGACAACAGGAACTGCTACTCCCGGCCAGGGAGACCTGCTGAGACAGGAGACATATATGTTAATGATGCAACACTCGGAGGCCAAACTTCTCTGCCTCTTCACTATATATGCCCAGGGCATCTCTCAGCTGGCTTTAGGATGTGCTGAGCAGGATGGGGTTGTCAGTATATTCCAGGACGATCAGGTGGTAGTTGCAGAGGGACATGGTGAACGATGCTATTAAAAAAGTCAGGGGCAGCCACACACCCTTGGTGCACACCACTGGAGATGGAGAACCAGTCGGAGTCTCTGCCATTAATATGGACACAGCTCTCTGCATTGCTGTACAGTTGCTTAAGAAGGTCAATGATCTTAGGTGGTGCTCCAAGGGTCTGTAGAATACTCCACAGTGATGTGTGGTAGACAGTGTCAAAGGCAGCCTTCAGATCTGTGAACTTGAAGTAGAGATGGCGATCTTTACGGAATTTATAAAACTTCTCTAATAGCAGACGGATGGCGGAAATGTGATCAATTGTGGATCGACTTGGCATAAAGCCAGCTTGCCGGGGATGGTGGTTACTTCTGACAGCTGGAAGAGCACGAGCAAGCACACTCATCAATAAATTCTCATCAACTTCTGAATATTCCATTAGTTGGTCTAAAACCACCGCTCTACCCATCAACTGCTCCTTCTATAATACTCCTGGCACTGCTTTACAATCAGGAAATATTAAATACTTGGGAATACACCTCTCACTCAGACTGTCAGACCGTACAAAGCTAAATTATGTCCCTCTACTAAAAACAGTTGAAGACGATCTCACACAGTGGAATCTTTACCCATATCACTAATGGGAAGAGTTGCCACTATAAAAATGATGATTCTACCTAAAATCAATTATCTGTTTTCAATGAACCTCCATCCACCTGGTTTAAGTCACTAGACTCTCATGTCACTAGATTTCTCTGGAAAGACAAACCACCACGGATTAGTCTAAAAACACTCCAGAAGACTAAAAACAGCGGTGGCTTAGACTTGCCTAATTTCCAAAATTACTTTATATGCAACAGACTACAATACACCTCTAAATGGCTTAAACCTAGCTATCTAGATGAACCATGGCTTAATATAGAAGAAGCTATATGTGAAGATAATGCAATTTCAGACCTGCCACTTATCAGCACAGCTGTCAAATGCCAAAAATGCTTTAAAAGCATCAATATCAGTTCCTCCCTAATGGCCTGGTGGGGATTTCTTAAACTAACCAAGTCCTTGGTTATTCCATGCAAACTTACAGCTATTTGGAACAATCCCGACATCCAGCAAAACCGGAAAATGATAAACTTCCCTCAGTGGAAGAATAAAGGAATAAAACAGTTTTGATATAATTACTTCACGATATGAAATCAGCAGCCCAAATTTTTAGAATACCACCAACTTAAATCTATTATAGGTAAGAAATACACCCCTGATCAATAAAACTTGCAGCTACCTATTAGGATTGCAGAATTCTTAAATCTCAATGCCCCGAAACTGTTATCTAAAATAAAATACATAGATTACTATCAAAGCTAGACAATTCCATATGTCTCCCAACTTCTAAATGGGAAGCAGACTTATCCAGTAACTTTGACCAAAATAAATGGTCACAAATCTGTTCAAATACATTTACAATGACTAAGAATTCAAACATGCAAACTAAATTCTGCATAGAACTCATTATACAGGACACAGGGTGTTCAGGATGGGTCTGTCACAATCAAACATCTGTCCACACTGCACTGGCTACTACCATGCTTTGTGGTCTTGCCCACCTGTCCAGGAATTCTGGACTCAGGTATGTAAATATCTGTCAAATTCAAATGTAACATCCCTACAAACCCCAAACTGGGCCTACTGGGTCACTTGGGTGAAATTAACATAGGATTTAATTCTGCAAACTTAATCCTCACCAGTTTATGTATCGCAAAGAAAACGATCCTTCTAAATTGGAAAAGCAAACAAAATCTGTATATCCAGCAGTTCAGAAATTTCTTATTAGATCACATCAGCATACAGATGATGTCTGCCTCCTCAAGGGATCAATCAGCTGAATTTCATTCCCTCTGGTCCCCTGTGATCATTTCCATCACTTAGTATGGGGGGAGAATGTGACCTTATTGCACTCGGGGTTGGTGGCCAGTTGGGGGTCTCTGGAGGCTGTGGGTCTGTGGTGGGCTCCTGGGTGGGGATCTTGACTGCTTCACTGCTGGGGTGGCTAGGTTTCTAGCCCTACAGTGGACCTGGATGGGCCAGCGGCTGGAGTTGCCGTGCGGCGGCGGGGCAAGGTTGCTGGCGGCTGCTGGGTTGGCGGGCTTTGACTCCGTAACGGGTGCCTGTGCCACCGCGGGGTGGGCTGGGCGGGGTCCCGGGCTCCAGTGCCCGGGGTTTTCCCCCGTCTTTCGGGGGTGGGGGGTCGGCTTGTGCCGGGGGGGCTGGGCTGACCTAGACCTGCCGCTGCGGCGGGCAGCTACGTGCTCTGGTGCCTGGTTGTGACCCTTGGGGAGTGGGGGTGTTTGATAGTGTGGATGGGATGTGTGTGTGTGTGTGTGGACGGGTGTGTGTGTGTGTGTGTGTGTGTGTGTGTGGGGGGGGGTCGTGGCGTCTGTGTGTGGGGGGAGTAGTGTCGTGTGTGTGGGAGAGTGTGGTAGTGTGTGTGTGTGTGTTGGGGGGGGGGGGGGGAGTGTGGTGGTGATATTTGTGTGGGGGGCAGGGGTGTATATATGGGGGAAATGGGTGGTGCATGTGTGTGGTGGGTTGGTGGATTCCCCTTCTGCCACCCCTCTTCTTCTCTGTCCTCATGCCCCCCTTTTGCATGTGGTGAGTTGGTCCCCTCTGGTTAGAGTCGCCGAAGGCTCTGGTTATGGGGATTGCTGCCCCTGGCTTGTCCTGGTCCTTAGGAGGCCCTGGGAGTGGGGGGCATGCCTACTGCCACTGGCGGCTCACCTTCTGGAGGAAAGTGAGCTTTCCTCCAGACTTAAATCCCTCGACCCCTCCTTCTCCCCGCTCTCCATCACACACAGGCAGGGTATTGGGAGATGTGCACGTGGCGCTGGTTGGTGAGAAAGGCCATCAAGGTGGTCTTGATCGCTGCACCCAGCCTCGGCTCTCCGCCCAGTTTTAATTACACTTAGACATCAAAACACCAAAACACCGACAACTGACAAGATTAGGGAGAAGGGCATGAAGTGTATGGTGGGCGAGGCTGCTTAGGTGGTCTCTCTCCCAACACAGCGTGGCACTTCCCTCAATTTTAATAGCAACTAATACACACTTCACAATCATTCATAAGTGGGAGGGGGGGGGGGGGGGTGGGGGGAAGGCAGGGGCGATAGGGTCCTCTCGTTCCCCCTATTCTCTGGGCTTTACTAGGGGAGGTACAGGTGGGGGAAGAGTGCCATCCATTAGACCTAAGTCTAGGCTGACCTGGCTGAAGGGGGATTGTCACTGGCCCTGGGGGGCTGCTGGGTCAGCTGCATCTGTGGGGTGGTGGGGGGGATGCTGGGAGTGGTGGGCGGTAGTTGTGGGGGCCCTGAGCGGGGCCATCCTGTCCTCTGCCCCCTCTGGGGCATCTCACATGGGACATGATGGAGGGGTGAGGTGAGGATGTGTGGGAGCGGGTGTATGGGGTTACAGATGGATGGTGGGATGGTTGGGGGGGGGGGATTAGGGTTGGTGATATGGGCGGGTGGGGGGGTGAGGGGATAGGGATGTGTGCGGATGGGTAGATGTGTGTGTGTGGAGGGGTATGTTGATGGGTGGGTTATTTGTAATGAGGTGTGCCTGTGTTGGAGGGGTGAGGGTGTGTGTGTGTGTGTGTGTGTGAGGGGGGGTGTATTTTGAGTGGGATGTGTGAGTGAGGGTGAAGTTTGGAGGGGGGGCTGTGGGTGGGGGAGGGGTGGAGGGTGTTTGGTGGGGCATGTGTGGTTGGGTGAAAGTAGAGGGATGGGGTGGTGGGGTGTGAGCGTGTGTAGGGGCGGGATGGCGTGGAGGGGTGGGTTGTGGTTTGTGTGACTTGGTATGGGTGAGTGAGTAGAGGTGGGGTGGGGTTGCATATGTGATGGGGGATGTGTGTGGATTGCAGAGGGGTGGATGGGGGTTGAGAGGGAAGTGCATGTTGGGGGAGGGAGGGTGTGCATGTATATGTGTGTGTGGTTTGGTGGTGGGGGTGGTGGTGTCCTGTACCAGGGGAGCACAGCTGGTCCACTGGGGTGCAACCTGACTGCTGCTAGGTAGTGGTCTGGGGATCCTGGTTCTCCATCGGTGTGGGCTGTGCCCTCTGCCTGCGGGGGCAGGGGGCTGCTTTTGGGCTCTTGGGGCCCTGGGGCCTGCGCTCTGTCTGCCCTGGGTGGCCGATGCCCAGCGGGGTCGGCCCTTGCCGTCCTGGGCCTGCTTGGGCATGTTCCCCCTGACTGAGGGGAGTGGGGTGGTTGGGGTCTGTGCCTGGGGGTGACTGTCGATTGCCCGGGTCTCCTGGCCTGCCTCTAGCCGTAGGTGGGCGGGGTCACATTGCCATGATCACTCTTCTGTGAACACATTCCACTCTGAATGTTTTGGATGTGTCACAGTCACTGAGTCATCCAGCAAGTTTATTCATTTGCAGCAGGTAGCTCTCTTTCTGTCTTTTTGATTTAACTTGCTAGTTTCTGGTCCTCCTGACAGTCAATGGTTTTGTTCTCCACTGGGACCATGAATCTAGAGTTGGCTTGTGTGGGTGTGTATGTGTGTGAGTATATATGTATATCAGTCCCTCCAGGATTTTGCGGCACTTTTTTGTGATTGTTGCGGCCTAAAATGGCTGATTTTGCAGCTGCTTTTGAGAAAAGTTGCAACAGAAGTTGCAATGGCTTTTGATTTTTTTTTTTTTTTTTTTTTTTTTTTTTTTTTAAACACCTGAAAAATGGTTTGGAATAACAAATCATAAAAAAAAATTAAAATCCAATTTCTGATAGACCAACATTTTATTGTTAAAAAGTAAACTGGAAGAATACTCCCTCCACAACATCACTGTAAAAATAAAAATTTCGTGTTCATATAGCTTTGGAGTACAAAAAGAAAAACTTCTTTACAGTCTGTGAAAAATAACTCAGCAATGACTGAATAAAATAATTTCTCCATTCCATATAAACTTGCTTTTACAACTGAAAAGTGTCATTAAATTTGAGCTGAAAACCAATAACCTAACCCTGTTCTCAACAGATAGTAAATTTAATAAATAAAATTCTGAAAATTAAAACAAAGTGCATCAATGCTTAAAGTATTTTTTTAACATAAGCAATCCAGGTAAAGGAAATGTTTTTTTGTTTTTTTTATTATCTAAATATTTCTTAAAATATAAAGAAAATATTGTTAATCTGACAAGTAACAATCCAGAAGTTCACAGTATTTTGCATTTGAATATAGCTTTGCTTCCCTGAATACTTTATATAAACATAAACTGAATGATAAAACTTCAAGTGAACCCTCCATCCTCTCAAAATCCCAAACATCTGTATATGCATCTTGATTTAAACCCTTTTTTCACAGCATGCATAGATTAACTGAAATAATGCAAGGATAGCAAAAAAAAATCCTTTAGGCTGATTAAGGCTCAATGTCCTCCATGTCCTCCACAATGTCCTTTTCTATGTCCATTTCAAAAGCACCACTGGTGAGTCGTTGGTTGTGGTATAGGAAGACCAGGGCTTTGAGATTTTCATTGGTAACTGATCTCCTATGACTGGACAGCACCAGTTTGTAGATGCTGTTGCTTCTCTCCAACACTCTCCAGCTTCTCCTCGGGTAAAAACAATGCTTCAGATCTGTTAAAATCAACAATGCATTTAGATAAAAGACCGGATCTGATAGCATTGATCTTACTTCTGAAGTGGTCTGCAAAGTCCTCACATGCTGTTTGTGATGGTTGCATGGAGGACTTATTAAAACCAGTGTAAATTATCAATGGTTTTAAAAAGGAACTTTGGATTACTTTTGTTGACACTTATGAGTTTTGAGAAGTGATCAGTTCTTGCCTGTTTTATTATTTTATTATAAATTCTTAGGTGATCACGCAGGATTTCATAGTCCACAACCAGTTTAGTTTTTCTCCATCTTTTTTCTGCTCTCCTGTAGTTTTGTTTCAGCTCTTTTGTTTCTTCAGTTCTCCATGGTGGCTTCAATTTGGTTTTTATGGATTTTAATACAAGGGGAGCTGCTGTATCAATTGCTGTTTTTAATCTGTTATTAAACTGATTAACAACTGAATCTCAAGACGCAGGTAAGATCTCAGAAGGTTTTAGTTTAAAATTCTCAGCCACTTCAGAAATAATATATCATTTCCTCATGGTTCTCACTGGGGCCCCCCGCTGGTTAAAACTGGTGACGTTAAAAAACACAGTAGGGGTCCAATATGGCTAAATCCACGACAGAGGACACACTAACTGACAAGCCATAACTAATAATTAAATCCAATGTATGTCCTAGGTTGTGAGTCGCCTGTTTACTATGGTGTGTAAAGTTAAAACAATCTAATAGACTTAAAAACCCTTTTGTCATTGAATCAGAGGGATTGTCCATGTGTATGTTAAAATCACCAGATATGATGATAGAATGATAGGTGGCATGTATTGCTGATAAAAGTTTGGAAAATTCACTGATAAAAGCAGCATCATGTTTGGGTGGTCTGTAAACAGTGATGCACAGGATTGGGGGACATGATGCTCAAAGGTGGTGTACTGATCTAAAAGTATTTGTCTATTATTTAGGAGACTATTTGTTATTGATGCAGTACCACAGCATTTCTTGTTACTTCTAAAGGAGAATAAAAAATTTTAATTTGGTGGTGAGGCCTCAGGGAGAATAACTGTTGCATCTGTACCCAGCCATGTTTGAGTTAAAAACAAGCAATCAACCTTATTATCTAAAATCAGGTCATTGATAATGAAAGACTTGTTAAAAAGGGAGCGTACATTTAAAAGTGCCATGTTTACAGTGACAGGTGACTTATGGACTGTAGGGTTGAATTTTTGATGCTTTGGAAGAGTTCTGAGGTTATTAAGGTTAGCAGAGGAACTATGATGGAATCTGGTTTTATATCTTTGAGCAATGATTAAAGAGATTGGATGATTATTAATAAGAACAGAAGGTCCAAGTCCAGTATTATATGTGTCAAAGGGGGAACTAAAAACATAGGAACAGGGACCTGGGGGACATCAATCCTCTGGGGGCAGAGGAAGGCCAGATGTTCAGACTGAGCAACATACTGAAGCGGCCCACTCCTCAGCCGCAGGTGGGGGTGGAGCCGGAGATGAAAACATTCCGCTGGAGTGATGGCAATTTATTAAAGAGCTCCATGAAATCACGCTTTAAAAGCTCAGATTGTTGCCTGGAGGTGTCGTTGGTGCCCACGTGGATGATGACACGTTTTGGTGTCATGACGTATTTGTTTTGAAGTGCCACCTGGTGGTTGTTTATGGTAAACGTCTCCAAGCTCTTATTTTTTAAAGGAAGTTTAAGAGTTTTCAAACTTTAAGTAACTCATGTTAATTCAGGAAGCATGCTGTTCAGTCGTGTTGATGCTTTGCAGAATGTTTTTGTCCCGAAAAAACATTCTTTTTTACAACTAAATGTTCATTGGACAGAAGACAGAGTAAAGCCTTGAAACCTCTCTACGTCTGATGATCATTGAAGCTGTTAGCTGTCTTTCAAGTTGAGCAAAAGGACGCAAAATAAGGACAGAACAGTTGGAATCCAACACGTCTGGGAGTTTCTCCACCACGTCTGACACGGTGGCTCCGGGAAACGCCAGGGTAAGAGCTCCCCTCAGACGGACGTTCCGGACGATGGAATCTCTGATGACGAGCGTGGTGGCATGTTGTCGGATGGTTGTTGCTGCAGGTTCAGTCCCCCCGTCCTCCCCGTCATGCTCCCGTGGCTGAGGACGCCCGGAGTGCCATCTTACTGCGTCTCTCAGGAGCCGCCTTTGGTCGGTTGAGGGGCAGGAGGACGGCGGAGGGCGAACCGGCACTGGACCCTCGTCTGTGGTGGCAGCGGCAAGTGGGGGGAAGGCGGCAGTGACCGACGCAACGTCTGTCGGGGTAAAAGTTGGGGAAATCCCTTGATCCGATGGGTGGACCTGCGTCTCCACATTCCCTGCAAGAACCGAGAATTTGTTGTTCAGAACAATGGCGGAGGATGACGACACCGGGCATGGAGCCCCACCGGGATTCCTGCTGTGGTTGCAGACCACAACCTCAGACCAGGGGGTCGCCTTGCCCGGAGTAGAGCAGGAGGGCCGGTGACAGATGGAGGAAGAAGGGTCCCAAATCACAGAGTCCCTCAGTGTGTTGGTGGTATTTTGCGGTTGCTCACCGGTCTGTGCGGTCTCCTGAGCTTTTATGAGCTGCTTCTCCATCTCCACAGGTAAGGGAGGGACCGTTTTTAGAAATTCCACATTTGTGGAAGAAATATTTCTCATAACCGGAGACGCTTGCTTTTGGCGTTCTGCCATGGTGGCCATTTTGGAATCATGTAGTTTATCAGTCATAAACATTGCTCATGTTGTTGTTACATTCAGTGTTCAGCTTCTGCTTCCCAGAACTTCTCTTTGTCCTCAGATATGGCCACATTGCACAGTCTGTTCAATCAGACGATACTCTGTCAGGTTGCCCCGTAGCCGTGCCTCACGCCACTGATTAATTATGTCAAGTGTCCTTACCGATATCCAAGGCTTTCTTGGGTAACATTGTGAATAACATGCTCTGCTTAAAGGTCATCAAGTCGGCCACTTTGTCACTAGCCAGGGCATTGAAGGTGTGGCGGATAGAGGGGCAGAAGTCTGTGGCAGTGTTTGGATCATTGAGTAGGGAGGAGTCCAGGCAAGGCTGGGTTTTGGGATGCTGGTTGGATTGTAGCATTAGCTGAAGCTGGTCCATCAGCAGACGGTGATCTGTGTTGCCAAGCTCTGCTCCTCTGTATACATGGCAGTTGGTGGCAGATGACCTCCAGCGTCTGGAGATGAGGATGTGGTCCAGCGCTTTTCTTGTTTTGCCATCTGGGCTGTACCAGGTCCAAAGATGGATACATTTTCTGGGGGACCAGGTATCTCTGCCATCACAGCAACACAGAGGTTGTTGTGATATTTCATTTGTCCCAAACCAGAAAGGTTCCTAAGCCTGACCGAGTACTAAAAGAAGCCTCATCAATCCTAAAAATTTTATATCAGCATTCATTCCTCAGTACTACAGTCTCAAAACATGGCTTTGTTATACTCAGTTTGAAGAAGAAATGGAGGATGGTGTGTGCACGAAGGTAAGAAAAGATGTGTACATCATTAACCAGCTACTATTGAACTTCCTCTGGCATTATGGTATTCATCGGAAGTTTTTGTACACAGTGCAGTTAAGTGCAGAGCTATGAAGACACTCAGCAGGAAGCCAAGGCCTCTTCCAATTTCCTTTTAAATTATACACAGCAGGTTATCTTGGAGAAGCACCAATCCATGCTGATAGGTACCAAGTCCACATTTTCACTCATCAGTTCAGACTCATTTCCTTTCATTTACATATTCAAAGCACATTTATATGGTGCATGTTTTCTTACATCTTTCAGTTTGCCTTCATATGCTCCTCTAAAACTCACCAGACAATCACCTGTTGAATTATTTTCAAGTTACATGAAGCTTCAAGTGTAAGATTTTTGTTGATGTTGTCCTCTTTGTTTAAGTCTGATTTGTTCTTAAATTTCTAGAAGCAGCATCTTCAGTTACCCACTTTCTGTCTTTCTTCCTCTCTCTGCCTGTTTTTTTTAACAGTTTGAGGCTCGTGTGCATGAGGGCATGACATGTGTCATAGCTTACCTGACAGTTGGGGACCGAGACGACCCAGGCACAGGCGCTTGGAGAGCTGTTTACTCTATAGTGAGCGGAGATCCTACTCATAGCTTTCAGATCCAAACTAACCAAGACAACGAGGGAGTGTTGTCAGTTACCAAGGTAAAGTATTGTAACATAAACTTTTCTTTAGGTTTCTGAACTCAAGTAAAGTGAACGAACTTATGAGACCTAACATTTCCAATCCTCTTCCCAAATCAGCCGTTAGACTATGAGACCGCTACTTTCCACACGCTCATCATCAAAGTTGAGAATGAAGAACCTCTGCTCCCCGAGGTTGGCGATGGCACCAATTCCACCGCCACTGTCAATGTCACAGTTGAGGACATCAACGAAAGTCCCGTGTTTTTCCCAGACCCTATGATAGTCAACAGGATGGAAAACGTACCTTTGGGAAGCTTCGTGGCTTCTCTCAACACCACAGATCCAGACATACTGGAAAATCAGAGCATAAAGTAAGGATCTTTGGAACCTTGGATCAAACTGGTTGAAAAAATATACCAATAGGTTCAGTTAGATGGGACATCTAGGACTAAAAGTTTGGGGGACACGGGGTGGGGGGACCTTAGCCCCCAGAAAACGCCAGAAAATCTATAGCTCTTCAGGTACTGGAGAAAATATGTGTCCATTTAAAATTAGCAGATTTTTCTCCTTAATTTAATTTTTATTGAAAAAAAAAAAAAAAAAAAAAAAAAAGCATAATTTAAATATTATATTTAAATATATAGTGGTGGGCTGTCAGGGCCAGGGCCTTCTCTGCTGGCCTAAATACCATCAGAAGCACTGATATATACTTAAAACTTATATTCTCATTTTATTCCATGAAATTGTTTTAATTTATTCTCAACTATTCTCTTAATAACATAGCCTTTTTCTTGGCTGCACTACTTCCATTACCTGTATGTGAATGTTGGCATTTTTTTGTCCAATCAGATTTCAGAGTCTGCATTGCCATGCCAATAAAATCTGCCGAGGCCTTCAGAATTAGCAGTGCTGGCTGATATAATTTGAACTATATTAGCGATGGGTCTTTCTATTTAACCAGTCAGATTTCAGAATTTGCCTCACAGGGCCAGCTAGCGGGCCTACAATAACGTCAGTACTTTGTTTGCCACTTTCAGACCAGTGCTTACGATCGGTACCACTGGCTCACAGCTTCTGATGAGCTTTGCAAATTATACTGCTGGAATGCTTGTTATTTGCAAGTGGTCGACTTGCTGTTTGACGTCACAGGGGGTTTGCAAACTTGAGTTTTCTGACCATGGCAGCAGGACAGCAGCTACCGATAACTGTTCATAACTTATATGGACAGAATTTCTAGGCGCAGCCGAGGTGTTGAGGGGATCCGGCTTGGTGGCCTCAGGATTGGGTCCCTGCTTTTTGCAGATGACGTGGTCCTGTTGGCTTCATCTGGTCGTGATCTCCAGCTCTCCCTTGAGCAATTTGCTGCTGAGTGTGAAGCTGCTGGGATGGGAATCAGCACCTCCAAATCTGAGACCATGGTCTTCAGCCGGAATAGGGTGGATTGCCCTGGTCTGGTCTGGAGTCAGGTCCTGCCTGTGGAGAAGTTTAAATATGTCAGGGTCTTGTTCACAAGTGAGGGAAGGATGGAGCGTGAGAACGACAGACGGATCGGTGCGGCGTCTGCAGTAATGCGGACTCTGCGCCGGTCTGTCGTGGTGAAGAAGGAGCTGAGCCAGAAGGCGAAGCTCTCGATTTACCAGTCGATCTACGTTCCTACCCTCACCTGTGGTCATGAGCTGTGGGTCGTGACCGAAAGAACGAGATCTCGTATACAGGCGGCTGAAATGAGTTTCCTGCGCAGGGTGGCCGTGCTCTCCCTTAGAGATAGGGTGAGGAGTTCGGCTCAGAGTAGAGCCGCTGCTTCTCCGCTTCGAGAGGAACCAGTTGAGGTGGCTCAACTGGATTTTGTTTATAATAAGTCATCTCTGGTGAGTTTGATATATTTGATTAATTAAGAAAAAATGTTTTGACATGCTATAAGATCAAAATTTATTCTGGACTGCAGCAGATGATGCGCAATTGTGGTTGTAGTGTAGAGGTTTGGGTTTCTTGCTGTGTTGCTAACAGTATTAACCTCATCATTCTTCAAATAGCCTCTTTCTGTATTGCAACAGCTTGGTTATGTAGCGTTTTTAGTATTGATGGTTTATGAGATGGGAAATTGGTGGAATTAGGAAGTTTATTAAGTCGGGTAAGTCCCCACTGAAAGCCCAGGTACCAGATGCACGGCCCGCCATTTAAAAATGGTCATTCCCAAGATTCTACAAGGACTTACTGAACCATCACTCCACCTAATGAAGCCCCTGAGAGTATTAATCAAGCCAGTCACTGCACTTTAGATTGTTTCAATCAGAATATGTTTTTTTTTTTTCTCACTGTAACTTTTCATTTATAGAGAATATGGTGTTGAAATTTGTAAGATACTTTGATAAAATATCAGATTTATTAAAGCAAAATTAGGATACACTGTTCACAAAAAAGACAAAGGAATAGATGACAAAAGTTTGTGTTTTCTTTTTTATCAGTATAGTCTAATCTGGAAATCAAACATGTTTAAAATAAAGACAAACTACAAGCACTGTACCAAAGTCTTAGAAAGACATATGTTTACTGCTCGGTACAGTGTATTTTTTTGGAATTTAAACAGAAAATAAATTACACACATTTACAGTTTTGAAAAAAAATACCTCCATACTGTAATATGTCAGACGGGGATACAGTTAGAGTGGCCATATCTGTATTTCACTCGAACGATAACTGTTGTGAATCAGCTGCTACTCTTAAACATTAGATAATTCTATTCTTGATCTATCAGTCTACATATTATATTCTATTATACCATGGTCAGTGTAAATGCTGATGCCGATTTGCATGCATTATTTTCTGTATATGCACATGTAGTTGGCTCAGTTAAATCACTGTTATATCACTATAATAAACTTTGTTGTGCGCAACTGAGGGCAGAAAACAAGACAGACAACTAGACAGTCCTAGCTGTGCTACATTCAAGGATAGCTTGGAAATGACAACGTGGCCTCTTTTCAATGCCAATAATGAAATCAATGTATCTAAATTGTTTTAGGGGGTCTTAAAGATATTTTAGGGAAGCTCCAACCCATAGACTGTATATTATTCTATTCTATTCTACAGTCATTTAGCAGACGCTTTTATCCAAAGCGACTTACATATGAGTGAGAACAACACAAGCACGAAATCAAACAGTAGAGGACATCGTAGGAAGGTGCTAGTGGACTGTCCAGTTAGACGCAGGTCCTTCCATGAAGTGCTACAGGCTTTTTTTTGTTTGGTTTTTTTTGTTTACTCCCTTCCCACCCCATAATATCACCTATGTTATAATACGAAGACTTAATACCATAAAGTTTGTTGCAAAGAACTGGGCTAACCTTTCCAACTTCCCAATAAATACAGCTATACTAAGTGTTGAAGTGCTCCTTGAAGAGCTGAGTTTTCAGCTTGCTCTTAAAAGTAGACAGGGACTCTGCAGAGCGAACAGAGTTTGGGAGATCGTTCCGCCATCGGGGCATAACAGAGGAAAAGAGTCTGGCTAGTGATTTAGTCCCACGGAGTGGTGGTAACACAAGGCGTCTTTCACTGGTGGAATGTAGCTGTCGAGAGGGAGTGTAGGCCTGGATTAGGGAGTGAAGGTAGACGGGAGCCGTTTGAGTTATTGTTTTGTACGCTGGCAGCAAAGCTTTAAATTTGATGCATGCTGCAACCGCAAGCCAGTGAAGAGCGATTACCAGGGGAGTGACATGAGTTCATTTGGGTTGGTTGAAAACCAGATGCGCTGCGGCGTTCTGGATCATCTGCAGATGTTTAACAGAGCACGCAGTCAGACCTGCCAGTAGGGAATTGCAGTAATCAATGCATGAGATGACCAGAGCCTGAACCAACAGCTGAGTCGTGTGTTGTGTCAGGTATGGTCTGATTCTCTTGATGTTGGAGAGAGCATATCGGCAGGTACGGGCAACCGAGGCAACATGGACCTTAAAGGTCAGCTGGTCATCCACCATGACCCCAAGATTCCAGGCAGCAGGCGTAGGAACAACTGTGACAGAGTCAAGCTTCACACTTAATTGCGGATGTAAGGAAGGATTGTCTGGGCGGACAATGAGCTCTGTCTTGGACAGATTGAGCTGAAGGTGGCGAGCCTTCATCCATGCCGAGATATCAGCAAGGCAAGCTGATATTCTCATTGAGACGGTTGTGTCATCTGGAGGAAAGGAGAGGAAAAGCTCAGTGTCATCAGCATAACAGTGATGTTAAAAATGGACAAAGTCTCTGTGATGTCACCCGTGGGTTTCAAAAGAGCTGAATTAAAGCTCAATTGGCTGTTCCTGCTGTCGCCATCTTGGCAGCACCATGCTGTATTTCCTCTTCCGGAAAATACAAAAATGGGCAAAAAGTTAGAGCTGAGAGGGGGGCTGTGTGCATGGGAGTGGATGATTGACAGTTATTATACTCCGACCAGCTTGTAGTTAATAGCTTTCTGAGCTGACCTGGAGCGAACCAGCTAATGGTGGGTGTGCTAAATCTAAGTCACACTGTTAACCGGCTAAAAACCAGGGTTTTTCTACACTTTGCTTTTTTGCACCAGGATATCAGGTATCTGTCAATCAAAAGGACACACCCCTAAATATGCTGAATTTTGAGTTAAATTACTTCTAACAAGAGGAGTTATAAAAATATTAATTTCCCTCACAGTCAATCTGACCGATGACACCTGGAAGTGTTTTTTGTTTTTTTTTACCAGGCTGTAAACATGTTTATTTCTGCTGTGAAGTCTTTTTTAACATAGGAGTCTGTGCGGATTTGCTCTGTTTTAGAGCCCCTAGTGGATGGATGTAAACTGCAACTTTTGGCACTTTCACATAAACTTCTTCTCTATTAACTGCCAGAGGTTGCTTCTTGCTCCAGCCCTTCTAAAACAGGCCTAATAATGCCCATGTCTGAGTTGTTTTAAATGAACCATAAAAGCATGCTTAGTCTATGAGAAAACCACAAGTTAAAGAGCAAAAAGCAGCACTTAGTCGTAAAAATGTGTGGAATTGTGTCTTGTTGTCCCATCCATAACACTCCAAGTATGTATACAATTTGGATAAATGTATTATTTGACAAATAATTGTTGTCATTCCTGTTGTTTTTGCATTCCTTGTATTGTTTATGTCATGTCATGTTTCCTGTTGTATTTTAAGCTGGGATTTAACATGTTTTTGGACATCCCGTCTGCATCCTGCTTGGTTAGCCTGCACTTGGGTGTCACACTACCCATCCTTTTAGTCTTTTTCAAGTTCTCAGACTGGAAGTATTTCCCCTCTCCTCTGGTAGTTAAGATGATTCTGATTTCAAAGCTTGGAAAAAACACGAGGAATCACGTAACATTCTGTTTGATCCTCTTCTTGCTCTGCATCTTTATTTTTTTATTCTGCCTCCAACATCTGGTCCACCTCTGGCCCACACAATACTTGCCAGCACCGTAACTGAGCCATAAAAGCCTGAAGTAGTCTGGATCCAATCCGAAAGTGTGCTATCTGTGGTATCTTACAGCTGTCAGCACCTGTTTGCTGTGGTCATGGCTCTCAAGAGTCATCCTGTTCATAAATCATCAACAACACTGAATCATATTTAACTGTTCTGAATGCTTTAATATTTTTAGCTGTATTCGCTCTTATTCTGAAATTTCTGCTGCCCACCAGCTCTTTCTGCCCTACATGCAGTTCAGAATGTGTATTTAGAGGAGCAGCTCTGCTACTTCCACATAGTTTCATTATATTTTTACAACCTCAAGAGGATCTTTAAAAGGGATCAGCATACAGACATTTGAAGATATTTCAGTCTGATGATGACTGTTTTTGTTAATGCTCTTTGTTCACATGTCCATCAGTATAAAATAACAAAATAGATGATCATCATCCGCTCTGTTTTATGAAACTGCATACATTCCAGGTGAAAACCTTCACATCCATCTGGATTCATGATGAGTCAACAAACAGACTGAAAGGTTGTGTGTCTCCAGGACTGGAGCACCACAAGGGACTGTACTCTCACCACTTCTCTCAACACTGTATGCCTCAGACTTCTAATACACCTCTGAGTCCTGGAGAAATACTCAGAAAAAAGGCCTAATAACATTTCTTCAATTTTATGGTATCTGAAAGTGCTGGTGTCCACTGATGAATTCGGGGATTACCACCACAACAGGCACCGACGACCTGACAGCCATAGTTCAAGCTGGCCGCCTCAACAATAGTGGCGTGGAATATAGTCCACTCAGACTCAATATCCCCTGCCTCGCTTGGAACATGGTTGAAGCTGTGCTGGAAGTGGGAGTTGAAGCTCCAGCAGATGTTCCCAGCAGACCCTGACAACATGTCTGTACCTGCCAAGTCCAACCAGAATCCTTCCCACCATCTGAGCAATCTCACCACCATGTGGTGATCATTTGAAGTTTTGCGTCTCTGTTCATCAGTGTCCAAGACATACAACCACAAGTCCAGACACAACTACAAAGTTAATCATCAAACTGCGGTGTAAAGTGTCCTGGTGCCAAGTGCACATGTGTACACTCTTATGCTCACACACGGTGTTTATTATGGATATTCCATGATGAGCACAGAAGCCCAGTAACAAAACACCACTAAGACTAATATTAAGGAGGCCAGTCCTCCCAATCACACCCTTCCAGGTGTTGTTTTGCTTGCCTTGCTCTGTGGGTGTGCCTCTTCTCCCAGCAACAAGATCCTCACCGGTTCCTCATCACGTAATCAGTTGTAGCAGGATAAAAGACCAGGTCAGCCATCCAGTCATCGCCAGATTGTCATTCATCTTGTGAGGATCCTTCCTGCCTGTCTGCCCGCTTCCAATGAAGTGGCATCACTGCACTATTATTCAAAAATATAACATGTTGACATTTGATAATTTTATTACTTTTTCTTTTGTGAAAAATATATTCAAGTGTCTTTATGGTCTTGCACCCACTGTAATGTGCCAGTTAGCGCAGGAGTACACCAACGAAGGGGTGAGAACCAGAGCTGGAGTCAGTGGTAACTGCAGAGTGAAGAGGTGCAGGACTGTCCTGAATCAGTCTGCATTTTCAGTGAAAGGGACACAACACTGGAACTATTTACCTCTGGAGCTAAAGTCTCAATCAGACCTGAGACTGTTTACATTAAAGCTGAATCTCTCTTTAAAGAGCAGCCAAAAGTGTGAGCACTGAACTTTGACAGATATGTCATGTTGTCTTTTTTTTTCTAATATGTATACTATTTTATGATGTACTTTTTCATTAACTTTTTGTTTTTTTACTGCACTAACACCTTGAAAAGCCTGACCAGGGATGGGGTCCGTAAATCAGTCACCGAGATGGCAATGTATTCTTGTACTGTCCCTGCCAAATAAACAAATAAATAAATAAATTCTTTGTCTGTTTGCCTGTCTGCCTGCCAGCCCACCGACCTGCCTGCTTGCCAGCCTGCTACTCTTCTCCAGATACCCAATAAATCCTTATCTGTATCCACTCATTGATCCATGTCCGCGCTGTGATCCTGGAAGTTATTCAAACCATCACACCAGGTCTCACTACCATTGCCGACATGAGCGTTGAAGTCCCCCAGCAGAACAAGATATTCACCAGAGGAAGTGCTGTCCAACACTGTCCAAGGACCCAAAGAAGGAGGGTACTCTGTACTGCTGTTTGTACTTAAGCACCAAACAGCAGTACAGAGTACCCTCCTTCTTTGGGGTCCTTGGACAGTGTTGGACAGCACTTCCTCTGGTGAATATCTTGTTCTGCTGGGGGACTTCAACTTCAGAAAGCTTCTGCAGCCGAGGATCGGACCAACAGGATTCCCACCTTCAGCCACCACAGTCTTTAAACTAATTGTATTTTTCTTTCTCTCAGACCTAATTCAGTGAAAGTATTGTCTGTGATGCATTCAGACTACCACAAAGTTTTAATCTAGATGCTTTGAAAGCAGGTTTAATACTTCTAAAAGCTGTTGTGAATTTATTGAAGTTCTGTATTGTATGTAAACAATACAGAGCATTCAGATATGTTGACATGTGCGTCTTTGACCTGTTTCTGTCTGAGTCGACCACTTAAAACAGGCAAGTAAAAACATGAAAGATGAGGGTTTGGTTGGTTTGAGCTAATTTTCACCTTTTTAAAGATAAGTCCTTTTTTAAAAACCCTTTTTGCAGATATTCTGTTCTGCGAGACCCAGCAGGCTGGTTGAGTGTGGACCCAAACAGTGGACATGTCAGTACCTCATCCCCACTGGACCGAGAGTCTCCTTTTGTCCATGACAACAAGTACACAGCTGTTATCATTGCTGAAGATAACGGTGAGTTTCCATGACTACATAATAAGCTGATGAGTGAATATCAATTCCCTGCTTTTCCATGAAGTCATTTTTTTTTAATTCACGCAGCAACCAAATAGGCATGGACCCCCACCCCACACTGTGCTGAAACCATGACTGGCTTTATGCTTCCTGTCTCCAGTGATGCATTCTGGCTGAATCTTTTCCTGTCCTGACAAAATCAAAGTAAAGATCAATTTCAATGTTTAGCCTTACTTTACTTTTTACAGGGTCATCACAGGGCCGGCTCTAGGAATTTATACATGAGGGGGCAGGCAGAAACATGAAGGGGGACATCATGTGTACACATGATGATTTAGTTTTAATTTTCTGTCTTTTTCATTTCTGTCTTGTTTTAATTATGGGTGACAATGCTGTAGGCATTAAGGCATGCATATTAATATCACTGCGTATATTCTACTTCTTCTGTTTACTTGCCTAGTAGAGATGAATCAGCTGAGGTGTTGTGTTTCTCAGACATTTTCAATTGATGAAATGATACAGAAACATCAAGGTTACCAGGATAAGTAAAACTACTCCTGTACTGTAGCTCCATGACTGAGTAGCTTTTTTTTTTTTTTTAAACAAAGGGTTTACGTTTTAAGATCTTATTGGACGACAGGATTTGATGACGTCCCTTTGTGCTCTTTAGCACCTGGTCTACAAAGTTAGTGTGTTTGGGCTCCAAAGCACTGCTTCCACATGAACAAAACTAAATGATAAAACCTTGAGTGGAAATCCGTGTCTGTATGACACAATTTTAACACTGACAGAGGCTTTGTAAAGTCAAAGCCTTGCAGGGCCCCTGTGTTCTTGGGGGCCCCACTTGGGGGGCCAGGGATGTCTGCTTTAAAACATTCACTTTTAGAATAATAGGTCCTTTATTTGTCTGTATATAAACAGTTAATGTCCAAAGTATGAACAAAAATATTTATGAAAAAATGAATGGTGAGAACCCACACCTTTGCTACATCCTGTAAACTCTAGTTTTACATTGTAAAGGTGGAAGAGGCTGATCACCCTTTACACATCTTGTCTTTGCGTCTTGAGACATCATATGATGCCATGTGTGTGTTTTTGTCTTTTAATAAACTCTAAAACACTGCCAAGTCAGTTTTTTTTAGAACCATGAATACCTGTGATTCATGCACCTGCAGTGCAGCAGTGGTTTGGTATTATTTGGATTAAATAAGTTTGGCTGTGTAGTTGGGCTCTTACTAAGTTGGGATCCTTGATTTTAGCTGAAAGCATTTGAACTTGTCTACATGAACACATTTTAAGCTTAAAGCAAAGCTCACCATGTTTTACTGCAGCCACTCTGTATTACTGCTGTTCTGGCATCTGTCCATATGATCAGCAGTTCTACAGCAGAGCAGCACATTTTAAGAAGCGTCTGTCTCCTGACCTAACATGTTTCCTTTGCTTGTTGTGTTTGCAGGGACCCCTCCAGCCACAGGCACCGGTACACTGATCATTCAGCTGGAAGACTACAATGACAACGCCCCCTACATGATGCCGTCGGTAGCACGAGTGTGTGAGGATGATGTGAATGGAGTTGTAGTTGGTGGTTGGGACAAGGACATCCCTCCCAACACTGCTCCATTTAAGATAGAACTTGGAAAGCAGCCCGGCCTGGATGAAACATGGAAAGTTACCAGAGTTAATGGTGAGTATTTGATCGAAACTTACAAATGTTTAGCATAAAGATGGAGTTCTAGAACAACACATGCTGTTTGCATTGAAAGAAGTCTAAAGTTGTTGGTATGAACACATCTTTTAACACTTCAACAGGCCTAAATCCACAACAGCTGATTTCCTCACCAGTGATACTTTTTATGGTGGAATTGCAGTGTACCAAAGCAAGTGTGTCAAGGTACACGGCACATCAAAACGAGCAAAAAAGCTGTTTAGCTTCTCCACTAAAGAGGAGCCACCATCCTCAGTTGAGAGGCTGTTGGGTCTGTATTTGGTTATGTGCTGGATCCCCCACCACACTTGCCTGGAGTTGTTGTTCTTAAAGTCTTCAGTCCTCCTGCTATATGCAGCCTTTGCCTCCTTAATACCTCTCCTCAGGTCTGCTCTAGCTTTGCAGTAGAGCTCTTTGTCTCCTGACCTGAAAGCGATGCTCCTCTCCCTCAGCATCCAACATCCAAGCAGCGCTCTTCAAAACTACCCACCATTGTGTAACCTCTGATCTTGTGTTCAAGCTCTTGTTTTCATGAGTGCGTTCTAGTCAATACTGCAAGTTACACATGCAACACATTATTTCACGTCAAGAGAGGGCGGGATGGATGGTCCTCAATCACCTCTGCTGGATGAGACGGATCTGACCAGCAGAGAAAGAGTCCCCTCCCAGTGATATGGACTGGTCCTACCCTCATCTCAGCTGATGGACACTTTCAGTGCTTTTGTGTCCATCAAGAGAGCTGCTGCTTGTGGCTACCACAACAGTAGTTTTCCTAAGAAAACACTGTTTTCTAGAAGGGTGCCTGATTGTACGGAGTCTGATGTGACAGCACTTCTTCTCACCTTTAGTTCTACATAGTTCAGGTTAAACAGCAGCTTTCTTTCCAGAAGTCTCCACGTTATTCTCCAGTCCTGTGTTTTCAGAAAGCAGTGAGTCAGCCTACAGTTATTACTATCCATGCAACCAGTTAATCTCTTTTCTCTTTCTCTCTTCCTTTTAGACACACACTCCCGAATCATGCTTCTGCACAGTCTGAAGAAAGGCAACTACCGGCTGCCGCTGATCATCACTGACTCGGGGTTCCCCCCTTTGTCCAAAAGCACAGAGCTCAAAGTTGAGGTGTCTGCCTGTAAGAATAAAGAGAAGTCCTGGACGAGAGCCCCTTTGAATTGGATCAGCCTTTTCATCCCACTTGCAATTCTCCTGCTGATCTGTGTCCGTAAGTTCCATCACACAAAAGCTTGTTACATATTCCATGAGAGGGGAGAATGTTTTTCTTGTTCTCGAGGCCCTGATAAAAAAAAAAAAAAGACATTTTGTTCCCGGGGATGTGGTTGAAGGCGGTTCTCATCACATCAGGCTTGCAGAACGTCTTTCTTGTGGGGCTTCAAGAAGTACCATGTGATTGGTCAGACATTTGAGGTGAACACAGAAAACATTAGATGGACAGTTGCCACTTCAACATTTTTGCTGATGCAGATAAAAATAATTGCTGATTAAACAGCTGATCAAGGTGTGAAGAAAGTATCAATAATTTTTACAACATGCAGCTTTTAAACACCGATGCAGCCGCATGCAAAACCCTCCCTGCCGTGGACGAAGTTTCTTGTTAAATAATGAGATAACTGGGTTCCTTGCATATAAAAGCAGACATCGCTGCTTGCAGTGATCCCTACCCCGTCGCAGGTGAAGCTTCTCGTGAATGATGACTGTGTGCAGTGGAGTGGAGCAGTGGTTGTAACTGGAAAGAGGGAGACATGGAGGAATGAGACAAGCTTTGATGGGTGAAAGGAAAAGTGAAAGGGAATGTTTGACTTCAGGACTAAAAGATGAGGAAGTCTTAATTATTTCATCTTGGTTCTACTAGTTTGTGTTTGACTGTAGAATGAATCAACTACATCATCTGACAGTCTCATTCATGTTTTTTTTTCTGTCTTCAGCTCTCTTTCCTGCTTTTCTTTTCTTGTTCTCTTGACTTTAATAGAACATGTCCATTTTTTTTTCAATACTGAGCACATATATTCACCAGTCCAGGCCAAAAAGACCCCTCATACCTCATGGTGCCCTGCAGGCCCCTGTACCACCACCTCCTGGGTCTGAAATGATGGAAGCATATCACCACCAGTCAAGGCCTCTCAGATGGTCCTGGTTAGCTGATAGCAAGCAATAGGCCCCATCTGGTACAGGAGAAGATGTTAGTTTTTCCTCACCCAGCAAGGCAACAAGCAGTTATGAAAAACATGCTGTGGGTTGAGGGCCTTTTACACTTTTACTTTTTATGCATATGTTGTCAAGACTGTTTCTCCCATCAAGGTCCATCACCTTAGAGTAACATTTACGGATGAGGAAGATGAATACAAATGCAAATAGGAAAATAAGTAATAGTATTGCAGGAGACAAAATTCTAACAGTTTTAACAAGAAAAAATGACTTATTATTATATTTATATCAAAACTCAAATCCTCAGATGTACAAGATGTGCGCATGAAAGTAAATACTTCATATCAATTATCGTCAATATTTTATAGGTAGCTAGGATGTTGCTAACCATTGGTTAGTTCATTTAATTCATATCAGTTTGGAAACACAGATCTCAAGTTCACTTTTTATGTGTTTCATAACCATAATTCCAAGTCTTAGGCTTCTGTCATATTACTCCAGACAAGATTAAAACACCCAAGCAGATCTTTAAAGTTGCATAATAATCAAAAAGAAATATGTAGTTGCATGAATACATTTATTCAAATAAATAGAAGCACAAGTCCAATTTATTTCCTATTAAACACACTTTGTACAGTTGTGCAATAATAATAACAAAAACCAATGTGTACACTTTATATGAAACTGTTTAAAATTTAAATCAATCTTAATGCTGTTTTTCCACTGTGATAAGCAAAGGTATAGGGGTGTGCACAGTTAACAAGATGCACTGTGCCAGTGAATGGAAATGGAGGAGATGCCAGAAACAAAGGTTAATGATGTACAATTGGTTTCTGGTTAAATCAGTATCCAGTTAATCAGCTGAGTTGGTTTCAACATCTCACCGTTGAAGATAAGCCTAGGGGGAGCAGGCAATGGGTGATCAGTGAAGTTAGTCATCGTTTAACACGTGCAGCATTACCTTGTGTTGGCTCTATTGAAACTAAGCGTTAGGGCAGGGATCCCCAAACATGGTCCTCGAGGACCGGTGTCCTGCAGGTTTTCCAACTGGCCCTGCTGCACCACAACTTATTCAAAATAATGTGTATTTTGCAGACATGTGCAGAGCTTGTCTGAGTCAGGTGTGTCCCAGCAGGAACAGGACCGGTCGTGGAGGACCAGGGTTGGGGATCCCTGCATTAGGGAACAACCACACATTGAACTCTAACATTTTGTCTTATGACAATGCATAACTTAACCGAGAAAGTCAGCATGTTACTTCAGATGCTCACCTGATCATGCTACAGCTACAGCAGTGAGTGGAAAGGAGATTCATTACCGGTGTGACACCGGAAGTGAAATATTGAAGTTGATGCAGCTTTCATGATCAATGGGTTACATTAAACTTCATCTTAGTGTTCTCCGTGGCCATTTCGGTCAGGATAGCTTGCACATCAGGTCAGTCATTTTCAGTTTAGATTGCAAGGTGCTCCAGTTGTGTAATGAATTTGTCGAGATCAGCAAGAACACTCTGAAAGTTATGTCGCTTTGCCTCAAGTTTTGTGTATGATGCCAAAAAATGCCATTTTATGCTCTGCTAGCTTGCTTTTTAGCAATATTGCAAAGCCACTGGTTGAAGAGTCATCCTCTTCCTGTTCTTTCTTCTTCAACATAGACAACATAATGTTAAGCACTCAGCACTCAATATTATGTATATCATTGCTGTCCGATGAAAACCATTCATGTCCACTTTTGACGTTTTTGACTTTCTATAATATACGGCATGTTCACATTCTTCCCTATCAACTGACACTTTGGATTTCTATGTCAGCTGTAAGAGCTGTGAATCAAGAAGCACGTATCTCCCGCGTCCGGCCAACTCATCCGCCTCCATTGTTAGGAATACTGTATGACAAACAACACGACTTACCTGTAACATTTGATGTCAAGGTAAAGTATGACCATAAACTCAATGTTTGACCATTGTATTTAGTATTTAATAGGCATTCTCGGTTGTTAACTGTACGGATTAGCTCTAGGAGTTGAACTTATTTTTGTTGTTTACAACTCGAGCCTGATGACTCGAGCCTGACTGATGAAGAGCATTTGTTTATACCGTGATTAGATGGCCAACAGTTAGCATTCTTTTGATATCAATATATTTCTTTTGTGCAAACAATTTTTTTTTTTGTTTTTGCTGTTGTAAGCCTCCTGTAACGTTGTCTGGAAAGGATCATTTGCGATGTCTGTTATCACAGACTTTATACTTTCATATATTATTTTTGAACAGGTGACTGTGTTGTTTATTTGTATACTAGATTTCTAACTGAGATGTATTCAAGGTCTGATGCATGTAAGCTTTCTCTTTTTCGGGACAGAAACGTCTCTCTCTTTAGAGGAGCTTTGTGCGATTGCCAAGTAAAATATGATAGAGCATTTGAGGCAGAAACAAGGGTCAAGTGAAAAAGGTTTGTGGGAAGAAAACAAGGGTTCAGTCAGCCACTGCAGAGAATGCAAACTTTTTGCAGTATTAAGTTATGTCAATATTGCATTCAGTTAACTAAATGTGTTTCTCTTTCACCCAATCCCCATCCCCTTATAGAATCATTCACAAATGACAGGGATGACTCTCCGGAGTATTTCCCAGAAGAATTTGAAAATGAAGGTAAGTATTGTCAAAATATTTATGGATAACTTACACACAGGAAACTGCACAGGAAAGGTTTCATCGATCTAGATTTATGGTGTGTTCAGAAAAAACACCTTTCCCTCCCTTTTTTCCTCTCCCCCCCCTCAGGAGCATCTTTGGCATTGGACACAAAAGCGACAGTTTAGTGACCAGCGTTGAACGCATTTTTGACGCTCAAAACGTGTTTGGTGTGAACACACCATTAGTCATTGATTCATTCATTTTCCTAATAGCTTCATCTAATTCAGGGTCGTGGGGGAAGCTTGAGCCTATCCCAGCAGCCTTTTGGGCGAAAGGCAGGGCACACCCTGGTACCCTGGACAGGTCACCAGTCCATGGCAGGGCAACACAGAGACAAACAACCACTCACACTCACTCCTAGGGGCAGTTTAGCCAATTAATGTAACATACATGTCTTTGGATGGTGGGAGGAAGCTGGATTACCCAGAAAGAACCCATGCATACACAGGAAGAACTTGAAAGCCCCACACTGAAAGGCCCCTGCCACATGATCAAACCAGCGACCTTCTCACTGTGAGGCCACAGGGCTAACTACCATGCCACTATGCAACAGATCTAGATTTAGTATCTGCAAAAAGTATTTAACCCTTAAGCTTTGTTTCATTGCCGCTGTATTGCAAAAACAATCAACCTGTTAGTGGCCATATATGAAAACGGTGACTTTTAGAGAATGATTGCACATTTGTAGACATTAAATAGTATATATTTGACATTCGGTTTACTAAATATGTTCCTCTGTGTCTTTTTAAAATTCACTTGGAAGTGAACAGCATGATATCCCTGTCTTCCGCACTAATTGATCTAAAAACGAAAATAATACTATATAATAAAAGTTATTTTATTATTATTATTATTATTATTATTAATAATAATAATAATAATAATAATAATAATAATAATAATAATAATAATAATAATATAATAATAATAACTAGAAAAGTGCTCTTCTTGAAGAAGAGCAAATGTAAATGCCCTTCCATGCTGAATCATTGATATGCAATTGCATAACCATTTGGAGAAGCAGCACAACTATGCAACTTAATTTACCACAGTAATGCAGCAGGATTCAGAACCCACAAACACCTGAACAAGAGCCCATTTCTTTAACCACTGCACCAGCACAGCTCTCCACTGTGCCTTGGCAGAATCATCAAAATTTTTTATCATTGGAATGGGAATGTTTTTTTTTTTTCCCAGACAGCCCACACTGTAATTGAACAGTTTTCAGCCAAAAACAAAGCCAAGGTCAAAGCTCTTTGATCAGATCAGTCCACAGCACTCTCTGTGCAAAACTGACATACTATTACAGTGTACAATGTTCAAGACTGGATTTGAACCCATCCCATGTATACCAATGTGTCTCTGTGTACCAGTGTAGAAAATGGACCAATTGTTGAGCTGCATTTTCTGTTTTGTCCAATCACTGGAATGGATTTTAAAAATTGACAAAAACCTGAATAATTTGGAAAAGTTCAACTGTTACAAAGACCAAAAGTCACAGCACAAATCTCCTGAATTGGCTGAAGAGTTTGATGCTTGAATGGTTAAAGTGAAACTGAAGGTGTAGCATTTCAAACATTTTGCAGGAAAAACTAACTTTTTCATTTTAACAATAAAAATTTAATATGTAACTGTAATTGCCCAGAGGTTTTTTTTTTTGTTGTTTTTGTTTTGTTTTGTTTTGTTTTGTTTAACTTGAATCATCACATTGTTTTAGTTGTACAACTCTTCAAAACAAGCATTGCACATTGTTATGTTATATGTGCAGACAATCCACATTTTAATTGCAAGGCTTGCAGTGAAATCTAAGCACTTTGATGGAACAGTATGCAGTACTCTATGTGCACCATCTGGCATATCCCCATCCCTTGTACACCAATGCGTTCTTGTGTACCCATGCTCAAAATGGGTACACTGAGCGGAGCTGCATTTTCTGATTTGTCCAATCACAGGAAATGATTTGCAAATATGACAAAAACCTGAATACCAGAACATTTTACATGTTTCAAAGACCAAATGTCATAGCACATATCTCCTGAATGAGCTGAAGAGTTTGACATTTAAATGGTTGAAGTGAGGCAAAAGGTGTGGGAGGAGTAGTGTTTCAAACATTTTGCAGGAAAGATAAGTGTTTTATTTGAAGCATTTTATTAACAACTTAATCAGTGTGAATGCAATTCATTGCATTTGTGCCACTTCAGTCTATCAAATATTAAACTCTTCGGTACATTCATGAGAATGACGCTATGACTTTTGTCACAGCAAACTTTTGTAGATTTTGAGATATTTAGCATTTTGTAAAAATGAATTCAGGCTATTGATTGGCTGAAAGCCCTTTAAACTAAATGTGGATTTGACATTGAAAAAATGCAGCTCAGCTATTGGTCAGTTTTTGCATAATGAGCTGGAAATTGCTTCAACAGGGTTCAGAGCTCTGCACCAGTTTCCAGTGGCCGGTACATGGCAGGCATATAAATACTGACAACTTCCATTTTGTTTCTGGTTAAGCAGAGTTTTACAACAGTCCTGTACACATAGAGAGGTTTCTCAATATAAATCTAGCTTGCGCTTCTTAAAAATCCAACAAGTTTTACATAAATTCATGGGGGACCTTTACTTTTATTGAACCTGTTTTCATTCACAATGTGTCAAGTTAGGTGATTGCTCCCATCTGTGTTCTTCAACCAGCAGGGTCTGTTTGTTACTATATAAATTAGCATAGTTTCGGCTCAGAGTTTTTGCAATGTTTTTTTCTTTTTAAAAGTGGGCGTAACCTTGTTACATCAAGTCAACCTAGTGCTTCTATTTTGTCATTTTGGCCTTTGATCCATTCATTCATTCATTTTCTGAACCGCTTAATCCAATTCAGGGTCGCGGGGAAGCTGGAGCCTATCCCAGCCAGCTTTTGGGCGACAGGCAGGGTACACCCTGGACAGCTCGCCAGTCCATCGCAAAGTCACACAGAGAGACGAACAACCACTCACACTCATTCCTAGAGGCAATTTAGAGTAACCAATTAAGCTAACATGCATGTCTTTGGATGGTTGGAGGAAGCCGGAGTACCCGGAGAGAACCCACGCATACACGGGGAGAACATGCAGACTCCGCACTTGATCCATTCAAATATTAAATTCATCTACATCTTCATCTTCATGCCACTTATCCGGGGTCGGGTCGCGGGGGCAGCAGCCTAAGCAGGGAAGCCCAGACTTCCCTCTCCCCAGCCACATTTGCCAAATCTGCGGGGGGGATCCCGAGGCGTTCCCAGGCCAGCCGAGAGATATAATCCCTCCAGCGTGTCCTGGGTCTTCCCCGGGGTCTCCTCCCAGAGGGACGTGCCTGGAACACCTCACCAGGGAGGCGTCCAGGAGGAATCCTGACCAGATGCCCGAGCCACCTCAACTGGTTCCTCTCGATGCGGAGGAGCAGCGGCTCTACTCTGAGCCCCTCCCGGATGACCGAGCTCCTCACCCTAACTCTAAGGGAGAGCCCGGCCACCCTGCGCAGGAAACTCATTTCAGCCGCCTGCATACGAGATCTCGTTCTTTCGGTCACGACCCACAGCTCATGACCATAGGTGAGGGTAGGAACATAGATTGACTGGTAAATCGAGAGCTTCGCCTTCTGGCTCCTTTTTCACCACGACAGACCGGCGCAGAGTCCCCATTACTGCAGACGCCACACCGATTCATCTGTCGATCTCGCGCTCCATCCTTCCCTCACTCGTGAAAAAGACCCCGAGATATTTAAACTTCTCCACTTGAGGCAGGACCTCACGCCAGACCCGGAGAGGGCAATCCACCCTATTCCAGCTGAGGACCATGGTCTCAGATTTGGAGGTGCTGATTCTCATCCCAGCCGCTTCACACTCGGCCGCGAATCGCTCAAGCGAGAGCTGGAGATCACGACCAGATGAAGCCAACAGGACCACATCATCTGCAAAAAGCAGGGACCCAATCCTGAGGCCACCAAGTCGGATCCCCTCAACACCTCGGCTGCGCCTACAAATTTTGTCCATATAAGTTATGAACAGAATCGGTGATAAAGGGCAGCCTTGGCAAAATCCAACCCACACCGGAAACGAATCCGACTTACTACTGGCAATGCAGACCAAGCTCTGACACCTGTCGTACAGGGACCGGACAGCCCGTACAAGGGGGTCCGGTACCCCATACTCCTGGAGTACCCCCCACAGGAGCCCCCGGGGGACATGGTCGAATGCCTTCTCCAGGTCCACAAAGCACATGTAGACTGGTTGGGCAAACTCCCATGCCCCCTCCAGGACCCCAAAGATGGTATAGAGCTGGTCCACTGTTCTGCGACCAGGACGAAAACCACACTGCTCCTCCTCAATCTGGGATTTGACTATCCCGCGGACCCTCCTCTCCAGGACCCCTGAATAGACTATCCCAGGGAGACTGAGGAGTGTGATTCCCCTGTAATTGGAACACACCCTCCGGTCCCCCTTCTTAAAAAGGGAGACCACCACCCCAGTCTGCCAATCCAGTGGTACTGCCCCCAATGTCCACGCGATGCTGCAGAGGCGTGTCAGCCAGGACAGCCCCACAGCATCCAGATCCTTAAGGAACTCCGGGCGGATCTTGTCCACCCCTGGGGCCTTGCCGCTAAGGAGCTTTTTGACCACCTCAGCGACTTCAGCCCCAGAGACAGGAGAGTCCATCCCTGAGTCCCCCAGCTCTGCTTCCTCGTCGGAAGACGTGTTGGTAGGATTGAGGAGGTCTTCGAAGTATTCCTTCCACCTACCCACAACGTCCCGAGTTGAGGTCAGCAGCTCCCCACCTCCACTGTACACAGTGTTGATGGAGCACTGCTTCCCCCTCCTGAGCCGCTGGATGGTGGAGCAGAATCTCCTCGAAGCCATCCGGAAGTCTTTCTCCATGGCCTCACCGAACTCCTCCCATGAGTTTTTGCCTCGGCGACAGCTGAAGCTGCCTGCCGCTTAGCCCATATAATATTAAATTATTAACCTCATTCAGGAGATATGTTTGGCTTTTTCACATTTAAACTTTTTCAGTTATTTAGGTTTTTGTCAACTTTTCAATTCTGTTTTGTGATTGGAGAAAACAGAAATTCAACTCAGCAATAGGTTGGTTTTCTTTTTTGGCATAATGAGCTGCAGACTGCTTTATCAGGGTGCCCCGTGACACAAGTGTATAGTGGTGTACAAGGCCAAGGTTCTCATCCAGCATTCCACACAAAGCTCCCTAAAAGTCAGTGTTTGAATATTATGAGGCACATACAGAAGCCTTTGAGTAGCTCTGTTGTTCAATTACCTCCAGCCGTGTACTGCACAGACTAGAAATTACAGTCTAAGAGGAGACATAATATGCTGGAGTAGCATAATGCAAATTGCAACATCATTATTAATGTGAGAAATCGAGAATGCTATAATTTCAGAATGCAGATAATTTGAAAAACAACATAAGCATATTTGACTGGTTATTTACAAGGATTTCAACAATCAAATACCTTTTTTTTTTTTTTTTACTGTGAATTTAAATTTATAGTTATATCTGAAACCTCTTATCAAGTCAAACTTTTTAGCTGGTTCAAAGGTCTTCACCAGTTCTCAGTGTCTGGTACATTGTGGTCCTGACTCCCATTTTCTTTGAAAAAATATCAAGTCAACTCAGTACCTCATAATAGTACCTATTCATAGCACCTAAAAAAGAAAAGTGTTCCTATACATGGCCACTAGATGGCAATCTAAGACCATAAATGAAAAGAAACTCCGTGCTTTTCAGTTGACCAAAAGATCAATGGCTTCTTCTTCTTCTTCACAGCAGTTTAGTTCAACCTTTCCCTTTTAGCAATCCACCTGATTACATGCTGGTGGGAGTTCTAAAAAGGAATTTTTATGCTAATAGCAAAACTCTTCAATAGTTCTGCCAGTACCTTGAACATCCTCATTTCAATAAAAATGTTCTAACTTTTTCCACACAATTATATCTGTGCAAAATGGTGGCCTAGTGGTTATGAGAATGGGCTTTTGCACTGGATGTTGTGGATTTGAATCCAAACAGTAACATTTCATCAAATAAACCCACACAGTACAACTTATCACCTCTTTCCACATCTGTATTAATCTGTCTTCAGATATTGCACGGACATTGACTTTTTGTGCAGGTAGTCCACATATTAACTCCACATCTTGCAGCTGAAGCTGTCCAATCACAGGAACGGATTTTAAAAACTCACAAAAACTTGAATAACTCAAAAAGTATGAATGTTACAAAGACCAAAAGTCACAGCACATATCTCGAGAATTGGCTGAAGAGTGTGATGCTTGAATGCTTGAAGTGAGACTGAAGGTGCAGGAGGAGTAACATTTCAAACATATTGCAGGAAAGACAACTTCATTCCGTTTGTAGCATTTTAATAATAAAAATTCAATATTTAATGGTCATTTCCACACAGTTTTTTTTTTTTCACTGGAATTAACACTTTGTATAAGCTGTGCAACTTCCCGAGACAAGCATTGCACAGACACTACTCTATTTGTATGAACAATCAACACTAACTGCACAGTTTGCAGTTAAACTTAGACACTTTGATTGAACACCGTGCAGTAGTTTGTGTACAAAAACTACCATAACATCATGGTGCCCAACATTTAATGCTGGATATGAACCCGTGCCTTGTATACCATTACGTACCTGTGTCCCGGTGTACAAAATGGACCAATCGCTGAGCTGAATTCTGTTTCGTATTGAATGGATTTCAATACGTTGACAAAAACTTGAATAACTTAAAAAGTTTAAATGTTACAAAGACCAAAAGTTGTAGAACATATCTCCTGAATGGGCTGAAGAGTTTGATACTTGAATGGTTGAAGTGAGACAAACGGTGTAGGAGGAGTAGCGTTTCAAAGATTTTGCAAGAAAAGACAATGGAGACCGGGACTGAGACGAACCAGACACTGCAAACCGGTGCAGAGCTCTGAACCCCCGTTGAAGCGGATTTCAGCTCATCATGCAAAAACCAACCAATCGCCGAGCTAAATTTTTTCAACGTCCAATCCACATTTGGTGTGAAGGACTTTCATCCAATCACAGGACTGAATTTATTTTTACAAAATGTTAAATATCTCAAAAAATACAAAGTTTTAAAATAAAAAAAAAATCGTAGAACACATGTCCTGAAGAAGCTGCACAGTTTAAGATCGGAATGATTGAAGTGACTTGAACTGTGCAGGAGTAGTAGCACGGCAAAATTTGGTAGAATAATATATAAGAATAATAATAATACGATAGAAAGAACAGGAACTCAATAAATAATAATAATAATAATAATAATAATAGTAAAAGCCTGAGACTTGGAAGAGCAGCATCCATTGCATGTCTTGCAAATATTTGGCCAGTCAAAAGTCCTCTAAACTGAAATGCAGACAATTTGATGAGTCAAAGAGAGAGAAGATTTTCAAATTCTTCTGGGAGAAATTAGTCTGGATTTTAGTAATTTCTTACTGCTTTCATCTCTTCCTCCTCTCCTTTTCTTTTGTCCCCCTCAAAGTTCCCCTGACCTGAGAGTCTTAAGACCACATGGCTATTGGCCATTTTGTCCTTCTTCTTGTCAGTCATTTTGTAATCTAGTAAATTAGCATTAGCATTAAGTTAACATTAGCATCAAATGGCTAATGCTAGCTGAAGCTTGAGATTCCTATTTCCTGTTGAGTGTCGACCGTTTTGTCCTTCTTCCTGTCAGCCATTTTGGTAATCTGCTAAATTATCATTAGCATTGGCTAAGCTAACAATACCATTAAACGGCTAAACTTAGCTGATGCTTGTGCTCAATTCTCTCCCTCTAAATTGCCCTTCATCTGTTCAGGCTATCTTGTAGCCTGCTCAGTTAGTGCTAGCATCAGCATCCGAGCTAACACCATTAACTGACTAACGTCCCACTCCTCACCATGTGCTAAGCCACAGCAACCTCAAAATAAGTGCCTTACAGCTTCCTATAGCCAACCCATTCACTGCTAACCTAGCCTGCAACCTGCAGCTGGCCTCATTCTTAAGGATTGTTGCCAAAATGACCCCCCACCACCCCCCCTTCTATTTCATTTCTTTGCCTTACACACACACACACACACACACACATCCATATCACCAACCTTCATTTAATGTCTCATTGTATTAACAATTTTATTGATATATTTTGTAGTTGGACTGACAATATTTTATCATAGGAAATTTGATCGCATCACATCGATTGAACTGATTGACGTTAACCTGTTGATGAAAATCTTGCGTATCTTAAGTGGAAGTTGTCTATGCTTATTTGCATTTTTCTGTGTCAGATTGCAGGTGACAAAAGTCAGTGCTTGATCCCAACCTTCACTGCTGACTCCTGAGATTGTGGAATTGTTCAGTATCTTTGTTCCTGACTTGTCAGGTGGTGCCCCAAATTTTTGTTTACTTGGTAAATCTAACATGCATCCTCAACACTTGTTTATGGACATCTGTTGATGATAAAGTCAAATACTGAACACCCCCTCAAGCCATAACAACACATTGCTCATTGTCTTGAAGCACACGCATCATATGAAGAAAATATCCTGTGGAGTGATGGATGCGGGTACCAGAACAGAAATCTGCTCTTGAGCAATGCACTCCGCAAATTTGCTACTGAGGAGTAGAAGCCAGTGACACAGAAGTTCCTTGAAAAAGGTCACACACAAATGGAGTGCAATTCAGTGCATAATGTGAAAAAGAGAATACGGAGGCACCGGGACATCCACGTTCCAGCGATCACGCAGTGATCTGTGGTGCTCGATCCAATCCCAGACCATACCAAGTGAGGTATGTGGACCACACTTCTTTTACAGACTTCCGCCAAGTGAACCTCTTAAAAGTCCATTTGACCAGGTAAAACTGCTGGTGATCCGACAGTAAAGCAATCAGGTATTTTCTCATGCACAATCTCACATAAATGTTATCTTCTTGCCTTCTGTTTCCAGATATCTAATATAAGACTATTTTACTCCACTAAGACATTAATAGATCTGCTTTAATAGATATTTCAAGATCTGCTTGACATATTCATGAAATAATGATCTTTTCTTGTTCATTTAGTTTATCAACTAGGTGCAATGTGGATGGCACAATGGACTACAAGATATGCCACTCAGACGACTGTCCAACCCCATCTCTGAGGAGGAAGAAGAGTATCACAATAATCACCTCACTCTACACAAACAGCCAGAAAATTAATGAGTTAAAGTTCAGACACCTTCAAGAGCTGAAGAAGGTTTTGCCAAAATATTTTCACTCCTTCTACAATGGACTTCACAAAGAATTATGGCAGTTGGACGGAATCAAGCCACATGCGTTCTCTCTCACACACTTACACACACAAATGTAAATAGTCCAATGTTGTTAGTGTTTTTTTTCCAAGTGATATGTTTTTGACCGTAAATTAAAGTGACAAGTGATTACTAATTTTTAATCAGTATTTATTCTTACATAATTTTAATTGTGCCAAGTTTATTGTCATAATTCTGTCAAATGATTGTGATGAATTTCAGTCATTATTGTGTGTTTATTAAATAAGTGACTTAATTTGTTCATCATTGTCTACTGTTATTCAGTGCAAATGTATAAATTGGTGATTACCATGTTTAGCAATGAGTTATTTACTTTGCATAGAGTCAGAAGTTTCAAAAGAACAGATGAAAAAAATCTCCTAATTATTATTATTGTTGTTATAAAACCTTCATTTAACAAGGAGAACTTAAGATGATGAATTTCTGGTTTTAAGTGTCCTGGCCAAATTTAACTCAATTTGCAAAAGGGATCAAATCGACTGCATCAGTCGATGTATCAGAAACCAGCTATTTCTGTCTCCAAGTTGCTCATCATCAACAAGTCAGTGTTCCAGTGATAGAAGATGTTTTAGTTTAATGCTGTTTTGTGGCTCATTCCACAATAAGTGGAGCTGCAAAATTCAATGTATTTTTTAGGTGACTTCAGGGACAGATGGAAAAAAAGATCCTGATCCTGTGCTCCTCTGCTTGATGTGTGTCTGAAGGTATGTATTTTGTAAGACGGAAGTAGACCAAGAACAGACTTGTCAGTTAAAATATGTCAACAATTGAGTGCGATCAACCAAGGAAGACCATTCAGAGTATACAGGCAGCAACAGGATGTAAAAGTTTTGAAATTGGTGATGAATCTTCAAAGCTCCATGATTGAGTTATCCAGAAACTAAGCTTTTAGAAGAGGCGTGCAAGATGCCACCATAGTCCTGAGATATAAATGTAACAAAAACCAGTCTTGTTGATTCAAAGAGACATTATTTTATCCAAAAGGTATAAAGTTTTCCGGGATGAAGCTCCTGGCCTGGATGAAAGCATTAAAAGATTGCAGTGTTTTTTTTGTTTTTTTTTACTGATCAGTGAAAAAGGAAAAAGTCTCCCCAGTTATCCACCACAAAAAAAGGATACACTTTTACATCGAGCAGTTAAAGTCGTGTTATGCAATTTTTCAAAATGAATGATCAAGTCACCCCACTTCCTTCGGACTAAACCATAAAAAAAAAAAGAAAAAAGAAATAACCATGTGCTACAGCGCCACTGTGTCCCAGGAGATCAATATGGTGGATCTGACTCTGGATCCATCAGACACACATAAAGTTGTGGGTATTTGGTTTTTTATGATTAGAACTGTAACAGGTGGACTTAATTTGACCCTGTCTGAACATTTAAATGCAAATGTACAACTTTTCAGGGTTTCCGTCCTTATTTCATTACAAGTTTTTTAAGTTCTTTATTGGAGAATGGAGCGCAAAATCTTCTGGTTCTTGTATCTATCTAAACAGTCCTCTTTGTGATCCTCTTCACCTTTAGCCATAATGAAACCTAAACCACAGCCAACAGATGACAAGTTCATGATGCCTTGACAGTTTATGTTGAGGTTGTTGAGGTTTACCCACCACTGTGTTAGGTTTAGTTTCAGTAAAAATTTTTAGATGAAGGCGTCACCATCACACGATTTTACTGAGACATCCTACATTTAAGACATCATATCAACTCTTTACATATTCTGTAAACTTCCCTCAGAAGCTGAATATCCCTGGTCTTTGTGGCTCACCAGCTTACCATTCATCCATTCAGTAGAGATTCTTGGTCTCAGATGCTCTACCAGTTTCCAGCCATTCTTACAAATAGACACAGCAGCTCCCGCTTCCTCTTGTCAAATCTGTTCTGTCTGGCAGTTCAGACAAGCCGGTTGCTGCAGTGCTGCATTCATCAGCGGCTTGCAGGTTTATGTTTAGGGTGCCTCCAGTGAATCAAGTGTGTTGGAGCAGGGACACATTGAAAACCTCCAGAACCACAGCTCTAGGAGTTTGGACTGAATGGAGTAGACATGCTCTACAGTATCTCCTTCTTTTTCTTTTCCTCTTTAATCCATTTGTTGTTTCCTCTTTTCCCCTCATCTGTCCTTCCCCTGTCAGACCTCTGTTCTTTCAGCAGCCCTGTACATCCTGCTGAGACCTCCCACCATCCTCTGCAACATTTACAAGCATCGACTTATCCTTCCCACATGACCCAGGCTTAGGAGAGGACAAGAAGAAGCAAGATGTCTTCTCACCACCACCAATCCAACAAGCAAACACACACACTGCTCATGGTACAACTGCTGTGTTGCACCACTCTGTTGTCAAGTTATTTCTTCTTATCAAAATGTTTTCTCACTTCTCCTCACTTTTCTTTTCTTCTGCTTCTCTCGTCACATCTTTTTTCCTTAACTCTTTGACATTACTCTTTATCTTTACTCTACTTCCTGTTTTTCATCCACAATTAATCAGGACGCTTTCACGCTACTACACGCCATCATCCTGTTCCAAACAAGCACTTAACTCGTCATGGACCATTTGTGCCACTGCACTCTTCAGGCATCAAAATCTCCAGCTCATTCAGCATATGGGTGCAGTATTTTATGATGATTTAAACTTTTATACTTTTTGAGCTACAAGAAGGCTCACCCAACAAAACGAATGCATTTAAAAAAGTTAAATTACTCAAAAAGTATAAAAGTTAGAAGTAATTATAGCCCTAGCATGCATATGCAGAAAGTTGAAAGGTTGAAGTTACACAAATGATTAAAGTGTTTAAGTTCTACAGAAAAAGAAACAGGAAAACAGTAGTCAAACTTAGAAAACCAATGTACACTTAGACTGTTCTGAGTCACACCACCAGTGTCCTTTGCTAGCCGGACCAACCTGTGAATAACAATGCCCCAGGGCGTCAGCAAGTTCAAAACCAGCAAAAACTCAAACAAAATCTCAAGCCAAAAATAAATGTAGCAAACTCAATGTAATAAAATAAAGATGTCAAATCTAGCAATGAAACAAAACAGCAATGAAAAATCTGGATGTATAATAAAGAAAAATTCATTCTAGTAAGGCCCTGTGATGGACTGGCGAGCTGTACAGGGTGTACCCCGCCTTTCACCCTCAGACTGCTGGGATAAGCTCCAGCTTCCCCGCGACCCTGAATTGGATTAAGCGGTTAGGAAAGTGAATGAATGAATTTCCAGTAAGGAATCTAAGAACATTACAATGACATTAAAAACAATAAATCTAATAAAATTAACTAATTTTCAACCTTTAAGCACATTTAAACACCACTTTGTGCTTTTACTAAGGCAGCTACAATGGTTTCAACACTTGCAGAAGGGGCTGTGGGGGTCAGGTGCAATGCAAGCTAGGCGGCAGCCTACCTCTCATGGCTTGGGCTCTGAAACCAGTTTCCTCTAGAAGGGCTGGAGCTTCTTCCACTCTGGAGTTGCTCTTGGTGAGTGGGTGTGGGCATATTGATTACTACCCAACTTGGGGTCTGTACTTTGGGATTTACCCCAGTGAATGAGAAGGTAGCTTCTCTCCACCTTTGGTTGGGGGGATGGGTCCTGACTGTTGGTTGTGCTTATGCACCAAACAGTAACTCAGCTTACCCACGTGTAAGTTTTCCGGAAAGTCAGATTTCCGGTGAGAATGTGACTATGCCAAGTCTGTCCTTTATCATTATGTGTTCATAGCCTTAATAGACAGAATAAGCACAGCCAAAGTGTTTAGGGGATCCGGTTTGGTGGACTCAGGCATGAGTCACTGCTCCTTACAGATGATGTGGTTCTGTTGGCTTGCAGTTGTGAATTCCAGTTATCACTTGAATGATTCACAGCCAAGGGTAAAGCAGCTGGGATGAGGATCAGCGCCTCCAAATCCTAGTACATGGTCCTCTCTGGGTCTGGAATAAGGTCAATAATATCAAGGTCTTGTTCACAAGTGAGAGAAGGATGAAGTATGTGACAGACAGGTGTATTAGTGTAGAATCTGCAGTAATGCAGACTGTGCATATCTCTGTGATATCTTTCGGCTGGCCTGTGAACACCTTGGAATTCCCCGATGAGCTGGCAAATGTGCCTAGGTAGAGGGAAGTCTAGGCTTCCGGGCTTAGGCCAGTGGTCCATGAATGAAAATGTCAGTTTTCTAATATGCACCACTATGCATTCCTGAAGGGTATTACCTCACAATTGTAAAGTGTTTCTGTTTCTAACCATGCACTTATTACTGGCCTTTGTTATTGGGTGGTTTAACTGAACAACTGTAGTTTTGCTAGTCTGAAGATAAAATCAATTGAGATTTAAGGGCCACATTTACTTTAGAAACCAGCAGAAATGTTTTACTTATTTACAGTTTGCCTGACGACACTCATTGTGTACTGATGTTGGACAAATCTGTGGCACATTAAAAATGATGAAAGCTGCAAAATACCACAGATTGTTTGTATGTGGAAAATCAGTGGCAAGTTTAAAACATCAGACAAGTATGGCAAGCATAACTCCAAATAGTAACCATAATTATTTCTGCTTTGTCTTCAACAGTTAGCAAATTGGCTTCCTTCAGCATTACATTAAAATAATAGTTTTCTGTTGATCACATTGATCCTCCTTTAAAATCTTCTACGATTATACTTCAGCTTCGGTTTCCACGATTAATATAGTTTTTTTCTGCCCCTTCAGTGTCATCTTCACCTTTTGTTCTTTTCAGTTTATTTATTCAACATTAACACATTCACATGTGCTGTTCTACTAGAACAGCAGTTTTGCAGTTCATCAAGCTTTTCTTTAGTTTCTTTGTGTTTAGTTTCAGCACCTCTGTGCTCTGCAGAGTTAATGGCAACAACCCACACCTGCAGCAGATACCTGAAACAAGGTGTACGTTAATATTGTAACAGAAGATTCAAAATACATTTCACACCAACCCACAGATAAATGCTCCAGACTCTCCTGCCCAGTTTCTCTGAAACCTGTTTACCCCATTCCTGGTAACCTCTTTTTACCATTGCTTCATTTAGCTGTGAGAACAAAGCCTGCTTTCTGTCTGCAGTGGTTGTGGTCATTTAAGACAAGGTGGTAACTGTAATCCTTCAAAGTGAAAAACTGGTGTTTCTTTGCTTTGCTTCTGCTTGTCACGGTGTGCAAAAATCTATCTATATTTTTTATGTCAACCTTGAATAAAAATGAGTAAAATTACTGTATAAATACAAAGTAATAATTAACTCATTTATGATGGAAGTTCTTTGGACAACCAACAGTGAGTAAATTAAAAAAAGATAAAACCATTGTTCTTTGAATTAGGTATTGTTTTGTAGCGTTGATGTGTTCACAAATATCTGATCCAGCTGATGACTGTATTATTGTTATCTGTTTCTGTATTTGATTTTTTTCAAACCTTTATTTGCCATCTGGTCACCCTTCCTGTCCCGTGTTCATTTCTCATTACAAGTTAAAAAAAGAAAAAAAAAAAGAAAGATGTTATAATAACAAAAAACTGGTGATTTTAGTGCAGTCGTTTTGGTGTTCTTCTTTCTCTTGAGCTCATCTTAATTTAGCTCAATTTAATTTGTGTGGGATTATTTGCAAAGTTACTTTGCATAAAAGATGACAATCTGAATCAACTACATCTGTATTTTACACTAATCTAATAAAGTCTTTCGTGAAAGTTCCACAGTGTTGTTTATATGTTGTGTTCTTTATATTCAGGATGAGCTTTTTGTGAAAGGACCATTTGCAATCTACAAAGTTGGAATTAATGCTAAAGTTAGGGGTCCTGGACAAAATAAAAATAAGGTCACCTAAGCGAGTGAAGAAGTGTTTGTTTAAATTGTAATAATAATAATGTGTAAAACACACAACAATATTTACAGTGAACAATGAGTATTATTTTTAACAATGTGGTATTTTGTATTTATAACATAAAAAAAACAGTTTGTTGTGCACAAAAACATCCATTAACAGAAGTAACAGGATGGTCAGCCTCTGTATTCAGACATCATGCTGTTACTGGTCTGTAGGGGAACCAACAGGAAGAAGGGGATGGGTCTGCAGTCCAATGAATGGGGCAGGCTACAGAGCCTCCCACTGCACAGGCAGAGATTTTTAGTGCAATCAGTCTCTGATTGTGTCTCTAGGCCTTGTGCAGCTTGCCATCCAGGTGCAATCAGAGCTAGAACTAAACATGGATATAGTAACCTGGCCAGTTTCCTCTGTGTTCAAACAAACATGACAAAAAGTTTGAAGACTAGTAGAGCTTTCTGCAGTAGGTCTGATAAGTCTGATAATAACTTCCTACCAGACACAACCCCTTGTGTGTAATGGCATACCTACAACCGCTGCAATGGGAGATTCCGGGGATAATTTTGCAATAACGTCACATAATGTCATAATAATTCAAACTTTGAGGATAATGAAGTTTATGAAATGAAAATGTGTTTAAATAAATGTTTGAATGTGAAAAAAAGGATCTTTTGCTTATGACTGTAGATTAATTTGGTGAAATAAGAATAATTGGGGGCTTCTTGTCCTCTGCCCCCCTCTGTTATATTTCTTATAAGGACATCTAAACTGTAGAAGTCACAAATATTGTTTTGGGGGAATGGTCACTGTGTCGATGATGTGTTTTATTTGGTTGTAATGGTGGTGTGGAACATTGGTCACAAGGATGTAGTCGGCGACAGCTTGAACTGTCAGTGGGGTTGTCAGTAGTCTTGCAGAGAGGGGGAGGAATGCTTAGTCAACTACAAGAAAAGAAATGAAACAATCACTATCCCTTAATATGTGTAAATGTAAAACCTCAGCACAGAAAGACAGAAATGAGTTATATCTATTTATTTAACCAACACTTTTATCCAAATTATCTACAAACACAAATAGTGTAAATAAATAATACCTCATATTAACCAGCAGGCTAAAAGAGCCACTGATATGTAGAGTGGAGACACATATTGGAGTGTATAGAATATACAATAGAAGGAGAGAGGAGCAGAGAAGATATGTGTAGTGAGGAGAGAAGGTGGTCTTGGAAGAGTGGGTCAGTGGCCCTGCAATCACAAGGATATGTTTGAGGACATCGATACTCACTGAGACAGTGGGGTCATCAACAAGAGCGTAAGAGATACAGATTTGAATTCAAATAGTGGATTATGACTCCTCGTCAGATTTGTCCTCCTCATCATCATCCTCGTCACCCCAATCAATACTGCAATCATAAGCGTTTTTAGCTCATTTTGGGGGTGCCTCGAGACCGCAGCAAAATTCACCTAAAATTGGAGTTGTTTTTTTTCTTTTAGTGTATGCATTTTTTTAAATAAAAAACAAACTATAAAAGTGTGGAAACTATATACTATCTGGTTCGAAATGTAAACAATTTGATATATTGTCTTACCTTCCTCGACTCAGACAGGGAGAAATCTTGGCACGCTCTGCTGAATGATGTGCTGCCTATGTTGTTGATCCACAATAACAGTAAGTGTCAGGCTATAACCAGGATTTGTCCCACAATGCTCAACTTCTACTTCATAGCAACACATTTTTATGATCACCAGTCCTCGTGATTGCTCCTGTGTTTAAACTCAGGCAGGGGTGCATCAGAGGCTTAGGGGTGCTGAGCATCCAGAGAGCTGTTTGGCCAAGCAACATACATTCAGTGCCTTGCAAAAGTATTCACCCCCCTTGACCTTTTACCTAATTTGTTACATTGCAACAACTAAATTGACTTTTTTTTTTTTTAAAATCAGATTTGTATTTGATGGATTTTCACAAAACAGTCCAAGTTTTGAAGTGAAATGAGAAATATTAATACAAAAAATAAATTTAAAAATAGACCCTATATGTATTCTGATATGTATTCACCCCCTTTGTAATGAAGGCCCTAAAATGCTCTGGTTCAACCAACTACCTTCACAAGTCACACTATGAGGGAAGAAAATGCACCTGTGTCCAATCTAAGTGTCACATGATCTATCAGTATAAACACACCTCTTCTGAAAGGTTTCAGTGGCTGCAATCTAATGAAGAGGCACTGCTAACCAAACACCACTATGAAGAGCAAAGAACTCTTTAAACCAGTCAGAGACAAAGTTGTTGAGAAGTACAAGTCTAGGTTAGGTTATAAAAAAAGAACAACTAAATCTTTGATGATCCCCAGGAGCACCATAAAATCCTTCATCAGCAAATGGAAAGAACATGGCACCACGACAAACCTGCCAAGAGAGAGCCGCCCACCAAAACTGACAGACGGGGAAGGAGGGCATTAATCAGAGAGGTGAGTGTGTATGTGTGTATGTGTGTGTGTGTGGGTGTGTGTGTGGGTGTGTGTGGGTGGGTGGGTGTGTGAGTGTGCATGTGTGTGTGTGTGTGCATGGAGGAGGGTCTTGGTGCTCGGGGGACACTGCTGGTGCACTGGGGTGCGGCCTGGCTGCCGCTCGGTGGCGGTCTGGGGACCCCGGCCCTCCGTCGGTGTGGGCTGGGCCCTCTGCCTGCGGGGGTGGGGGGTTGCTTCTGGGCTCTTGGGGCCGTGGGGCCCGCGCTCTGTCTGCCCTGGGTGGCCGGTGCCCGGCGGGGCCGGTCCTCACTGGTCCGGTCCTTGCTAGGGCCTGTTCCCCCTGACTGCGAGAGACTCTGGCTGGGACCCCCCTCTGCCGCCTCCTGGGTCGGCGCATGGCTGGCTCCGGGGTGGGGCAGTTGGGGTCTGCACCTGGGGGTGGCCCCGGTCTCGGGGGTACTCCTGCATGCCTCTTGCCTTTGTGTGGGAGGGGTCACACTGGCATGATCACCTTTTCTGGAACACGTTCCACTCTGCATGTTCTGCATGTGACACAGTCACCGAGTCGTCTGCAGGTTTATTCACTAACAGCAGCTAGTTTTCTCTGTTTGTTTTTCATTTATATTTAACTTTTTAGATTCATAGTTTAGTTACTATGATCTAAAGTATGTGTATGTATATGTGTTAATACTAGCGAGTGCGTATATGTTTGTACATATGTATGTGTGTGTGTGTGTGTGCATAGATGTGTGTGTGTATATGTATATATGTGTATATATATATATATATATATATATATATATATATATATATATATATATATATATATGTATATATATATGTATATATATATATATATATATATATATATATATATATATATATATATATATATACACATATATATATATATGTGTATACATATATGTGTATGTGTATATATGTATACATCTGTAGGTTGTTTTTTTCTTTTTGTTTTTGGGTTATTTTTTAGTTTTTTTTCTCTCCCTTTCCTCTCCCTTTATCTCTTTCACTTTTCTTATGAGGTGTTTTTTCTCCTTTCGCTTTCTGTCTTTTGTCTGTCCTCTCTGGTCCAGCAGTACAAACTCTACAATTAAAACAATAATCCAAAATAAATATAGAAATAAAATAAAAATTCAGAAAGTCAAGGGGATCATTATATCTATAAAGCCTCCCTTGGCAGAGAAAATTTGCTCAGCAGAACACAGCATCCAGACCATCATTCTGCTTGCCTAAATGCTGGACAAGACAAAAAAAAAAAAAAAATAAAATAAAAAAAATAACATACTTGTGATGTCAGGATACATTGACATGACATTTTGTAAGCTTTATGATGCTTTTTGAGTAATTTGTAGTGTATTATACTCAGTTAATAAGAAGTTAACAATTGATAATTTGTGCATTATTATTATTATAGTTGAGTAATGCTGCATGATGGGTGGTTCGTCCAGGGCGCAAAACTAGCCATGACCGCCTCTGCTTGGTGTGGTAGAAGGAGGATCAATGGCTTCTCCTGCTGCTGGATGGAAGGGCTATAGTGTCTGACTATGCTAACTTGTGGGTAGCTTCACACTGGGAGCTTATAGTTTTCCTCCACTTTGCAAATAAATCAGAAATACCTCCAGTTTCTTTTCAATCTTTTGTCTTCCTACAAAATAAGTTTGGTTACAAGCTATATATGTCTACTTTAAATGTTCTTTTGTTTTGTTTTTTCTCCCGCTGCCCAGCATTTCCCAACTGGAAAACATTAAAAGAACTTGTTTTCTGAGCTACTTTAAATGAGTGAATCTTTGTTTTCTCTGGTCTGGCCACCATTAAACCAGCACAATCAATGGAAGCCATGCTTGTTGATGCCTCTGCTTCAGCCATGCATTGTCAAGTAGGGGGGGGGGGGGGGGGGATGAACAACTTCTCTTCTGCTAAACAGATTCAAATCCTTTTTTTTTTTACACTTCTAGTCACGATGTGGACAAATATGCGAGAGAAGACAAAACTCATAACCTCTGCAGCAACACTCGCAGGTTTGCTCCATAAATATTTAATCTGTTTCATATGCATACAGCCACCGTATGTAAGGAAATGGCACTCATTGCTGATGCAGGACTATAGTAAACTCAAAAAATATAATTTTTTTAATCTTCTGTTCACATGGTTCAAGTTTGTCTTTGAAAGAACCTAACATTGGAAGATTAAGTTATAGCTGATATTATAGTAATATGATCAGTGAGCATACTAATGCTCCCTGGCGTGCAGTGCTTTCATATATACCCGTTGTAATTCAGCACCTTAATTCACTGTTGTATCACTCTGTTACGGGCGTCACCATAGCAACACATTAATCAACTGATTCAGATCAGCTGGCTTTTGGCGGGTGAATGAGAGAAACGCGCAGCAGTTTCACAATTGTTTAACATAAAAACTACATAGAGGCTGGCCATAAAATAGTTCATATACTTTGGCATATTAGCAAGTTTTGTAAAAAGAAACATTTGTTGTAAAATGTTTACTGTGCAGGACTATGGTATAAGCAGATTAAGCAAAGAGTCATGCATAACATGGTTTTAACATGTGTGTCGTGATGTTGAAGACTCCAACTTGTGCATTAAAACCGTGTAATGCACACGGCTCCACGTTGTTTCATCCTTAAATATGCACAGTGAGACCACAGCGCAGTTGAGGAGATTGCTGATAAATCACTTTAATCACAAGTTTTTCCTTTTCAGTTTAAATGTTATTTAATCTTTGTTTTTGCCGGGTTTTTTTTTTTAAAAAGAAAAAGAGAAAAAAATGAAGAAAAAAAGAAAATTCAGAGAGGCACAGCAGAGGCTGGAGTATCTGTCCATAGGACCACAATCAGCCGTACACTCCACAGAGCTGGGCTTTATGGAAGGGTGGCCAGAAGAAAGCCATTACTTTCTGCTAAAAATAAGAAGGCACGTTTTGACTTTGCACAAAGGCATGTGGTAGATTATCAAAATGTATGAAGAAAGGTGCTCTGGTCAGATGAGACTAAAATTGAGCTTTTTTGCCATCAAGGAAAACGGTATGTCTGGCACACACTTAACACATCCCATCACCCCAAGAACACCGTCCCCACAGTAAAACATGGTGGTGGCAGCATCATGCTGTGGGGATGTTTTTCAGCAGCAGGCACTGGGAAACTAGTCTGAGTCGAGGGAAAGATGGATGGTGCTAAATACAGAAATATTCTTGAGTAAAACCTCTATCAATCTGTCAGTGATCTGAGACTAGGACGGAGGTTCACCTTCCAGCAGGACAATGACCCTAAGCATATTGCTAAAGCAACACTTGACTGGCTTAAGGAGAAAAATGTAAATGTGTTGGAATGGCCTAGTCAAAGTCCAGACCTCAATCCAATTGCGAACATGTGGTCAGACTTAAAGATTGCTGTTCATAAGCGCAAACCATCATACCTGAAGGAGCTGGAGCACTTTCCCCTTGAAGAATGGGCAAAAATCGCAGTGGCAAGATGTGGTAAACTCGTACAGACTTATCAAAAATGACTTGCAGCCGTGATTGCCGCAAAAGGTGGCTCTACAAAGTACTAACATTGGGGGGGTGAGTACTTATGTACAATGATGTTTTCTGTTCTTCTGTCTCATTTGATGTTTGCTTCACAATAAAAAACATACAACATCTTCAAAGTTGTGGGCATGTTCTGTAAATTAAATTATGCAAACCCTTGAACAATCCATTTTGATTCCAGGCCGCGGGGTTATGAAACACGAAAAATGTCAAGGCACTGTATATATATATATATATATATATATATATATATGGGCTTTTCTGCTTAGGCTGCTGCCCCCGCGACCCGACACCGGATAAGCGGCAGAAGATGTATGTATATATATATATATATATATATATATATATATATATATATATATATATATATATATATATATACATACATCTTCTGCCGCTTATCTGCCGATCCGTCTGTCGATCTCACGCTCCATCCTTCCCTCACTCGTGAACAAGACCCCGAGATATTTAAACTCCTCCACTTGAGGCAGGACCTCACTCCCGACCCGGAGAGGGCAATCCACCCTATTCCGGCTTAGGACCATGGTCTCAGATTTGGAGGTGCTGATTCCCATCCCAGCCGCTTCACACTTGGCCGCGAATGTATGTATATATATATATATATATATATATATACATACATCTTCTGCCGCTTATCCGGTGTCGGGTCGTGGGGGCAGCAGCCTAAGCAGAAAAGCCCAGACTTCCCTCTCCCCAGCCAGATGAGAAATATTATCCCTCCAGCATGTCCTAGGTCTTCCCCGGGGTCTCCTCCCAGAGGGACGTGCCTGGAACACCTCACCAGGGAGGTCCAGGAGGCATCCTGACCAGATGCTCAAGCCACCTCAACTGGCTCCTCCCGACGTGGAGGAGTAGCGGCTTAAACGTCAGACAAATATGGCAGGGATAACTGCGGTCAGTAAACACAATTATTTCTGCTTTGTCTTCAGCAGTTTCTTTCAGCAGAACATACTTGCATAATTCTGCCACATTGTGGAAATGTCATACTTCTGCCTATACACACAATGATCCTTCAGACCTTCAGATACAGACAGTGGTCTGTAAAGTAGTAAAAACATGTGCAGTTTCAGTAAAGTTCACATTCTACTATCAATCTGTTGAACACATTGATTCTACTATTCAGAACTCTTATGTCGTTTTTTTTTTTCAAGCTGCTTCTGCTTTTATTGTATTTGTTGTCATGAAGTGCAAAACTGTGGATCTTTATGTGCCTGCATTTACTTCAGTGTTTTGCTGTGTATCTTCATATGTTTGACATTCAGATACCAAGTCTCAGGAGCCACCTGACAAAATGACTGAAGAGACCATACTGAAATTTAGCAGTTTTATTACAAGTTTACAAGGCCGTGTCGGTGGGCTGAACATGGGACGTGAGACCAGACTAAGTTGAAGAGCATGTACACTTCTAGCAAGTAGAGTATCCAATATAGCTCACACATCAACACAAATCATTTTAGCAGAATGGTCTACCTTCTCTCCTTTTAGCTTGTGCCTCCTGTCCATCCATCCATCCATCTTCTGCCGCTTATCCGGAGTCGGGTCGCGGGGGCAGCAGCCTAAGCAGGGAAGCCCAGACTTCCCTCTCCCCAGCCACATTTGCCAACTCTGCGGGGGGGATCCCGAGGTGTTCCCAGGCCAGCCGAGAGATATAATCCCTCCAGCATGTCCTGGGTCTTCCCCGGGGTCTCCTCCCAGAGGGACGTGCCTGGAACACCTCACCAGGGAGGCGTCCAGGAGGCATCCTGACCAGATGCCCGAAGCCACCTCAACTGGTTCCTTTCGATGTGGAGGAGCAGCGGCTCTACTCTGAGCCCCTCCCGGATGACCGAGCTCCTCACCCTATCTCTAAGGGTAAGCCCGGCCACCCTGCGGAGGAAACCCATTTCAGACGCCTGTATACGAGATCTCGTTCTTTCGGTCACGACCCACAGCTCATGACCATAGGTGAGGGTAGGAACGTAGATCGACTGGTAAATCGAGAGCTTCGCCTTCTGGCTCAGCTCCTTCTTCACCACGACAGACCGGCGCAGAGCCCGCATTACTGCAGACGCCGCACCGATCCGTCTGTCGATCTCACGCTCCATCCTTCCCTCACTCGTGAACAAGACCCCGAGATATTTAAACTCCTCCACTTGAGGCAGGACCTCACTCCCGACCCGGAGAGGGCAATCCACCCTATTCCGGCTTAGGACCATGGTCTCAGATTTGGAGGTGCTGATTCCCATCCCAGCCGCTTCACACTTGGCCGCGAATCGCTCAAGCGAGAGCTGGAGATCACGACCAGATGAAGCCAACAGGACCACGTCATCCGCAAAAAGCAGGGACCCAATCCTGAGGCCACCAAGTCGGATCCCCTCAACACCTCGACTGCGCCTAGAAATTCTGTCCATATAAGTTATGAACAGAATCGGTGATAAAGGGCAGCCTTGGCGGAGTCCAATCCTCACCGGAAACGAATCCGACTTACTACCGGCAATGCGGACCAAGCTCTGACACCTGTCGTACAGGGACCGGACAGCCCTTACAAGGACTCCTTCTTCAGCTTGACGGCATCCCTCACTGTTGGTGTCCACCAACGAGTCCTGGGATTACCGCCACGACAGGCACCAACGACCTTACAGCCACAGTTCCGGCCGGCCGCCTCAGCAATAGAGGCACGGAACACAGCCCATTCAGACTCAATGTCCCCCGCCTCACTCGGGGCATGGTTGAAGCTCTGCTGAAGGTGGGAGTTGAAGCTCGCTCTGACGGGGGACTCAGCCAGGCGTTCCCAGCAGACCCTCACAACACGTTTGGGTCTGCCAGATCTGACCGGCCTCCTCCCCCACCACCTGAGCCAACTCACCACCAGGTGGTGATCAGTTGACAGCTCCGCCTCCCTCTTCACCCGAGTGTCCAAGGCATGTGGCCGCAGGTCCGACGATACGACTACAAAATCGATCATCGAACTGCGGCCCAGGGAATCCTGATGCCAGGTGTACATATGGACACTCTTATGTTGGAACATGGTGTTCGTTATGGACAATCCATGACGAGCACATAAGTCCAATAACAAAACACCATTTGGGTTCAGAGGAGGGGGACCATGCCTCCCAATCACTCCCCTCCAGGTCTCACTGTCATTGCCCACGTGAGCATTGAAGTCCCCCAGCAGAACAATGGAGTCCCCAGAAGGAGCACCCTCCAGCACTCCCTCCAAGGACTCCAGAAAGGGTGGGTACTCTGAACTGCCGTTTGGTGCATAAGCACAGACAACAGTCAGGACCCGTCCCCCCACCCGGAGGCGGAGGGAAACTACCCTTTCATCCACCGGGGTAAACCCCAACGTGCAGGCACCAAGCTGGGGGCTGATGAGAATGCCCACACCTGCTCGGCGCCTCCCACCATGAGCAACTCCAGAGTGGAAGAAAGTCCAGCCCCTTTCGAGGGTACTGGTTCCAGAGCCCAAGCCATGCGTCGAGGTGAGTCCAACTATATCTAGCCGGAACCGCTCAACCTCGCGCACAAGGTCCGGCTCCTTCCCCACCAGAGAGGGGACGTTCCACGTCCCTGGATCGGACCGCCAGGGTCCCCGCCCCTTGCTGCCGCCCAGCTCACACTGCACCCGACCCCTACGGCTCCTCCCGCAGATGGTGAGCCCACGGGAGCCCTTTCCGGCTGAGCCCGACCGGGCCCCATGGGCGAAGGCCTGGCTCCAGAGGGGGGTCCCGGTAACCCGCATCCGGGCAAGGGAACATTCATGCCCAGGTTGGTCGTCATCGTAGAGGTCGATGAGCCGTGCTTGGTCTGGTCCCTCCCCTAGACACCTGTTTGCCATGGGTGACCCTACCAGGGGCATAAAGCCCCCGACAACATAGCTGCCAGGATCTTCGGGACGCACAAACCCCTCCACCACGATAAGGTGACGGCTCAGGGAGGGGTTGTGCCTCCTGTAAAAATGAAAATAAGCTATATGCATGAAAGTAACTATACCAATTCTAATACTGCAAAAATTTACTTCAATTTAGATTAGCAGTTGTCTCAAGTATTAATTAGAAATAAATTAGCAAAATTATCCAAACGCTTAAAACAAAACCTTCATCTCTGTACCCTTATGTAAACAATATGCACATTTAATAATCAATGATAGTTATAAATATCTCATTTAGAAAAATCAAAATTTACAATTTCTTAGCTTTACGAAACAAAAATTCCAAAAAAAAACCCTTGTTTTTTCTTTTGAAATAAACACAAAACTTTTTCATCAAACATTATAACTTAAAATGCTGGACCAGTAAGGCAAAAGTACAGGGCTTCAATATATATCACTTTCCCCCTGTTTGTTTTAGTTTATACACTGTATAAATCATAGACATCATATATACATAGACGTTGCATTGTATAACGCTGCCGATATGAGCTGACGTCTCTTTGCGCCATCTTGGATGGGTCTCCCATGCGCCTCCAATACATTTATTTGTAAGGTGTCGGCCCAGCCACGACAATAATTTTTCCCTGATGTTTTTCACAGTTTGGTTTGTTACAGGGAGCAGGGATATTGTTATGATACAGATCACTGTAAAACATTAAAAACAACGTGCTTTTATGCTAAAATATTTTTTATAATGCTACTTAACTAAGACATAAAGTAGTGGCAACATAAATAAATGTATAAAGGAATTTGATATTAACATGGTTGATTGTTTATTGATGCATTTGGATTTATCTATTTTTATCCAATCAAATAAATTATTGTTCAATTTTGTGATATGTAATTTCACACGATCTGTGTTTGATATTTCGCCAGTGATTGCAACAATATGCTGAACAAAATACGGGAATAGTTGCTGCTTTCTTTCGACTACATCTGACTCTTTCTTTTATTTACATTGATTAATTCATCAATTTAGAGTTGATTCAATTCAATTCAACTTTATTTATATAGCGTCAAATCACGGCAATGCCATCTCAAGACGCTTTACAGACAGAGAAGTTGAAGTTGTACAAAGTCTGAAAATAAAGTATTATATCAAAACTGTGCAATTCAGAAGTTACCCAGAAAAACACTCGAAGAGCTCAAACCTCTACTAAGGCCTTTGAAAAGTTCCCAGATTCGAACGGTGATCTGGATCACCACCAAAATGAAATTAGTTCTTCCTTTTCAAGTTTCCAACAAGTCCTGATAATTTCATGAAAATCTGTCCTCAACTTTTTATGTATCTTGAACACAGACAAACAAATAAAGCTGGTAAAAACATAACCTCCTTAGGGGAGGTAATTATGCTACCATGTTAAGCAATATATTTTTCCATAAACACCTCATAGGAGTAAAATTTATCATTTGCTTTTAGTAGAATATTCCCTGTGTTAACATTATTTATAAACCAGTTATGTAGAAAAGTGTTTTGTTTGTGTGCAATATATATGCAATGTTCCACAAAAAACGATTATGTGGGAAAACTATGGTGATTCTGCAGCAAGATTGGAAGACAGAGACCCTACCAATAGGGCAGCGATGCTAGTACACTCTCCAGTACACAATGAGCCCTCTATGTATTATAAATATATATATATATATATATATATATATATATATATATATATATATATATATATATATACGGGGAGAACATGCAAACTCCACACGGAAAGGCCACCGACCAAACCTTGTCCGTCGGTGGCCTTTCTGTGTGGAGTTTGCATGTTCTTCCCGTGTATGTGTGGGTTCTCTCCGGGTACTCTGGCTTCCTCCCACCATCCAAAGACATGCATGACAGGTTAATTGGTTACTCTAAATTTCCCCTAGGAGTGAGTGTGAGCGTGAGTGGTTGTTTGTCTCTGTGTGGGCCTGCAGTGGGCTGGCAAGCTGTCCAGGGTGTACCCTGCCTTTTGCCCAAAAGCCAGCTGGGATAGGCTCCAGCTTCCCTGAAAATGAATGAATATATGAACAACATGGGTTAGACTTACTGAGGCGTTACTTTGTGGTGCTAGAACAAGCTGCAGGGGTTGGCTGCTCACTAAAATGCTGAGTAGACACCTGTGTTTTTTGGAGTATCTGCTGGGGCTGCAGCATTGAGGGAAGAATGTCCGGCGTGACTGCAGCAGTTGGTGGGGAAAGGACAGGATGTAGCAACAATTTCTCCTGTGGACTCCGCCATTGGATTCGATGATGTAGGAACGGGGCTCTTTGCATATCTGCCATACTGTGCCAAGACAGTCATGTATCATAGTACCGCTTTTGAATAAGTCTCTTCTTTTTCAGCTGCTTAGCATTTTTTGGGGCAGGTGCTAGCAGCGTGGTGTTGACAGGAATGTTTGTCTGGACATTAGACGTTAAGGTGAGCAGAACATCACGAAGAACATTCCTGATGTTTAGTGGTTTGAGAAAGACATCTGTCCTGTCTCTATGAGTCTTTTCCATCAGTTGTTTGGAACTTCGGACTGCCCTTTCAACTAGTCCATTCAACTATGGCCAGGGGGGGAACAGGCCCCAGCAGGCTCGGACCAGCAAAGTCCAGCTCCGCTGGGCACCGGCCACCCAGGACAGACAGAGTGTGGGCCCCAGGACCCCAAGAGCCCGAAGGCAATCCCCCACCTCTGTAGGCAAAAGGTACAGCCCACGCCAATGGAGAGCCAGGACACCCAGACTGCCATCCAATGGCAGCCAGGCCGCACCCCAGTGCACCGGCCGCACTCCCCGGGCACCAAAGGCCTTTCACCCCTCCCACACACTCATATACACTCACACACTCACACTCACACACACACACATACACACACACACACACATACACACACACACACACACACACACACACAGGCACTCACTCACATACATGCGCACACACTCCCTTCCAGCACACACACACACACACACACACACACACACACACTAGCTATCCTGTCGCTTACAGACACCCCATCTCGCACTCCCCCACCCCTCTGCCTCCCACCCCATTCACACTCACACCCCATAACTTGTTGTAATTTGAGTTTAGTTTGATGGCATGAATCTACGTACAATAGAGAAGTCATAGGGAGCATCCAGTGTGGTGTAAAGAGCATACTAAGGATAAAACCCAGCCATTTTTATCTTCTTAAACCACACAGAATTACACCAATAATTAATATGTAACAAATAATATCTCCTATCATCAACATGAAGATGCCACAGTCAATTCCATACAGCTGTCGTGGAAAACCCTAGGTATCATTAAGAAATCAATTAGGTAATCGTTATTTTCAAGTATTAAGTATTCAACTATTATAAGACATTATTATATATTTTACATACTTTATATTTTAACCTGAATTTGTAATCCAGTTGTCTCTGTCCAATTGCCAGGATTTAGTGACTGGGACAGTTTTCTAAAGAACAAATGCATTAAAAGAAAAAAAAAAAGTCAATAAAATAATAAATATGGACTGTTGTCATTTCAATCAGGAACAGATCTACCATGCATATCTTTTCAAGCAAACTTTTTCATGCAGACTTTCATGCTGACATTCTCCTTTTAATTGTGCCAGTTTCTTAAGTCAATTGTATGAAATACATACATATTGATAGGTGGTCATGTTATATATATATATATATATATATATATATATATATATATATATATATATATATATATATATATATATATATATATACACTATTCACAAGAAGTTAGGGATATTCAGCTTTTGGGGGAAATTTCACAACAACCCTAAAATGCATTCAAACCTGTACAGGTGAACTTAATGTGATCTTCTCTAAGCTTTTAAATGCACATGTCCAACTGTTAGATGTTTCAATAAATTTTGCACAAGTTGCTGTTCCCTAACAAGGACCTTAACGGCAAAAATCACGGCAGGTGTGTGATCCTTGAATTGACCAATAAATGTCCTGGTTCAATTAGAGCTGGTGTTTAAACAGTTGTCCTCATCATGCTGTTCACATTTTGACATCATGAGACCAAGACGACACCTAACAATGGAACAACAGTCCCTTGCCATTGCGATGCTTCAAACAGGACGTTCTCAGACAGAAGTGGCCACTGAGCTTGGAGTGTCACAGAGTGTCATCAGCAGGTTGCAACAGAGATATCGAGAGACTGGAAGAGTCACAGAAAGGCCTAGAAGTGGACGTCCTTTGGCCACATCCCGTGCTGATGACCGCTACATTGTGAACACTGCCCTGAGAAACCGGATGATGAATGCCACTCAACTCCAGGCACATTTAAGAGAGGTGAGAGGCACCCAAGTGTCACGTCAGACCATTCGAAACTGTTTACATCAGCGTGGTCTGCGTGCTAGACGACCTGCACGGGTACCTGACCACACCACCAGGCACAGGCATCATCGTCTTGCATGGGCCAGGGAGCATTTACGCTGGACGAAGAACCAGTGGGCCTCAGTGCTGTTCTCTGATGGAAGTCGATTCACACTGAGCAGAAATGATGGCCGGCAACGATGTTGGGGACGTCAGGGAGAGCGCTATGCATCAGCCACTGTTGTCACCAGGCCAGCTTTTGGTGGTGGCGGTGTTACAGTGTGGGCAGGGGTGTCCACTTGGTACAGAACTGCCCTACACTTTGTGAATGGTACAGTGACAAGCCCATACTACCTGAATAACATCATTAATCCAGTGATTGTGCCCCTACATGAACAGCACAGGCCTAATTTCATCTTCATGGACGACAATGCTCCTGCTCATCGAGGCCGCATCATCAGGGAACGGCTGTTGGAGACTGGTGTACCTCAAATGGAATGGCCTGCACTCTCTCCAGACGTGAATCCCATTGAAAACCTGTGGGATCAGCTGAGCCGTCGTGTAGAGGCTCGAAACCCTGCACCCCAGAACCTCAATGACCTGAGGGCTGCCCTTCAAGAAGAGTGGGATGCCATGCCTCAGCGGGCAATAAGTTGCCTTGTGAACAGCATGAGACGTCGTTGTCAAGCTGTAATTGATGCTCAAGGGCACATGACGAGATATTGAGACGTTCAAATTTTTTGTTGTGGTGTAACTACCATTGTTGTTACCTTTTGTGTTGAATGAATTTTTTGAGATGAGGAAATCAGCAGTGCATCCTTCTACTTAAATGTCTTACTTTTATGATATTATATCACTGTAGCATGAACATATTGCATTTTCCATAAATTTCACCTGAAAGCCAAAAATTCCTAACTTTTTGTGAGTAGTGTATATATATGTAGCACAATATAAAGGCTGTCACACAGATCCGAACATGACCTGGTAAAAAAAAATAGAAAAAAAAGAACTCTTTAGAACAGTTTTGGAACATGAACGCCAAAAAGCACACAGAAAACTTTTTGTTTAAAACCTCAGCAGTCCAAGTTTCCACAATGAGTCTGATGTGTGTCAAGTATGTTGTAGCAGGGAAACCCCTAAATACTTGCAGGACTGTGGCATTGGAGGACCGGAGAGGCCTGCCCCTGATCTAAAAAGTTCTAGTTAAATTTTGGTTGACTTAACTTTGAAACATGTTTGTGTGATAGTGCTGAGTGAAATATCTATAAAGCAGCCCACATTTCTTGAAGCTATTAAAGAAATTTTATTCACAACAAAACCAGAATCAAGCAAGGTGAATAAAAGCCCAACATGAAATACATAACCAGAATCGGGAACTAAATCTTCTCTCTCCTCTTGATTCCACCCTCTCGCTCATGAGCATAGCGCAACCACTTTTTCACAGCGTCACTGAAGGCCAAGTGGGGAAGTTTGTAGTCAAATTTCCGGGCAGCAGCTGTAGAAAAACAAAAAACACAACAGAAAACCTTTTATAAAATGCACCCAAGGAAAAGAAATGTACTGACAAATTAAATGTAGCTAAACATTTAATCCATTCATGATCACATTACATTACTATAATTAATGTAAATAAACATCATTCAGCAGTTTCTGGGTGCAGAAACTGTCCCCCCATTAAAAGTGACATAAAGTTTTTTGATTTACTATCAATTTTTAAAATATGAAAATGAAATTCTTTGGCTCAGAAAAATGTACTCCCCCACCCACCTTCTTAAAAATGGTTGTATCTAGCATTATAACAGCAAAACTATTGTAGTGACTAGAGCATTAAGTCACTCAGCTGGGTGAAAGGAAAGATTTAGTTTTTAACACGCTTCTAAAAAAGTCTAATGAGTCGCTGTCCATGTTGGGTGGCCACCCACAGTGACCATACAAAACAAAAACACAAGTGAAGAAATAAATAATAAATGGCTCCAACAACGATGGTCTGGTTGCTTTGTAGTGACAACCTCACAAAATCCCTAATGACAAGATGATATAGCCGCAGCATATGTTTTAATGGTGCTGGGCAGGAGAGTAGAGTGTGCTCTGGGTGGGTGGGGTCTTTTGTATGGATGTGTACATATATGCACACATGCTGGATAACAGAGTGATCATCTAAACGACACCCCTTTTACAAAGCGGGTCAGAACAAATCAAAGGCTGCTCAGCAAGGTGTTCCAGCCAGAACCTGAAAAAGCATAGTGTTCCTGAGGTTGCATTAATACTGTATTACTTGCAAGTAATACAGTACTGATGTAAAGAGACTTGTAATGGTGATGCAGAAAATCTTACTGGAATTAATAGACCTGTAGCTGCTAAAACAATTGTATTGGCCTCTGTATACCTTGGCAACAGTTATTTCAAACCCAGCATTGCATTTTCTATATTAAATTTTGCCATAACTTACCAAACATGCAGTCTTGCATTACAGTTTGTCCGAATTGCTTCTTGTCTCCTCTGCCTGATTCCGTTCTGATAAAGTTCCTCCCACCGAAGTCAACCGAGCAACCTAAAAAAATGAGAGGTGAATTTTTAGTGCAAAAGTTTTGCCATTTTTTTTAACTAAATGTTTATAAAATTCTTCAAATAAAAACATTACATACATTTTCTAAATTTTGGCTTTTTTTTTTTTTTTTTTTTTTAATTTAAGATGGAAAAAAAAAAGGATTTCACATCTTGTGCCACAAATTTGCATCACCCTGTTAGAAACAACAACAAAACGAAGTTAGGAGGAGGAATACTTGTAAAAACATTTGCATTTTATAGCTAATATTATAATTAATCTTTATGTGTCAGCAGGTCTCCCTGGCCGGGATTAGCAGTTCCTGTAGTCTGTTGTCTTTCTGTCCCCTTTCCCCCACACAGCAGAGGCAGGTGGCTGCATGTCCTTGGGCCAGGTTCTGCCGGAGGTTTCCTTCCTGTTAAAAGGGAGTTTTTTCCTTCCCACTGTCGCCAGTGTGCTTGCTCAGGATGGGAGATTGAGTTGGCCCCTCCAACTCAATCTCTTGGTTTCCTTATGTAGGCTATTATGAATTGGCTTTTATGATGTTTTTTTTTTTTTTTTTTCCTCTCTGTAAAGCGTCTTGAGATGTCGTGATTTGACGCTATATAAATAAAGTTGAATTTAATTGAATTGAGGGAGTGAGGCTCTGTTAAATACCGCGATATATATCGTGAGACGGTCTGTTTCACAACTAATTAAAAATAAAGTAGTATATAACATCTCTATGTTCTGTCAACAGGTTATTGTTTCTTTTTTTAAGTGTGTGAGCCTGTCAGTGTGAGCATTGCTCAATTACACTGGATTTGTGTGCCCGCTCCCAGCCAAACTGGCTGAAAATGACCCGTGTGTACCAGAAAGCAGTGTCAGAAAGCTCCACCATCGTGTGAGAGTTCATTCTCCACATTGGCACTGGTCCTAACCCCATACTGTTGCATCATGTCATTTGAGAGAAAAAGGAATTTGGTAATATTGGCCCATGAGAAGACCATTACAAATAACCTGGACATGGACAACTTTGTGAGAGTTTTGGAGAAGAAAAGGAGGAGACTGTTATTGTAGAGTAGAAAATGACTTTCGAAAAAAAAAATTAACAAAATTTAGAAAGACCTTTATGATGACTACAACCATAGGCGGGAAAATTCCCTCGCCCAGAAGTAGGTTACCGGGGCCCCCCTCTGGAGCCAGGCCTTGGGGTGGGGCACAAAAGCGAGCGTCTGGTGGCCGGGCTCAGCCCGAAAGGGTTACATGGACCCCACCACCTCCTGTGGGCTCACCATCTGGGGGAGGTGCCGTAGGGGTCGGGTGCAATGTGAGCTGGGCAGCAGCAATAGGTGAGGACCCTGGAGGTCCAATCCCCAGCTGCAGAAACTGGTTCTAGGAATGTGGAATGTCACCTTTCTGGTGGGGAAGAAGCCAAGCTTGTGTGCGAGGTTGAGCGGTTCCGGCTAGATATAGTTGGACTCACCTCGACGCATGGCTTGGGCTCTGGAACCAGTACCCTCGAGAGGGGCTGGACCTTCTTCAACTCTGGAGTTGCTCATGGTGAGAGGCGCAGAGCAGGTGTGGGCATTCTCATTAGCCCCTGGCTTGGCGCCTGCCCACTGGGGTTTACCCCGGTGGACGAAAGGGTAGTTTCCCTCCGCCTTTGGGTGGGATGACGGGTTCTGACTGTTGTCTGTGCTTATGCACGGGGGACGGGTTCTGACTGTTGTCTGTGCTTATGCACCAAACAGCAGTTCAGAGTACTCACCATTTCTGGAGTCCTTGGAGGAAGGGTTGGAGGCTGCTCCTTCTGGGGACGCCTTTGTTCTGCTGGGGGACTTCAATACTCAAAAGGTGTTTTGTTATTGGACTTCTGTGCTCATCATGGATTGTCCATAACAAACACAATATTCAAACATATGTACACCTGGCATCAGGATTCCTTAGGCCGCAGTTTGATGATCGATTTTGTAGTCATATCATCCGGCCTGCGGCCACGTGCCTTGGACACTCGGGTGAAGAGAGGGGCGGAGCTATCAACTGATCACCACCTGGTGGTGAGTTGGCTCAGATGGTGGGGAAGGAGGCCGGTCAGATATGGTTGGCCCAAATGTGTTGTGAGGGTCTGCTGGGAATGCCTAGCAGAGTCCCCATCAGAACAAGCTTCAACTCCCACTTTCAGCAGAGCATCAACCATGTCCCGAGTGATGCGGGGGACATTGAGTCTGAGTGCGCCGTGTTCTGTGCCTCACTTTTTGAGGCAGCCAGATGGAGCTGTGGCTGTAAGGTCGTTGGTGCCTGTCGTGGCGGTAATCCCAGAACTCGTTGGTGGACACCAGAAGTGAGGGATGCTGTCAAGCTGAAGGAGTCCTAACAGGCCTTCTTGGCCTGTGGGACTCTGGTGGCAGCTGATAGGTATCGATAGGCTAAGTGGAATGCTGTTTCGGCTGTCACCGATTCTGGTCAATCATCTGGGGGAGGGGGGCGTGGGGGGAGCAGTGCTCCGTCAACACTGTGTACAGTGGAGATGGGGGATGGGGAGTCGTTGACTTCAACTCAGGATGTTGTGGGTCAGTGGAAGGAATACTTTGAAGACCTCCTGAATCACACTCCTCAGCCTCCCTGGTAAGGTCTATTCAGGGGTCCTGGAGAGGAGGGTTCATCGGATAGTCAAATATCAGATTGAGGAGGAGCAGTGTGGCTTTTGTCCTGGTTGTGGAACAGTGGACCAGCTCTATACCCTCTTTGGGGTCCTGGAGGGGGCATGGGAGTCTACATGTGCTTTTTAGACTTGGAGAAGGCATTCAACCATGTCCCCCTGGGGCTCCTGTGTGGGGGTACTTCGGGAGTATGGGGTACAGGACCCCCTTGTATGAGCTGTCCGATCCCTATACGACAGGTGCCAGAGCTTGGTCCGCCTTGCCGGTAGAAAGTCGAATTCATTTCCAGTGAGGGTTGGACTCCGCAAAGGCTGCCCTTTATCACAGATTTTGTTAATAACTTTTATGGACAGAATTTCTAGGTGCAGCCGAGGTGTTAAGGAGATCCAGTTTGGTGTCCTCAGGACTGGGTTTCTGCTTTTTGTGGATGACGTGGTCCTGTTGGCATCATCTGGCCATGACCTCCACCTCTCCCTTGAGCGATTCGCAGCCAAGTGTGAAATGGCTGGGAGGAGAATCGGCACCTCCAAATCTTAGACCATGGTCCTCAGCTGGAATAGGGTGGATTGCCCTTTCTTGAACTGGAGTGAGGTCCTGCCTCAAGTGCATGAGTTTAAATATCTCTGGGTCTAGTTCACGAGTGAGGAAGGAATGAAGTGTGAGATCGAAAGGCATATAGTTGCGGCATATGTAGTAATGGGGAATTTGCGCCAGTCTGTTGTGGTGAAGAAAGACCTGAGCCAAAAGCCAAAGCTCTCGATTTACCAGTCGATCTATGCTCCTACCCCCACCTATGGTCATGAGCTGTGGGTCGTGACCAAAAGAATGAGATCTTGCATACAGGCGGCTCAAATGAGTTTCCTTCGCAGGGTGGCCAGGCTCTCCCTTAGAGATAGGGTGAGAAGCTCAGTCATCGGAAGGGGGTCAGAGTAGAGTCTCTACTCCTCTGCATAGAGAGAAACCAGTTCAGGTGGCTTGGGCATCTGGTCAGGATGCCTCCTGGAAACCTCCCTGGTGAGGTGTTCTGGGCACATCCCTCTGGGAGGAGACTCCAGGGAAGACCCAGGACACGCTGAAGGGATCATAACTCTCAGCTTGCCTGGGAACGCCTTTTGATCCCCCCTGCAGAGTTGGCAAATGTGGCTGGGGAGAGGGAAGTCTGGGCTTCCCTGCTTAGGCTGCTGCCCCCATGACCCGACCTAGGATAAGCGGCAGAAGATGGATGAATGGATGGAGAACAGATCTTTTTCTAGAGTTTGGAGCTTGTTGATACACTGATTAATACTTCACATTTAGCTCGCTACCAAGTGTGCACACTCCCCCATCTGCACCACGGGCACAGTCACATGTACCTCTGATGTGCCCACACTTTCCATCGTGTACACGCCAAACAGCCACTAAAACCCAACTTACTTATCTCATGATGCATTGTGATGAGCACCAAAACGAAAAACTTAAATTCTAACGTGTTAATAAAAAGTTAGTTTTTTCTTATTTTAATGTATTAATGATTTTTATAATCCATTTCCCCACCTACGGGCTTGCAATGATCTATTAATAATCTAAAAAGAGGAAAATATGAGTTGGAGTACTACACCCTGCCCAGCTGATCATCAGCATTAATGGAGAAAAGCTTGTTTACAAAAAACCTGATGAGGCCTGGAGAGAGTTACAGAAACATCTCCAGTGTGAAAATCTGCCTGGCACCAGCACATCTGATACCGGCCTGAGATGTCTCTGTGACTTTATAGGGAGAACAGGGGGGGTAAGAGAGAGATATAAAGAGAGAGTGAAAGAAGCTCAGTGTATCAGGAAATGTCCCTCAGCAGTCTAAACCTATAGAAGCATAACTAAGGGATGCTAACCATCCTTAGCTATAGGACTTATCAAAAAGATAGGTCTTTGGCCTAGTCTTGAAGGTGGGGAGGGTGTCTGCTTCCCTAACACTAACTGGGAGCTTATTCCTAGGAGAGGGTCCTGATAACCAAAGGCCCTGCCTCCTGCTCGGCTCTTTGAGACTCTAGGAACCACAAGTAAGCCTGCAGTCTGGGAACGAAGTACTCTGCTTGGTATATAAGGAACTATGAGGTCTTTGATATATAGTGGTGCTTGGTTGTGGAGAGCTTTATATGTAAGGAGAAGGATTTTATATTTTATTCTAGATTCAACAGGCAGCCAATGAAGAGAGGCTAAAACTGGAGAAATATGATCTCTCCTGCTGGTTCTGGTCAGGACTCTGGCTGCAAAATTCTGGATAAGCTGAAGGCTTTTCAGGGCATATTTAGGACAGCCCAGTAATAGAAAGTTACAGTAATCTAGTCTCGAAGTAAAAAAGCGTGAACCAGTTTTTCTGCATCACTCTGAGACAGAATGTCCCTAATTTTGGCTATATTATGTAAATGAAAGAAGGCTGTTTTAGTAACCTGCTTAATATGTGGGCCAAAGGACAGGTCGGAGTCAAATATAACTCCAAGGTTTCTCACTGTAGCACTGGAAGCTAAAGTAATGCCATCCAGGTTCATTATAAAAGTGGTAAATTTAGCTTTGAGTTTTTCAGATCCAAAGAGAATTACTTCAGTCTTGTCTGAGTTTAAGAGGAGAAAATTTCTAGACATCTAAGTCTTTATATCTATGAGACAATTTTTTAGCCTATCGGGCTGATTTGTTTCATCTGGTTTAAAGGTAAGTATATCTGAGTATCATCTGCATAACAATGAAAGTTTAATCCATGTTGTCTAATAATTTTTCCTAAGGGAGCATATATAGTGTGAAGAGTATTGGTCCAAGTACAGAACCTTGAGGAACTCTATGACTTATTGTAGTTTGTGAGGGGAACTTGTCATTTACATGAACAAACTGAAGTCTATCGGATAAATATGTTTTAACCAGCTTAACGCTGTACCTGTAATTCCAATCACATGTTCTAGTCTTTGTAACAGAATGTTATGATCGACTGTATCAAATGCAGCACTAAAATCAAGCAAGATAAGTACGGACAGAAATCCTTTGTCTGAGGCCATAAGAAGGTCATTAGTAACTTTCACCAATGCCGTCTCAGTGCTATGATGAGCTCTAAAGCTTGACTGGAACACTTCAAATAAATTATTTCTGCACAGGTGGGCGTGTAGCTGAGCTGAAACTATTTTTTCCAGAATTTTTTACATAAATGAGTAATTGATATAGGTCTATAATTTGCTATCACCTCTGGATCCAGAGATTGCTTTTTAAGTAAAGGCTTGATTACAGCAGTTTTAAGTGATTGTGGTACATATCCTGTCACTAAAGACATATTGATAAGATTTAGTAGTGATGTATTAATTAAAGGGAAAATGTCCTTAAAGAGGCTCGTTGGGAGAGGGTCTAAAATACATGTGGATGGTTTAGATGAAGATATTATTTCAGTTAATTCAGAGGTTTGGACAGGATACAAAGTATTTAGACACAAGTCAGATCCTGGTTTCTAAGGATGCTTCGGAGACCACAACAAGCTCAACATTATAAGTAGAAGGAAGAGTATTGTGGATTTGATCTCTAATAGTATCAATTTTATTCCTGAAAAAAACACATAAAATCATCACAGCTAAGTGAGAGAGGAATACATGGCTCAACAGCGCTCAGACCCTAGTAAGCCTGGCTACAGTGCTGAAAAGAAACCGAGGGTTGTTTCTGTTTTCCTCTATCAATGATGAATAATAAGCTGTTCTTGCCACACATAAGGCTTTTTTGTATACAATTAAACTTTCTTTCAAGGTTAAGTGAGACTCCTCTAATCCCGATGAATGCCATTTGTTTTCCAAACGCCTTGAGGCCTGTTTTAGAGCTCAAAGCTGGGAATTAAACCAGGGAGCCTTCATAATCTTATCCAATTTCTTCTTCTTTAGGGGAGCAACATTATCCAAAGTTGTACGCATTAAAGCTATTATAGTATCAGCATGCTGATCAATCTGAGCAGGAGTAAAGCTTAAAGGGGGACTCTCAGTCGTGTTAGCACATGGTAGAGGGGATAATTGATTCAAGCAGTCTGTGACTTCCTGTTAACAGACCATCAACAACGCTGGATCACATTTCACCATTCAGAAGCCTGAAAGATGTGTAACTTCAGATATACCATGGTTATGATGAATCATAAAGCTGTTTTTTCAATGGTGGCCCCTGAGACTTGGTGTCTGAATGTCAAACATATGAAGATACACAGCAAAACACTGAAGTAAATGCAGGCACAGCCCCTTTCACATAATACCATCATAAATAGAAAAAGGCTCTGTAAAACAGCACTGTGGAATATTCAAGACTTTTTTAAAATCGTGCAAAAAACATTCAGATTTTCATTTTGTCTGTAACACTAGTTTATTTTTACAGCACATTACATGTTCAAGACAATTCAAAGTGCTTTACATAAACTTTAATAGAATTCCAGATGTTGCAAAAGAGCATTAGACAGTATTAAAAGGTAGCCACAAACGGTAAAAGTCATAGATTAAAAGCAGATACATTAAAAGCATGCAGATTTTATGAGAAGAGTTTTTAACCTGTATTTAAAAGCGTCAACATGTGGTGAAAGTTTAATCTCCACTGGTAGTTTGTTCCACTTGTTTGCTGCATAACAACTACATGCTGCTTCTCCTTGTTTAGTCTGGACTCTGGTTTGGACTAGTTCCAATCCAATCAATCTACTTTATTCATATAGCACATTTTATAAACGTAAACAGTGCTACACAGAATAAAACAAAAACAATGTTACAATACTAAAATATCAATGAATACAAAGTAATAAGCTTGAAATCAATCACAATAAACAGGTAAAAACCAATAAATAATTTAATAAAATAAAAAGACACAGAGGACCACAGAACTCACCCGGTGTTAAAAGCCAGAGAATAAAAGTGAGTCTTAAGACGAGACTTAAAAGACTCCAGGGTGGGGGCCGTTTTGACATGGGAGGGGCAGGGCAGGACAGATTAGGTCCAGCCACAGAAAAGGCCCGAGTTATGAGCCTCATCTTAGGGACCATGAGCTGGCGCTGGCCCTCTGGAGTGTGGTGGAGTATAAATTTGGATGAGGTCATAAATGTGTTTAGCTGCAGTAGTCCAAACGCGAGGAAATACAAGCATGCATGACATGCTCAAAATCAGAGAAGGATAAAAAAGATTTGTCTTTAGCTAAAAGGCAAAGATGCTAAAAACTACTTTTCACAACCGCATTAACTTGTCTATCAAGTTTAAAATCCGAGTCCATTATCATGCCCAGGTTGGTGGCTTTGGGTTTGCTGTACTGACTGAGAGGGCCCAGGTCAAACAAAGAGCTGGCACTGACACTGGACCCAAACATTATTTCCTCAGTCTTGGTCTCATTCAGATTAAAAAAAAAATTGAGCCACCCAGACCTTGACATCATTAAGACAGTTAAGCAGAGGTGTCAAGGGGCTGTTGCTGCTCTTCTTTAATGGCAAATAAATTTGTGTATCATCTACATAAAAGTTATACAAGACACCATGTTTTTGAAGGCGACAGCCAAGAGGGAGGAGGTACAGTGTAAATAAAACAGTAGAAGAACTGAACCCTGGGGGAGACTCCACAGTGCAAGGGGGCAGTTGACGAGGTGGAGGCCCCCCAGCCTGACAAAAAAGGATTTTTCTGCAAGGTTATGACATGACTCAATGTCACAGTCCCCCTGAGATCCACACAGTGTTCTAAAAGATTTAAAAGAATTGCGTGGTCAATTGTGTCAAAAGATACAAAAAAAATGGCAGCTGTGCAAGTGCTGTCTTCTCTAAAGTTTTTTACATAAATGGTCATTTTGATTTTGGCCGATAGTTCGAAAGAACTACAGGGTCAAGGCTCGGCTTTTCAATGAAAGGTCCAACAACAGCTTCTCTACAGAATGAGGGCAGAATGCCTGAAGACAGACTGCTGTTAATAATTCCCCTGATAGAGGAGCCTATGGTATCCCAAATGTCTTTAAAAAACTGAGGGGGGACTGGGTCTGTTGGACAGGATGAAGGCTTCAGTTTGTTCACTATCCCTTTGAGTACAGACAGTGACACAGGCTCGAATTCATTCAAAAGAGCAGAGCATTTATTTGCTACCACTAGTTCAATCGAAGGGGAACTATATTGGCTCTGATAGTTGAGACCTTGTTATTAAAAAAAGAGCAAACATTTTTCACTCGTTTCATGTGTCATTTCCAGCACAGTGGAAGGATTTGAATTTAAAATTGAGCTAATAGTTTTAAAAAAAACAAGAGGCTCGCTGACATTTTTTGAAATTATACTTGAAAAGTACTTTGTTCTTTCCTCTTTAACAACCTTTTGATAGTTCTTCAAACTATCCTTAAGAATTTCTAATGACGCCTGCAGTTTGTCATTTTTCCACTTATGCTCTGCCTTCCTACACTCACACCTTGCAGCGTGTGAAGTCTCATTTATCCACAGCTCTTGTTTGGATTTAGGATGCGCTTTGACAGGGGCTATAACATCTAGCACATTGGAGCAGGTACATATAAAAGAAGTCATCAATTGCTCTGTGTCCATGGAGTAGAAACGGACTGTGCAGCAAAAAGAGGAGAAAACGCAGCCCCAGTGTCAGACCTAATGATACCCCCATTACGCACGGGGCCAGACTGCCTTAATGTGTGATTCAGAGTAAAATCAAACAAGACAGGACTGTGGTCAGAAAATGATGCTTCACGAACAACAACATTGTCTACACAGAAGCCATAAGACAGTACAAGGTCAAGAGTGTGCCCGAGCATCTGTGTAGGTCCCCTGACTTGTGTGAAATTAAAAACATCAACCAAGTCTAAAAACTACCCAGACATTGGCCTTGAAGGACAGCAAAAATGCACATTAAAATCTCCGACAACTACAATTCTGTCATATTTTGTTAAAATAAAAGAAATTAAATCTGAAAATTCTTTAATAAAATTTTTGTTGTACTTTGGTGGTCTATAAATGACTGTGCACAATAATGGCTCTATCTGTTGCAACTCAAACAGCTCAGTTCAAATGAGGAGAATGACATCCCATACAGCGGCTTGTGATAGAAACTGTTCTTGAAAACAGTGGCTATGCCACCGCCACGACCAGTATTTGACCTGAGACTTTGGATCTAACAGCTCTGATTGGTTCATATTCTCTGATAATATCACAGATGGATTCTATAAAGTGGTTTTAAACCATCACACACAAGTTCTTTAAATAAGCTCAATAGAAAAAAAGCTTAACTATCTGCCAAAACCACAACCTTTGTTTTCTTCCTGCACAACTTCTTGCGACTTGTCATCAACTAGATAAGATCTTAGTGAACACGTCAGCTGCACTAGAAACAATACCTACATTTACATGAAACTGCTTTAGTCATTGTTAAATTTACTGTTTTTGTTTACATTTATTGACCACAGAACGTACAACACACATTAACAGTAATTCCTCTTCTTTTTGACAGCAATACTATAAAGATACACAGTTTTGCACTTTATGACAACAAATACAACAAAAGCAGAAGCGGCTTGAAAAAACGACATCAGAGTTTCTGAATAGTAGAATCAATGTGTTCAACAGATTGATCGTAGAATGTGAACTTTACTGAAACTGCACATGTTTTTACTACTTTACAGACCACTGTCAGTATCTGAAGGTCTGAAGGATCATTGTGTGTACAGGCAGAAGCATGAAATTTCCACAAGATAGCAGAATTATGCAAGTATGTTCTGCTGAAAGAAACCACGTCACTAACTGCTGAAGACAAAGCAGAAATAATTGTGTTTACTGCTTGCAGTTATGTCTGCCGTACTTGTCTGATGTTTTAAACTTGTCCTTTACTTTCCACCTACAAAAAATATGTAGTATTTTTGCAGCTTTCATGTTTTAATGGACCACACGCAGAGTTGTCCATCTTCAGCACACAATGACTGTAGAGTCAAGCAAATTGTCCAACACTTCTGCTGGTTTCCAGAGTAAATGTTGCATCTCATTCTTGATGGATTTAACCTACAGAACCGCAGTCATTCTGCTAAACCACCAGCAGCAAGTGTATGCATAGAAGCAGATGCATACTACACTGGTGCAAATGATAAAGCTATGGTACATTTCTGTAGCAGAGCCATGGCTAGAAACAGAGAAATCATTAACAGTCAGTGTGTTCTAGCAGGACAACAATGGTGCACATTTTCAGATGTATGACAAATATAAACAGATTTTTTTGTCATACTTGTGTTTGGTTACTAGTTTTATTATAATATGTTTGGCCAGAATTTCCCTGATCTGATTTCTTTTAATTTTCTGACCTAGGATTTTACCTTCATTTTTGGCTTGAGATTGAGCTTTTTTCTTGGGTTTGAACTTCCCAACCCCGAGACAATGCTGTTTTCCCCCACTTAGGTATTAGACCAGTGAAGGACACTGGTGGCATGACCTCAGCACAGTTTAAGTGTTGTATATGGCTTCACAAAGGTTTACTATTGAGAGGCTGTTTCTCTTTATTACTAGAAACATTTGCTGCAATTGCATAACAATGTGGATGAATATGTTAATACTGAATAGTTGAAGTAAAATGCACAAAACTGAAAACCGTAGAAAATATTCTAAATACTTAACAACAAGCAGAAACAGTCATTTATTTTTAAAGAATATGAGAATATTTTATAGAGGAGGCTGGTGCAATCAGCAGATTCTTATTCAAAGATGTTCTTAGTAGACTTTAACTTATGTCCCTCATTGCTACAATCTCCCAGTATGACCATTAGGCCATTGAGGGACACTTGTATGCTCGAGTCCAAGCAAAGAAATATTTGTCTATGATGAAGTAATGGCTTCCAGGAGGTGCAAATGATGTAAATTAGTGAACTAGAACATTGTGATGAGTACAGATGCAGCTACTGCACGCTCCCCAGTGTGGCACCCACTGACATGCACATCTGTATACAGACATTTTCAGAATAACGTTTTCGGTCAGATTTACAATGTGTGATGTCATATGCTAGAAGAGAGAAATTTCAGCCGATTTTCTAATTTTTTCTAAACCATAACAGGGTTTAGCTTTCTGACTCTGTGTAAACCTGGAGGTCTAAAAATCATTGTCCAAAGCAGAATTGACCTCCTCAGGCTTTATAATAATGATATGTTGTTCTCTGAATTCATATTGGTTTTGACAGAATAAATGAGTTTTTAATGATCAAATTGTTTCAACAGGATGACAGTAGTGTGAAAGTCTCCTGATTGAGTGGTTGAAACATGGGAAGGAGAGTAAAGATAGAGAGTAACGTCAAAGAGTCAAAAAAAAAAAAAGATGTGATGAGAGAAGCAGAGAAAAGGAAAAGTGAGGAAAAGTGAGAAATCATTTAGATAAGAAATAACTAGACGACAGAGTGGTGCTACACAGCAGTGGTACCATGGGCAGTGTGTGTATTTGCTTGTTGGATTAATGGGGAGAAGACATCTTGCTTCTTCTTCTTTTCTCCTAAGCCTGGGTCATGTGAGAAGGATAAGTTGATGCTTTTCAGTGTTGCAAAGAGGATGATGGGAGGTCTCAGCAGGATCTACAGGCCTGGTGGAAGAGCAGAGGACAGACAGGAGGACAGATGAGGGGAAAAGAGGAAACAACAAATGGATTGAAGAGAAAAAGAAAAGGAGGAATATTCTGTAGAGCATGGCTACTCCATTTGGTCCTACAAGAGCCGTGGTCCTGGAGGTTTTCAATGTGTCCTTGCTCCAACACACCTGATTCACTGGAGACACTCTAAACGTAAACCTAGAAGCAGCTGATGATGGAAGCACTGCAGCAACCGGCTTGTCTGAACTGCCAGACAGAAGAGCTTTCATAAGAGGAAGCAGGAGCTGCTGTGTCTTTATTTGGCTTAAGAATGGCTGGAAACTGGTAGAGCATCTGAGACAAAGAGTCTCTACTGAATGGATGAATGGTAAGCTGTACTAGCCACAAAGGCCAGGGATGTTCATCTTCTGAGTTTCCAGAACATGTAGTTGATATGTCTTGAATGTAGGATGTTCACGTAAAATAATGTGATGGTGATGCCTTCATCTCAAAAAATTTACTGAAACTAAATCTCACAACAGTGGTGGGCAAACCACAATGTAAACTGTCAAGGCATCATGAACTTGTCATGTGTTAGCTGTGGTTTTGGTCTTATTATGGCTAAAGCTGAAGAGGATGATGAGGAGGACTGAGAAGATAGAAGATACAGGAACAAATGAAATTTAGGGCTCCATTCATGCATCTTCATCTTGTTAAAGAACAGCTTGTTATGAAGTAAGGTCTTAAACACTAAAAGCCATACATCTGCATTTAAAAGTTCAGACTGGGTGAAATTAAGTCCACCTGTTCCAGTTCTAACCATAAAAAAGCCAAATATCCTCAACTTTATGTGTGTATGATGGATTCAGAGTCAAATCCACCATATTGATCTCCTGGGACACAGTGGCACTGTGTTCCCTTCCTGTGATGACAGCATGATAAACACAAAGACAATAACAGCATATTATTAACCATAAAAGATCAACACAATATAAATATTACCAAAGAAAATAAGAAGAAATAGAAACATAAATGGAAAAGTAAAAGTGATGAGGATTACAACTTCTAATGCTGATTTTATCTAATTGGCCACTGCAGGGCTTTGGTCAGAAAGCATGTGAGTCATCAATGGAGTTTATGAGGTTTATTGTTGAACCATGTAGATACAGCAATGCCTTCCATTTACAAAGCAGTTTCTGAAATATATAACATTCATTCATTCATTTTCTGAACCACTTAATCCAATTCGTGGGGAAGCTGGAGCCTATCTCAGCTGGCTTTGGGTGACAGGCAGGGTACACCCTGGACAGCTGGCCAGTCCATCGCAGGGTCACACAGAAACAAACAACTACTCACGCTCACACTCACACTCACTCCTATGAGCAATTTAGAGTAACCAATTAACCTAACATGCATGTCTTTGGATGGTGGGAGGAAGCCGGAGTACCTGGAGAGAACCCACGCATACACGGGAGAACATGCCAACTCCACACAGAAAGGCCCCTGACCGAACCCCTCCCCAGTGACCTTCTTGCTGTGAGGCCACAGTGCTAACCACTGTGCCATCGTGCAGCCCCCCAAATAAATATATAACAAAACAAACCAAATTTACCAATATATACTGGGATATTTAAACAGTGTTCTGATGAAACACTTCACCGTAAATAAAATATCAATATCAAGCAAATAATAATAATCAGTGCTGTGACAGAATCATAATATGCACATGTAGACTTAAAGAAATCCAAGTTAAAATCAGACCAACTCAGTTAGCTCAACAGTGCTAATTCCCGATCATGCTAACAAACAAAAACGGGCATTTTAAAGGGAGTAAGCACATAAGAGTCAACATTTGCAGAAAGGTCATTTACACCTACACTATCATTCAGCACGACTATAAACATGACTCACATCGTCAGTGACTGCTGTGATGTCACGAACATAGACATCACATATACATAGGTATATATGATATTTGATATACAATATGCATTGTATCACGCTGCCTATACAAGCTGACGTCTCATCGCGCCGGCATCTTGGATGGGTCTCCTATGCGCCTCCATTGCATTTATTTGTAAGGTGCAGGCCCAACCACAACAACTCCATGAATTTTTACCTGATTTTTCTCACAGCTTGGTTTGTTACTGTCGTGGAAATTTTATGTTCTCGCTTAGATTTTCATATATTTCATAGTCCTAGCGTATATTCATTTCTGATTATGGCTTTGTGGGCTTTCTGAAAAGGTCATGATGAACATAAGAACTTAAGCTTAGTTACACAGTGTCTGCTTATTCCCCTTTACAGACATAGCAATGTGTGTCATGTTTTTGCCATCCTGATCTCCTGGCGTTCATCATTGGTAACTTGATCCACCTGTTGGCTTCCTAATTGCCTCTGCTGTCTCATTCAGTTCACCTGGTTTCCTTTTCTCACTGCCTACTTAAGCTCCCTCCAATCTCTCCTTCTCTGCCAGATAATAATCAGACCTATGTCTAGTTGTGTTCCAGCGTTCTACGGATTGTTCCTCAGTTGCCGACCTTCTGCTTCATGCCCCCGGATTACCCTCCTTGCCTTGCCCTTGACGGACACCGCCACTTTTCGGATCTTCTGGTTACCGACCCTGCTTGTCTTTGGATCTCCGAGCCTTGTCTTTGCCTGGACGAGTATTTTGCCATTCCATTTCCCTCCCAGCTGGAGCCTGGTTTCTTCTGCAGACCAGTCACCTGGATTGATCTTCTACTCATACTCCTTCGCCAGTAAACTGGTCATTTGTCCATTACTCCTTGTGTGTGGCTGTAATTCCGGATCCTCACGGTAACTCATTACAAATGTGTAGAGGGCCTGACATGTCTGCATTCACACATCTGGGATCTGATTAGTTAGAACACTCTCTTCCTTGAAGAGGGTTATAGCTAACAACAGATATTTCTTGTTCAGAATAACATAGATTAAGGGCAGACAACTGACGCCCTTAAGCGAGGGTAAAAGGATGGTTCAGCCCGGAACTTAGGGTTGAACTAACTTCTGTTCAATAAACTTTGCAATCTTTTTCACCTCAGAACCAGACTCCTTGTTATTGACAGACTTTTTTCCACAACCATTTGGTGTCAGAAGTGTTTCCTGTGACCGTCAGTCCGGAACTCTGCAACGGGGTGTCTGATCAACCTGAGAGAATCTCAGTCTCCGTTTTGATGGAGGACCTCCTGGCTGGGTTCCTTGGCTGACGGCGCAGAGGTCTAAAGGACCGCACGTGTGTTCTGTCATGGAGGTCTGGTGGGTGAAAAGGTTTTTACAGCACGTTTGTTGTTTCACATGCTCACACTCTCTCCAGTGACGGTGACCGGGACAGCTGCTGGGGTTGGAGGCTCCGCTCACGGGTTCGCTTTTCAGAAGCAGACAGGGGGAGCGTAAACATGTACATTTGAGAGAAGCAAACATTGGCACTGGAAGGTCGACTGTCCAAATTGCCAAATTGTCCAAACTGCCAGCGCCGTGATGAACACCAAGATGGTTCTTCTGATTGGCTAGGTGTGAAAGCTGGTCGTGAAGGGTTGGTGTGACGCTCCGGGGCAGCTAGGTATGTAGAACACACACACCTTTGCTCCTCAATGCTGTTAGAGCTGAAGGACACACGCAGATGTACAGACATCACCTTCTTTTCTCTCTGTCCATCCAGACACTACTGGGAAAACACTACTACAGATGAACACACACACACACACGCACACACTGGCATAAATGTTTTTGGGTTTTTTTAGCCTGTTTTCCAATGAAGATATGCTTACACTGAACACACAGACACCCGATGGATACTACACTGACCAACATAACGTTTCTCCGCCTTTCTGCAAGGAAGTGTTTGCTTGCTCATCTAACCTGGACAGGAGTATTCATGCTATCACTGTGCTCGAAGCTACATTCATACAGAATAAAAAAAAAAAAAAGGGAGAGAAGGACTGGGACATGTGCACTAGAGCCCTGCATTTGAACCCGGGGCCCGAGGGGGCCCGACGGCTTAGGGCTCATTATCATATCACTCTGTCCAGCTCGGGCCAGAGTCGAGCTTTATTTTTTACTTGCCAATTAAAGCGACATGTTGTAATCATGTTTACACGGTTTAAATGGTGTCATTTGAACGCAGCACGTTCTGCCCAATGCCCATTTCTCTCACTCTCTCGCTCTCGCCACTCATTCACGCTCACACCACAAACGTGCAAGTCGAGGCCCACTGCCACAAACATGGACAACATAAGGAAGAAGGTAGAGAATGGTGAACTAAAAACAGTGGAAAACACAAAGGGAAAGGCTACTTATTGTAAAAAGTTTAAAGTTGTTACAACCCTCCAAGATGAGCCAGCTGGTTACGTTCAGTGTAGTGCTTGCAACGCTGTTCTGGCATACGACAGCAAGAAAACAGGTTCGTCACATCTCCTTAGACATACTGAACGCTCATGTGGGGGTTGCAGCAGTAGTCAAAGGCAGCTGGCTGTGAGCAGTTTCATACCAAAACCACCACCAGAATTTTTGAGGTCAGAAATAGCAAGACAATGTGTAAACTTCTGCTGCATGGACATTCGGCCATTTGAAACAATTGCGGGAACTGGTTTCAAACTATTAGCCCAAGAGCTAATTAATGTGGGTGCAAAACATGAGCGCGTTCATCAGCAAATCAACTCCTCCCTGACCCCACCACAGTCTCACGCGAATGCAAAATCATGGCAAGTGAAAGGAGAGGGGCTACAGTCGAGGAGATAAAGGAGGTAATGTCGCTGATAAATGTTGGAATGACTACAGATATGTGGACAGATGATTTTGGTGAAATGAGTTACATGGCTATAACATGTCACTACATTACACCAACACTTGAAATGAAAAGCAAGCTACTCACCACAACATGCTTCCCACACCATGACAAACCTGGAGATAATATCCGAAAAGAGCTACAGCAGTAGTTATTCACCGTTCTCGGCTTTGATGCATCAATTATGACCAATGTTGTCTGGGTAACAGACCAGGGCGCAAACATAGTTGCCGCTCTTCGTCCATACTGACACCTGGCTTGTCAAGATCACCTGTACAACACAGTCCTCCGCCATGCATTAAACACAGATGAGCTGACTGAAGTCGTCCCAGAAGTAGCAGAGACCCTGCTTGTGGCCAAAGCTTTAGTCCGCTACATAAAGCAGTCAGGCCTGGTTAGCCAGCAACCAAGAACTGTAAAACAAATGTAGTGTGTAAACTACTGTATCATGGAGTGTCGACAGGCTTTAGGACCCAGAGCAGACAGGGGAGTGTTTATAGCGACCTAGCTTCCACTTTCCGTCATGCCGTCACTCAGCTTCAGCTGTGGAAATCGCACCAGGTGTTTTGGCGCTGGCAGGATTTGTTTGAGTGGACGCTGTGTAGCGCTACCGTCTGTGTCTGTGGGCAAGGAAATAACTGTGGTATGTAAAGTTGCTTTTTTTTATCTGTAATGAAAATGCTATTGGAACTAGTTACCAACATGTAACTCTAATGCAGCCCCAGCTCTGGTCGTCAGCAGGCATTTTGGAGGGTGCACATTAAACGACGCGCGGCAGGGCTGTTAACCGAGGACGAATGCTTTACGGAGCACATATATGAATAAGGTACTACTTTTATTGCAAGGTAAAATTTGTTCATCTGTGGTTGAATGTTCCTGATCTAATATTTTGTTTATTTTTAGGAGAGTGAGACATTGTTATTGCTTTTCTTTCCCCACTCTTATTTTATCCCCATGTGTTATTAGAGGATTGGCATTACGGCAATTAGGTTGCTCTGACCACCCCCACCAGGGTCAAGTGATCGGAATAGAGGCTGTGGCTTAGAGGGTCTTTTATATGCCGTGTACAATTTTCCAAATTGTTTTTGTGTTATTTTAAAGGTGTGTTGTGATTTTATTTTGCTTGCATGAACCCTGGGTATTGTGATAGGCCTAAAAATGGCAGAGACCAGGTACAGCACAGTCTTCCTCACACTGTGTGTGTCTCCCCTAATGTTATAGCCTTCCTGGTGGAATTTCTGCATCCATTCAGTGAAGCACAAAAGGAGCTAGAAGGGGACAAATTCCCGACAATGCACCTTGTCGTTCTCTGGGCAAACAAATTAAAAGGCCACTGCCAACCTGACGTTACTGATACTACATCCCAGGCTATCATTCGCCAACGACACCTTGAGTGGATGATAAAAAAATAGAAATCCATCTACTGCATAAAATGGCCATCTTCTTGTAGCCAAAGTTCAACCAGTTGAGAATGTTTACTCCTGCTGAGAGGACCAACATCCAGCAACAGGTGCGAATGCAAATAAACCGCCTCAGAGAGGAAGAGAATGCATGTCAGCAGCAGGACGAGGGGCCTGCACAATCAGGTAATTGGCATAATTTTCTTTTTACTTTCTGCACAAAGCTATGTTCTGCACTAGTACTAGAAGCTTATAAGCAAATTATAGTTTTGCCCTGGCCTGGCCTTACAAATTTATGATTTGCACAGCCGCGTTGAGCGCAGCAGTGGCATCACCTGCTCCCGAGTCCGAGCCACCTGCACCAAAGAGGAGAGCACTAGCAGAGTATGAGAATGCGTGGCAAAATGTGAGAACAGAACGAGGAAGATCAAGATGAAATCCAGACCTACCTCCGCATCAGCCCAACTATGAATGTCGATGGACGTGATGTCCTAAGCTGGTGGAGACAAAATGAGAAGATGTTGCCGCTACTAGCACGTCTGCCCGCTCGGTGCTAAGTGTCCCGGCCAGCAGCAGCAGCGAACGTGCTTTCAGTGCAGCTGGACGGGTCATCGAGGAGAGAAGGACTGGACTTGTCCCTGACACTGTTGACACTATTTTGTTTCTACATGATGCCAAATAAACAGAAGTTTCTCTTGGAGTGTAAATAACAGAACTTTAAGTGGCTCGCTTTATGGCAATGTTTACAGTTGCTTCATTACTCTCGGACAAGCTGTCAGTGTTTAATATATCTCTTTATTTTTATAGCTGAGATTTGGAAAAAATATTTAGGCCTGTTTGTCCACTGCAAATTGCAAGTCAAGTGTTATGTTGTTCTGTGCGCACTGCTTAATCACCCCCTAAAACATGTCGGTCCAGTGGCAAGATTTATTTGTTGATATAGTATGACTTAAGTTTGAAAAGATTTTCTATTTGTTTATGTTTGCTACAGGTCAGCTGTTCTAGTGGTTGTGCATGAGCCTTGCATTCTGCCCGACAAAGCGGGTTGTTGTTCTAACATATAAAGCATTTGTGTAGATCGTGAAATAAAAAACAATAAATAAAAAAGAAACTATCGTTGTTTATTTTTAAATATTAAGTTTTTATATAAGTGTTCATTTATTCATATGTTATGTAGGTCAACTGTTGCCGTGTCGTTTAATTGCGCCCTAAAGAGAGAGAGAGAGAGAGAAAACAACTCAGGCCTGATACGGGTTCGGACTTGATCATTCTGAAAACTTCTTGGACCGGGCCGGGCTCATGTCCAAACCTGTCAGGCCCGGGCCGGACTCGGGCCCAGAAAATAGGCCGGTGCAGGGCTCTAATTCAGTTATTCTCTCCAGGTGTCCTGAAGAGTTTCTAGCTGATCATGCTCCTTCTCATTGTAATCATTCTTCGATGTGGGATTCTGTGCCAGCTCGGTTCTGACAGCTTTGTTCTGCTGACGGCTGGGGTTTTGCTAACGAGGGTTTCTCTGAGGTTTCACAGGTTCGGGATGGTGATCTCGGATATCCTTTTGCTTCTTCCATCAGGTGGTGCCATGGTACGAGACATGCTGCACTTATAAATGACCTGCTGAAGTGTCGTGCTGTAGGGGTTGTTTGACCTACAGTTCCACCTGTATGGCTGACATGTATGTCGGGGCGCAAGCATTCCAGGTTTGTTTTGTTTCCTTTCCAGATCATTTTGGGGCCCGCCTGGCGCGGAAGTGGATTCGGATGGAGGGCTGCTCCCTCCCTTCAGGAAATGCATTGCTGTTGTGCTGCAGGGCCTGTCTGTGTTTTGTGATGTCCATCAGGTTGTTCATAGCGCTCTGCCTCCGCCAGCTTACGCCGGATGCCACTCCTTACAGCTGGTGACTGGATCTGGGTGGAACTGTTGACCAGGAAGCTCTGGGTTTTTCTGAGGTTCTGCGGTCCATTCCAGCTGCTTCTGGCTGCTGATGCTGCTTTAAAAGTTCCCTTGGCACTGGGTGACGTGAACATCTCAAGTGTGTGGGACGGTCTGCCTGCACCTCTCGGGTGAATAGCAACGGGGAATTTGTGGCCTTTGACCGGATAGGTGTCTATCAACTGGGAGTCCGTGAACCCTGGTACGGAGGGGTTTTGCCTGGAGGCATGCAGAGTTTGTTTTATTTTTTATCCTTTTTGTATCTTTGAAAAGCAGAGTAACAGCAAGTACAGAAGAAATCAACGCGAGGAGTTGTTTATTTTGACCTCTTTTGGGTCTGAAAGCAGAGTAATAGCAAGTTAATGAGAGAAGTGTCTCTTCTGCACATTTGTCTCACTCGAGCTGCACAACACCTGCCTGACATCTTTCTGTGGATGCTGGTTGCATCTGCCTCCCTCTCTGTTCCCCGAGGGGACAGACCATCAGCAGGTGTTCGCCTTCGACCTCACGGGATCTGTCATCATGGTGGTACCAGTTAGATGAGCAGCCTGCTGCTAGAGTGTCTAATGTTATGTATGCTCATCACTCCTGTTTCTCCTCTTCTCCGTCTGTGGCCTGTAGATGTTGGTACTGTGCTTTTGGCTTTTGCTACCATATCGACTGGTAAAATAATGGTATACATTTTGTAGGGATGCTTATGCTCCCATGCGGCATTGTCCCTGGATGTTTAACTTTTCTCTCCAGTCTGTTCGGGTTCCTCTTGTGTTTCCCTCAGCAACGAACCGCTCTGTGGCCGAAGCTATTATGACGGTGAGCGCGCTGACTGAAGCTTTGTTGTGTTTTTGCCCTGTTTTGTGGGTTCCTTGTCTCTAGGGGAGAGTGTTTCGTGAGATGTTGCTCTGCCGGCCCAGGTTTAGCCAAGATTTTGTGTATCGTCTCGGGACGTGTATTGGGTTTTCGTATATCTGACGTGGATTTTTCCTTGTTTGGTTTAGGTTCTCGACCGTCCCGAGACTGACTGTGATTTTCCTTCCCCTGAGGGATGTGCCTATCCTGCTAATGTGGGTTGGGGGTGTGGTGTTACATCTTTTTTTTTTTTGTCTTCTTAGTGACGAGTGTGGTACATGTTATCGGACTTATCTAATTTCCCTTCTTTGTGTTCTTTGTGTCGGGGTTCCAGGTCTCTGCTTTTTGCAGAGGGGTAGTCTGTCTGATCCCTGCACTGAGGGCTCTTGGAGTGTTGGCACTGCAGACTGGAATGTCTTTAGGTTTGGTTGTTTGGCGTCATATTATACTTAGGACTTGTGTTGGGTTAAGTGGCCCATTTTAGTTTTTTTCCTAGTGTTGGGGTTTGCTTTATTTGGCTACTGCTTTTGTGTTGTGGTCTTATTTGTTTTTTACTTGATCTAAGTCTGTCTGGTGCTTTGTGCTAATAAGGATTAAATGATGTTCTACAGGTCTGTTATGTTATTTAATGGGTACTGTTGAATGTAGTCTGTTAAATAACTCGTTGGTTTTCTACCTTTTTTTTTTTATCCTGTTCCTTCCTTCGATTGTCTACCTGTTGGTTGTCGACAGGTTGTCCATCTGTTGCTTTAGGTTTTGTCTGTTGGCAATAGTGCTTCATATTTTCACTCTGAGTTTGGGACATGGGTTAACTCGGGAGGTTGTAGGCAACAACGGGTTGCTGTACTGAGGGCTGAGGTCGTGCTTCTTCTTATGCTCAGCGTGTGGGTTTGAGTGCCATGCTCTCTGTCTTCCCTGTTTGGTTGAGTGTTTGCTTTTCTTTCTGTCTTTCTCCTTTCATATAATTTGTGTACTGTTTATGTTTCTGATTGATGTATCTATGTCTAATCTTTTCTTTTTTACAGGGTTCTGGTTATGCAATTTGATTGTCCTGTTGAATAAAGAATTTATTAGTTTTTTTGTTTCCTTCTTTTTTTTGCATTTAGGCTGGGTTTGTTGTGCATGTGATTCTTCACCTGTGTTCTGCTGTTTCTATTTTCAGGGTTTGTGATTCTATTGTGCATGACTGGTTGATTTATGCGTAATGGTTGCATTTCAGGGTCTTGGTGGCCATTGATTTGTTTGATTAACATGTGTCTCATTTAGGAGGTGGTTGTTTTGTTGTTTGTTCATAAAATTTCTTCTGTTTGGTGATCTATATGAAACAGGTTTCATTATGATCAGAAGAGGGGCATTGTCGTGGAAATTTTATGTTCTCGCTTAGATTTTCATATATTTCATAGTCCTAGCGTATATTCATTTCTGATTATGGCTTTGTGGGCTTTCTGAAAAGGTCATGATGAACTTAAGAACTTAAGCATAATTACACAGTGCTTATTCCCCTTTACAGACATAGCAATGTGTAGAGGGCCTGATATGTCTGCATTCAGACATCTGGGATCTTATTATTTAGAACACTCTCTTCCTTGAAGAGGGTTATGGCTAACAGATATTTCTTGTTTAGGTAGAGCATTCCAGACTTCTGCCGTGTCAGACCTCTGGACTGACTGACCAAATTGCTATTTGTATTATTCTGGGTTTTTTTTTCTGCTCAATAAACTTTGTAATCTTTTTCACTTCAGAACCAGACTCCTTGTCATTGACACTTTTTTCCACAACAGTTACAAAGGGCAGAGATATTCTTATGATACAGATGACTATAACATATTAAAAAAACAACGTGCTTTTATGTTCAAATATTTTGATAAGTCCTATAGTTAGGGATCGTTAGCATCCCTTCGTTATGCTGCTATACTACTGAGGGACATTTCCTAATACACTGAGCTTCTCTCTCTCTCTCTCTCTCTCTCTCTCTTTATCCCTCTCTCTTAAACACCTCATTGGAGTAAAATGTATCATTTGCATTTAGTAGATTATTCACTGTGTTAACATTAGTTATCAACCAATTATGTAGAAAAGTGTTTTGTTTGCGTGTGATATATATATACATATATATACATATATATATATATATATATATATATATATATATATATATATATATATATATATAAATGCGTTGTTCCACAAAAAACTGTTTTGTGGGGAAAATACGTTGACGCTGCAGCAAAACTTGAAAGCGGACACCCATCCAACATGGCGGCAACGCTGGTTCACTCTCCAGTGCTCAATGAGGCGTCTATGTATTTATAATGCCTATGATGCTGAAGGCAAAACGTGAAGGAAAGGAAGAGGAACTACATGAACCGCCTTCAAAATAAAAGCATAAATATAGAACCATTAGTAGTAACTTGAAGAATTCACAACAAAAAGTGTTTGTTTTACATGAAGCATGGAGAAGAATGACTGGAGCACATAATAACTGATAACACTGATAAATTTTAGTCCAGATATGAACACAGGAGTAATCTCCTGTGGTGTTTATTTGTTTATGGTGGTGGGAAAGAAGGAATCAAATGGTTGAAAAAGGGCAAGATGATGAAAAATATGAAACACCAAAACATTTTAAAGCCAAATAACAAATACCGTGGAACAGCATTAGCCTGCTCATGCTAAAGTATATTATTCATCGTTATACTCAATAAATTCTTCTTCTCTTTCTGTCAGCGAAGGTGGACGTGATTCTCTTTGCTCCCTTTCTGCTCCCTCACTCCCCATTCTTCCCTGCAGCTTTTTCCTGTCTGACTCGGAGCCTCACTCTATATCTCTGATTTCCTTAACTTTTTACTATCATGGATCTGATCGGCTGGTCTCTCAACGCAATTGATCAAATTTTTTCATCCCAGAAATTAGGTGAAGGGGAGACTGCATGTCCTGACGGGATGCATACTGCTGGATACATTTTGGACTCGTGGGCCAACTGGAGGCCATAGTGTCTAATGGCTCTGTCAGTAGAGGACATGGATGATGTGTATCTCTTTGGATACATGGTACACTGTTTGCTGCTGATTGGAGTGAGCAGATTTCTGATGTACTTCAAGCTGCTTCTGTGCTTGGAGTAACTCTGGAGCCACTGGAGCTGATTGTCCAAAGAAGAATGCTGCACAAGCTGATGAAGATGATGGAGGATTCTTCACACCCTCTCCACAACACAGTGAAGAAACAACAAAGTGTGTTCAGTGACAGGCTTCTTCAGGTCTGAAAGATACAGAAGATCATTCCTGCCAGCAGCCATCAGCCTCTGGAACAAGACCTCCTCAAATTAATTATTATTATCTACTACAATATTGAATTTCCCTTTGGGGATTAATAAAGTATTTTTCATTCATTTCATTTCATTTAAACCACAACCAGGAGACTTTAGTGCTCATTTGTTCAGCACAGGGACTCAGTTTTAAATAATAGAAGCAAGATAAGGAAGCCACTTTTCTGTGACTGTGTTGGGTAAAACTTGTTCTATCCTCCATAAGAAGTGAGAACTTTGTTCTTGCTCTCGAGACTGCAAGAACAAGAAAAAAAACTCAGGTCTGGTCCATCCATCATCCACGAGAAGCTCCGTCTGCAATGAGCAATATCGGTATTTATGTGCAAGGAACCCGGTTATCTCACATTTAACAAGAAATTTAATCCACGGCAGGGAGGGGTTTGCATGCGGCTGCATCTGTGTCTTTAAATGCTGCATGTTGTAAAAATATTTGTACTTTCCTACCACCTTGATCAGCTGTTTTATCAGAACAATCCATTTTACCCGCATGAGCAAAAACCTCCAATGTCCGACCAATCACATGATACTTCTTGGAGAAAAAAGATCTGCAAGCCTGATGTGACGAGAACTGTCTTCAACCACATCCGCGGGGAACAAAATGTTATAATTTTCTACTTGGGGACTCAAGAGGCAGAAAAACGTTCTCCCTTCACATGGAGTATGTACAAGCTTTCGTGTGATGGAACTTACGGATGTAGATCATCAGGAGAATTACAAGCTGGGTGAGAAAGTTGATGTGGTGGGAAGGGGCTCCACTGCAGGGCTTCCTGTGACTATCACAGCTGCACACCTCAACTTTTAGCTCTGTGCTGTTGGACAAAGGGGGGAACCCCGAGTCAGTGATGATCAGCGGCAGCTGGTAGTTGCCTTTCTTCAGACTGTGCAGAAGCATGATTCGGGAGTGTGTGGCTGAAGGGAAGAGAGAAAGATAAAAGAGATTAACTGGTTGCATGAATAGTAATCACTGTAGGCTGACTTACTGCTTTCTGAAAACCCAGGACTGGAGAATGAGATGGAGACTTTTGTAAAGAAAGCTTCTGTTTAATCTGAACTATGCAGAACTAAAGGTGAGAACAAGAAAACAGAAAACAGTGTTTACAAAGAAAACACACATCCATGATGTGGGTAATACTAGTCCATGTCACTGGAAGGTGACTTTTTCCTCTGCTGATCAGATCTGTCTCCTCCAGCAGAGGTGATTGAGAACCATCTGTCCCTCCCTCTCTCGATGTGTCATGTGCATGAGATGATGAGGTATAAAAATGGTTAAAAAAAAAAAAAAAAAGGAAAAGAAAAAGATAAAGGAGCTGGGGTTGCGATGTTGCTTAAAATAACAAAATGCCTTATTAACTCAAAACAGCCAGAAAAGGAAAACAGAAAAATAGGCCTTCCAAGCTTGATATTTACAAACAAAAGCAGCACCATCAACTGTCTAATGTGAAAAATACAAACAAATTATATCAAACTCTATACTAATAACCTATCCCAACTCCACACTAACTGTTTTAAACTGGTTTAGATCTTATCTGACAGACAGAGAAGTTTTATAAGCATTGATAGATCAGCTTCCAGGAAATACAAGATGATGTACGGCGTTCCCCAAGGCTCAATTTTGGGCCAAACTCTTTTTTTATCTCTACATGCTGCCCTTGGGGATGTCGTCAGGAGACACAGCATTCACTTCCATAGTTGTGCCGATGATACACAGCTTTACATTGCTGTGTCTCCTGATGACACTCACCGTATTGATGAGCTTGTTGATTGTATTTTAGATATCAGGACATGGATGACAGAAAACTTCCTTCAGCTCAACTAGGACAAAACTGAAGTTTCAGTCATCGGTCCTAAAGCACACAGAGAGAAACAGGATTTAAAATTTAAATCATACTCTTTTAATCACTCTGAAGAAGTAAAGAACCTCAGAATTATCTTTGATTAAAATCTCAATTACATATCACACGTTAAAAACAAAACTAGGACAATGTTCTTCCCCCTCAGAAACATTTCGAGAGTATGAAGTTTCTATCTCATGCCAATGCAGACTCTGATCCACGTTTTTATCACATGTAGAATAGCTTATCGCAATGCTCTTCTTTCTGGTCTCCAACATGTGTGGAGTATGGACAAACATGGCGGAAGGAGAAGCGGACACGCCAGTCAACGAGACCAGCTTATTCCTCGATGGGGCGCCGCCATCTCCATTATCTGGAACTGGTACGGGTTCAGAAAGTTGGACATGGAGTGGAAATTTGTCGTTTGCAGACAAACAGTGCAAACAAAGATGCGCAAAACCACCAAATTGTTCCACCACCTGAAGCACAAACACAAACCGGCGTTGCACCATGAAGTGACTGTCTGCCAGAAACTTAAACGTTAAAACCTTAAACGGCTGCGGGAGCGCACGTCGATCAGATTCTCTCAATGTCTCCAATCTGCTGCTGTTGCTGTCGCCACAAAACTAATGTGACAGGTGACATCATGCCCATTTTAACAGAGGAAGTATGTTTTTGCTACACATTAGTGCTTTTACTGATTAACAACAAGTGAAACGAAGAGAAGGATACATTCTGTGAAAGTTGTCTTCAATGCCCCATCTGATGCAATATCCACAAGACTGTCAGTCTCTCTCGATGGGAGCTTGGAACTGATTTCCTGGATGCGTGTTTTGTCCCCAAATGGATATCTGATCCACCCAAAGCTTGCTTCCAATTCTGGGAAATATAATCCAGCTGAGAGTGGAGGCCTTGCAGATGTTGTTTGAAGGATGCAACAGTGCTCTCATCCACATTCTCCCCAGCAGTGAGGAGAAAATCTTCAAGTGTCAGAAAGTTGTCAAATTGTCCATGATCCAGACAGTCACACTACAATTCCATCTTCAGGCGTGTGGCTTTTATTTTGTCCTGGACCTCAAAGATGGTCACAGTTTTCCCTTGAAGTGCCACACTATTGAGAATGCTGAAAATGTCAGCCAAGTATGCCAACTTTGTGAGCACCTGGAAGTCATGCATTCTGTCATGGAGTTAATCACTGGGGTGCAAGAATAACATTATCTCATCTCATAGCTCGGGTGAGAACCTTTCCACGTGAAAACCAGCAAACTTCGGTGTAACAAAGGAGTTTTGTGTATTCGCTTCCTATTTCTTCACACGGAGTTTTAAAAAGACATGTGTTTAAGGGTTTACCTTTGATCTTGTTGACTATTTTCATAGACTCGTCCAGAACTGATTTCAGGCTTAATGGCATTTTTTTTTTACGGCGAGTTGTTCTCGATGGATGCAACAGTGCGTTGCCGCTGCAGCTGGTGCAAATGCCTGGACGCACGCTACGAGTCCTTTATGTTTTCCTGTCACTGCAGTTGCACCATTGGTACAAATGTCGGCACATCTTGACCAGTCCAGGTTGTTTTTTACAATAAAATCATTGAGGGAGTGAAAAATGGCTTCTGCCGTGGTGTTGGTCAGCAGGGAACGACAAAAGAGAAAGTCATCATGTACTCCACCGACATAGATATATCTCACAAAACACAGTGGATTAGCTTCATTTCTCACATTTGTGGACTCATCCAGTTGTAATGAAAAAGCTGGCTTTGGCGCAAACATGTCACTAACTGGTCTTCCACATTTTCAGCTATAGATTTTATGCGTCGCTGAACGCGTCATTGGAGAGAGGAATTCTGTTAATTTTGTAACGAGCTTTATCCCCAAACAATATGTCAGCAATCACCTTTGCAGCTGGTTTAACTAAATTCTCACCTATTGAATGAGGTTTTCCTGCTTTGGCAATCAAGAGGGACACCTTGTAAGAAGCCTCGGCGGTTTATGCATTTTCCCTGGGTGCAAAACATTGTGAGGCTTCCTTCATCGTGTGCTTCTTCAGTTCGTCACATTTTCTTTCAAAAAATCCAACAGGCTTTCCCACGCAATTCCTTGTGTTTAGTTTCCAAATGTCTCTTCAACTTTGCAGGTTTCATAGCCTCATTAGCCAAAGTTTTATAGCACAAAACTCAGTTTGGGATTATCTTCATCACCTGTCCAATAAAAACCGAACTGCACATAGTCGCAATGGTATTTTCATTTCACTTTGTTGTTGGATTTTCCATGTTCATGGCGAGGTTCAGAACTTGGCGGCAACATTGCGGAGGTGGCAAACATCAAATCCTCCTCAGCAATGTTAGCTGAGTTACATGGATTTGCATCAAGCCGTTGCTCCTTTCCTGCTGTATCAGAGGTTTCATTTGGTTTTCTTTTAAGTGATCCTGTCCTAAGCCACTGCTCCATAGTTATTTAGATATAAAACAGTTTTGGTGTCGCAAAACTGAGTCTGACACTTTCAAGCAGGTAATTCAAATAAATAGGTTGTTCAACTCGCGAACCACTAGTGGTCCAGGGACCACACTTTGAGAAGTGCCGGTTGAGATCAAATACTCACCATTAACTCTGGTAACTTTCCATGTTTCATCCAGGCCGGGCTGCTTTCCAAGTTCTATCTTAAATGGAGCAGCGTTGGGAGGGATGTCCTTGTCCCAACCACCAACTACAACTACATTCACATCATCCTCACACACTCGTGCTACCGACGGCATCACGTAGGGGGCGTTGTCATTGTAGTCTTCCAGCTGAATGATCAGTGTACCGGTGCCTGTGGCTGGAGGGGTCCCTGCAAACACAACAAGCAAAGGAAACATCTTAGGTCAGGAGACAGACGCTTGTTAAAATGTGCTGCTCTGCTGTAGAACTGCTGATCATATGGACAGATGCCAGAACAGCAGTCATACAGAGTGGCTGCAGTAAATCATGGTGTGCTTTACACTGGAGTAGATTAAGCTTTCAATGTGTTCATGTAGACAAGTTCAAATGCTTTCAGCTAAAATCAAGGAGCCCAACTTAGTAAGAGCCCAACTACACAGCCAAACGTATTTAATCCAAACAATACCAAACCACTGCTGCACTGCAGGCGCATGAATCACAGGTATTCATGGTTCTAATAAAAATTGACTTGGAAGATTTTTAAAAGTTTAAAAAAAAAAAAAAAACACACACATGGCATCATATGATGGCTCAAGACACAAGGACAAGATGTGTAAAAGGGTGATCAGCCTCTTCCACCTTTACAAGATAAAAAAAATAGAGTTTACAGGATGTAGCAAAGGTGTGAGCTCTCACCATTCATTTTTAAATTAATATGGTTGTCCATATTTTGAACATTTGATGTTTATTTCCAGAATAGTACTGTAATAAAAATGATATTATTCTAAAAATGAATGTTTTAAAGCAGACGTTTCCAAACTGGCGTCCCTGGACCCCCAAGCAGGCCCCCAAGAACAAAGGGACCCTGCAAGGCTTTGACTTTACAAAGCCTGTGTGGGTGTTAATATTGTGTCATACAGACAAGATTTTAGGTGTTTCCACTCAAAGTTTTATCATTTAGTTTTGTTTATGTGGCAGACCAGGTCCTAAAGTGCACAAATGGGGATCATCAAAACCTGTTGTCCACAAGATTTTAAAGCGTAAACCCTTTGTCAGAAAAAAAAAGTTTACGCTGCTTATGCTGGGCGGACACTGTGCGATTTTAGAAATCTGATTGTCGGGGAAATGCTCCCACTGCACGACCAGGTTTGTCCCTCGTACTCTATTTGACCCTACGACATGTGTACTCATACTGTACGACTGCTGTCACCTACGATTATTGACAACCACGACTACTTGTCGGCGTCAGTCGGCGTGTGACGGCACGACGTGCTCGAGTGTGAACAATGAAATACAAAGGTTCCTAGTTCCTATGACAACCACAGCGTGCCTGACAACAAGATGGCGAGCAAGCAGCAAGTTGTTGCAGCTGTGTGCGCTGAAACAAAATGAAAAAAAGAAAGCTGTGTCCACCGCACACGTCTGAACTTGGGGTTGCCCGCCATTGTTTAAAGCTCCACCTGCGCAGGTGCGAACGTAGAATCGTGACGTAACACCACTCGCACTGTACGAGCGACGGCAAAAATTTCTGACATGCCAGAAGTTTGATCAGGAGGTCGCAGCATCATCGTCAGAATGTAGCAGCAATTAATTCTTCCTCATGAGTGTTCTCACACTGTACGGCTTACGACCTCCCGACCGGACATCCCGACATTACAATGTTTCCACGATGACGCAGCGTGGTCTGAGACACCAAAATCGTGGTAAAATCCCCTCAAAATCGCACAGTGTCTGCCCGGCATTAGTAATGTAACTACAGTAGGACAATAGTTAACAGTATCCTGGTATAAGCTTGATGTTTCTGAATCATTTCATCAATGAAACATATCCGAGCTCAGCTGATTTATCTCTACCAGGCAAGGAAAAAGAAGATGAAGAATACATGCAGATTGATAGTAATATGCATGCCTCAATGCTTACAGCCTTGGTACCCATGATTAAAAACAAGGGAGAAAGGAAAAAGACAGAAGATTAGATAAAAACTAAATCTTGATGTGTACACATGATGCCCCCCTTCATGTTTCTGCCTGCCCCCTCATGTATCCATTCCTAGAGCCGGCCCTGTAATGACGCTGTAAAAAGCAAAGTAAGGCTTGACATTGATACTGATCTTTACTTTGGTTTTTCAGAGGACAGGAAAAGACTCCTTCCCTTTATGTTCCCTCCTCAATATTACTCATCCACCTTTCCTGTCTCTATCTATTCTTTGTTACATACCCATCTTATTCTTGTTATCTTCTCTTCTTCATCTCATTTTTCCTCTTCCACTGACCCTTCCCCCACATCCCACCTTCTCCCAAAGCCTCCATCATTAAGGTCCATTTGTGCTTCCTTACGTACCTAAAGAGTTTTGTCTTTTTCAAATGTTGTCATATGTTGCTGGATTGCACTTTAAAATTGTCTTCTACATGAAAGGTGCTATACAAATAAACTTGCCTTGCTGCCCTCAAACTTCATGTGTCTTTTACGTTACCATGGTTGTTAAGTCTTTTAATCCACTTGTAGGCAGTGCTGAGTTCAAGGTTCATTCCTGCATTGTGACGTCAGTTTCAGACACCGGATGTTGGTGGTAAGTGTTGCAGAGGAAGAAGACGCAGACAGACAGACTGTCTTCCATGTCTTCACTCCTCTTTCACCACTCATCTTTCCAAGGCTGCTGGATTCACCAGCACAGCAGTGCTATTCTGCTGCCTGCTAATGGCACCCCTCAAATGGATCTGTCAGAATCTCCAGAGGACAGATGGATTGACAGGGTGGGGGACAGAGACAGAGATGAGACACAGGTAAAGGGAAAAAGAGAGTGGCTCTGGAGCTTGACAAGTCTCCGAGCATCATCTCCTCTGACACTGCCAACCAGCCGCCATGTGGTCCAACAGACCTGGTGCAGCTTCTGGTCCCCATGGATGATGATGATGATGATGATGATGATGATGATGATGATGATGATGGGATGTTGCCAGGTGAGGACAGCAAACAGACCCGGTTTCCTCTGGGAGTGATTCTGAAGGCTTTTCTTTCTGCTTTTTAATGTTTGCAGCAATGACTTGGTATAGTGGCTTATCACAAAGAAAGATGCAAATAAAAAGAAATCTGTGATAAAACCCTGAAACTGCGCTGCCACACCTTACAGTAGATTAAGCCCTAAAACAAGTGGAATACTGTTGAAGAGCTCATGTTTAGATTTACAGGTGTACTTCAAACACAACTTTGTCACAGTTAGGCGTACTAGATGGATGTTTCTCAGGCAAACTCCAGTTTAGAAAATAAGCCAGAAGCCTTCAAAGAAAAAAGTATTTCTGTGTAAAATCACTTCATGAAGCAGCAGAAAATTGATATTCATCTATCAGTTTAATAATTTCTCATGGGGAACTCACCGTTATCTTCAGCGATGATAAGAGCTGTGTACTTATTGTCATGGACAAAAGGAGACTCTCGGTCCAGTGGGGATGAGGTGTTGACAATTCCTTTTTTTGGGTCCACAATTAACCAGCCTGCTGGGTCATGGTCAACAGAATATCTGCAAAAAGAGTTTTAAATAAGGACTTTAAATAACTGAGATCAAACCAACCAAACCAGAATCTTTCCTTTTTTATTTTACTTGCATGTTTCAAGTGGCCGACTCAGAAACATATCAGCATATCTGAATACTCCATATTGTTTACATACCATACAAAACTTTAGTAAATTTACAACAACTTTTAGAAAAATTGAATGTGCTTTCAAAGCATCCAGATTAAAACTTTGTGGTAACCTGAATGAAGGATGTTACGCTTGAGGCCTTCTGCTCCAGCAAGCATTGAGCATGTGACATAAGTGTTACGAGCTTTGCTTCAATAGGTTGATTCAGCAGGACAAAAGTCACCACACCAAACAAGACCTCGTTACGTCATCAGGGCGTGTTGAGCTCCGCGCGTTCAGAGCAGTGTGGGTTTTTGAAAGGAGGAGGTTCTGGTTGTAGTTCTGCATCATCACTGTCATGTTCTGTGTTCTGTGTTTTTGGTCTTGGCTACTTGTTTTGTTTCTGAGTTTTAGGGTTTTTCTCAATTCAGGTTCTGCACACTTCGAAGTGCGGATTTGTCGGCTGCATTTGTCATCGTGGCGTGCCAAGTGCTGTCCCAATTCAAAGGCTCCTTCAAATCCACCCTTCAAATCCGCCCTTTGTTTTGCTCCAGATTAGCTTAAAACGAAGGATACAAGAGCTGTATCCTCAGTGCCCTCTCTTATCCCAGAATTCATTGCATTCCTGATAGGAAAGAATGAGCAGCAGAGTGCCGGTGTAGGTACCACACCAGCCAGACCGTTTATTTTTTTTATTTTTATATATAAACACACACATATTTGTGTCCAATAACCACAAATGAATTTCATTCCAGTCGTCCTCAGATGTCTTCGTCCCCTTTTCATTCAAGAAAAGGCTGAATTTATTACAGTCACTCAGATAACTGGGGACTGAAATAAGGAACAATAGTTAAAGTGTGCTAAATTATAATTCAGTGATATAAGACACTGTTTTGTCATTTAATTGATTTCAAGAAAAAAAAAACAAAAAAACACACAAATGGATCTTGGACAAATTAGAGCATTTTTTTGATGACCAGTGGAACAAAATACCTGTCCACAGGTGCAGAAGTCTGACTGGGGGGAACAGAAAACCCCTGACTGGAGTGGAAAATCAAGGGATTTTTTTTTTATAGAAAAAAAATGTAGTTTATGACTGATGTAACATATGTTATTTTGTCATATTGGTTTTCTTTTTAAAAATATTTCTATTGAAATAGAATTATTAAATAATGTCATGGTTTTAATAATTTTTTTTTTATTTATTATTATTTATTATTACTTTTGTCAATTTCATCTTATTTTCCAGGCAGCAGTTTTTCTCCGTTTGCAATGGGAGGGTATGAATACATATGAGGACGACTGTGTATGTGTCCAACCAGGATTATTTTCCACTGAAGTTAACATCAGCTGGACAGGATGTGCAGTTGTTACACGTTTTAAAGATGACACTGGTCAATCCTTGGTGTAATACATTTAAATTTTTATTCCTGTTCACAAACAGAGGACACAATTATTTGAGGCAGCACCTGAAACTGCTAGGTGTCCACTCTGCCTAACAACTTGCTCTGTGCATGCAGTGCATCAGTTTACAGTGTCAACTGCCTACCACGCCCTCTGGTGACCAAAATACCTATTTTGCTTTCTCCATACAAACCAACTTAAGCTAATAATGGTTTACTCATGTTAACAAATTTAACAAAGAAATACAATTAACACTTAAACAAATTTTTAATGGGGGTCAATTATTTATCAAAATAAGTCTCATACGCATCACAGTACCACACTGTCAGCCAGAGGAGAGCTCGTCTAAACTGCTTCCTCCTCATGTTTGTCTTTTAGACACAAAGGAAAATTTTAAAAAATTAAATTGAAATTACTGGCACCATTTTCTGTCATTTTAGAAATAGTTTTGTGTCTTTTTGTGGAAGAATGGCATCGGTAATTAGATAAACTTGGCATATGTAGTTGCCAGGCAATTGAGGACCGGAGCACTCTGGGTAATTCTCTTCCTCTAGATAGGCCTTCTCATTTTACTGACAGTAAGCACACTTCAGTGTGTGCAGACGACGTAGAACACTTTGTTGCCTACACAGTCTGCGCACTTGGAAGTGTGCAGACCCTGAATTGAGAAACACCCATCGGTTTCTGTTCCCTGGGACTGGATCATTGTGTTAATCTCCCATGTGTTTCAACCCGGTGTTCATTCCCTGCATTTATTCTGTTCCTCGTGTTAGTTCTGCCTTCCCTCCTTTTCTGGATTAAACCCTCCTAGTTCTGCAACTCTGGCTCCCTTCTCCTTTTTTTGGGTCCATACCTCCATGCCACCATTATGATAATCACAATTTCAGAACAGATTGAGGGAAAGCATCACATTAATAATAGCTTAGAGTTCATTGTTGACAGACACATTTACTGACAAACATACACAACTGATAACACATACACTCACATCCATTAACACAGCTAACACACATCACACACATACAGTTATAAATAAACATGTACTGTATTTTTCGGGCCACAAGGTGCATTACATTATAAGCTGCAGCCTCCATCACAGAGTCTACTATTGTCTTCAGGTCATACATAAGGCGCACCGCGTTGTTGGTCGCATGCTAAAACAATAGTAAAGCAAAGTAACGAAAGCAAAACGGTGAGTTTGGATGAACTTTCTTCAACATGTTGTGCCATAAAGCAACTTTCTGCCAGAAATTGATGAAACCGTGGGAGCGTGCACGGCCTGTTAAAGCTTTGTCCATCAGCATCTCCAATCTGCTGCTGTTCCTCTCACTACAAAGCCGATGTGACGGGTGACATCAAGCCCATTTTAAGAGTCCTTCATAAACCTTTTCTCTGTTTTCCTCAAGAGACCCAAAACAGCCTTCTGTATCATACTGTGGTGCAATATGTCAGCAGCCTCTCGATGGATAAATGGTAGAAGGTCAGCAGCAGGTCAGGGTTAAGGTTGTGCTTCCGGATGACTTTGAGGAAATGTAGCGACTGAAGATATAAAAAAACCTGATGTGTGAACCCTCTCCACACACTCGGCGTGGATGTAAAAGGGGACTGGGTCAGTGCTGGGCTGCCTGAGGTATGTAATGATCTCTCTGGTTGACTTGGTGTTGAGAGCAAGGCTATTCTCAGAACACCAGGTTGCCAACTACAGGATCTCCTCCCTGTAGACAGCCTCATCAACCCTGGAGATGAGTCCAACCACTGTAGTATCATCAGCAAACTTGATGATGAGGTTGTCATTGCAGGCTGGTCTGCAGTCGTGGCTGTAGAGGCAGCACAGGAAAGGGCTCAGCACACAGCCCTGTGGGGAGCCAATGTTCAGCATGTGGTGGAGGAGAGGTGGGGGCCAAGACACAGTCGGTGATCGGTCTGTGATGATCACTAGTGATGAGGCATCGTAATTCATCTTTCAGTAAAGTGATTCTTGTGTTTTGAATCATTCATTCATTACTCGGACAACACTAGTGCTCAGATCAGAACCTGCCTGCCGACAGATAACAGCTCATTTCTCTGCTTGCTTTCCAACATGACTGTTTTGGACTTGTATGTTTTTGTAAAGTTACATAAACTTATTCTCGACTAGATAGATAATCGTTTATGTCTGAATTATCCTGTTTTGGCTGGCAAAATATGTCAATGGAGTCATGCATGTCGGAGCTTTATTTGCTCTGCACGTATTCTTTGTTGAGATGGCAGACTTTCATATGTGTCGTTTAGCATTGTGTGTGGCCTCAAGATGGTTAATTTTCACGATTATATGTAAATAGTTTCTTTTGATAAACTTATACAAACTCCTTTGTAGTTAATTGTTAGTAGATTCGTACTTTTTTCCTCACAGACTGTATCATGTCGTGTTGTTGTTTACAAATAGATATTTAAGTAACGAGTGTTGTTTCTAAACTTGAATGAAATATTGAAAAGAATGCATGTTAACAACAACAGGGGATGTACTGTATTATTCTGCAATAAAAATTGCAGCGTGCTTGAATTAGACAAATACTCTAAAAGAAAAACTGCAAAAGGCCATTATGCTGTACAGGGATTTGTTCTTTGTTCTAATGAGAACTGTGGTTAAAGTACAAATTGCAAAGAAATGTTAAAGTCTCTGCATGATGAAATGTGGAATATGTGATAAATAATATGACTGATAATAAATTCAGAGCAGAGCCTGCCTGCCAACAGATCACAGCTCGTGTCTCTTTTTTCCTTCCTGCAAAAATATACAGAACTCAGGTCTGTAACAGTAACAGCCACATGTTAAGCACGAGGAGCTTGTTGAAGCCAGAGCCAAGATCCACAGTGGGTATCAGTGTGAAAATTAATATTGATTTTCCACACTGAGTTACAACATTAAAAGGACGTTAAGACACCTTTGGTCAATTCTGATTGTTAAAGATCAGTGTCATTAGTTCCTATGTGACCAATAACTCTTTTGATAGCAAAGGGAACAGACGGCAGCAGATCCTGGAGCTTCATTAAAGGGGTAATGCACCCAAAAATATGTTTTTAAGGTGTAAACAACATAGTATTAATTGTAATGATAACCACCTACACTGTTGTTAAAATTGAAATTCTTTGACTCAAAACACCCCCATAAGGTAAAACCCGGTTTTGTTTTTGTGATGTAGAGGTAAACTTGGTGCTTCTCTACATAACCAGAAAAAAATACTCATAGCCCCTCCCTCTAGATGCAAAAAACGGCAGACTCACCTCACAGGCAGAAAAATCCCATCCACTGACTCATATGTACAGATGTCAACACAGATTCTGTAGTTTCAGACTTTAGACTTTAAGGAACTTTTGAGAAAATATTCCTGCAACAGGATGGATTTGTGCCTCTTAGTTGTGTAAGATTAACACGTTACTATTCTTCACCTTCTGATCCTCAGCTGGACACAGACAACAGCTCAACTTGCAGCGGTACACTAGACTCTCTGACCATGGATGATCTGACTCCTCTGAGGGTTTTAGGGTTGGGTGAGCTGTGGTTGTGGTGTTAGTCATCACCAGATGACTGACACCTCCCAGTGGAGGAGGTGAACTTCACTGCTGGACTCTTGTGAGTTCTACCTGTCAGCGTTGAGCTTCTGAGCCATTGGAGGAACCAGAGATGTAGGAGGGTCGATGTTGCAGCCACACTCGGTAGAGAAGTGGATGGATATGTAGGAACATCACTGGAGAGAACAGTATAGTTCCAGGAGTGGTTGCTGAGATGCTGCACCCAAGTCGGTCCAATCACCTCAAGCCACCTCTGCCCAGGATGGTTTAGTCCTCTAGTTGCTGGTGGCTAGGCGTGTGGGTTAACATTGGAGCCTTGGGTCTGGCTCCCAGCCAAGGCCATTCTGACTCACCGGGCCCTGAGTGATCCCCTGCTGATGCCTTCACAGTCGCCCCTCGCATCCATAACACTTCTCACTTTTCACAGATGACCTGCTGATCAGCACCACCACTGGGCGATGGGATCCATGGAAGAGTTGCAGCAGTCAGAGATCCTCTGTGATCATTGGGAGGAGGGTAACAGAACCAGTGAGGCGGTGAGAGATCACTGCATATGTGCTTTGACTGGGCCACAGCGACCACCATAAAGTTTTAAGTCAACTTTTTTTTTCCTGGATTCAACTCTTCCAGCTGTGGGATGTTGTTCTCAAAGCACCGACTCGGCAAATGACCGTTCTTGCACGATACCATATTTGTAGAACTTTCTCTACTTCACAGGTAACTCAAAACCTTTGCCTGACGGTCTGGCCAGTTCAAACCTTCCTCTATGTTAAAATGTCTGTGAAAATACAGCAGATTGAATTTATAGCCTAAAAAAAAACATAAAACGTGTGTTTTCTCATAAAAAACCTGAACAGAACCACAGTACTGAGCTGGAATGCAGCATTGCTGGGGCAAAGAGAGGGCTATGTGGCAAAGTTATGGGTCTCTTATGCAAACACTTCTGTTAAAATTATTATTTACAGAAAAATCTTTTTTTTTTTTTGCTTTTGGTCGTGAAACACAAACAGATAAAGTTGCATAAAAAATCATTCTGTTGTGAAAAAGATGACACATACCAGGCTATTGCAGGCCTTCTTGTCATGTTTAGGGTCACAGACCTGTTTAAGGTTTAAGGGACAGTAGGGAGGCTGGAAGAATGATGACTGATTCATACTTTAGATACACAGCAGTAAGAACAAATGGAGATACGTAGTAGATGGAGATGAGGATCAAATGGCACGGTCTGTGATTCCCAAATGTTTTTAAGAGCTTGAAATCAAGAGAGGAGAGGGGAAGTACTTCAGTCTGAGTACCTGAAAAGACTGAACCATGTGTAAACAAATACAGGACAAGCTTGTACACTACACCTCTGCTCTCTCTGACATTTAATTTGTCAACCAGAAATCCATCCATCTTTTCAATAAACAGCTGCTCTTTATCTTCTGGTTTTCTCAACATTAGAGAAGCACAGTTGTGTGGCTCATTTAAAATAACTAACAGAAATTAATGGTCTAATTTATGAACAGTTTTATCCAAAGATAGAAAAATCCTTACTTTATAATCCCTTCGTCCAGTATGTCTGGATCTTTAGCTAAGAAAGCCGCCACGAAGTCATTCACTGGTACATTTTCCATCTTGTAGGCTGTCAGAGTACCTCGATGGAATTTCGGACTTTCGTTGATGTCCTCGACTGTAACATCGACAGTGGCGAAGGAATTGGTGCCATAGCCAATGTCAGAGACCAGAGGTTCCTCATTCTGTACTCTGATGATGAGCGTATGGAGAGTAGAGGTCTCATAGTCCAAGGGCTGAGTTGGAAAGAGGATTGGAAACATAAGGTCACATAAGTTCATTCACTACTTGAATTCAGAAACCTAAAGGAAAGTTTACGTTACAATACTTTACCTTGGTAACTGACAACACTCCCTTGTTGTTTTGGTCGGTTGTGATATTAAAGTTATGAGTAAGATCTCCGCTCACAATAGAGTAAACGGCTCTCCATGCGCCTGTGCCTGGGCAGTCTTGGTCCTTAACTGTCAGGTAAACCACGACGCCTGTTCTGCCCTCATGCATACTCGTCTTAAACTGTTGCAAACAGGGGGAGAGTTAGAGAGATCAACAGAAAAAGTGAGAGACATGGAGAAAGAAACTGCAAATGCTGCTTCTAGACAAACCAAAATTCAGAAACCATCAAGTAAGTGGAGGAAAAGCTTGATAACATTTTGCTACCATCGTGTACTCACTGAATGGATAACGTGGCTGTACTTGTGACAGCTACTGTCAGATGGAAGTACTCATGAATTTATTTATTTAATTTGAACAGTAATTAGATTATAACTCAAACATGGATATAAAACGACAAAGCAAACAAAATTAAGAGGTCACGCATGTGACGCATAAAATAAAATTTACAAGGGAAAAATCTATATGTTCGAAAATAGGAAGAAGTGTAAAATTTATTAAATCTTTCCCTGTTTTCTGATTGTCAATGTTACGCATCATATAATCACACTAACTACACAGCATAAATCCACATGTACATACAGAATTACAGCTTTAGACATCAGACCATGCATATTAGCCTAGTCACCCATAAAGGGCATAAAAGATCTTAACTCACACATAATCACCCCAGACTACATTATCCATGATCACACAATCCAAAACATAGAAACAAACAATACTCCATTATATTTGCTACAATTCACAATCCATCTGTGGTGAAAAATACGACCACACAATCTGCCAAACACATACATATGCTCGCTGCAAATGCATATTACGCCTACTCACTCCCATACCTTTTGAATATACTCTGTTTATATTTTTTCTTAAACAGGATGATGTTGGACTTTGTTTCATCTCCACATTCAATCTGTTTCCAGCGTCTTACTCCATTCATTTTTATACTAAATCCTCTTTTAGTTGTTTGACATCGCCTTATTTTAAATTCTGACCTTTCACTAAAGTTAAACCCCCCACTTCTTTTCAGAAACATTGATTGCAGGTGGCAAGGCAGTAAGTTTTTCTTGACTTTATACAAAAATACTACTGTATTAAAATCTGTAATATCATGTAACTTCAATATTTTAGACTTAATAAAAATGTGGATTTGTATACTCATGGTAACCTGCTTTAGGGATTATTCTAATGACTCTGTTTTGCTGTTTAAATAGTGGCTCCAGTGAACTTTGATAAGTGTTAAACCAAACCTCTGCACAGTAAGTTAAATATGGTGAGACCATCGACCAGAACAGTTTGTAAAGTGCTTTGCGGTTTATAAAATGACTTACTTTACCCATCATTGATATGCTCCTTGATAGCTTGTTGCAAATGTATTTAATATGTGACTTCCAGCTAAGTTTCTCATCAATTATTACCCCTAAAAATTTTATGTCATGAACCCTTTCTATATAAACACCATCTATCAGTATTTGTAAACTTTGATTTATTCAATTGTTACAGAATAACTTTATGATATTCTGTAACAATAAAATAAAACCATATCATAAAGTTGGTCTTACTTCAGTTTAATAATAACTATTAACTTTTCACCAAAATTTTACATATGTCATTTATATAAATTATAAATAGTTTTGGCCCCAAAACTGACCCTTGTGGTACACCACATTCAATGTCCAAACAACATAAACTTGCGTAAATTACTCTTCAACGGTAACAAAATATCAGTTTCCAGCTAAATAGGTGTGGATAGGAGGATGTTTTCTGATTAACCCAGTAGATATTAACTCAGATGTACACAAGATTTGAACCTGTGGCTTTGAGAGAGACCAATTATGACCAGCAGAGATCAGAAAGGAGGATGTGTCTTGCTTCCGCAAGCCAATCAAGTGCAACAATTCTTTCATGTGGAAGTGCGTCTTTCTTGAACGGTGAAATTTACGCTGGATAAATTCCCGCTGTCCATTTGTAAAACATTGAATGGTTTTGGACCAATATATGTTTTTGCTGTTTCTACTGGCTTGTTATGAGCAAACACTATCCCTCGGGTCATGAGAGTAAAATTTTATTTGTTTTCCAGAGTCAGAACTAAATCCAGAGAAGCAGTGTTCAGTTTTCATGCTCCTCACATGTAGAACAACCTGACAGACACCTGCACATCTGCTGAAACACTCAAAGGTTTTTAATTCAAGGTTAAAAGCTTTTTATTTGCTGCCTTTTATTAGAATAACTGTTCCTTCTCACACTGCAAGTTTAGCATGTTTTATTTTAGTTAGGTTGAGGGTTAGTTAAAGTTTGTTTATAGTGCTTCCTTCACCTTCCTGTAATGCTTTTAATGTTTTCATGTGAAGCACTTTGAAGTGTCTTGTATATGAAATGTGATGTACAAATAAAATTGCCTCATCTTGCCTGTGTCTTCATGAACTTATAAAAGTTCAGTTTCTCTTCCAAGTGAGATGTGAAGACATGCACAGGGTCATGGACCTGATGTACTCTGCAACCCTGCCCAGCCATCTGAGCTGTAATATTTCACATGTGAGCTGCTCTTCTTACAAGCTCTACTGACACCTCAATGCCAGAAGGCTGTGAGGGAGGACTGAATGTGGCTGTGTGCCATCTGTCTCAAAGCTTCACAGCAGCTGTGGGCATTTTCATAAAGAAACATGCTTTAGAGAGATGACATTTATGAAAGACATGAGTCTGCTTTTACTTAGTTTTTTCCTTATTACAGTATTTTCTTTTCTTTCTTCTCAAAGATTTAACATTTGGTTGTGTCCTTGTTGTAACAAACGTGTAATATATGTTTTTGTAAGATTGTGTGCTCGTTTTATGGTTCCTCATCGTCCGGGTTTCTGCCTAAACTTTTAGATTTTTGGATTAAAACATGTTTTAACAGTGCAGAGTTTGTTGCGTTGCATCCTTAATCAAGGCTTCTTAACTCATCGAACCAACAATGCTCTGGTATGGGGGGAAAGGGAATGACAACTTTAAAGGCCCAGTGCCCGTTTTGGCCCACACTCACCTCAAGCTCTGTGACTAAAGTATTATGCATAGACATAACAAACATTCATTCATTCATTTTCTTAACCGCTTAGTCCAATGTCACAGGAAGCTGGGGCCTATCCCAGCAATCATTGGGCAAGAGGCAGTTACACCCGGACAGGCTGGCAGTCCATCACAGGACCACAAATATAGATAAACAACCATACATGCTCACACTCCCTGCAAGGGACAATCTAGATTAACTAATTAACCTAACATGCATATCTTTGGGTGGTGGGAGGGAGCCGGAGTCCCTGGAGAGAATCCACACATACACTGGGACAACATGCAAACTCCACACAGAAAGGCCACTGTTCATACCTCCCACAGCGGAGAAATGAACCAGTGACCTTCTTGCTATGAGGCCACAGTGCTAGCCACTACACCACCATGTAGCCCCATAGATAATGTAAAATATTAGTATGAATGCATCTGAGCTAAAATAAAGCCATAAAGTCTCACAGTATTTTTGTTTAAATAATTACGACATCCTTTCCTCATAGAAATGGTTTGGTCCACCGTTTGTTCTTTGTCATAGTATTAGATTAACAAAAATCTCTTACCAAACCTTAAACAGGCCATGGTACTCAGCTGTGCTGTCAAAGTTATTAAAGAAAATACTCGCTTCTACAAAAACTATATTATGAATCCTACAGCTCATACACATGCAGTTTACAAATCTTTGAGAAATAAAAATACAAATTCTATGAGGTCAACAAAAAAGAAATATATAAGTGAGAAACTCCTGAAGATTTCTAATAATATCAAATCCACATGGAAAGTAATAAATCACTCGCTTTAAATTATTGAGGTTTCCTCTGAATTACCTTGTTTTTATTAAAGGTGAAGAATTTATTAACATGAATGATATGGCTGAAAATTTTAAGAATTATTTTGTGGGCACTGGTCAAAAATTAGCTGATAATTTCCAATTTGTGATGGAAATTATTTGCAGGGAAAATAACAGTAATGTCACCCTTGCAAGGCAAGATGACAACTTAGTGTACATGTGAGTGTGTATAGGTGTGTGTGTGTGTGTGTGCTTTACAAAATGTTTATGTTTTACTAAATATAAAAATATATCATTTTATATTTATATCTATATAATATAAAGATGTAAAAACAAAAATAAAATGTGAATAAATTTATGTAAATGGGTAATTCGGGCAAAATATAGTTGTAGTTTTATTTTTCCTCAATAAATTAAAGGATTTGTCCATTTTTTTAAAAGGAGAGGTCATTAAATGTTAATTTCTTGATCATATACTTACAGGTCTTTGAAATATTCTATTCTACTGTGATTTATCAGACGCTTTTCTCCACAGGGACTTACATCAGAGGGTGAGAACAACCCAAACAGGAGAAGCCGTCATAATTAAGCGCTACCACAGGTGCTGCTGTGTAGTGCTAGAGGCTGTGCTTGTTTTTGTTCCCTGCCCCTCCCCTTCAGTACTCTATGTTTAATTAGAGACAATTTCATAATAGATATAGTCTTGGGTGGAAGTGCACACAGTGACCTCAGTGCTAAGTAGTCCTAAAGACCTGGACAAAACCTTGTAACCAGTGGTGTAGTCCAGGGTATACGCAGATATACGGAGTATACCCACTTCTGTTTCAGCATTGACTATATCCACTTCTGAACCTCCCGTGATGCTGCTTTTACAATTACAAACATACCTACATATGTACCTACGTCACTCAGCAGCCCAGCTAAGGTTATCTGTGCTACACTGGTGCAGTTAGCCATCAGCTGTGTTTAGCCTGAACAGAGACATAATAAAGATATATGTATATATGTGTATGAGCCTGTCTCTCACTGGTCTGTGTGCCAGTACTGGTTTAGTTATTTCATAACTTTTCCTCCATAAAACCGAAGAGCAGAAATTATGTGACAATGAGCAAATATTCTGATGCATATAGGGGTAAACTAAATAGAGTCGTACAGTCACTTTTTCTGAAACAGTGTTTTTCTGGGCTACTTTTTTCTGTTTTTCAAACAAGGACAGAACATTGAGAGTATATTCACCTCTTGAGGGACCATTACACTACTGCTTCTACTTCATTCTGATGAGTACAAGAGGTAAGTTAAGTGGAGAAATGCTTTATTAACAGCTGAGCTTGCTCTTACAAGTCGATATGTGATTAGTTTGGTTGACAGCATGGTTCTGGCAACTGATGTGGCAACAGTTTGTTGGCAAAGTGAAGATCTCCCCCAAACACCCGTGAGATGAAAAACTCAAAAGATATGCGATAACTGGTGGTTTTAACAGTGGAGTTTGCATGGTCCCCCTGTGTATGCCTTCTGGTACCCTGGCTTCCTCCCACCATCCAAAAACATGCATGCTAGGTTAATTGGTTAAGCTATGTTGTCCTTCAGAGTGAGCATGAATGGTTGTTTGTCCCCTCAGTAGGCCCTGCAATGGACTTGCAACCTGTCCAGGGTGTACCCTGCCTCTTGCCCAAAGACTGCTGGGATAAGATAAGTCAGGGGTGTCAAACTGCTGTCTTGGAGGGCCGGTATCCTGCAGGTTTTTGTTTTCTCCATGCTCCAACACACACACACACACACACACACACACACACACACACACACACACACACACACACACACACACACTCAAACAGGTAGACAAGAAGCTGCTGGATCCATTAATTTGAATCAGCTGTGTTGGTGGAGGGAAACAACAAAAACCTGCCTGATACCGGCCCTCAAGGACTGACATCCCTGAGCTAAGTGGTTTGGTTTATGAATGAAGGAAGTCACTTCAGCAGAAATGAAACGTGATTTATGGCAAGGAAATAGATTAAATATACATTAAAAACATTCACACAAAAATCTGTTTTTAAAAAATTGTTTACACAAGAGATATGACCAATTTATTTTTGTAATCTTGCCTTCATAGCAAGTAAGTAAGCTGCCATATTGGTGTGACATCACTGTCTACGTAACAGGGTTGGTTGGTTCTTTGGCTGCAAGCTGAATCTATCTATGACCGGCCACTCTACATTAAAAAGCCAAAACACAATTAGGAAGAGTGGTACAATAGCGCACAAAGCCAAAGACCTACTGAATATAATAATCCCATTGCCTATGCTTTCGAGCCAATAGACCAGGTGACTCGAGCAGTGGTTAGGAGAGAAGAAGAAGATACAGAGCTGGTGCATGTCTGTGAGGCAGAGCGGGTTGGCCCTACTACCTGGTGTAGGTGTCGCTGCTGTTCTGCGATGCCCACAATAGTGGAGTATATCTGCTGTCAGTAGGCAGACTTGCACCATGTCATGCATGTTAAATTGCGCATAACAAAGGTCCCAACATTTGATTTACTATGCTGGGAGGTGGATGTTTTGGAGGTAGCCATGCTGTCCCTAAAGGATGTCCGGGTGGAGACACTGAAGTGTCCGGTTGACAGCAGGTAATGGTGAGACAAGCTAGCTAACGTCAGTAACAGCCGGTGGTGTATTCTAAAATAAAATAAATGCTGCAAACAATATTTCCATTTGCAACTAGCCAATAAAATGTTTAGGTTTGTTTTGCTCCCTGCTAATGCTGCTAGCTAAATACTAACTAAACATTATCATTATCTAAGAATTACATCAGCAACTTGTGATATGTGTAATATTTTCAAATATTCTGATATAGAATATGACTTCCCTAGTAATAGGTTTCCCTATTTATTTAATTATGCGATGGACTGGCAAGCTGTCCAGGGTGTACCCTGCCTTTCCCCAGAGACAGCTGGGATAGGCTCCAGCTTCCCTGCGACCATGAATTGGATTAAGCGGTTTGGAAATGAATGAATATTTATTTAATTACTTATTTATTTATTAAACATGGGCAATACGCAGTAATGGACATTTCTGTAAATATGTCAGTGTTCACTAAAGCTCATTTTCAATGCTTGTCACAGGTGTACAATGTCAATATTGATAGAAATCTGTGTAGCCATAGTATCTTTCGCTTGTCTTCTCATATTACACTGGCTGTTATACATATAAATTCAATTAAAGTCCTTGTATCAGACACATATTTAAAGTGGAACTATTATGTGCATTTCAGGCTAATTTATTTCTATTTCTGAGCCCAGAAGGGCTGGGATTGATCAAGTTAATGCCATAAATCGCTTTATTTACTTCAGACCGACCCTCTCCGTAGGCTGTCAGATCAGCCTGTGGGCAAAACGAGTGGATTGAGACTCTTCTGCATTAAGCCCCGCCTCCCGCCACTGTACTACATTGAGGGAGCGCACCGCACCTGCTTTCGCCATCATTGTAACATCTCATAAACAGAAGGATTAGGCTCATATGAATTCAATAAAAAAATAAAATACAACGTCAACACATAGCATACAGCCCTACATGTTGGAACCTGAATCAGACCCTGAAAACAAAGTGGAAAACAGCAACCCACAGCAACGAATGCAGCAGGATGTCTCTCTTTGGTAAACTCAACAGCGGTTGTTCGAAATAACTTTATCCGACGTTTTCCACCCGCTTGATGTATTTGTACATGCCCTTGTTAACCAGTAGAAGGTAACCAATCACCGAACCTTATCCCCCGGGACGTCACAAGGATTTCGAAGTAGAAAAAACCCTCTAAAACGACGCGTTTTTCGTCGCCATGGAAACCGAATGGAGAGCGCGCTGTGCTGCCTGATGAGGACTTAACACTGTAACACTGTAGAAAGCTCAGAAAACTCCAAATACCATAATAGCACCCCTTTAAGCAGTTTATTTCTTGATGTCAAAACATTTTATTTTAGTGTATATATATATATTTAGTCATCTCTGATTTACCATTCATCAGCTCAGCTGTCAAGTCATATAAGTGTTTCAAAAGCATTAACATCAGCTCTAGTTTAACAGCTTGGTGGGAATTCCTGAAAGTAACCAAGTCTGCACTTATTCCATGTAAGCGCACACCCATCTGGAACAATCCTGACTTCCTGCAAAACAGAAAGATGATAAACTTCCCTCAGTGGAAGCATAAAGGAGTAAAGCAGTTAGAACATATAGAAAATGGAAACTTTTGATGCAATTTCTTCACGGTTTGAATTCAGCAGCACCAAATTCTTAGAATACCACCAACTTAAATCTATCATAAGTAAGAAATACACCACTGATCAACTAAACTTACAGTTACCTATCAGGGTTGCAGAATTCTTAAATCTTAAGGCCCCGAAGCTACTATCCAAAATATACAGATTACTATTGAAGCTAGAAGATTCCATCTCTCTCCCAACTTCTAAATGGGAAGCAGACTTATCCAGCAACTTCAATCAAAATGAATGGTCACAAATCTGCTCAAACACATTCAAAATGACTAAGAATTCAAGCATGCAATTAATACAATTCAAAATTCTACATAGAACTCATTATACGGGACACAGGATGTTCAAGATGGGTCTGTTACACTCACATATCTGTTCACACTGTACTGACAAGACAATTGACAGCTACTACCATGCCTTATGGTCTTGTTGACCTGTCCAGAGATTCTGGCTCCAGGTATGTAAAGATCTGTCAGACTGGTTTAAATGTAATATCCCTACAAACCCCAAACTGTGCCTATTGAGTCACTTAGGTGAAAATAACATAGGGTTTAATTTAGCAAAACCAGTCCTCAGTAGCCTGTGCATCGCAAAGAAAACTATCCTTGTGAACTGGAAAAGCAAACAGAATCTGTGTATCCAGCAGTTTAGAAATCTGTTATTAGATTACATCAGCATGGAAATGATGTCTGCCTCCTCAAAGGATCAGTCAGTTGAATTTCACTTTTTCGCTGACCTGGACTTGCCGCAGCAGTGGGGGCAGGTCCATGACCTGGTGCCCGGCAGAGGGGCCCGGGCCCAAGATAGTTGAGGATGGGGGGTGCCTGTGTGTGTATGGGGTGTGTATGGAGAAGTGTAGTGGTACATGAATGTATGGGGGGCAGGGGTGCGTGTATGTGGGCTGATGGTGAGGGGGTGTGAATGTATTGATGTGTAGAGGAGGAGGGAATGCAACGTATCTCTTGGTGGGGGCGTCTCCTGGGGGTGTGGGGGAGATGGGCCCTTGGTCTGTCTCTCCTTCTGCCGCCCCTCCTCTTCCTTGCACCCCCCCACTTTTGCATGTGGCTTGTTGGTACCTTCTGGGGCCGGTGGCGGCTCTTTTGTTGGTGTTGCTGAAGGCCATGGTTGTTGGGGCAGCTGCCCTTGGCCTGTCCTGGCCTTCGGGGGCCCCGGGAATGGGGGACGTGTCTCGTGCTGCAGGTGGCTCATCTTCTTGAGGGAGGCGCGCTTCCCTCAGGACCTAAATCCCCGGACCCCCCTCCTTCTTTTCTTCCACCACACACAGACAGGGCGTTGGGAGGTGGACACGTTGATCTGGGTGGTGAAAGAGGCCATCAAGGTGGTTTTGATCGCTGCACCCAGCATCGGTTCACCTCCCAGTTTTAATTACACTTAGTCAACATAACACAAAAAAAACACACACTCACAACACATGGACATATTTTGGGGGGCGGGCCATGCAGTGGGCTGCTTTGGTGGTCCCGCTCCCAACATGATGTGGTTACTTCTTCCCAATTTTAATTGCAAATAACACACACTTCACAATCATTCATAAGCTGGGAGGGAGGGGGTGTTGATGGGGTCCGACCACGCCCCTATTTCCGGGGCTGTGCCGGGGGGTAGGTTAGGGCGGGGGAGTGGTGCTGTTCAGGGGACCTGGGTCTGGGCTGGCCTGGCAGGGGAGGGACTGTTGCTGGCCCTGGGTGGTGCTGGATCGGCTGCATGTGTGGGGTGGCGGGGGGGGGGGGGGGGGGGGGGGGGGGGGGGGGGGTTGACAGGGGTGGGGGGTAATTGTGGGGCCCTGATCCGGGCCTTCCTATCCCCTGCTCCCCCGGGGGTATCTCACAGGGGACACGTTGGGAAGGAAAGATGAGGGCGTGCAAGAGCCAATGGATGAAGTGGTGAATGGAATGTTAGAATAGAGGGAGTAAGGGGAGGAATCAGGGTGTAAGGATTTAGGAAAGTGGGTGGCCGCTGGGATAGGGGGAGGGGGGATGTATGCAGATGTGTGGGGGTGTGTATGTGGGGTTATGTTGGTGGTACGGGGGAGTGATGGGGTGGGTGTACAATGAGGAGTGTGAATGTGGATAGAGGGGTGTAGGGAGGTGTGTGTGTGTGTAGAGTGGGGTATGTGTGTATGGAAGAATGGGTGATTATAGAGGGAGCAGGGATGTATGTGTGAGTATAAAGAAGGGAGTGTGTGAATGGGGTCTTAGTAGGGGGTGCATGTTGAGGTGTATATAGGGGGAGCTTGTGGGGGGGGTTGTGTTATGAGGTGTGTATGTGTGTATAGGGGAGTACGTGAGCGGGGGCACGGGGGTAGGAGAGTGTGAGTTTGAGTGTGTGTAAGGGAATGGGTGGATAGGGTGTGCTTAAGTAGGAAGTGTGGATACATGTGTGTGTGTGTGTGTGTGTGTGCGCATGTGCGTGCGTCTGTGCGCATGTGTGCGCATGTGTGTCTATGCGTGTGCGTGTGTGCATGTGTGTGTGGGTGGGCGCGTGTGTGTGTGTGTGTATGTGTGGGCTCGTGTGTGTCTGTGTGTGTGAGTGGGTATGTGTGTGTGTGTGTGTGTGTGTGTGTGTGTGTGTGTGTGTGTGTGAGCATGGGGGGGGTCTTGATGTTCGGGGGGCGCTGCTGGTGCACTGGGGTGCGGCCTGGCTGCCACTCGGTGGCGGTCTGGCGATCCCGGCCCTCCGTCGGTGTGGGCTGGGCCCTCTGCCTGCGGGGGTGGGGGGTTGTTTCCGGGCTCTTGGGGCCCGCGCTCTGTCTGCCCTGGGGGGCCGGTCCTCCCTGGTCCGGGCCTGCTGGGGCCTGTTCCCCCTGACTGCGGGGGACTCTGGCTGGGACGCCCTCTCTGCCGCCTCCTGGGTCGGCGCATGGCTGGTTCTGGGGTGGGGCGGTTGGGGTCTGCGCCTGGGGGTGGCTGCCGATGGCCCCGGTCTCGGGGGTACTCCTGGCGTGCCTCTTGCCTTGGTGTGGGAGGGGTCACACTGGCATGATCACCTTTTCTGAACACGTTCCACTCTGCATGTTCTGCATGTGACACAGTCACCGAGTCGTCTGCAGGTTTATTCACTAACAGCAGCTAGTTTTCTCATTTCTGTTTGTTTCTCATTTATATTTAACTTTTTAGATTCAGTCTAAAGTTACTATAATCTGAAGTTGGCTTGTATGTGTGTTGATACTGGCGAGTGCGTGTATGTTTGTACGTATGCATGTGTGTGTGTGTGCATAGAGGTGTGTGTATATATATATATATGTATACATATGTGTGTATATGTGTATATGTATGTGTGTGTATGTGTATGTATATGTATACATCTGTAGGCTGTTTTTTCTTTTTGTTTTTGGGTTACTTCTTAGTTTTGTTTTGTTTTTTTCTCTCCCTTTCCTTTTCCTTTATGTCTTTCACTTTTCTTATGAGGTGTTTTTTCTTTCTTTCTCTTTCTGTCTTTCGTCTGTCCTCTCTGGTCCAGCAGTACAAACTCTACAATTCAAACAACAATACAAAATAAATATGGAAATAAAATAAAAATTCAGAAAGTCAAGGGGATCATTATATCTTTAAAGCTTCCCTTGGCAGAGAAAATTTGCTCAGCAGAACACAGCTTCCAGACCATCATTCTGCTTGCCTAAATGCTGGACAAGACAAAATTTAAAAAAGAAAAATTTTTAGTGTATAAAAATTGTAAGTGCAAAATGTTTATGAATAAAAACCTGGGAAGTTAACTTTATATTAGCTTGTTGCTACTGAAACTAGTGAATGAACTTAATCATTTGAGGCAGTGTGACTCATTTCTTTCCTAGGTATGTATAAATACATGTAGTAAATATTAAATCTGACTAACATGTTTTTAAAGGCTCTTTAGGTTGACTGCATACAGACAGTTCACCCTTTGGACATTTGAGAAGGAAGAATAAGATCCCTATTTCAGCCTGTGTCATCCACTCCATCAGGACTGTTTTCCCCTCCCTGTGATATCCTGGTTTTGAGTGCACTTTTGATCATTTGTAAAAATTAATTATTAATTCAATAAAAAATAATCAAGGGTTCTCTATTAAATATGGTAACTGACATATTTAACTGCACCAGTATTTTAATATTAAAATTATATGAGATCTACAAATCAGATCAATAAGTAGACAAGGGATCATTCCAGGCGAGATTGATAACTGAATTATTCAGACATGCATACATAGGTGGTTTGAACCATAAACAGGCCACAGATGGAGGCAGGATTAGAATTTCAAAATGTAATGTGAACATACGAACCATCAACCATGATAATAACAATGTGAAATAAAAAAAACGTTTTACAGGTTTTCCACCATCATGTAACTTCATAGAACACAGAATTGAAACCTTTGAGAACCTTTTATCTCAAGAGGTTGAAAAAATGCACGGACACATGCACATGCATGACTTTGCATTGGAATTTCTTTCCTCCAAATTAACTATGATATAAAGTCACAGAACATTGTGGAATATCATTTAGCAAATGGAAATGAAATCTGATATAACATGATAATGTTCTTGCCATGTTTCCTCAGTGGGCGGTGTTATTGGGCTGTGAGGAGGCAAATCTGCTCAGACGCTTGGTGACAGACGGCGCCTTCTCTGGTTTTTGCACACCTTTGTGCTGGGCCAGGCTGATATCAGTCTCAGTTTCCATGTCCTGCAAAGTTTCAGCAACGTGCAGACGGGCCTCAAAACTCTCCCTGAGAAATCTTTTTCTTTTTGTGGCATATTTTGTGTACAGGCAGTGAAGACTTTCTAGCTGCCCTGTGCCCAGCGCTGCTTTATTTTTCTAAATTTCTGTGTAGCTGTTTGTCGAGGGCAATGTTCTGCAGAGCTCTCCAACCATTTTATCATCAGCTGTGCGCCGTCGGAGCGGCTGCAAGTCTGTGTGGCTCCTGTCTGTTTTAGCTTAGTTGTTTGCTAGTGATCAACATGATTAACACATTTCGGAGGAAAATGCTGTACATGAGGGACGAACTTCTGGCTTTGAGGAAAACGAAGAATGGAGTTTGGCATCCGATACCAGCAGAGTTGAGGAAGCCGTTCCGGGGCTGTAGAGCAGGGGCTAAGCGGCGGGCTAAAAAGTGGAGATACAAGCCTTTCCTGCCTTCAGTCCTTATGGGAAATGTCAATTCGCTACTTAACAAGTGTGACGAGCTGCAGGCATTAGTGAAGAATGGACAATTATACCGGGAGTGTAGCCTCATGTGTTTTTATTAGATGTGGCTGAATGACAACGTACCCGACTCCTGTGTGAACCTGTTGGGCTTTTCAGCAGTGAGAGCAGATCGGGATGCATATATGAGTGGAAAATCCAGAGGAGGGGGGCTGATTCTGTTCGTCAACAATAGATGGTGTCATCCAGGACATGTTGTGGTGAAGGACAGGATCTGCTGTCGTGACATTGAACTGCTGACAGTCGGACTTCGACCATATTATGGACCACGGGAGTTTTCACATGCTGTTGCCATTGTTGTTTACATACCGCCTCGCGCAGACGCAGCAGTGGCATGTGACGTCATTCATGAGACTGTGGCTAAGATACAGATGCAACACCCGAATGCATTCATTGTCATATCAGGGGATTTTAATAATGTCTGTCTGTCCTCCCACTTGCCCGGTTTCACTCAATATGTGGACTGCACAACGAGAGGAGGCAGCACTCTGGATTTATGTTATGGAAATGCTAAGGATGCCTATAGTGTATCAGCTTTACCACCCTTAGGCAAATCTGATCATAATCTGTTTTTTCTTCAACCCACATACAAGCCACTCGTTGTAAGGCTCCCGGTTGCCACACGTTCCATTAGGAAGTGGACAGTGGAGGCCAGTGAAATGCTCAGGGATTGTTTTGGGTGTACTGATTGGATTGTGCTACTAGAGCCTGAGGACTTAGGCATGGACAGGAGGGTGGACATCCTCACTGAATACATAAACTTCTATAGAGATATGGTGGTACCAGCCAAGACAGTACAGTGTTTCCCTAATAATAAACCCTGGGTCAACACAGACATCAAGCAACTTCTTAACCAGAAAAAGCTTGCATTCAAGGAGAGGAACAAAGAGAGGCTTAGGATGGTCCAGCATGAGCTGAAGGCGAGACTGAGGCAGGGAAGAATGGACTATAAAAGGAGGGTTGAGAGCAAGTTGCAGCAGAATAACATCAGAGAGGTGTGGAAGGGGACGAAGGCCATCACTGGCTATTCTAAGAAGAGTGGGCAGATCATGGATGGAGATGTAGGGAGAGCCAACAACTTCAATCTGTTTTTTAACAGGTTTGATGGTGGTGCCACCTCAACGTCCACTCAGCCACCCATGGGGGCAGCTGGTGCAGCTGCTATGCTGTCTCCAGCAGGTGGCTCTTCCCCCGGCACTTCTATTAACAGTCTGTCAAATTCTGAAGCCACAGCTCCACTGTCTGACACTCATGAGCGACAACCGCTGTCCTTCACCGCTGATGAGGTGAGGGCCGAGCTTGGAAAGACAGGGAAGGCAGCAGGACCGGACGGAGTGTGTCCAAAACTTCTCAAGGAATGTGCTACTCAGCTAGCAGAGCCTCTTCATTGGATTTTCAATGAAAATCTTCGTGTATGTAAAGTCCCTGTGCGGTGGAAAACATCTTGTCTGGTACCTGTGCCCAAAGTAGGGAGGCCAGCTGGACTTAATGACTTCCGGCCGGTGGCCCTAACATCACATATTATGAAGACTATGGAGCGTCTGGTCTTACGTGCAATGAGAACTGAGGTCACAGCTGCAACAGACCCCCTTCAGTTTGCCTATCAGGAGCATATTGGAGTAGATGATGCTGTGCTTTACATGTTACACCGGGCCTACACCTACCTGGAGGAACCACGATGCTGCGTTAGACTCCTTTTCTTTGATTTCTCCAGTGCGTTCAACACAATCCAGCCGTACATACTACGAGACAAGTTGACAGGGATGGGCGTGGATGATTCCATGACCTGTTGGATTACAGACTACCTGACAGATCGGCCTCAATATGTCAGGCTTGGGAACTTTGTCTCGGAGACCATCGGGAGTAGCACAGGAGCGCCACAGGGGACGGTGCTTGCACCTTTCCTGTTTACCCTCTACCCAGCAGACTTTCGGTACAATTCAGAGTCCTGCCACATACAAAAATACTCTGATGATACGGCTATTGTGGCCTGTATCAAGGATGGGCAGGAGTTTGAATACAGGAACTTGGTGAACTCCTTCAGAGACTGGTGTCACAGGTGCTGCTTGCACTTGAATACAGCAAAGACAAAGGAGGTGATCCTGGATTTCAGAAAGGGGAAGCTTCCCCATCATCCAGTCTCCTTACAGGGGGAGGACATTGAGGTGGTGCGCAGTTACAAATATCTGGGCGTTCACATTGATGAACGGCTGGACTGGTGCTGCAATACTGATGCCCTCTATAGGAAGGGACAGAGTCGCCTGTTCTTCCTGCGCTCGCTGAGGTCCTTTGACGTGTGTGTGGACATGTTGGTCATGTTCTATCAATCAGTGGTGGCCAGTTCTCTCTTCTATGCTGCAGTGTGCTGGGGGCACAGCCTTACAGACAGAAACTGCAAGAGGCTGGAGAGACTAGTCAAAAAGGGGGGCTCAGTGCTGGGTAGGAGACTGGACTCTCTGGGAACAGTAGTGGAGAGACTCACGCTGAATAAACTGAGAACAATATTAGATAACAGCAAACACCCTCTCCATGGATTCCTGAGGGAGCAAAGGAGCAACCGTAGCAGTCGATTTCTCTTGCCACACTGCAGAACAGAGCATTTCAGGAGATCTTTCATTCCCACGGCCATCAGACTATATAATAATGTTATGCTGTTTTTTATTGTGTTTTAATGAGTTTTTAATCTATGTCTGTCTGAGCAATTATTTATTTATGTTTAATACACACTGAGAGGTGGAAGAGTGAGTGTTTTAGTGTTTTAGTGTTTTATTGAGTCGCCAGACAATTTGAATTTCCCTTTTAGGGATGAATAAAGTCCTATCTATCTATCTATCTAGCTAGCTAGCTAGCTAGCTAGCTTTTGGGGAGCCATAGTCCCTGACTCTCTTCTGCAGTGGTGTTGGGATGATGCTCTCACTTGGTCATTGTCTCACCAGACACCCAGTGATGCACACAGTGATGTGAAGCAGGACTGAGGTCCATTGCTCTTTTAAATTTGTCACATTTCCATCATATGTTGTGGTACAAAATATGAGATGATTTGTAATCATCCTGATTCACTCAAACAGCTCCTCATTGTGGCACGCCAGAAGACATTTTTTAACATTTTTTATGACATGCCAAAGGTTATACTTGTGCTTTATGGATTTATATTTGTGACGCAGGATTTTTTGTACTGAATGATGGCAGTCAGTCACAAGAACGGATATGGTCACATCCTTCTCTTCTAACTTGGAGAGGCATCTCTCCAGACCTACTTCAAGTCAATAACTGTTCTTCACCTCTGTGACTTTTACAGTTTCCTGTGCACCAACAAACTTGGTGTCAAGAAGTAAGTAGGTTGCATATGTGGCAGTATGACCAGGGGCCTCACTTATAAAGCTGTCGCACGCACAAAACCCAGCGTACACCAATCATAGTCAACTTTTGGGATTTATAAAAACACGACTTGGTGGTAAAATGTCCCTACATTCACATCACCGCTGACCTGCTGCACGCAAAAAAAAAAAAAAAAACTGGAGAAATGGGAAATGGCGACACCAAAGACAGAAAATAAAACCAAAGAAATGTTGTTAAATTTGAGACATCAAAATCAAATATAAACTTTTACACTGAACGTTGTACATTAACATTTGCAACAATTAAGAAAATGTATATTTTATATTGATCCTCCACCAGCAGTAATTCTGGATTTGCAACAGAAATGTTATCAATAAGAACATCAATCACTAAAATATGTTCTGAAACGAAGCAGTTCTACATGTTATAAAAGCCAGATCACACAATTAATAAGTGGTACAGAAGCTGCCATACTAGTAAAGGTCTAATTAAATAATTGCTATGAAAATGACGTGGTCGCCCATCATTCAGCTGTGATCAGGGTGTTTCCCCCACCTGCAGATGTACAGAACATGAACTGATGGTTGGAAATAAAATGCACCCCAATGTGTAAAGGCGCACAGTGGCTTATCTGTCATGGCTGATGAACATGGCGCATGGAGACTCTGGACTCAAGCCCGGCAACTTCCAAAGGGAAGTGATTGACAGGTCGGGGCTGCTCATTCCTTTCCCCAACCTAGAGGGCAGATAACAGAACTGTGTGCGCCACCACAGCCAGACACGGCGTGGCGTAGCGGCCATCAGGCTGATGAAGTGCAGGCGGAGGTGCCTCGATGCACAGGAGGAAACCTGTTGTACAGCTGCAAATGTCTGCATGCAAGATAGTGGAGACAAACGCTACATAACATGGCCCGAAATGGAAAACATGTCACGTTCACCTGCGACAGGCGCTGTTGTCCCTGATCTCAAACCCATCCTCTCATTTTGGGACCAAACGCTGCTGCTTTATGCAGCGTCCAGCAGTGATTCAACACAGACTGTGGAGAATTCCTCTTTTTTTTTTTTTTTTTTTTTTTTTACAAGTTTTCCTTTTAGTATCATTTCTGTCAGGACTGTCTTTATTTCTCCCCATCTCCTGCTCCACCTCCTTGATGGCAATTATTGTGTCCTCCGCGAGACACACCTGCTGGAGGGGGCAAAGCAGACACCAAACCGTTAGGTGAGAGACAATTTCACTTCATAAATGACTCAGTGGAAAATGCACATTTATCTTGGAGCTGCACCATTTAGTAACCTCTTGTTTTGACACTAGACATCCCTGCTGGAAAAAAAAAAAATGAAGAGGAGCACGTGAGACGCGGTCGTACTGTGTCTGCTTTTTTTTATGTCCTGGTTTATAGTTTACTTTAAAGCAGTTTTATGAAGCATTTTAACGCGGCCCACACCAGCTATGTCATGATAATACAATCCCCACGTGACCCGCGACACAGACGGGCTGTGTCTCAATTCGTTAGTGCACTGGAATGCAGTGCGTAGTGTGCACTACGCACTTTTCTCTGTAGTGCGCACTACGGTGGGTTAGTGCTGTCCCAAATGGAACATGGACGTAGAGCACTAACCGGTAGTGACCAACTCGCATTTGACCACAATTATTCTGCCACCAAAAGTAAAACAAAGCGCTAAATTACGAGAATGAATTTGTTTCTCTCATGAAACTCCATCGCATTAAAGGTGACGAAGGATCCTCCTCCGATTGGCTGAACATGAGTTGGTACGTATATTTATTTATTTCTAACGTGTATGACCCGCCTGCATATGTGCTCAGAGTGTGTACCTATTGCCAGCCTCGCTTCATTGTTGGCTCATCGTTTCAGGGACAGTTCGTCCCACTAAATTCTTTTTAGGAAGTTGTAATAAATAAATGAACAAATCCAGCAAGCATAACTTCATGTATCATATCATTATGGCACTATAGTGATCTATCTCAGTTGTTAACTATATAAAGCAACATCAGACTGTCATGTGTCTCTGCATGTCTCCCTCATGCTTATTAGTATAATAAAGTGCAAATCAAAACACTAATAAAACAGCTTTTAAACATGCAAAGATATTTTCAGTGGAAAAAAGTCCTTTACATTAAGCACATCTATTTTAACTGGTGTTTACTCTGATGCACATTTGGCAACAGGAAACAGATTATAAATGATAATGTAGGGAATGTAATGCTGTAAAGAAGATGCTCAGACACAGAGATGCAGCAAAGTTGTCATAGAAACATTTTATTGAATCCTTTATTGAATCTCCCCCTGCTTGTAGCAGTCCATCTTCCTCATGATGCTCCTCAGGCAGCCTGTCTGAAACCACCTGCAAGCTCGCTTCATATGCTGCCTGTAAGAAGCCAGGTGTGTGTGGAGAGGTCCTACAGGATCCTAGAGACCAGGTGGAGGTCCGTCTTCCTAAAGGCTCTGGAAGGAGGTGAAGTACATCCACCGTCCTCCACAACATCTACATGAGCAGCGGTGACCTTCTGGAGCCAGATGATGATGAAGATGTCAGGAGAGCAGCTGGGAAACAACCAGAAGGAGAACCAGCAGCAGCATCTCCAGGAACCATCTGTGAAGGTGATGAGAGGCAGAGGATGGCAATGATGTGTTACTCCCCAGATCATGATTGCATCTATATCTAAACAATAAATAATTTGGCGAATGGGAAACGAATTGTGTCTCTATATAATAAAGTACAATGAACTTCTCTTTACATTTTCTAATATAATTAAATATTTTGTAATGATTAATTTATTACCATACACAAAACACACGAAACATTCAGTAAATATTACATGACACCAACCACAATGTAAACTAAACACACACACACACACACTCGATCGATTTTCAATCAGGGACGGGCGAGATGGAGCCATGCAGAAGAAAGTTACACACCTCACACTTTGCACTCTAATAATCATACCAACTAAATTCACTACTATGTTTATTTTATATCTATATTTTCTCGTTCAGTCTCAGCAGTTCAGATCAGACGATACGATGCAGATTTACAGCATCAGTGGTAACCATAGTAACGGACCGCTCTAAAAACTGGCGCTATATCGGTATTAATAGTTTACGTTATAAACACCACAATGATTCATCTGGACGTTCAACAAGGATGAATGAACATACAGAACCTATAACATTCATCATTTATAACACATATAACCTGTATACGTCCGCTACAGCGGATAAAAACAGCTAACAGTGTGCTAACCTACGGTGCTAACTACAGAGTCTGACAAATGGTCAGATCCATAACTGTCGTCAGGGATAGATTAGCAGGTTGCAGTATACATCACAATAATAACGGAATAATTTAATACTTACATTAATACAAATGAATCCCCGCCTGGACCGGCGTTAAACTCCGCCATTATTTACCTGGTAAACTGATGGAAAGTCCATCCTCTTCCGCTACGTCAGCAAAATGCCATGATTTAGTGCGCGAAGTGTCCATCGTTCCACACTGCATTTATGGGCGGGTTTAGGGCAGCATCCGGATACTTTCAGTGCACTGAGTTTTTTGCACAAAAGTCAGTGTAAACGCACTACGCACTGAAACATAGTGCGCGAAGTAGTGTTAGTGCGCTGATTGAGACACAGCCACAGTCTGCTGTGAAACTCTACTGGTGAAACAAGGTGGAAAAGCTCGGCGCACCCACTCCACAGAACTTCCACAACGCATCCACGTTCAGTGGATTTCCGGAGTAAGGGATCATCCAACAGCGTGGAATTATTTGAGTTTAAAGATGGCTGTGACCTTTAGCTGTGGTTTATAAAGTTTTTGAGTCATTTCGGATGAAGCCTGTGTTTCAGAGATTAGGCTGTTTCGGTGTGGGGGAAGGTATTAATGAACTCTGCTGTTTGAGTTGAAAGGTGTGATTAATTAGGGAAGAAGTCGGAGCTATGTTCCAGTGATGGATTTTGTTTTTACTGTTTGGTTTGGTTTGGTACCTGCCTACCTCATGTCTCCAGTTCACCTGAAAATAACACCCAGCTTCACTCTTTACCTCTCATTCTCTTAGCTGGCCTGGGAACACCTCTGCCCCCCCAATCTCCTCACATCACACCTACAGAGGCTGCATGTAACTGGTAAAGGAGTTAAGAAGATAACACAGCATCCAGCAGAAGGTGAGATGGCAGAAAGAGCAGAGATGATTCTCACCTCACGAGTTGTAAACTCAGGAGCATGTTCATTCTTGTGTGGGTTGTTAACACAAGCCATTGCTGTTCCTCTTCCAGCAACCTGGCTTCCAGTCAAGCCTGCAGCACTTACTTTTAAATCATATGTGATGGTTGGCAGAGTCTGCAAAACATAAAGAAAACACATGAAAAAGACGTGTAGAAATGATACAGAAGCAAATATAGAAACAGCACAGAGAGGGAAGAAAAGCCATCTTAGATAAAAATGAGGAATCCTTCCACATGCTCACAAAGAAATATGTTTTTATTCTAGAATCAGCTCCAGAACAGATGGATCCACTCATGTATCAAAATGGTTTTTATTACTGTAACCCAGTTTAACTTCCATGACTTTGTTCATGTTTCACACTGAGTCAAACTACACTAACCATGTTATTTATTAAATCCTGAAACATTAACTTAGTCTGATCTCCATGTCATAGAGGGGTATCACTCCCCGCTCCCTCTGGGGACTCTCTTGTTCTGCTGGGGGGACTTCAATGCTCACGTGGGCGATGACAGCGAGACCTGGACAGGAGTGAATGGAAGGCTTACCCCCTTCCTCTAATGGGGACCCAGGAGTGGACTCTCCTATCTCTGGGGCTGAGGTCGCTGAGGAGGTTAAAAAGCTCCTTGATGGCAAGGCTCCGGGCGTGCATGAGATCCACCCAGAGTGTCACGTCAGCGTTTTTGTTGGTTCTACCTACAGATGTGAATCAGCCTTCTCAACTGTTAACATCATTAAGTATAAGTACCGCTCACAGCTTACCAATGAGCGTGTGCATGTATGCCTGAGAATGACTTTGATGCCATTCATACCCAGATTTAAGAGGTTAGCTGCCAGTGCTCATGCAAATTTTTCACATTGAGATATGTGTATTTTCCAGTTTACCTTGCCTTTATGTACATAACGCTTTTGCACTTAATCAAGGTTATTACTTGAATGTTGAATTGTTATTGTTAAGGATTGTAAAACAGTTTACATTTATAAAAAAAGGTTCATTTATTAACATTTTTTGAGGTACATTAATGTTACATTAATGTTTGTGCAAGGGAACACATTTTGCACTTCAATGCTGTTAAAAGTAAGTTTATGTGCAATCATTTCTTTATACTTCAATGTTGTTTTGTACATTTAAATATATTTGCACTACATGAATGAAAGAACTTCTGGCGAGAATAAGCTACAAAATGTTTTATTGCCAATTGAGAAGTTAAATAAAAGGGCAGAAAAGTGAATTATTGTCTGGATGTTTTTGCATGTTAGGACCCTGGCTCACCAGGCTGATGGAGTTACTTGACCTCTTGCCAGTTTAGTTGGGGACCCCTGCACTAGTGTGACAGGATTAGTGTTCATGGGGCTTTTTAGGCATGTTTTAATACAGCTGCATATTTTATTTAATCATGTTTTTAGTTGTTTTAAACATGTTTTTATTGGATTGTTCTTATGGTGTGGCAACTATCTTCAACATAGTGCCGTTATCAGATTGCCCCTGAATGCAACACACTGATCAACCCCTGCAGTAATTGGCAGATGAGCAACAGGTGCAGCGGGCAGGGAAGCGAGCAAGGAGGGAAGGTAAAGAACACTCGGCAGAAGGAGAGGCGAGAGGACAAAGTGGTGACAGAGAGAAAGAGCCAGCGCAGACCGTACCAACCGATGAAGCAGGAGCCTGAACCACGGGACACCATAGCAGCCTGTAACACAGCAGCTGATATATATATATGTATATATATATATATATATATATATATATATATATATATATATATATATATATATATATATATCCTAATTTATAATGTTTAAAAGAAAATACATCTGCAGTGTTGCATAGTTGAAGAAGTAAACAATCAACTGTCAACACTGTGACATTTAACAGGCCGCCCTTTCCAACCAAAATGGATCAAAGAAAATACATATGCAGTATGCATAAGTATCAGTAAATACTAAATATTGTCAAAACTAAATTGGCAATATTAAAATTCTTGTTGAATTTGATCAAATGGCAGAAACAGCAGGTGTGTGTTCAGAATTGTTCTTCCCCATCATAACGCTGCAGCCATCATCACATTTTTATATATATTCTCCTATTTGCCCCATTTCCTGGGCGTCTTTAATCCATCACTTTATCAGGCGTACTTAATGTGTCTAAAGAAAAATTACCAGCAGGGAAAGAACAAGTACCACTTTAGGCTATCATGGTTACTAAGGAAACAGGTCTGTTGACACATCGAAGAAAAGAGCAAAGTACTGCATGATGCTTTTCATCTAAATTTGAATAAAGGCGAATAATTCAGGAAGGTTTCACGCATAACAAAGCCAGAATAGGCAACCAGTCTTTTGAAAAGAAGCCTAAAAAAAACTTTACAAACCACTTCACAAAAACAAAAGCCCAAAATCCCTGACAACAAGTGGACCTGGCAACACTGGTGAAAACATGGTTTCCTGAGCTCTGCAAGAAATAAACATTTCATTAATATCCAAGCTCTCCTCCCTGATATCCCCAGATGTAAACATGTTTCCTAAGTACTAAGTTCCATGAATAAATTGAGTTGTTTTTCTTTTGTTTTATTTTAATCCTTATTTTGGTTAAACCAGGTCTAAACCAGGATGCAGGACCGGGGTCAGATCTCAGTGCAGTCATGGCTACCATAAAGCAATCAGAGCAGTGTGTGTTAACTAAGATCAAGTCGTCTGGAACTACAAACGAAAGTAGACAATTTGAGGATTTCAGGACAGAAATTTTAAAGATGTGTGCAGAGTAAGTGAAGAAAATGCTCTTTCCCATTGTTCCAAACTTAAAAAAGTTTGCGGCGGCAATTCACCTACGGCTGAATTGTTGAATCCTCAACTATACACCAGAAATCAACCAGGTCCACAAGCTGCAGGATGGAAATGATCCCAGGCCAATCATCATCAACCTCCTCTACTTTCAGGTGAAAGGCTTGGGATTAGGGAGAGGACGGCTTCCACGCATGGCCTTTCAGTGCAGGCCCCATTGTTCATCATGGCAAACACTTCTTTATTTATCCAGACTACACATCAGAAAAAGAGAGAGCAGCTTTTACTGAGGTGAGAAAATAACTTTTCCTGCTGGTGTCCAGGCATGAAATACAGCCTCACATTTCCAGCAAAGCCTAAAGATTACAGCCTCAGCTGGAGAACAGGCATCTTTTGATGATCCAATCAAGGCGAACCATTACATCAAGACCAATCTGCACCCATGACAGATGGAGGGAGAGTGATGAGAATTATTGTGCAGGACTCTGATAGGAACTATTTATACCACTGCTGATAGAAGATGGTGGTGCATGCTGATGTTTGCGTCTGTAAGTTGTTACACTTCCCTGTTAACTGTCTCATGTTAACCATGCATTTATTTGACTTCCAGCTAAAATTAAGTCATTTATTCTTTTTACAAAATTAAGGTTGTAAGACCTTTCTTTAAGTTGGGAACAATGGGAAAGTTTACAGAAAACATTGGAGAAATCTAAACTCTTCATATGCAAGCCCTGCCTCCGCGCCAAAGTCCTTGCACTTTGATTGGACAACGGTGTAAAGTCCACCCTGGATCACAACGTATACTTGTGGAGAAACTTTAAGTTTTAGAGGTGGTGTTAGGAAGACGAGAGAAAATAATACTATGAAGACGTGACATCGTAAGGTTCAAACTAAGTTTTGAAGGGACACCCCTACACTGCTTTGCTGTGAGTCTGAGAGGAGGCAGGCAGCTGGAAGCAAACAGGTGGAACTGAATAACTTGATGTTAAGACATGAGATCCTCATGGCAGCTGGATTATATCCACATTGTGAGAAGACAAAAAGCAGGTGTTTCACTCGCTGTATACATGTAAATACTACAGTAGGTCTGTCAGCTGATATGATTACAGCTTAAAGTCTTCACAAGACACCATGTGGGGTTTGTTCAAACAGAAATATTTATCTTCCTGGTAACAGCTATAGATCTCTGCGTTGTCATCCGGATGGAAACTGTGGGCTCCTCTTTAGTTTTTGTGTCATTTTAACATAGTGCTTCCCTGCAGGGGTGGTACTCTGTCTGAGATTCAGATATGTGTACATCTGACTTGTAGTTAAGTCCCACCATATTAGTGTATAAAAATGAAGAGCAAGTGTTTAATTACTCTCCCTCCTCACATATCAATGCTGGATTGGTAAAAATAAAATAATCATTATTGGATTTCCTTCATGTCTTTCAGGCATATTTCAAGCTCATGCAAACACCTGCTGATACATTTATTTCTGCCCTTTATTTTACTTAAAATAAAAATGAAATTCTGCTTCTAGGAAATGTCATTGTTGTCTTTCTTACCTGGTAGAACAGAAATGGCAGAATTATCTCCATGATGAATCCACAAAATGGGCTGCTTTCCTCTCAGTAAAATCCACAATCTGGTTGAGCACGCCGCACAACCACAGACTTAGAAATCCAGAGGGGGGGGACGGACGGACGTCGACTTATTGAACCAATCAGCAACAAGTTTTCAGCTTTCTCACTAAACATTCCTTGTACAGGAGGATAAATGTGACAATGTTGACAGTTGACTGTTTACTTTATTCAACACTGTATGTATTTTCTTTAAAGCCTTATAAATGATACACACACACACACACACACACATATATATATATATATATATATATATATATATATATATATATATATATATATATATATATATATATATATACTTTAAATTGCCCCTAGGAGTGAGTGTGAGTGGTTGTTTGTCTCTGTGTGACCCTGCGATGGACTGACAAGCTGTCCAGGGTGTACCCTGCCTGTCGCCCAAAGCCAGCTGGGATAGGCTCCAGCTTCCCCGCGACCCTGAATTGGAGAAAGCGGTTTAGAAAATGAATGAATGAATATCTATTTGTATAATATGTGTGTGTGTGTGTACAGGATGTCAATATCATGTGAACAGCATCATAAAATATTTATAACCACATGCAGGCTGATTATAATTTTGAAATGATATTTGACCAGGTTTGAAGAGGCATATTAATCCATTTATTAACAATTTCCGTACACATTTTCAACAATCTTATTCTAAACGCAGAGCAAGCTCGAGAAGCCAGCTGCCTCCATGTAATGAAACATGATGAGAGATTGATTCCTCATGTCCCAGTAAAAATGTTACTTTATAAAGCTTTACAAAAACATTCAATATTTAACACAAAATGCATATACACACACGTTTACCATCATTGGAACTTCTCACAGCTAATGTATCAATTTGTCTCAGACTTTAATCCAATTTTCCAAACTTTTTATTTAGTTTTATGCCTGAATTATACATTTATATTGAAATAAATCAATTTCAGAGACCACAAAGCTTTTTTTTTTTTACTTTGGTCCAAGGTGATTTTTACCTTATAAAAACATAAAAGATTACATTATTTCCAAGTGAATTTGTTCTTTAATTCACTAAAATGCTGAAATTTTTGGACACTTAGTTAAGTTTTCTCATCTTCCATTATTAACTTGCTGTTATAAAAATACAATTTGTAATGAAACATGATGAGAGATTGATTTCTTATGTCCCAATAAAAATGTTACTTTATAAAGCTTCAAAGAAATATTCAATATTTAACACAAAACGCATCACAAGCCACCACTCACAATACGTTTGGGTTCAAGCATAATTTAAGGTAAAACCAAAAATGAGACAATCAATGCTCGATAGACATAATGTATATTTTATTACAGTGGTTTTAAATCAAAGGACAAATTTCCTTTATGCACAAAAATACATGAAAGCTGAAGAAATGATGAGACTGAAGTCACAGAGGGCAATTTACAAAACAGCTGCTGAATAACAGAACATCGTTGTCTAACCTCCCCCCCCCCCCCCCCCCCCCCCTGGTCTGTGGCGGCCACACTCCACGCGGCTGTCGCGGGGACCCTGCATGACGTCACGGCATGAAGGGGGTCCTCGCGGTGTCCGTGCTTCCCTCCACCGAGGAGGAAGTGAAAGTGGGATTATTCCTAGTCGTGCGAAGCTTATAGAACTTGCGAGTCCACAGAAGAGACGTCATTCCTTTAACTCACGCCATCACAGCATTGGGGGGTCTCAACCTCCATCCCCGCCGCCTCCCGTATCGGCTGTCTCTGGTCCTCCGCCGTCCCTCGGCTGGTCGCGGGAACTGCGGGTAATAAATGGGAGTAAAAATAAACCAAAATAAAATAATGGGAGTCCTCTTTCAGCAGGACAGCTACGACCAACCTTCACACGCAGCTGTCAGACCAACATGCGTCCTTCAGGGAGACGTAGCAAGCGGTGATTGTTCAGATCTCTGCGCTGATCGCCACACCACCGCCGGTCTGCCGCCTCCACGCCGTCTGCTGGGCTCTTTCTCCCCTCACACCCCTCCTCCAGGTTCTGATGGGTCTCCTCAGTGCTTTAAGTGGAACAAAATAAGTGGTGGTACTCCCTTAATGCTTTGCTGTCAGTTTGTTTGCAAAAATGGGACAAAAACATGGCTAATACTTATATGTAGATCTATAAATTGATCGGTGGATTAATAGTTTTATAGCACAGAAATGGAAAAAAAAAAAAAAAAACCCAAAACACAGCAAGTTCTAAATCAAATCCACATTTTCCAAATTCAAAGTGCCATGGAGACACTTTTATGAACTTCAAGCCTCATTGCATGGACATTAAAAATAACACTGAAAAGTAAATACATAAACTTAAAGTTCATTAACCCTGTCATGCCTGAATAAATAATAAAAACAATGCAACATTTTTCTAATTTTTGCAAAAAAGAAAAGAAAAAAAAAACACTGAAGTGGTTAATTTACAAAAATGGACTCCTCATTCATGAATATGCAAGAAAAGAGCTTGTAAATAGGTGCCCACTACAGGGCCACGATGCATGACAGGGTTAAAAACATAAAAAAGTTCTACATTTAGACTTATTTAGCTTATTACCAGATGATTTTAACAGTTTATTACTTTTACACTTTTTCTCTGTGAAATGTGTTTTTCACAACATTAGGCCTGGTCCATGCTACTTAGCAATATGATCTTAACTTTAATTTAGAAATAATCTTCAAAAATCAAAATACTGACCAGCCGTACACTCAGTTTGCAGCATCTGACCTTCATTGTCTGGTGTAGTAAATGACTGTTAAGTAGTACTACTGTCATCACTCAACTCTGCTCCAGTTTGTAACATTACAGCCACCATAGTTTTTTTTCTCTGCCTTTCCTCTCATTCAAAGCACGTCCACTTCAATGTAAACACAGAAGCGAGTGAACAAAGTGACGTGCGGCATGACGTTGTGAGCTACAGCAAGTGTTCTGCGTCTAAACAACACATTTCTTTTGAGGCGACTTTTCTTTTTTTTTTTTTTGATTGAAAACAACAAATATAAGTTGTAATATGTGGTAAAGTCGTGGGAGGGTATACTGATTGTTGAGGAAAGCCGGTAACAGTCTCGGTATGCACCATATGCTGTAAAAAGTCCCGGTGCGCAAAGGGATGGAATTTACACCCACAGGTTTCTGAAGAGCTGAATTGAAGCTCGGTGGGCGGTGCCTACCGTTGCCATGTTGGCAGCGTCATGCACGTCGTCTCGCCCGGAAAATACAAATATGGGCAAAGAGGTGGAGCTGAGAGGGTAGCCGTGAGCATCATGGCGGATGATTGACATCGAGCAAACTCCCAGCTTTCTGAAGCTAAGAGCTAACTGAGCTACCCGGAGCTAACAGGAGCTAACCAGCTAACGGAGGTAAGCGCGCTAAAGCTAAGTCACGTTGTTAACTGGCTAAAAACCGCAGTTGTTCTACGTTCTTCTTACTTGAAGCCAGAGATTGGTACCTGTCAATCAAAAGGACACGCCCCTAAATTTGCCAAACTTCGAGATTAAATTACTTTAAAGCGGGCGAGTTAGAAAAAAATTCACTCCCCCCACAGTTGTCATGAAGGTAAACCTGATCTATAAACTGAAAATGGATTTTTGAACCAGGCTGTAAACATGTTTATTTATGCCGTAAAGTTGGCCTTTTTAACATGGGAGTCTATGGGGATTTGCTCCGTTTTGGACCCATTCCCTAGCGGATGAAGGGGGAACTGCAGTTTTATGTACTTCCACATGGGCTTCACTTTTTACCGCCGGAGGTTGACGCTTGCTATAATCACAGAAATTTTCACTAAGGCACCAACACCAAACAGTCAAATTCATTCACTGTCAGTGAATGAGTGGCAAGCTGTGGCACCAAGACTCAACCAAACACAGCTGTCCTGAACGAAGGTCGTTGACAGCCTTTATTCTGGTTCTCCGCAGAAGTTCAACCAATCAAAAGTAGGTGGGAGTGTGGGCGACCAATCAGCATCCAGCACATCAGTCTGAGTGCAGTGCCAGGAAGAAAACCAGGTGTATCCAATCTCTCAAATGATGATGATTTAAAAGGTGATCAGCTCGGTGACAGGTGTCAAACCCCTGTCCTGGAGGGCCACTATCCTGCAGGTTTTTGTTGTCTCCATGCTCCAACCCACCCAACTGAAACTCAAAAATTGGTTGACAAGAAGCTGCTGGATCTATTTGGTTTGAATCAGCTGTGTTGGGAAAGGGAAATGACAAAAACCTGCCGGATACTGGCCCTCCAGGACTGGAGTTTGACACCCCTGAGCTAGATGACAGGCCATGGGCCGTAACAACCCTCTGTTGGCTTCGTGTGCTGGGTCTGAGCTACTTTCCAGAATTCAAAGATGGTCAAATGTGCTGTAAACATATGGAACGTGTTAAAAGTCTGTGCTCTTGCAGAGACTGCATTACCCATAGTGCACCGGGCTTCTTGTAGTTCCGCCTTGTCGCCACATAAGTTTGTCTTGCGGTTCGGCAGTACAGCCGGAGCACATTAAGTGTCTGATGCCATCGGTGTTGCATCCGATGTTAATTGTGGGTGTGAGAGTTCATTTATTGTGCATTCTTTTCTATGTAAGTACTGGGTTTGAATGAAACTTGTGTTTATTATAGCCATCACCTGGCGTGATAATAAGCCTCATGTTAGTGTGTTTCTGCTACACCTCGCAGCTAAACCACACGTGTGCATGTTAGTTGTCCGCTATAATAGCCAGTCACGTCTACTACAGCTCTAGTTGTTACCTTAAACCTGTAGATGATCATTTCATTGTTAATTTGTCGGTTCTGTTATGTTTAATTGTTTAGAGAAATGGTTCATTGCATTTCATTTGTTGGGTTTCATGCTAGGCGGCTGCGGGATGCGCCATCACCGCTGCCTGCTTCGGTGGCCAGGGAGCCTCGACCTGCCACTCGGGTCCCGGGGACCCCCCAGGTGGACCCGGATGGGCTCTGCCATGCTGTTCCCGGTGCACCCTTGTCAGTACCCCATGAGGCGGTTCCCTCCGGGGATGGCCTCTCTTTTGATCCCACCCCCACGGATGTCCCACCGGACCGGGTGCCGCGGTCGCCGCCTTTGCTGCCTCAACGTGTGCTTCCTGCTCGTGTGAGACTGCCCCCCAGACGCTATGAACCTGAGTCGGGCCGCTGGGTGCTGGCCTGAGTCCGTAAACCTAGTGTGGCTCTGGCTTTTCGGACTGGAGGGGGATGCAGAGTTCTCCACCGGCCACTGGGTGTCACTAGAGGCTAGGGAAACAAGACATGGTTAAGCTAGCAGATGAAGTAGCCACGTTTACACCGTGTTCATGTCAAGACAGAGATGTTAACCTGTCCGGCTTATTTCCTGGCTTCCTCATGAAGAAACACATTCCTCATCGTTGTCATTAAAGTGGTCTGACATCGAGGAGTGTGTTTCTTCACTTTCCGTTGCAGATAACCACACATATACCCATAGACACCCCCATACACATATATAGATATGCGGGCCACTAACAACCTGTTCCATCAACGCCTGTACCTCCTTGCTGAGTCTTGAGTAAATTGATCTGCACTGCTGGAGTCTGCCTGTTCCTTCTGACCGAGGATGATTCAGTTGACGCACTGTTGAATATCAGCTGTGACACACAACTTCCAATAGAACGTTTATCTATTACACAAACAGCAACAGGTTAATGAATGATACGTTTCTATAAAAATGTATCAATATTATGTTCATACCAGTGATATAAAATGAAATTCACAAAACAAAGTTTGATTTTGAATTCTTTAAATATGCTGAGGCTTCTGGAGCAAAAAAAAAAAAAAAAAAAGAATAAACAAAATACATTTAGGAATGTGAAGCACTCATCCACTGATTTTCCCTGCAAAATGAAATATTTCACGTTATAACAAAGGATGAGAGGAAAAGGCCAGATGTGGTCTCAGCTGTTACACTGCATCTCATCTCCATCTGGAAGTAGAAGAAAATTAAACAAATAAACAAATGCAGATCAGCAGTAATGGTGCAAAAACTACATAAAAACAAAGAAAACACATCACCACCATCATTGTAGAGTGTAAAGTTAGCAGCTGCATGTTTTCATTACAATCCGGATCCGGGTCGCAGTCGTAAAACGGATCTGACTGTAAGGACTCTGAGCTGGTCTCAAAATGTATTTGATACAGCTTCAGCTGCTGTCTGGGATGTGACTGTTAGTGTATATCTAGTGTACATTTCTCACATTAACATGGAACATAAACATTTCATATTAATTATTATTCTCAGATAACTAAGATCAAAACTTAGGCTGTTATGGAAAAAAGTCTGTCAATGAAGAGGAGTCTGCTCTGAAGTGAAAAAGATTACGAAGTTTATTGAACAGAAAATAAGAAAGAACAGAATAATACAAATTGCAATTTGGAGAGACAACCCAGAGGTCCGATGGGACGGAAGTCTGAAAAGGCTCGAAAGAGTTCTACACAAAACTATCTGCCAAGGATTATGAAATACATGAAAATCTAAGTTAGAACACAAAATTTCCACAACAGGCCAGTTCTTTCTTACAAACTTTTTAAATTTATGTATGTCTTTGCAGCCCAATAGTCATGCGACCCACCAGGAATACTTCTGGTTAGACACTCCAGCATGGTGTGTGTACTTATTAGTGCAGTGAGGTTTTCATAAGAAACGGGTGTGTTTGGCCTTCTGTCATCAGTGTTAACGACACAAAGTGGTTTCTTACAGTGTAGTCGCTGCTGGTAAATGATTCATTTAATATTTATGAATAGACGGGCAGTGGACCAGTCCAACTAGACTGAGGGACCGCTTCTGGCCCCTGAGCCACCAGTTGACCAGCCCTGCTTTAAAGTGTGAGGACTTGGAGAAAGAGTGGGTGGGTGGACCACTCTAGATAGGCAAGACTCGGCCTTCACTTCCATGCAAGGATGAAAGGCTGTCATTATGTCCAGTAAATGTGAGTCTAAGTGCATCGACTGTTGTCCAGAATGGATTAAAATTACAGGGTTCCTGCAGGGAGATTTATTAGGACCAGCAGAAGATTGATGTACCTAAAAAAATAAAGGAAATTGCGCACGATGCTTTAGACTGACAGGAAAAAGATTGCTGAATGAAATGCCAAGAGGGCAGAGGACAAGCAAAGCAATATGTGAAAAAAAGTTGTGAGGATGGATGAGGAGAAGTGTCTTACTGTTCAGAAAACTGATGCTGTCACTCTGCAGAAATTCAGTTCACACACACATCTGATGAAGTCATGATGCAGACGAGACATGAGACAGGACAATGGACAAAAATTTGTCTCCTCATCTACATCTTGCAAACTAAGCTTCTTAGTTGGGCATAAAAAGGTTTGAGAGAAATAATAAACCTTTAAGTGATGAGTTGTCTCTGAAGTTACACAGGAAGCAAATGACTGATAAATTCTTTTATCACCTTCTTCTGGAGGTAAAAACACATGAATTTAGGAGGAAATCAGTCAGATGGCAGAAGACACATCAGCAGCTTGGTGGTGGAATTTTAATAAAGACGTGAGAAGGAGTGAAGCCTTTGATTTTCTGATCAGAAAGGGTTAAACTGTGGGCAGTAGGGCTGGACAATAATTCCATACCAATACATATCGATTAATAGATGTTTGGTGTGACAGAAAAAGGGTGGATAAAAAGTTGGCAAGAAAAACAGTTTCCTACCGAGCCCATCTGGTGACATAGATCAAATAAAGAATAACTCACAGCCACACGTTACGAATGCGTGGGAAGGACATAATTAAGTTGTGGACACCAGTTATTAATGTGGGAAGGACATAATTAAGTTGTGGACACCAGTTATTAATGTGGGAAGGACATAATTAAGTTGTGGACAACAGTTAATGTGGGAAGGACATAATTAAGTTGTGGACACCAGTTATTAATGTGGGAAGGACATAATTAAGTTGTGGACACCAGTTATTAATGTGGGAAGGACATAATTAAGTTGTGGACACCAGTTATTAATGTGGGAAGAACATAATTAAGTTGTGGACAACAGTTATTAATGTGGGAAGGACATAATTAAGTTGTGGACACCAGTTATTAATGTGGGAAGGACATAATTAAGTTGTGGACACAAGTTATTAATGTGGGAAGTACATAATTAAGTTGTGGACAACAGTTATTAATGTGGGAAGGACATAATTAAGTTGTGGACACCAGTTATTAATGTGGGAAGGACATAATTAAGTTGTGGACACCAGTTATTAATGTGGGAAGGACATAATTAAGTTGTGGACACCAGTTATTAATGTGGGAAGGACATAATTAAGTTGTGGACACCAGTTATTAATGTGGGAAGGACATAATTAAGTTGTGGACACCAGTTATTAATGTGGGAAGGACATAATTAAGTTGTGGACACCAGTTATTAATGTGGGAAGGACATAATTAAGTTGTGGACACCAGTTATTAATGTGGGAAGGACATAATTAAGTTGTGGACACCAGTTATTAATGTGGGAAGGACATAATTAAGTTGTGGACAACAGTTATTAATGTGGGAAGGACATAATTAAGTTGTGGACACCAGTTATTAATGTGGGAAGGACATAATTAAGTTTTGGACACCAGTTATTAATGTGGGAAGGACATAATTAAGTTGTGGACACCAGTTAATGTGGGAAGGACATAATTAAGTTGTGGACACCAGTTATTAATGTAGGAAGGACATAATTAAGTTGTGGACACCAGTTATTAATGTGGGAAGGACATAATTAAGTTGTGGACAACAGTTATTAATGTGGGAAGGACATAATTAAGTTGTGGACAACAGTTATTAATGTGGGAAGGACATAATTAAACTGTGGACACCAGTTATTAATGTGGGAAGGACATATTAAGTTGTGGACACCAGTTATTAACGTGGGAAGGACATAATTAAGTTGCGGACACAAGTTATTAATGTGGGAAGGACATAATTAAGTTGTGGACACCAGTTATTAATGTGGGAAGGACATAATTAAGTTGTGGACACCAGTTATTAATGTGGGAAGTACATAATTAAGTTGTGGACAACAGTTATTAATGTGGGAAGGACATAATTAAGTTGTGGACACCAGTTATTATTGTGGGAAGGACATAATTAAGTTGTGGACACCAGTTATTAATGTGGGAAGGACATAATTAAGTTGTGGACACCAGTTAATGTGGGAAGGACATAATTAAGTTGTGGACACCAGTTATTAATGTAGGAAGGACATAATTAAGTTGTGGACACCAGTTATTAATGTGGGAAGGACATAATTAAGTTGTGGACAACAGTTATTAATGTGGGAAGGACATAATTAAGTTGTGGACACCAGTTATTAATGTGGGAAGGACATAATTAAGTTGTGGACACCAGTTATTAATGTGGGAAGGACATAATTAAGTTGTGGACACCAGTTATTAATGTGGGAAGGACATAATTAAGTTGTGGACACCAGGTAATAATGTGGGAAGGACATAATTAAGTTGTGGACACCAGTTATTAATGTGGGAAGGACATAATTAAGTTGTGGACACCAGTTATTAACGTGGGAAGGACATAATTAAGTTGTGGACACCAGTTATTAACGTGGGAAGGACATAATTAAGTTGTGGACACCAGTTATTAATGTGGGAAGGACATAATTAAGTTTTGGACACCAGTTATTAATGTGGGAAGGACATAATTAAGTTGTGGACACCAGTTATTAATGTGGGAAGGACATAATTAAGTTGTGGACACCAGTTATTAATGTGGGAAGGACATAATTAAGTTGTGGACACCAGTTATTAATGTGGGAAGGACATAATTAAGTTGTGGACACCAGTTATTAATATGGGAAGGACATAATTAAGTTGTGGACACCAGTTATTAATGTAGGAGGGACATAATTAAGTTGTGGACACCAGTTATTAATGTGGGAAGGACATAATTAAGTTGTGGACAACAGTTATTAATGTGGGAAGGACATAATTAAGTTGTGGACACCAGTTATTAATGTGGGAAGGACATAATTAAGTTGTGGACACCAGTTATTAATGTGGGAAGGACATAATTAAGTTGTGGACACCAGTTATTAATGTGGGAAGGACATAATTAAGTTGTGGACACAAGTTATTAATGTGGGAAGAACATAATTAAGTTGTGGACACCAGTTATTAATGTGGGAAGGACATAATTAAGTTGTGGACACCAGTTATTAATGTGGGAAGTACATAATTAAGTTGTGGACAACAGTTATTAATGTGGGAAGGACATAATTAAGTTGTGGACACCAGTTATTAATGTGGGAAGGACATAATTAAGTTGTGGATACCAGTTATTAATGTGGGAAGGACATAATTAAGTTGTGGACACCAGTTATTAATGTGGGAAGGACATAATTAAGTTGTGGACACCAGTTATTAATGTGGGAAGGACATAATAAAGTTGTGGACACCAGTTATTAATGTGGGAAGGACATAATTAAGTTGTGGACAACAGTTAATAATGTGGGAAGGACATAATTAAGTTGTGGACACCAGTTATTAATGTGGGAAGGACATAATTAAGTTTTGGACACCAGTTATTAATGTGGGAAGTACATAATTAAGTTGTGGACAACAGTTATTAATGTGGGAAGGACATAATTAAGTTGTGGACACCAGTTATTAATGTGGGAAGGACATAATTAAGTTGTGGATACCAGTTATTAATGTGGGAAGGACATAATTAAGTTGTGGACACCAGTTATTAATGTGGGAAGGACATAATTAAGTTGTGGACACCAGTTATTAATGTAGGAAGGACATAATTAAGTTGTGGACACCAGTTATTAATGTGGGAAGGACATAATTAAGTTGTGGACAACAGTTATTAATGTGGGAAGGACATAATTAAGTTGTGGACACCAGTTATTAATGTGGGAAGGACATAATTAAGTTGTGGACACCAGTTATTAATGTGGGAAGGACATAATTAAGTTGTGGACACCAGTTATTAATGTGGGAAGGACATAATTAAGTTGTGGACACCAGGTAATAATGTGGGAAGGACATAATTAAGTTGTGGACACCAGTTATTAATGTGGGAAGGACATAATTAAGTTGTGGACACCAGTTATTAACGTGGGAAGGACATAATTAAGTTGTGGACACCAGTTATTAACGTGGGAAGGACATAATTAAGTTGTGGACACCAGTTATTAATGTGGGAAGGACATAATTAAGTTTTGGACACCAGTTATTAATGTGGGAAGGACATAATTAAGTTGTGGACACCAGTTATTAATGTGGGAAGGACATAATTAAGTTGTGGACACCAGTTATTAATGTGGGAAGGACATAATTAAGTTGTGGACACCAGTTATTAATGTGGGAAGGACATAATTAAGTTGTGGACACCAGTTATTAATATGGGAAGGACATAATTAAGTTGTGGACACCAGTTATTAATGTAGGAGGGACATAATTAAGTTGTGGACACCAGTTATTAATGTGGGAAGGACATAATTAAGTTGTGGACAACAGTTATTAATGTGGGAAGGACATAATTAAGTTGTGGACACCAGTTATTAATGTGGGAAGGACATAATTAAGTTGTGGACACCAGTTATTAATGTGGGAAGGACATAATTAAGTTGTGGACACCAGTTATTAATGTGGGAAGGACATAATTAAGTTGTGGACACAAGTTATTAATGTGGGAAGAACATAATTAAGTTGTGGACACCAGTTATTAATGTGGGAAGGACATAATTAAGTTGTGGACACCAGTTATTAATGTGGGAAGTACATAATTAAGTTGTGGACAACAGTTATTAATGTGGGAAGGACATAATTAAGTTGTGGACACCAGTTATTAATGTGGGAAGGACATAATTAAGTTGTGGATACCAGTTATTAATGTGGGAAGGACATAATTAAGTTGTGGACACCAGTTATTAATGTGGGAAGGACATAATTAAGTTGTGGACACCAGTTATTAATGTGGGAAGGACATAATAAAGTTGTGGACACCAGTTATTAATGTGGGAAGGACATAATTAAGTTGTGGACAACAGTTAATAATGTGGGAAGGACATAATTAAGTTGTGGACACCAGTTATTAATGTGGGAAGGACATAATTAAGTTTTGGACACCAGTTATTAATGTGGGAAGTACATAATTAAGTTGTGGACAACAGTTATTAATGTGGGAAGGACATAATTAAGTTGTGGACACCAGTTATTAATGTGGGAAGGACATAATTAAGTTGTGGATACCAGTTATTCATGTGGGAAGGACATAATTAAGTTGTGGACACCAGTTATTAATGTGGGAAGGACATAATTAAGTTGTGGACACCAGTTATTAATGTGGGAAGGACATAATAAAGTTGTGGACACCAGTTATTAATGTGGGAAGGACATAATTAAGTTGTGGACAACAGTTATTAATGTGGGAAGGACATAATTAAGTTGTGGACACCAGTTATTAATGTGGGAAGGACATAATTAAGTTTTGGACACCAGTTATTAATGTGGGAAGGACATAATTAAGTTGTGGACACCAGTTAATGTGGGAAGGACATAATTAAGTTGTGGACACCAGTTATTAATGTAGGAAGGACATAATTAAGTTGTGGACACCAGTTATTAATGTGGGAAGGACATAATTAAGTTGTGGACACCAGTTATTAATGTGGGAAGGACATAATTAAGTTGTGGACACTAGTTATTAATGTGGGAAGGACATAATTAAGTTGTGGACACCAGTTATTAATGTGGGAAGGACATAATTAAGTTGTGGACACCAGTTATTAATGTGGGAAGGACATAATTAAGTTGTGGACACCAGTTATTAATGTGGGAAGGACATAATTAAGTTGTGGACACCAGTTATTAATGTGGGAAGGACATAATTAAGTTGTGGACACCAGTTATTAATGTGGGAAGGACATAATTAAGTTGTGGACACCAGTTATTAATGTGGGAAGGACATAATTCAGTTGTGGACACCAGTTATTAATGTGGGAAGGACATAATTAAGTTGTGGACACCAGTTATTAATGTGGGAAGGACATAATTAAGTTGTGGACACCAGTTATTAATGTGGGAAGGACATAATTAAGTTGTGGACACCAGTTATTAACGTGGGAAGGACATAATTAAGTTGTGGACACCAGTTATTAATGTGGGAAGGACATAATTAAGTTGTGGACACCATTTATTAAGTGGGAAGGACATAATTAAGTTTCGGACACCAGTTATTAACGTGGGAAGGACATAATTAAGTTGTGGACACCAGTTATTAACGTGGGAAGGACATAATTAAGTTGTGGACACCAGTTATTAACGTGGGAAGGACATAATTAAATTTTGGACACCAGTTATTAATGTGGGAAGGACATAATTAAGTTGTGGACACCAGTTATTAATGTGGGAAGGACATAATTAAGTTGTGGACACCAGTTATTAATGTGGGAAGGACATAATTAAGTTGTGGACACCAGTTATTAACGTGGGAAGGACATAATTACGTTGTGGACACCAGTTATTAATGTGGGAAGGACATAATTAAGTTGTGGACACCAGTTATTAATGTGAAGAACATAATTAAGTTGTGGACACCAGTTATTAATGTAGGAAGGACATAATTAAGTTGTGGACACCAGTTATTAATGTGGGAAGGACATAATTAAGTTGTGGACACCAGTTATTAATGTGGGAAGGACATAATTAAGTTGTGGACACTAGTTATTAATGTGGGAAGGGCATAATTAAGTTGTGGACACCAGTTATTAATGTGGGAAGGACATAATTAAGTTGTGGACACCAGTTATTAACGTGGGAAGGACATAATTAAGTTGTGGACACCAGTTATTAATGTGGGAAGGACATAATTAAGTTGTGGACACCAGTTATTAATGTGAAGAACATAATTAAGTTGTGGACACCAGTTATTAATGTGAAGAACATAATTAAGTTGTGGACACCAGTTATTAATGTGGGAAGGACATAATTAAGTTGTGGACACCAGTTATTAATGTGGGAAGGACATAATTAAGTTGTGGACACCAGTTATTAATGTGGGAAGGACATAATTAAGTTGTGGACACCAGTTATTAATGTGGGAAGGACATAATTAAGTTGTGGACACCAGTTATTAATGTGGGAAGGACATAATTAAGTTGTGGACAACAGTTATTAATGTGGGAAGGACATAATTAAGTTGTGGACACCAGTTATTAATGTGGGAAGGACATAATTAAGTTGTGGACACCAGTTAATGTGGGAAGGACATAATTAAGTTGTGGACACCAGTTATTAATGTAGGAAGGACATAATTAAGTTGTGGACAACAGTTATTAATGTGGGAAGGACATAATTAAGTTGTGGACACCAGTTATTAATGTGGGAAGGACATAATTAAGTTGTGGACACCAGTTAATGTGGAAAGGACATAATTAAGTTGTGGACACCAGTTATTAATGTGGGAAGGACATAATTAAGTTGTGGACACCAGTTAATGTGGGAAGGACATAATTAAGTTGTGGACACCAGTTATTAATGTAGGAAGGACATAATTAAGTTGTGGACACCAGTTAATGTGGGAAGGACATAATTAAGTTGTGGACACCAGTTATTAACGTGGGAAGGACATAATTAAGTTGTGGACAACAGTTATTAATGTGGGAAGGACATAATTAAGTTGTGGACACCAGTTATTAACGTGGGAAGGACATAATTAAGTTGTGGACACCAGTTATTAATGTGGGAACGACATAATTAAGTTGTGGACACTAGTTATTAATGTGTGAAGGACATCATTAAGTTGTGGACACCAGTTATTAATGTGGGAAGGACATAATTAAGTCGTGGACACCAGTTGTTAATGTGGGAAGGACATAATTAAGTTGTGGACACAAGTTAATAATGTGGGAAGGACATAATTAAGTTGTGGACACCAGTTATTAATGTGGGAAGGACATAATTAAGTTATGGACACCAGTTATTAATGTGGGAAGGACATAATTAAGTTGTGGACACCAGTTATTAACGTGGGAAGGACATAATTAAATTTTGGACACCAGTTATTAATGTGGGAAGGACATAATTAAGTTGTGGACACCAGTTATTAATGTGGGAAGGACATAATTAAGTTGTGGACACCAGTTATTAACGTGGGAAGGACATAATTAAGTTGTGGACACCAGTTAATGTGGGAAGGACATAATTAAGTTGTGGACACCAGTTATTAATGTAGGAAGGACATAATTAAGTTGTGGACACCAGTTATTAATGTGGGAAGGACATAATTAAGTTGTGGACAACAGTTATTAATGTGGGAAGGACATAATTAAGTTGTGGACACCAGTTATTAATGTGGGAAGGACATAATTAAGTTGTGGACACCAGTTATTAACGTGGGAAGGACATAATTAAGTTGTGGACAACAGTTATTAATGTGGGAAGGACATAATTAAGTTGTGGACACTAGTCATTAATGTGGGAAGGACATAATTAAGTTGTGGACACCAGTTATTAATGTGGGAAGGACATAATTAAGTTGTGGACACCAGTTATTAATGTGGGAAGGACATAATTAAGTTGTGGACACCAGTTATTAATGTGGGAAGGACATAATTAAGTTGTGGACACCAGTTATTAATGTAGGAAGGACATAATTAAGTTGTGGACAACAGTTATTAATGTGGGAAGGACATAATTAAGTTGTGGACACCAGTTATTAATGTGGGAAGGACATAATTAAGTTGTGGACACCAGTTATTAATGTGGGAACGACATAATTAAGTTGTGGACACTAGTTATTAATGTGGGAAGGACATAATTAAGTTGTGGACACCAGTTATTAATGTGGGAAGGACATAATTAAGTTGTGGACACCAGTTATTAACGTGGGAAGGACATAATTAAGTTGTGGACACCAGTTATTAACGTGGGAAGGACATAATTAAATTTTGGACACCAGTTATTAATGTGGGAAGGACATAATTAAGTTGTGGACACCAGTTATTAATGTGGGAAGGACATAATTAAGTTGTGGACACCAGTTATTAACGTGGGAAGGACATAATTACGTTGTGGACACCAGTTATTAATGTGGGAAGGACATAATTAAGTTGTGGACACCAGTTATTAATGTGGGAAGGACATAATTAAGTTGTGGACACCAGTTATTAACGTGGGAAGGACATAATTAAGTTGTGGACACCAGTTATTAATGTGAAGAATATAATTAAGTTGTGGACACCAGTTATTAATGTGAAGAACATAATTAAGTTGTGGACACCAGTTATTAATGTGGGAAGGACATAATTAAGTTGTGGACACCAGTTATTAATGTGAAGAACATAATTAAGTTGTGGACACCAGTTATTAATGTGGGAAGGACATAATTAAGTTGTGGACACCAGTTATTAATGTGGGAAGGACATAATTAAGTTGTGGACACCAGTTATTAATGTGGGAAGGAAATAATTAAGTTGTGGACACCAGTTATTAATGTGGGAAGGACATAATTAAGTTGTGGACACCGGTTATTAATGTGGGAAGGACATAATTAAGTTGTGGACACCAGTTATTAATGTGGGAAGGACATAATTAAGTTGTGGACACCAGTTATTAATGTGGGAAGGACATAATTAAGTTGTGGACACCAGTTATTAATGTGGGAAGGACATAATTAAGGTGTGGACACCAGTTATTAATGTGAAGAATATAATTAAGTTGTGGACACCAGTTATTAATGTGAAGAACATAATTAAGTTGTGGACACCAGTTATTAATGTGGGAACGACATAATTAAGTTGTGGACACTAGTTATTAATGTGGGAAGGACATAATTAAGTTGTGGACACCAGTTATTAATGTGGGAAGGACATAATTAAGTTATGGACACCAGTTATTAACGTGGGAAGGACATAATTAAGTTGTGGACACCAGTTATTAACGTGGGAAGGACATAATTAAATTTTGGACACCAGTTATTAATGTGGGAAGGACATAATTAAGTTGTGGACACCAGTTATTAATGTGGGAAGGACATAATTAAGTTGTGGACACCAGTTATTAACGTGGGAAGGACATAATTACGTTGTGGACACCAGTTATTAATGTGGGAAGGACATAATTAAGTTGTGGACACCAGTTATTAATGTGGGAAGGACATAATTAAGTTGTGGACACCAGTTATTAACGTGGGAAGGACATAATTAAGTTGTGGACACCAGTTATTAATGTGAAGAATATAATTAAGTTGTGGACACCAGTTATTAATGTGAAGAACATAATTAAGTTGTGGACACCAGTTATTAATGTGGGAAGGACATAATTAAGTTGTGGACACCAGTTATTAATGTGAAGAACATAATTAAGTTGTGGACACCAGTTATTAATGTGGGAAGGACATAATTAAGTTGTGGACACCAGTTATTAATGTGGGAAGGACATAATTAAGTTGTGGACACCAGTTATTAATGTGGGAAGGAAATAATTAAGTTGTGGACACCAGTTATTAATGTGGGAAGGACATAATTAAGTTGTGGACACCAGTTATTAATGTGGGAAGGACATAATTAAGTTGTGGACACCAGTTATTAATGTGGGAAGGACATAATTAAGTTGTGGACACCAGTTATTAATGTGGGAAGGACATAATTAAGTTGTGGACACCAGTTATTAACGTGGGAAGGACATAATTACGTTGTGGACACCAGTTATTAATGTGGGAAGGACATAATTAAGTTGTGGACACCAGTTATTAATGTGGGAAGGACATAATTAAGTTGTGGACACCAGTTATTAATGTGGGAAGGACATAATTAAGTTATGGACACCAGTTATTAATGTGGGAAGGACATAATTAAGTTGTGGACACCAGTTATTAATGTGGGAAGGACATAATTAAGTTGTGGACACCAGTTATTAATGTGGGAAGGACATAATTAAGTTGTGGACACCAGTTAATGTGGGAAGGACATAATTAAGTTGTGGACACCAGTTATTAATGTAGGAAGGACATAATTAAGTTGTGGACACCAGTTAATGTGGGAAGGACATAATTAAGTTGTGGACACCAGTTATTAACGTGGGAAGGACATAATTAAGTTGTGGACAACAGTTATTAATGTGGGAAGGACATAATTAAGTTGTGGACACCAGTTATTAACGTGGGAAGGACATAATTAAGTTGTGGACACCAGTTATTAATGTGGGAAGGACATAATTAAGTTGTGGACACCAGTTATTAATGTGGGAAGGACATAATTAAGTTGTGTACACCAGTTATTAATGTGGGAAGGACATAATTAAGTTGTGGACACCAGTTATTAATGTGGGAAGGACATAATTAAGTTGTGGACACCAGTTATTAACGTGGGAAGGACATAATTAAGTTGTGGACAACAGTCATTAATGTGGGAAGGACATAATTAAGTTGTGGACACTAGTCATTAATGTAGGAAGGACATAATTAAGTTGTGGACACCAGTTATTAATGTGGGAAGGACATAATTAAGTTGTGGACACCAGTTATTAATGTGGGAAGGACATAATTAAGTTGTGGACACCAGTTATTAATGTGGGAAGGACATAATTAAGTTGTGGACACCAGTTATTAATGTAGGAAGGACATAATTAAGTTGTGGACAACAGTTATTAATGTGGGAAGGACATAATTTAGTTGTGGACACCAGTTATTAATGTGGGAAGGACATAATTAAGTTGTGGACACCAGTTATTAATGTGGGAAGGACATAATTAAGTTGTGGACACCAGTTATTAATGTGGGAAGGACATAATTAAGTTGTGGACACCAGTTATTAATGTGGGAAGGACATAATTAAGTTGTGGACACCAGTTATTAATGTAGGAAGGACATAATTAAGTTGTGGACAACAGTTATTAATGTGGGAAGGACATAATTAAGTTGTGGACACTAGTCATTAATGTAGGAATGACATAATTAAGTTGTGGACACCAGTTATTAATGTGGGAAGGACATAATTAAGTCATGGACACCAGTTATTAATGTGGGAAGGACATAATTAAGTTGTGGACACCAGTTATTAATGTGGGAAGGACATAATTAAGTTGTGGACACCAGTTATTAATGTAGGAAGGACATAATTAAGTTGTGGACACCAGTTATTAATGTGGGAAGGACATAATTAAGTTGTGGACACCAGTTATTAATGTGGGAAGGACATAATTAAGTCATGGACACCAGTTATTAATGTGGGAAGGACATAATTAAGTTGTGGACACCAGTTATTAATGTGGGAAGGACATAATTAAGTCATGGACACCAGTTATTAATGTGGGAAGGACATAATTAAGTTGTGGACACCAGTTATTAATGTGGGAAGGACATAATTAAGTCATGGACACCAGTTATTAATGTGGGAAGGACATAATTAAGTTGTGGACACCAGTTATTAATGTGGGAAGGACATAATTAAGTTGTGGACACCAGTTATTAATGTAGGAAGGACATAATTAAGTTGTGGACACCAGTTATTAATGTGGGAAGGACATAATTAAGTTGTGGACAACAGTTATTAATGTGGGAAGGACATAATTAAGTTGTGGACACCAGTTATTAATGTGGGAAGGACATAATTAAGTTGTGGATACCAGTTATTAATGTGGGAAGGACATAATTAAGTTGTGGACACCAGTTATTAATGTGGGAAGGACATAATTAAGTTGTGGACACCAGTTATTAATGTAGGAAGGACATAATTAAGTTGTGGACACCAGTTATTAATGTGGGAAGGACATAATTAAGTTGTGGACAACAGTTATTAATGTGGGAAGGACATAATTAAGTTGTGGACACCAGTTATTAATGTGGGAAGGACATAATTAAGTTGTGGACACCAGTTATTAATGTGGGAAGGACATAATTAAGTTGTGGACACCAGTTATTAATGTGGGAAGGACATAATTAAGTTGTGGACACCAGGTAATAATGTGGGAAGGACATAATTAAGTTGTGGACACCAGTTATTAATGTGGGAAGGACATAATTAAGTTGTGGACACCAGTTATTAACGTGGGAAGGACATAATTAAGTTGTGGACACCAGTTATTAACGTGGGAAGGACATAATTAAGTTGTGGACACCAGTTATTAATGTGGGAAGGACATAATTAAGTTTTGGACACCAGTTATTAATGTGGGAAGGACATAATTAAGTTGTGGACACCAGTTATTAATGTGGGAAGGACATAATTAAGTTGTGGACACCAGTTATTAATGTGGGAAGGACATAATTAAGTTGTGGACACCAGTTATTAATGTGGGAAGGACATAATTAAGTTGTGGACACCAGTTATTAATATGGGAAGGACATAATTAAGTTGTGGACACCAGTTATTAATGTAGGAGGGACATAATTAAGTTGTGGACACCAGTTATTAATGTGGGAAGGACATAATTAAGTTGTGGACAACAGTTATTAATGTGGGAAGGACATAATTAAGTTGTGGACACCAGTTATTAATGTGGGAAGGACATAATTAAGTTGTGGACACCAGTTATTAATGTGGGAAGGACATAATTAAGTTGTGGACACCAGTTATTAATGTGGGAAGGACATAATTAAGTTGTGGACACAAGTTATTAATGTGGGAAGAACATAATTAAGTTGTGGACACCAGTTATTAATGTGGGAAGGACATAATTAAGTTGTGGACACCAGTTATTAATGTGGGAAGTACATAATTAAGTTGTGGACAACAGTTATTAATGTGGGAAGGACATAATTAAGTTGTGGACACCAGTTATTAATGTGGGAAGGACATAATTAAGTTGTGGATACCAGTTATTAATGTGGGAAGGACATAATTAAGTTGTGGACACCAGTTATTAATGTGGGAAGGACATAATTAAGTTGTGGACACCAGTTATTAATGTGGGAAGGACATAATAAAGTTGTGGACACCAGTTATTAATGTGGGAAGGACATAATTAAGTTGTGGACAACAGTTAATAATGTGGGAAGGACATAATTAAGTTGTGGACACCAGTTATTAATGTGGGAAGGACATAATTAAGTTTTGGACACCAGTTATTAATGTGGGAAGTACATAATTAAGTTGTGGACAACAGTTATTAATGTGGGAAGGACATAATTAAGTTGTGGACACCAGTTATTAATGTGGGAAGGACATAATTAAGTTGTGGATACCAGTTATTCATGTGGGAAGGACATAATTAAGTTGTGGACACCAGTTATTAATGTGGGAAGGACATAATTAAGTTGTGGACACCAGTTATTAATGTGGGAAGGACATAATAAAGTTGTGGACACCAGTTATTAATGTGGGAAGGACATAATTAAGTTGTGGACAACAGTTATTAATGTGGGAAGGACATAATTAAGTTGTGGACACCAGTTATTAATGTGGGAAGGACATAATTAAGTTTTGGACACCAGTTATTAATGTGGGAAGGACATAATTAAGTTGTGGACACCAGTTAATGTGGGAAGGACATAATTAAGTTGTGGACACCAGTTATTAATGTAGGAAGGACATAATTAAGTTGTGGACACCAGTTATTAATGTGGGAAGGACATAATTAAGTTGTGGACACCAGTTATTAATGTGGGAAGGACATAATTAAGTTGTGGACACTAGTTATTAATGTGGGAAGGACATAATTAAGTTGTGGACACCAGTTATTAATGTGGGAAGGACATAATTAAGTTGTGGACACCAGTTATTAATGTGGGAAGGACATAATTAAGTTGTGGACACCAGTTATTAATGTGGGAAGGACATAATTAAGTTGTGGACACCAGTTATTAATGTGGGAAGGACATAATTAAGTTGTGGACACCAGTTATTAATGTGGGAAGGACATAATTAAGTTGTGGACACCAGTTATTAATGTGGGAAGGACATAATTCAGTTGTGGACACCAGTTATTAATGTGGGAAGGACATAATTAAGTTGTGGACACCAGTTATTAATGTGGGAAGGACATAATTAAGTTGTGGACACCAGTTATTAATGTGGGAAGGACATAATTAAGTTGTGGACACCAGTTATTAACGTGGGAAGGACATAATTAAGTTGTGGACACCAGTTATTAATGTGGGAAGGACATAATTAAGTTGTGGACACCATTTATTAAGTGGGAAGGACATAATTAAGTTTCGGACACCAGTTATTAACGTGGGAAGGACATAATTAAGTTGTGGACACCAGTTATTAACGTGGGAAGGACATAATTAAGTTGTGGACACCAGTTATTAACGTGGGAAGGACATAATTAAATTTTGGACACCAGTTATTAATGTGGGAAGGACATAATTAAGTTGTGGACACCAGTTATTAATGTGGGAAGGACATAATTAAGTTGTGGACACCAGTTATTAATGTGGGAAGGACATAATTAAGTTGTGGACACCAGTTATTAACGTGGGAAGGACATAATTACGTTGTGGACACCAGTTATTAATGTGGGAAGGACATAATTAAGTTGTGGACACCAGTTATTAATGTGAAGAACATAATTAAGTTGTGGACACCAGTTATTAATGTAGGAAGGACATAATTAAGTTGTGGACACCAGTTATTAATGTGGGAAGGACATAATTAAGTTGTGGACACCAGTTATTAATGTGGGAAGGACATAATTAAGTTGTGGACACTAGTTATTAATGTGGGAAGGGCATAATTAAGTTGTGGACACCAGTTATTAATGTGGGAAGGACATAATTAAGTTGTGGACACCAGTTATTAACGTGGGAAGGACATAATTAAGTTGTGGACACCAGTTATTAATGTGGGAAGGACATAATTAAGTTGTGGACACCAGTTATTAATGTGAAGAACATAATTAAGTTGTGGACACCAGTTATTAATGTGAAGAACATAATTAAGTTGTGGACACCAGTTATTAATGTGGGAAGGACATAATTAAGTTGTGGACACCAGTTATTAATGTGGGAAGGACATAATTAAGTTGTGGACACCAGTTATTAATGTGGGAAGGACATAATTAAGTTGTGGACACCAGTTATTAATGTGGGAAGGACATAATTAAGTTGTGGACACCAGTTATTAATGTGGGAAGGACATAATTAAGTTGTGGACAACAGTTATTAATGTGGGAAGGACATAATTAAGTTGTGGACACCAGTTATTAATGTGGGAAGGACATAATTAAGTTGTGGACACCAGTTAATGTGGGAAGGACATAATTAAGTTGTGGACACCAGTTATTAATGTAGGAAGGACATAATTAAGTTGTGGACAACAGTTATTAATGTGGGAAGGACATAATTAAGTTGTGGACACCAGTTATTAATGTGGGAAGGACATAATTAAGTTGTGGACACCAGTTAATGTGGAAAGGACATAATTAAGTTGTGGACACCAGTTATTAATGTGGGAAGGACATAATTAAGTTGTGGACACCAGTTAATGTGGGAAGGACATAATTAAGTTGTGGACACCAGTTATTAATGTAGGAAGGACATAATTAAGTTGTGGACACCAGTTAATGTGGGAAGGACATAATTAAGTTGTGGACACCAGTTATTAACGTGGGAAGGACATAATTAAGTTGTGGACAACAGTTATTAATGTGGGAAGGACATAATTAAGTTGTGGACACCAGTTATTAACGTGGGAAGGACATAATTAAGTTGTGGACACCAGTTATTAATGTGGGAACGACATAATTAAGTTGTGGACACTAGTTATTAATGTGTGAAGGACATCATTAAGTTGTGGACACCAGTTATTAATGTGGGAAGGACATAATTAAGTCGTGGACACCAGTTGTTAATGTGGGAAGGACATAATTAAGTTGTGGACACAAGTTAATAATGTGGGAAGGACATAATTAAGTTGTGGACACCAGTTATTAATGTGGGAAGGACATAATTAAGTTATGGACACCAGTTATTAATGTGGGAAGGACATAATTAAGTTGTGGACACCAGTTATTAACGTGGGAAGGACATAATTAAATTTTGGACACCAGTTATTAATGTGGGAAGGACATAATTAAGTTGTGGACACCAGTTATTAATGTGGGAAGGACATAATTAAGTTGTGGACACCAGTTATTAACGTGGGAAGGACATAATTAAGTTGTGGACACCAGTTAATGTGGGAAGGACATAATTAAGTTGTGGACACCAGTTATTAATGTAGGAAGGACATAATTAAGTTGTGGACACCAGTTATTAATGTGGGAAGGACATAATTAAGTTGTGGACAACAGTTATTAATGTGGGAAGGACATAATTAAGTTGTGGACACCAGTTATTAATGTGGGAAGGACATAATTAAGTTGTGGACACCAGTTATTAACGTGGGAAGGACATAATTAAGTTGTGGACAACAGTTATTAATGTGGGAAGGACATAATTAAGTTGTGGACACTAGTCATTAATGTGGGAAGGACATAATTAAGTTGTGGACACCAGTTATTAATGTGGGAAGGACATAATTAAGTTGTGGACACCAGTTATTAATGTGGGAAGGACATAATTAAGTTGTGGACACCAGTTATTAATGTGGGAAGGACATAATTAAGTTGTGGACACCAGTTATTAATGTAGGAAGGACATAATTAAGTTGTGGACAACAGTTATTAATGTGGGAAGGACATAATTAAGTTGTGGACACCAGTTATTAATGTGGGAAGGACATAATTAAGTTGTGGACACCAGTTATTAATGTGGGAACGACATAATTAAGTTGTGGACACTAGTTATTAATGTGGGAAGGACATAATTAAGTTGTGGACACCAGTTATTAATGTGGGAAGGACATAATTAAGTTGTGGACACCAGTTATTAACGTGGGAAGGACATAATTAAGTTGTGGACACCAGTTATTAACGTGGGAAGGACATAATTAAATTTTGGACACCAGTTATTAATGTGGGAAGGACATAATTAAGTTGTGGACACCAGTTATTAATGTGGGAAGGACATAATTAAGTTGTGGACACCAGTTATTAACGTGGGAAGGACATAATTACGTTGTGGACACCAGTTATTAATGTGGGAAGGACATAATTAAGTTGTGGACACCAGTTATTAATGTGGGAAGGACATAATTAAGTTGTGGACACCAGTTATTAACGTGGGAAGGACATAATTAAGTTGTGGACACCAGTTATTAATGTGAAGAATATAATTAAGTTGTGGACACCAGTTATTAATGTGAAGAACATAATTAAGTTGTGGACACCAGTTATTAATGTGGGAAGGACATAATTAAGTTGTGGACACCAGTTATTAATGTGAAGAACATAATTAAGTTGTGGACACCAGTTATTAATGTGGGAAGGACATAATTAAGTTGTGGACACCAGTTATTAATGTGGGAAGGACATAATTAAGTTGTGGACACCAGTTATTAATGTGGGAAGGAAATAATTAAGTTGTGGACACCAGTTATTAATGTGGGAAGGACATAATTAAGTTGTGGACACCGGTTATTAATGTGGGAAGGACATAATTAAGTTGTGGACACCAGTTATTAATGTGGGAAGGACATAATTAAGTTGTGGACACCAGTTATTAATGTGGGAAGGACATAATTAAGTTGTGGACACCAGTTATTAATGTGGGAAGGACATAATTAAGGTGTGGACACCAGTTATTAATGTGAAGAATATAATTAAGTTGTGGACACCAGTTATTAATGTGAAGAACATAATTAAGTTGTGGACACCAGTTATTAATGTGGGAACGACATAATTAAGTTGTGGACACTAGTTATTAATGTGGGAAGGACATAATTAAGTTGTGGACACCAGTTATTAATGTGGGAAGGACATAATTAAGTTATGGACACCAGTTATTAACGTGGGAAGGACATAATTAAGTTGTGGACACCAGTTATTAACGTGGGAAGGACATAATTAAATTTTGGACACCAGTTATTAATGTGGGAAGGACATAATTAAGTTGTGGACACCAGTTATTAATGTGGGAAGGACATAATTAAGTTGTGGACACCAGTTATTAACGTGGGAAGGACATAATTACGTTGTGGACACCAGTTATTAATGTGGGAAGGACATAATTAAGTTGTGGACACCAGTTATTAATGTGGGAAGGACATAATTAAGTTGTGGACACCAGTTATTAACGTGGGAAGGACATAATTAAGTTGTGGACACCAGTTATTAATGTGAAGAATATAATTAAGTTGTGGACACCAGTTATTAATGTGAAGAACATAATTAAGTTGTGGACACCAGTTATTAATGTGGGAAGGACATAATTAAGTTGTGGACACCAGTTATTAATGTGAAGAACATAATTAAGTTGTGGACACCAGTTATTAATGTGGGAAGGACATAATTAAGTTGTGGACACCAGTTATTAATGTGAAGAACATAATTAAGTTGTGGACACCAGTTATTAATGTGGGAAGGACATAATTAAGTTGTGGACACCAGTTATTAATGTGGGAAGGACATAATTAAGTTGTGGACACCAGTTATTAATGTGGGAAGGAAATAATTAAGTTGTGGACACCAGTTATTAATGTGGGAAGGACATAATTAAGTTGTGGACACCAGTTATTAATGTGGGAAGGACATAATTAAGTTGTGGACACCAGTTATTAATGTGGGAAGGACATAATTAAGTTGTGGACACCAGTTATTAATGTGGGAAGGACATAATTAAGTTGTGGACACCAGTTATTAACGTGGGAAGGACATAATTACGTTGTGGACACCAGTTATTAATGTGGGAAGGACATAATTAAGTTGTGGACACCAGTTATTAATGTGGGAAGGACATAATTAAGTTGTGGACACCAGTTATTAATGTGGGAAGGACATAATTAAGTTATGGACACCAGTTATTAATGTGGGAAGGACATAATTAAGTTGTGGACACCAGTTATTAATGTGGGAAGGACATAATTAAGTTGTGGACACCAGTTATTAATGTGGGAAGGACATAATTAAGTTGTGGACACCAGTTAATGTGGGAAGGACATAATTAAGTTGTGGACACCAGTTATTAATGTAGGAAGGACATAATTAAGTTGTGGACACCAGTTAATGTGGGAAGGACATAATTAAGTTGTGGACACCAGTTATTAACGTGGGAAGGACATAATTAAGTTGTGGACAACAGTTATTAATGTGGGAAGGACATAATTAAGTTGTGGACACCAGTTATTAACGTGGGAAGGACATAATTAAGTTGTGGACACCAGTTATTAATGTGGGAAGGACATAATTAAGTTGTGGACACCAGTTATTAATGTGGGAAGGACATAATTAAGTTGTGTACACCAGTTATTAATGTGGGAAGGACATAATTAAGTTGTGGACACCAGTTATTAATGTGGGAAGGACATAATTAAGTTGTGGACACCAGTTATTAACGTGGGAAGGACATAATTAAGTTGTGGACAACAGTCATTAATGTGGGAAGGACATAATTAAGTTGTGGACACTAGTCATTAATGTAGGAAGGACATAATTAAGTTGTGGACACCAGTTATTAATGTGGGAAGGACATAATTAAGTTGTGGACACCAGTTATTAATGTGGGAAGGACATAATTAAGTTGTGGACACCAGTTATTAATGTGGGAAGGACATAATTAAGTTGTGGACACCAGTTATTAATGTAGGAAGGACATAATTAAGTTGTGGACAACAGTTATTAATGTGGGAAGGACATAATTTAGTTGTGGACACCAGTTATTAATGTGGGAAGGACATAATTAAGTTGTGGACACCAGTTATTAATGTGGGAAGGACATAATTAAGTTGTGGACACCAGTTATTAATGTGGGAAGGACATAATTAAGTTGTGGACACCAGTTATTAATGTGGGAAGGACATAATTAAGTTGTGGACACCAGTTATTAATGTAGGAAGGACATAATTAAGTTGTGGACAACAGTTATTAATGTGGGAAGGACATAATTAAGTTGTGGACACTAGTCATTAATGTAGGAATGACATAATTAAGTTGTGGACACCAGTTATTAATGTGGGAAGGACATAATTAAGTCATGGACACCAGTTATTAATGTGGGAAGGACATAATTAAGTTGTGGACACCAGTTATTAATGTGGGAAGGACATAATTAAGTTGTGGACACCAGTTATTAATGTAGGAAGGACATAATTAAGTTGTGGACACCAGTTATTAATGTGGGAAGGACATAATTAAGTTGTGGACACCAGTTATTAATGTGGGAAGGACATAATTAAGTTGTGGACACCAGTTATTAACGTGGGAAGGACATAATTACGTTGTGGACACCAGTTATTAATGTGGGAAGGACATAATTAAGGTGTGGACACCAGTTATTAATGTGAAGAATATAATTAAGTTGTGGACACCAGTTATTAATGTGAAGAACATAATTAAGTTGTGGACACCAGTTATTAATGTGGGAAGGACATAATTAAGTTGTGGACACCAGTTATTAATGTGGGAAGGACATAATTAAGTTGTGGACACCAGTTATTAATGTGGGAAGGACATAATTAAGTTGTGGACACCAGTTATTAATGTGGGAAGGACATAATTAAGTTGTGGACACCAGTTAGTAATGTGGGAAGGACATAATTAAGTCGTGGACACCAGTTATTAATGTGGGAAGGACATAATTAAGTTGTGGACACCAGTTATTAATGTGGGAAGGACATAATTAAGTTATGGACACCAGTTATTAATGTGGGAAGGACATAATTAAGTTGTGGACACCAGTTATTAATGTGGGATGGACATAATTAAGTTTTGGACACCAGTTATTAACGTGGGAAGGACATAATTAAGTTGTGGACACCAGTTATTAACGTGGGAAGGACATAATTAAGTTGTGGACACCAGTTATTAATGTGGGAAGGACATAATTAAGTTGTGGACACCAGTTATTAACGTGGGAAGGACATAATTACGTTGTGGACACCAGTTATTAATGTGGGAAGGACATAATTAAGGTGTGGACACCAGTTATTAATGTGAAGAATATAATTAAGTTGTGGACACCAGTTATTAATGTGAAGAACATAATTAAGTTGTGGACACCAGTTATTAATGTGGGAAGGACATAATTAAGTTGTGGACACCAGTTATTAATGTGGGAAGGACATAATTAAGTTGTGGACACCAGTTATTAATGTGGGAAGGACATAATTATGTTGTGGACACCAGTTATTAATGTGGGAAGGACATAATTAAGTTGTGGACACCAGTTAGTAATGTGGGAAGGACATAATTAAGTTGTGGACACCAGTTATTAATGTGGGAAGGACATAATTAAGTTGTGGACAGCAGTTATTAATGTGGGGAGGACATAATTAAGTTGTGGACACCAGTTATTAATGTGGGAAGGACATAATTAAGTTGTGGACACCAGTTATTAATGTGGGAAGGACATAATTAAGTTGTGGACACCAGTCATTAATGTGGGAAGGACATAATTAAGTTGTGGACACCAGTTATTAATGTTGGAAGGACATAATTAAGTTGTGGACACCAGTTATTAATGTGGGAAGGACATAATTAAGTTGTGGACACCAGTTATTAATGTGGGAAGGACATAATTAAGTTGTGGACACCAGTTATTAATGTGGGAAGGACATAATTAAGTTGTGGACACCAGTTATTAATGTGGGAAGGACATAATTAAGTTGTGGACACCAGTTATTAATGTGGGAAGGACATAATTAAGGTGTGGACACCAGTTATTAATGTGAAGAATATAATTAAGTTGTGGACACCAGTTATTAATGTGAAGAACATAATTAAGTTGTGGACACCAGTTATTAATGTGGGAAGGACATAATTAAGTTGTGGACACCAGTTATTAATGTGGGAAGGACATAATTAAGTTGTGGACACCAGTTATTAATGTGGGAAGGACATAATTAAGTTGTGGACACCAGTTATTAATGTGGGAAGGACATAATTAAGTTGTGGACACCAGTTATTAATGTGGGAAGGACATAATTAAGTTGTGGACACCAGTTATTAATGTGGGAAGGACATAATTAAGTTGTGGACACCAGTTATTAACGTGGGAAGGACATAATTAAGTTGTGGACACCAGTTATTAACGTGGGAAGGACATAATTAAGTTGTGGACACCAGTTATTAATGTGGGAAGGACATAATTAAGTTGTGGACACCAGTTATTAATGTAGGAAGGACATAATTAAGTTGTGGACACCAGTTAATGTGGGAAGGACATAATTAAGTTGTGGACACCAGTTATTAACGTGGGAAGGACATAATTAAGTTGTGGACAACAGTTATTAATGTGGGAAGGACATAATTAAGTTGTGGACACCAGTTATTAACGTGGGAAGGACATAATTAAGTTGTGGACAACAGTTATTAATGTGGGAAGGACATAATTAAGTTGTGGACACCAGTTATTAATGTGGGAAGGACATAATTAAGTTGTGGACACCAGTTATTAATGTGGGAAGGACATAATTAAGTTGTGGACACCAGTTATTAATGTGGGAAGGACATAATTAAGTTGTGGACACCAGTTATTAATGTGGGAAGGACATAATTAAGTTGTGGACACCAGTTATTAACGTGGGAAGGACATAATTACGTTGTGGACACCAGTTATTAATGTGGGAAGGACATAATTAAGGTGTGGACACCAGTTATTAATGTGAAGAATATAATTAAGTTGTGGACACCAGTTATTAATGTGAAGAACATAATTAAGTTGTGGACACCAGTTATTAATGTGGGAAGGACATAATTAAGTTGTGGACACCAGTTATTAATGTGGGAAGGACATAATTAAGTTGTGGACACCAGTTATTAATGTGGGAAGGACATAATTAAGTTGTGGACACCAGTTATTAATGTGGGAAGGACATAATTAAGTTGTGGACACCAGTTATTAATGTGGGAAGGACATAATTAAGTTGTGGACACCAGTTATTAATGTGGGAAGGACATAATTAAGTTGTGGACACCAGTTATTAATGTGGGAAGGACATAATTAAGTTGTGGACACCAGTTATTAACGTGGGAAGGACATAATTAAGTTGTGGACACCAGTTATTAACGTGGGAAGGACATAATTAAGTTGTGGACACCAGTTATTAATGTGGGAAGGACATAATTAAGTTGTGGACACCAGTTATTAATGTAGGAAGGACATAATTAAGTTGTGGACACCAGTTAATGTGGGAAGGACATAATTAAGTTGTGGACACCAGTTATTAACGTGGGAAGGACATAATTAAGTTGTGGACAACAGTTATTAATGTGGGAAGGACATAATTAAGTTGTGGACACCAGTTATTAACGTGGGAAGGACATAATTAAGTTGTGGACAACAGTTATTAATGTGGGAAGGACATAATTAAGTTGTGGACACCAGTTATTAATGTGGGAAGGACATAATTAAGTTGTGGACACCAGTTATTAATGTGGGAAGGACATAATTAAGTTGTGGACACCAGTTATTAATGTGGGAAGGACATAATTAAGTTGTGGACACCAGTTATTAACGTGGGAAGGACATAATTAAGTTGTGGACACCAGTTATTAATGTGGGAAGGACATAATTAAGTTGTGGACACCAGTTATTAACGTGGGAAGGACATAATTACGTTGTGGACACCAGTTATTAATGTGGGAAGGACATAATTAAGGTGTGGACACCAGTTATTAATGTGAAGAATATAATTAAGTTGTGGACACCAGTTATTAATGTGAAGAACATAATTAAGTTGTGGACACCAGTTATTAATGTGGGAAGGACATAATTAAGTTGTGGACACCAGTTATTAATGTGGGAAGGACATAATTAAGTTGTGGACACCAGTTATTAATGTGGGAAGGACATAATTAAGTTGTGGACACCAGTTATTAATGTGGGAAGGACATAATTAAGTTGTGGACACCAGTTATTAATGTGGGAAGGACATAATTAAGTTGTGGACACCAGTTATTAATGTGGGAAGGACATAATTAAGTTGTGGACACCAGTTATTAATGTGGGAAGGACATAATTAAGTTGTGGACACCAGTTATTAATGTGGGAAGGACATAATTAAGTTGTGGACACCAGTTAATGTGGGAAGGACATAATTAAGTTGTGGACACCAGTTATTAATGTAGGAAGGACATAATTAAGTTGTGGACACCAGTTAATGTGGGAAGGACATAATTAAGTTGTGGACACCAGTTATTAACGTGGGAAGGACATAATTAAGTTGTGGACAACAGTTATTAATGTGGGAAGGACATAATTAAGTTGTGGACACCAGTTATTAACGTGGGAAGGACATAATTAAGTTGTGGACAACAGTTATTAATGTGGGAAGGACATAATTAAGTTGTGGACACCAGTTATTAATGTGGGAAGGACATAATTAAGTTGTGGACAACAGTTATTAATGTGGGAAGGACATAATTAAGTTGTGGACACCAGTTATTAATGTGGGAAGGACATAATTAAGTTGTGGACACCAGTTATTAATGTGGGAAGGACATAATTAAGTTGTGGACACCAGTTATTAATGTGGGAAGGACATAATTAAGTTGTGGACACCAGTTATTAATGTGGGAAGGACATAATTAAGTTGTGGACACCAGTTATTAATGTGGGAAGGACATAATTAAGTTGTGGACACCAGTTATTAATGTGGGAAGGACATAATTAAGTTGTGGACACCAGTTATTAATGTAGGAAGGACATAATTAAGTTGTGGACAACAGTTATTAATGTGGGAAGGACATAATTAAGTTGTGGACACCAGTTATTAATGTGGGAAGGACATAATTAAGTTGTGGACACCAGTTATTAATGTGGGAAGGACATAATTAAGTTGTGGACACTAGTTATTAATGTGGGAAGGACATAATTAAGTTGTGGACACCAGTTATTAATGTGGGAAGGACATAATTAAGTTATGGACACCAGTTATTAACGTGGGAAGGACATAATTAAGTTGTGGACACCAGTTATTAACGTGGGAAGGACATAATTAAATTTTGGACACTAGTTATTAATGTGGGAAGGACATAATTAAGTTGTGGACACCAGTTATTAATGTGGGAAGGACATAATTAAGTTGTGGACACCAGTTATTAACGTGGGAAGGACATAATTAAGTTGTGGACAACAGTTATTAATGTGGGAAGGACATAATTAAGTTGTGGACACTAGTCATTAATGTAGGAAGGACATAATTAAGTTGTGGACACCAATGTGGGAAGGACATAATTAAGTTGTGGACACCAGTTATTAATGTGGGAAGGACATAATTAAGTTGTGGACACCAGTTATTAATGTGGGAAGGACATAATTAAGTTGTGGACACCAGTTATTAATGTAGGAAGGACATAATTAAGTTGTGGACAACAGTTATTAAGGTGGGAAGGACATAATTAAGTTGTGGACACCAGTTATTAATGTGGGAAGGACATAATTAAGTTGTGGACACCAGTTATTAATGTGGGAAGGACATAATTAAGTTGTGGACACTAGTTATTAATGTGGGAAGGACATAATTAAGTTGTGGACACCAGTTATTAATGTGGGAAGGACATAATTAAGTTGTGGACACCAGTTATTAACGTGGGAAGGACATAATTAAGTTGTGGACAACAGTTATTAATGTGGGAAGGACATAATTAAGTTGTAGACACTAGTCATTAATGTAGGAAGGACATAATTAAGTTGTGGACACCAATGTGGGAAGGACATAATTAAGTTGTGGACACCAGTTATTAATGTGGGAAGGACATAATTAAGTTGTGGACACCAGTTATTAATGTGGGAAGGACATAATTAAGTTGTGGACACCAGTTATTAATGTAGGAAGGACATAATTAAGTTGTGGACAACAGTTATTAATGTGGGAAGGACATAATTAAGTTGTGGACACCAGTTATTAATGTAGGAAGGACATAATTAAGTTGTGGACACCAGTTATTAATGTGGGAAGGACATAATTAAGTTGTGGACACTAGTTATTAATGTGGGAAGGACATAATTAAGTTGTGGACACCAGTTATTAATGTGGGAAGGACATAATTAAGTTATGGACACCAGTTATTAACGTGGGAAGGACATAATTAAGTTGTGGACACCAGTTATTAACGTGGGAAGGACATAATTAAATTTTGGACACTAGTTATTAATGTGGGAAGGACATAATTAAGTTGTGGACACCAGTTATTAATGTGGGAAGGACATAATTAAGTTGTGGACACCAGTTATTAACGTGGGAAGGACATAATTACGTTGTGGACACCAGTTATTAATGTGGGAAGGACATAATTAAGTTGTGGACACCAGTTATTAATGTGGGAAGGACATAATTAAGTTGTGGACACCAGTTATTAATGTGGGAAGGACATAATTAAGTTTTGGACACCAGTTATTAACGTGGGAAGGACATAATTATGTTGTGGACACCAGTTATTAATGTGGGAAGGACATAATTAAGGTGTGGACACCAGTTATTAATGTGAAGAATATAATTAAGTTGTGGACACCAGTTATTAATGTGAAGAACATAATTAAGTTGTGGACACCAGTTATTAATGTGGGAAGGACATAATTAAGTTGTGGACACCAGTTATTAATGTGGGAAGGACATAATTAAGTTGTGGACACCAGTTATTAATGTGGGAAGAACATAATTAAGTTGTGGACACCAGTTATTAATGTGGGAAGGACATAATTAAGTTGTGGACACCAGTTATTAATGTGGGAAGGACATAATTAAGTTGTGGACACCAGTTATTAATGTGGGAAGGACATAATTAAGTTGTGGACACCAGTTATTAATGTGGGAAGGACATAATTAAGTTGTGGACACCAGTTATTAATGTGGGAAGGACATAATTAAGTTGTGGACACCAGTTATTAACGTGGGAAGGACATAATTAAGTTGTGGACAACAGTTATTAATGTGGGAAGGACATAATTAAGTTGTGGACACCAGTTATTAACGTGGGAAGGACATAATTAAGTTGTGGACAACAGTTATTAATGTGGGAAGGACATAATTAAGTTGTGGACACCAGTTATTAATGTGGGAAGGACATAATTAAGTTGTGGACACCAGTTATTAATGTGGGAAGGACATAATTAAGTTGTGGACACCAGTTATTAATGTGGGAAGGACATAATTAAGTTGTGGACACCAGTTATTAATGTGGGAAGGACATAATTAAGTTGTGGACACCAGTTATTAATTTGGGAACGACATAATTAAGTTGTGGACACTAGTTATTAATGTGTGAAGGACATCATTAAGTTGTGGACACCAGTTATTAATGTGGGAAGGACATAATTAAGTCGTGGACACCAGTTATTAATGTGGGAAGGACATAATTAAGTTGTGGACACCAGTTATTAATGTGGGAAGGACATAATTAAGTTGTGGACACCAGTTAATGTGGGAAGGACATAATTAAGTTGTGGACACCAGTTATTAATGTAGGAAGGACATAATTAAGTTGTGGACACCAGTTAATGTGGGAAGGACATAATTAAGTTGTGGACACCAGTTATTAACGTGGGAAGGACATAATTAAGTTGTGGACAACAGTTATTAATGTGGGAAGGACATAATTAAGTTGTGGACACCAGTTATTAACGTGGGAAGGACATAATTAAGTTGTGGACAACAGTTATTAATGTGGGAAGGACATAATTAAGTTGTGGACACCAGTTATTAATGTGGGAAGGACATAATTAAGTTGTGGACACCAGTTATTAATGTGGGAAGGACATAATTAAGTTGTGGACACCAGTTATTAATGTGGGAAGGACATAATTAAGTTGTGGACACCAGTTATTAATGTGGGAACGACATAATTAAGTTGTGGACACCAGTTATTAATGTGGGAACGACATAATTAAGTTGTGGACACTAGTTATTAATGTGGGAAGGACATAATTAAGTTGTGGACAACAGTTATTAATGTGGGAAGGACATAATTAAGTTGTGGACACCAGTTATTAATGTGGGAAGGACATAATTAAGTTGTGGACACCAGTTATTAATGTGGGAAGGACATAATTAAGTTGTGGACACCAGTTATTAAAGTGGGAAGGACATAATTACGTTGTGGACACCAGTTATTAATGTGGGAAGAACATAATTAAGTCGTGGACACCAGTTATTAATGTGGGAAGGACATAATTAAGTTGTGGACACCAGTCATTAATGTGAAGAACATAATTAAGTTGTGGACACCAGTTATTAATGTGAAGAACATAATTAAGTTGTGGACACCAGTTATTAATGTGGGAAGGACATAATTAAGTTGTGGACACTAGTTATTAATGTGGGAAGGACATAATTAAGTCGTGGACACCAGTTATTAATGTGGGAAGGACATAATTAAGTTATGGTCAGCAGTTATTAATGTGGGAAGGACATAATTAAGTTGTGGACACCAGTTATTAATGTGGGAAGGATATAATTAAGTTGTGGACACTAGTTATTAATGTGGGAAGGACATAATTAAGTCGTGGACACCAGTTATTAATGTGGGAAGGACATAATTAAGTCGTGGACACCAGTTATTAATGTGGGAAGGACATAATTAAGTTGTGGACACCAGTTATTAATGTGGGAAGGACATAATTAAGTTATGGACACCAGTTATTAATGTGGGAAGGACATAATTAAGTTGTGGACACCAGTCATTAATGTGGGAAGGACATAATTAAGTTGTGGACACCAGTTATTAATGTGGGAAGGACATAATTAAGTCGTGGACACCAGTTATTAATGTGGGAAGGACATAATTAAGTTGTGGACACCAGTTATTAATGTGGGAAGGACATAATTAAGTTATGGACACCAGTTATTAATGTGGGAAGGACATAATTAAGTTGTGGACACCAGTTATTAATGTGGGAAGGACATAATTAAGTTGTGGACACCAGTTATTAATGTGGGAAGGACATAATTAAGTTGTGGACACCAGTTATTAATGTGGGAAGGACATAATTAAGTTATGGAAACCAGTTATTAATGTGGGAAGGACATAATTAAGTTGTGGACACCAGTTATTAATGTGGGAAGGACATAATTAAGTTGTGGACACCAGTTATTAATGTGGGAAGGACATAATTAAGTTGTGGACACCAGTTATTAATGTGGGAAGGACATAATTAAGTTGTGGACACCAGTTATTAACGTGGGAAGGACATAATTACGTTGTGGACACCAGTTATTAATGTGGGAAGGACATAATTAAGTTGTGGACACCAGTTATTAATGTGGGAAGGACATAATTAAGTTGTGGACACCAGTTATTAACGTGGGAAGGACATAATTACGTTGTGGACACCAGTTATTAATGTAGGAAGGACATAATTAAGTTGTGGACACCAGTTAATGTGGGAAGGACATAATTAAGTTGTGGACACCAGTTATTAACGTGGGAAGGACATAATTAAGTTGTGGACAACAGTTATTAATGTGGGAAGGACATAATTAAGTTGTGGACACCAGTTATTAACGTGGGAAGGACATAATTAAGTTGTGGACAACAGTTATTAATGTGGGAAGGACATAATTAAGTTGTGGACACCAGTTATTAATGTGGGAAGGACATAATTAAGTTGTGGACACCAGTTATTAATGTGGGAAGGACATAATTAAGTTGTGGACACCAGTTATTAATGTGGGAAGGACATAATTAAGTTGTGGACACCAGTTATTAATGTGGGAAGGACATAATTAAGTTGTGGACACCAGTTATTAATGTGGGAACGACATAATTAAGTTGTGGACACTAGTTATTAATGTGGGAAGGACATAATTAAGTTGTGGACAACAGTTATTAATGTGGGAAGGACATAATTAAGTTGTGGACACCAGTTATTAATGTGGGAAGGACATAATTAAGTTGTGGACACCAGTTATTAATGTGGGAAGGACATAATTAAGTTGTGGACACCAGTTATTAAAGTGGGAAGGACATAATTACGTTGTGGACACCAGTTATTAATGTGGGAAGAACATAATTAAGTCGTGGACACCAGTTATTAATGTGGGAAGGACATAATTAAGTTGTGGACACCAGTCATTAATGTGAAGAACATAATTAAGTCGTGGACACCAGTTATTAATGTGGGAAGGACATAATTAAGTTATGGTCAGCAGTTATTAATGTGGGAAGGACATAATTAAGTTGTGGACACCAGTTATTAATGTGGGAAGGACATAATTAAGTTGTGGACACTAGTTATTAATGTGGGAAGGACATAATTAAGTCGTGGACACCAGTTATTAATGTGGGAAGGACATAATTAAGTTGTGGACACCAGTTATTAATGTGGGAAGGACATAATTAAGTTGTGGACACCAGTTATTAATGTGGGAAGGACATAATTAAGTTATGGACACCAGTTATTAATGTGGGAAGGACATAATTAAGTTGTGGACACCAGTCATTAATGTGGGAAGGACATAATTAAGTTGTGGACACCAGTTATTAATGTGGGAAGGACATAATTAAGTCGTGGACACCAGTTATTAATGTGGGAAGGACATAATTAAGTTGTGGACACCAGTTATTAATGTGGGAAGGACATAATTAAGTTATGGACACCAGTTATTAATGTGGGAAGGACATAATTAAGTTGTGGACACCAGTTATTAATGTGGGAAGGACATAATTAAGTTGTGGACACCAGTTATTAATGTGGGAAGGACATAATTAAGTTGTGGACACCAGTTATTAATGTGGGAAGGACATAATTAAGTTATGGAAACCAGTTATTAATGTGGGAAGGACATAATTAGGTTGTGGACACCAGTTATTAATGTGGGTAGGACATAATTAAGTTGTGGACACCAGTTATTAATGTGGGAAGGACATAATTAAGTTGTGGACACCAGTTATTAATGTGGGAAGGACATAATTAAGTTGTGGACACCAGTTATTAACGTGGGAAGGACATAATTACGTTGTGGACACCAGTTATTAATGTGGGAAGGACATAATTAAGTTGTGGACACCAGTTATTAATGTGGGAAGGACATAATTAAGTTGTGGACACCAGTTATTAATGTGGGAAGGACATAATTACGTTGTGGACACCAGTTATTAATGTGGGAAGGACATAATTAAGTTGTGGACACCAGTTATTAACGTGGGAAGGACATAATTACGTTGTGGACACCAGTTATTAATGTGGGAAGGACATAATTAAGTTGTGGACACCAGTTATTAACGTGGGAAGGACATAATTACGTTGTGGACACCAGTTATTAATGTAGGAAGGACATAATTAAGTTGTGGACACCAGTTAATGTGGGAAGGACATAATTAAGTTGTGGACACCAGTTATTAACGTGGGAAGGACATAATTAAGTTGTGGACAACAGTTATTAATGTGGGAAGGACATAATTAAGTTGTGGACACCAGTTATTAACGTGGGAAGGACATAATTAAGTTGTGGACAACAGTTATTAATGTGGGAAGGACATAATTAAGTTGTGGACACCAGTTATTAATGTGGGAAGGACATAATTAAGTTGTGGACACCAGTTATTAATGTGGGAAGGACATAATTAAGTTGTGGACACCAGTTATTAATGTGGGAAGGACATAATTAAGTTGTGGACACCAGTTATTAATGTGGGAAGGACATAATTAAGTTATGGAAACCAGTTATTAATGTGGGAAGGACATAATTAAGTTGTGGACACCAGTTATTAATGTGGGAAGGACATAATTAAGTTGTGGACACCAGTTATTAATGTGGGAAGGACATAATTAAGTTGTGGACACCAGTTATTAATGTGGGAAGGACATAATTAAGTTGTGGACACCAGTTATTAACGTGGGAAGGACATAATTACGTTGTGGACACCAGTTATTAATGTGGGAAGGACATAATTAAGTTGTGGACACCAGTTATTAATGTGGGAAGGACATAATTAAGTTGTGGACACCAGTTATTAACGTGGGAAGGACATAATTACGTTGTGGACACCAGTTATTAATGTAGGAAGGACATAATTAAGTTGTGGACACCAGTTAATGTGGGAAGGACATAATTAAGTTGTGGACACCAGTTATTAACGTGGGAAGGACATAATTAAGTTGTGGACAACAGTTATTAATGTGGGAAGGACATAATTAAGTTGTGGACACCAGTTATTAACGTGGGAAGGACATAATTAAGTTGTGGACAACAGTTATTAATGTGGGAAGGACATAATTAAGTTGTGGACACCAGTTATTAATGTGGGAAGGACATAATTAAGTTGTGGACACCAGTTATTAATGTGGGAAGGACATAATTAAGTTGTGGACACCAGTTATTAATGTGGGAAGGACATAATTAAGTTGTGGACACCAGTTATTAATGTGGGAAGGACATAATTAAGTTGTGGACACCAGTTATTAATGTGGGAACGACATAATTAAGTTGTGGACACTAGTTATTAATGTGGGAAGGACATAATTAAGTTGTGGACAACAGTTATTAATGTGGGAAGGACATAATTAAGTTGTGGACACCAGTTATTAATGTGGGAAGGACATAATTAAGTTGTGGACACCAGTTATTAATGTGGGAAGGACATAATTAAGTTGTGGACACCAGTTATTAAAGTGGGAAGGACATAATTACGTTGTGGACACCAGTTATTAATGTGGGAAGAACATAATTAAGTCGTGGACACCAGTTATTAATGTGGGAAGGACATAATTAAGTTGTGGACACCAGTCATTAATGTGAAGAACATAATTAAGTTGTGGACACCAGTTATTAATGTGAAGAACATAATTAAGTTGTGGACACCAGTTATTAATGTGGGAAGGACATAATTAAGTTGTGGACACTAGTTATTAATGTGGGAAGGACATAATTAAGTCGTGGACACCAGTTATTAATGTGGGAAGGACATAATTAAGTTATGGTCAGCAGTTATTAATGTGGGAAGGACATAATTAAGTTGTGGACACCAGTTATTAATGTGGGAAGGACATAATTAAGTTGTGGACACTAGTTATTAATGTGGGAAGGACATAATTAAGTCGTGGAAACCAGTTATTAATGTGGGAAGGACATAATTAAGTCGTGGACACCAGTTATTAATGTGGGAAGGACATAATTAAGTTGTGGACACCAGTTATTAATGTGGGAAGGACATAATTAAGTTATGGACACCAGGTATTAATGTGGGAAGGACATAATTAAGTTGTGGACACCAGTCATTAATGTGGGAAGGACATAATTAAGTTGTGGACACCAGTTATTAATGTGGGAAGGACATAATTAAGTCGTGGACACCAGTTATTAATGTGGGAAGGACATAATTAAGTTGTGGACACCAGTTATTAATGTGGGAAGGACATAATTAAGTTATGGACACCAGTTATTAATGTGGGAAGGACATAATTAAGTTGTGGACACCAGTTATTAATGTGGGAAGGACATAATTAAGTTGTGGACACCAGTTATTAATGTGGGAGGGACATAATTAAGTTGTGGACACCAGTTATTAATGTGGGAAGGACATAATTAAGTTATGGAAACCAGTTATTAATGTGGGAAGGACATAATTAAGTTGTGGACACCAGTTATTAATGTGGGAAGGACATAATTAAGTTGTGGACACCAGTTATTAATGTGGGAAGGACATAATTAAGTTGTGGACACCAGTTATTAATGTGGGAAGGACATAATTAAGTTGTGGACACCAGTTATTAACGTGGGAAGGACATAATTACGTTGTGGACACCAGTTATTAATGTGGGAAGGACATAATTAAGTTGTGGACACCAGTTATTAATGTGGGAAGGACATAATTAAGTTGTGGACACCAGTTATTAACGTGGGAAGGACATAATTACGTTGTGGACACCAGTTATTAATGTGGGAAGGACATAATTAAGGTGTGGACACCAGTTATTAATGTGAAGAATATAATTAAGTTGTGGACACCAGTTTTTAATGTGGGAAGGACATAATTAAGTTGTGGACACCAGTTATTAATGTGGGAAGGACATAATTAAGTTGTGGACACCAGTTATTAATGTGGGAAGGACATAATTAAGTTGTGGACACCAGTTATTAATGTGGGAACGACATAATTAAGTTGTGGACACTAGTTATTAATGTGGGAAGGACATAATTAAGTTGTGGACAACAGTTATTAATGTGGGAAGGACATAATTAAGTTGTGGACACCAGTTATTAATGTGGGAAGGACATAATTAAGTTGTGGACACCAGTTATTAATGTGGGAAGGACATAATTAAGTTGTGGACACCAGTTATTAAAGTGGGAAGGACATAATTACGTTGTGGACACCAGTTATTAATGTGGGAAGAACATAATTAAGTCGTGGACACCAGTTATTAATGTGGGAAGGACATAATTAAGTTGTGGACACCAGTCATTAATGTGAAGAACATAATTAAGTTGTGGACACCAGTTATTAATGTGAAGAACATAATTAAGTTGTGGACACCAGTTATTAATGTGGGAAGGACATAATTAAGTTGTGGACACTAGTTATTAATGTGGGAAGGACATAATTAAGTCGTGGACACCAGTTATTAATGTGGGAAGGACATAATTAAGTTATGGTCAGCAGTTATTAATGTGGGAAGGACATAATTAAGTTGTGGACACCAGTTATTAATGTGGGAAGGACATAATTAAGTTGTGGACACTAGTTATTAATGTGGGAAGGACATAATTAAGTCGTGGAAACCAGTTATTAATGTGGGAAGGACATAATTAAGTCGTGGACACCAGTTATTAATGTGGGAAGGACATAATTAAGTTGTGGACACCAGTTATTAATGTGGGAAGGACATAATTAAGTTATGGACACCAGGTATTAATGTGGGAAGGACATAATTAAGTTGTGGACACCAGTCATTAATGTGGGAAGGACATAATTAAGTTGTGGACACCAGTTATTAATGTGGGAAGGACATAATTAAGTCGTGGACACCAGTTATTAATGTGGGAAGGACATAATTAAGTTGTGGACACCAGTTATTAATGTGGGAAGGACATAATTAAGTTATGGACACCAGTTATTAATGTGGGAAGGACATAATTAAGTTGTGGACACCAGTTATTAATGTGGGAAGGACATAATTAAGTTGTGGACACCAGTTATTAATGTGGGAGGGACATAATTAAGTTGTGGACACCAGTTATTAATGTGGGAAGGACATAATTAAGTTATGGAAACCAGTTATTAATGTGGGAAGGACATAATTAAGTTGTGGACACCAGTTATTAATGTGGGAAGGACATAATTAAGTTGTGGACACCAGTTATTAATGTGGGAAGGACATAATTAAGTTGTGGACACCAGTTATTAATGTGGGAAGGACATAATTAAGTTGTGGACACCAGTTATTAACGTGGGAAGGACATAATTACGTTGTGGACACCAGTTATTAATGTGGGAAGGACATAATTAAGTTGTGGACACCAGTTATTAATGTGGGAAGGACATAATTAAGTTGTGGACACCAGTTATTAACGTGGGAAGGACATAATTACGTTGTGGACACCAGTTATTAATGTGGGAAGGACATAATTAAGGTGTGGACACCAGTTATTAATGTGAAGAATATAATTAAGTTGTGGACACCAGTTTTTAATGTGGGAAGGACATAATTAAGTTGTGGACACCAGTTATTAATGTGGGAAGGACATAATTAAGGTGTGGACACCAGTTATTAATGTGGGAAGGACATAATTATGTTGTGGACACCAGTTATTAATGTGGGAAGGACATAATTAAGTTGTGGACACCAGTTATTAATGTGGGAAGGACATAATTAAGTTGTGGACACCAGTTATTAATGTGGGAAGGACATAATTAAGTTTTGGACACCAGTTATTAACGTGGGAAGGACATAATTAAGTTGTGGACACCAGTTATTAACGTGGGAAGGACATAATTAAATTGTGGACACCAGTTATTAATGTGGGAAGGACATAATTAAGTTGTGGACACCAGTTATTAATGTGGGAAGGACATAATTAAGTTGTGGACACCAGTTATTAACGTGGGAAGGACATAATTAAGTTGTGGACACCAGTTATTAATGTGGGAAGGACATAATTAAGTTGTGGACACCAGTTATTAATGTGGGAAGGACATAATTAAGTTGTGGACACCAGTTATTAATGTGGGAAGGACATAATTAAGTTGTGGACACCAGTTATTAATGTGGGAAGGACATAATTAAGTTGTGGACACCAGTTATTAATGTGGGAAGGACATAATTAAGTTGTGGACACCAGTTATTAATGTGGGAAGGACATAATTAAGTTGTGGACACCAGTTAATGTGGGAAGGACATAATTAAGTTGTGGACACCAGTTATTAATGTGGGAAGGACATAATTAAGTTGTGGACAACAGTTATTAATGTGGGAAGGACATAATTAAGTTGTGGACACCAGTTATTAATGTGGGAAGGACATAATTAAGTTGTGGACACCAGTTATTAATGTGGGAAGGACATAATTAAGTTGTGGACACCAGTTATTAATGTGGGAAGGACATAATTGAGTTTTGGACACCAGTTATTAACGTGGGAAGGACATAATTAAGTTGTGGACACCAGTTATTAACGTGGGAAGGACATAATTAAATTGTGGACACCAGTTATTAATGTGGGAAGGACATAATTAAGTTGTGGACACCAGTTATTAATGTGGGAAGGACATAATTAAGTTGTGGACACCAGTTATTAATGTGGGAAGGACATAATTAAATTGTGGACACCAGTTATTAATGTGGGAAGGACATAATTAAGTTGTGGACACCAGTTATTAATGTGGGAAGGACATAATTAAGTTGTGGACACCAGTTATTAATGTGGGAAGGACATAATTAAGTTGTGGACACCAGTTATTAATGTGGGAAGGACATAATTAAGTTTTGGACACCAGTTATTAACGTGGGAAGGACATAATTAAGTTGTGGACACCAGTTATTAACGTGGGAAGGACATAATTAAATTGTGGACACCAGTTATTAATGTGGGAAGGACATAATTAAGTTGTGGACACCAGTTATTAATGTGGGAAGGACATAATTAAGTTGTGGACACCAGTTATTAACGTGGGAAGGACATAATTAAGTTGTGGACACCAGTTATTAATGTGGGAAGGACATAATTAAGTTGTGGACACCAGTTATTAATGTGGGAAGGACATAATTAAGTTGTGGACACCAGTTATTAATGTGGGAAGGACATAATTAAGTTGTGGACACCAGTTATTAATGTGGGAAGGACATAATTAAGTTGTGGACACCAGTTATTAATGTGGGAAGGACATAATTAAGTTGTGGACACCAGTTATTAATGTGGGAAGGACATAATTAAGTTGTGGACACCAGTTAATGTGGGAAGGACATAATTAAGTTGTGGACACCAGTTATTAATGTGGGAAGGACATAATTAAGTTGTGGACAACAGTTATTAATGTGGGAAGGACATAATTAAGTTGTGGACACCAGTTATTAATGTGGGAAGGACATAATTAAGTTGTGGACACCAGTTATTAATGTGGGAAGGACATAATTAAGTTGTGGACACCAGTTATTAATGTGGGAAGGACATAATTGAGTTTTGGACACCAGTTATTAACGTGGGAAGGACATAATTAAGTTGTGGACACCAGTTATTAACGTGGGAAGGACATAATTAAATTGTGGACACCAGTTATTAATGTGGGAAGGACATAATTAAGTTGTGGACACCAGTTATTAATGTGGGAAGGACATAATTAAATTGTGGACACCAGTTATTAATGTGGGAAGGACATAATTAAGTTGTGGACACCAGTTATTAATGTGGGAAGGACATAATTAAGTTGTGGACACCAGTTATTAATGTGGGAAGGACATAATTAAGTTGTGGACACCAGTTATTAATGTGGGAAGGACATAATTAAGTTGTGGACACCAGTTATTAATGTGGGAAGGACATAATTAAGTTGTGGACACCAGTTATTAACGTGGGAAGGACATAATTACGTTGTGGACACCAGTTATTAATGTGGGAAGGACATAATTAAGGTGTGGACACCAGTTATTAATGTGAAGAATATAATTAAGTTGTGGACACCAGTTATTAATGTGAAGAACATAATTAAGTTGTGGACACCAGTTATTAACGTGGGAAGGACATAATTAAATTGTGGACACCAGTTATTAATGTGGGAAGGACATAATTAAGTTGTGGACACCAGTTATTAATGTGGGAAGGACATAATTAAATTGTGGACACCAGTTATTAATGTGGGAAGGACATAATTAAGTTGTGGACACCAGTTATTAATGTGGGAAGGACATAATTAAGTTGTGGACACCAGTTATTAACGTGGGAAGGACATAATTACGTTGTGGACACCAGTTATTAATGTGGGAAGGACATAATTAAGTCGTGGACACCAGTTATTAATGTGGGAAGGACATAATTAAGTTGTGGACACCAGTTATTAATGTGGGAAGGACATAATTAAGTTGTGGACACCAGTTATTAACGTGGAAACGACATAATTAGGTTTATTAAATTTTACCCATTGCTTGATAACATCCTTTGTGAGCTAAAGAAACGATTCTCAAAACCAAACTGTGACATTATGATGGGACTTGAAGCCTGAAAGTGTCCAGTGTGTTGAATGGCAGATCGCTCATCAGAAAGGCTAACAATGGGTCTTTGGGGGCTACGGTAGAGAGAAATTATTAGGTAGCCCGGCTACCTCTCTCCCCCGTTAAACATGCAGATTTGGAATTGAAATAAACTCAAAATAACTGAATAAAAAACACTGAAATGCAGCTGAGAACAGGGGGGTCTTTCACCTCAATTTAAATAAACTGACTGTCTCAGCTGATCTGAGACGATCTGGGAGATTTTTCCAGACATGAGGAGCATAGAAGCTGAATGCAGCTTCTCCACGTCTCATTTTGACTCTTGGAACTAATAAAAGACCAGATGCAGATGACCTGAGGGGTCTGGTAGGTTCATAATGGGACTGGTTAAAAGGGACAAAACAGCAGCAGTGTGATTGAGTTCGTCGAAGGTAAAATCTTTCATTTATGTTCCTTTAGCATGCTTTTGGACAGGATGTCTCTGATGTACTTTGGACCTGAACCATTCTGAGCTTTATAGACCAGCAGCAGAACTTTAAAGTCTAACCTCTGGCGGACAGGCAGCCAGTGTAACGACTTCAGAAGTGGACTGATATGGTCCACTTTCTTGGTTTTAGTGAGGACTCGAGCAGCAGAGTCCTGAATTAGCTACAGAAGTCTAATAGATTTTTTAGGAAGACCTGTAAAAACAGTTACAGTAATCAAGCCGACTGAAGATGAAAGCATCGACTAGTATTTTTTTAGGTCCTGCAGTGACATCAGATCTTTTATCCTTGATATATTCTTAAGGTGATAGTAAGCTGACTTTGTTATTCCCTTGATGTCTTTTTCAAACTTTAAGTTTAAGTCCAACACGACAATTTTTCTTTTATTTTTTTCCCATATTTTTGGTTCTGAGAAGTCCTCCACTCATCATAGGACTGCTTTTCAGTCACTTTGCAATACCAGTCACTGAAATCCTGCCAATGTGTTAGTGGGTTCCTTTTTTTTTTTTTTTTTTTTTTTTGTAATATTACGCACATCCGTTTGTAATATTACATTCATTGATGAAGTCAGACACAACATACCAGCAGGACATTTTACTACAGTAGTCATAGTGACCATGTTCATAATAGCCACATCTGTTTGTAACATGCTGTTCATTGATGAATTAAGCTGGCACAGTATCAACTTGGGATGTTCTGTTATTCAGCAGCTGTTTTGTAAATTGCCCTCTGTGACTTCAGTCTCATCATTTCTTCAGCTTTCATGTATTTTTGTGCATAAAGGAAATTTGTCCTTTGATTTAAAACCACTGAAATAAAATATACATTATGTATATCGAGCATTGATTGTCTCATTTTTGGTTTTACCTGAAATTATGCTTGAACCCAAAAGTATTGTGAGTGGTGGCTTGTGATGCAGTTTGTGTTAAATATTGAATATTTCTTTGAAGCTTTATAAAGTAACATTTTTATTGGGACATAAGAAATCAATCTCTCATCATGTTTCATTACAAATTGTATTTTTATAACAGCAAGTTAATAATGGAAGTTGAGAAAACTTCACTAAATGTACCAAAATTTCAGCATTTTAGTGACTTAAAGAACAAATTCACTTGGAAATAATGTAATCTTTTATGTTTAATTAGATTAAAGTCTGAGACAAATTGATACATTAGCTGTGAGAAGTTCCAATGACGGTAAACGTGTGTGTATATGTGTGTTTTCAGCGTACTGCTCTGTCCTCGTGGCCTCGTCTTTCTTCATGTGTCGGAACATGAAGCATCACCATCTGTAGATTGCTTCATCTCTTTTTCCTCGTCTCTCAGGGGGATGCATCTCTGTCCGTGCACGTGCAGGCAGTTAGCTTCTTGTGCACGCTCTGACCTGCGTCAGACAGAAATAAATTTTATCATAAAAGGTTCGGTGAAAAAAGCTGAAAACCTGATTGGTTGGACATGTTCTCCTCCCTCCCTGCCTCATCCATGGAAGTGGTGAAGTGAGTTCATAAGAACATGTAGCTTGGACTAATCGCATCTCAGTTGATCTGCTTCAAGCAGAAAGCAGTGTAGGGGTGAATCGAGTCTCAGGATTACGCTCATAACTACATGTTGATATTTTTCTAATGAGGTCTCGCAGGTCAGGGGTCACACCATCTCCACCTTCACACACAAACACAATCTTCATGTCAGCGTTTAGGATTTTAACTTGCGTTGTGACAGTTCTGGTAAAATGTGGCTGCAGATATGTTGGTCTGAACGGCAGTTTTTCCTGACCAAGCCAACATTGTTTTGTTACTGACTCACAGTATGACAAACATCATGGTGGTTGGTAAAAAGCAGCTCACCTATCTTCCTCCCACAAGGCCAGCAGAGACGTTGGGATGAATGCTGGTAGGCCTCTGCATGTAATAAATCTCTCTTTTGTAAATGGAGCACTCCATGTGAAGCCCTGATTCAGAAGGTGCAGGTCTGGATGGGCTGAATCTTTACTTTATTCATGCATTTGGTGATATACAGAAGTAGCCGAAGTCAAGATACTAAAAAGAGCCTGAATCCTTATATAGCTGTAGGGTATATTTCTCTGTGCCTTATAAAAATCTGGGCCGTTTCTTGTAAAGTCACAAAACGTTGACATTTTTTCTTTCTTGATATGTGGGCTCAGGATACTTGTGCAGATATTGTATTAGGATACCAGATAGAAGGCCAGCGTAGCAATAATGTTTATTATTTATTGTATATTCTTTTTACAAACACATGCAAGTGAGCAGGAAAGTTCATTTGACAGCAAAGAAAAATACTTAAATATCAGTCTTATTCAGGGTTCAGGCGGGGGGAGAGTGCCATCCATTAGCCCTAAAGCTTGTTACATACTCCACGTCTGCAGTGGGGAGGGATCACTGCGGGGGGCCATGTCTGCTTTTATGTGCAACGAACCCGGTTGTTCGTTGGACATAAAAGCCGAGGAGGTTGTTTTCCCCGTCTTTTTGCTCAAGATAACTTAAAAGGTTACAGAGGCATTTTGAGAAATATTTCAAGAGTTGTTGCAAATGTAAAAATTAAAAACTAATTAAATTTTGGTGGCGATCCGGATCACCGTTTGGATCCAGGAATTGTTTAAAAGGATTCTCTAACACTGTGCTTGGTGGAGGTTTCCGCTCTCTGAGTGCTTTTATAGTTTCATATTTAACGAGCAACTTTGTCCACGGCAGAGCGTGTTGTGCACGTGGCTGAGTCCGAGTGTTTTAAAGCTACAAGTAAAAAAGTTCGTACTTTCTCACCACCTCGATCAGCTGTTTTATAAAAAAAAAATCTGTTTTGCCGGAAACAGCAAACACACAGAGGCAGCAACTCAGCTTCATGCTTTCCCCGTGTTAACGACGCCCCCCTACATGTCCGACCAATCACACGATACTTCTCACCGCCCTGCAAGATCTGTGGGGTGGTGGTGGGGACGCTGGGAGTGGTGGGCGGTAGTTGTGGGGTCCCTGATCTGGGCCATCCTGTCCTCAGCCCCCTCTGGGGCATCTCACAAGGTATATGAGCGAGGAGTGAGGTGAGGATGTGTGGGAGCGGGTGTATGGGGTTACAGATGGATGGTGGGAGGGCGGGGAGATTAGGGTTGGGGTTATAGGTGGGTGGGGGATGATGGGATAGGGATTTGTTGGATAGATGTGTGTGTGTGGAGGGGTGTGTTGGTGGGTGGGTTGTGTGTAATGGGGTGTGCCTGTGTTGGTGGAGGGGTGTTTGTTGGTATTGTGTCACAGGAATTTGTTTTTCAAGCTTAGGCCATGCAGCTATTATACCAGCACTGCCTTACAATAGATAAGAACAGAGATACAATAGGATCATAGAGGGTCGAGGGAAAAAAAGGTCATCTAACTCCGGGCCGCGCCAGGAAGACGCGGCCCAAAAATACAGAGAAAAAAAACCTTATACACTGAAGCACACACTGAACAAGACACACAAAGTCCAGGAAGGCAGTGAGTCATGTGGGAGGGGGCTGGGGGTGGATGAGGAGGGGGACAGAGCATCTGTGAACATGTCTTCTACCGTCCTCAGGGGGGGTTGTGCCAGCCCAAGGCTGCTGGGAAGCCGAATCCAGATATGATTGTTGTTTTGGTTCCAGGCGAGGAAAACAGTTTGCCCCACGGCCTTAAGGTCCATAGTTGATCTCAGGCAGGCAGCTCCAGACAGCCGAATGGCGGTGGTCAATTTCCACCGATTCTAGCAGACATTTTCTCCATGTTGTTATCGATTTTGCGGACCAGCTCTGGGACCACGGCCAGATGACTAGCATGAGCCAAACTGGCATCCTGCTTACGGTCGAGTCCGGTCAACGCAAGAGTCTGTGCACTGCTAGCTCAGCACATACGTTACAGAATTCTGGCAGCCTGCCAGTTGTTGCCAGAATCCCACGGGTCTTGAGATAGATCAGGAGTCCACCAGCGCCAATCAGCAGAATCCCGATCACCAATAATCCAAAGATGTAAACATCCTCCACGTCCCCAGAGGACAGAACCGCCAGACACCTAGGTCTCCATCTGGCCCATGAGTCCTGAAAGTATCCAGCCAGAAGCGTCCCCTCAGGACTTGCAGGCTCCCCTCTGCCCAATCTTCTGGTTGAGAAAATTTGATCAATTGTGTTGAGAGACCAGCCGATCAAATCCATAATGTAGTTTGAGTGGAAGTAAAGAGATGTAAAAAGAGGCTCAGAGTCAGACAGGACAAAGTCGTAGGGCAGAGTGGGAGGAAACAGGAGCGCAGATGAAAGCGTCAGCCTTCGCAAAGTAACTAGTCAGCCCCTTTTCTGGTTCATTGTTTTTTGTTTTTTTGGTGTTTTTTTTTTTATTTAGATCCGCCCACTTCGACACACATGCTGTGCTGGCTCACAGAAAGAGTAGGTCATCTTCATTTTGATCAAGGCTTTCTATGCCAGGTTCAGCAGCTGAGGAAGCCGACTTAAATGAGTAAGAAGCTGATGTGCCACAAAGCTGCAAATCATCATCAGGTAGCTTGTGCTCATAGCAAGCCTCACCAGACAACTTGAGACCATAACGGACATACAAGATGGAGTTAAGGGTCTGCAAGGACATTCGATTTTTCAGTTTGCTTTTTACCACACTCATTTGGCTGAATAATCTCTCAACTTCAACATTTGAGTGTGGCAAGGACAACACAGACACAGCTGCAATGGTGTTATGGTGGCAGTGGAGATGTGGACCCAAACGCAGAGATGAGGGAAACCAGGATACAGGTCGAAGATCGATTTATTCCTGGACTAGAGGAGGGCTGAACTAACAAAACTAACAAAATGAACCAACAAACACAACTGAAACAGAGGGTATAAATACACTGGAAAACCAAACAAGAAGCATGTGAAACAAATTAACTAAATGAACCCAGGTGAACTAAATCAATAGGAAATCTATGAAGCTAAACAAGAACCAAGGGAACTAAACAGGAAAAACTACAAAATAAAACAGGAAACCAGAAACTAAGACACCGAACAGAACCACATCATGACAAGTGGCATGTTCCTGAAATGGGTTTATATCAGCTGCATCCCTGAATTTCTTAATTTCACTCCAGAATCCCAGTGTTTTTTGTTTCATTCCACTTACTAAGGTGTATGACATGCCTAGATAGACAATCTAGTCTATCTCTGCAGGAGATAAGCCAATGAGATTGGCAATTTTTTCTATTTCTCCCAGGCTCTTAATATGCTTCAGGGTTTCGTCTACATTGGAGACTGACATTTATTGCAATACTTCAATATTGTCTGGCAGTCTCACCCTCAACTCATTAGTGAGGAAGATGGTGAAGGCTTCACACCGTTTTCTGATGTTGTTTTTCTCCTCAAGTGTAAGGTGGAGCTCAGCTGCCTTTGACTCAAAAAGGTAACCAAGATATGGTTTGGGACTGATATTGGCTCTTTGAGTACATCAATATTTGCCAGTGGATTCAACACCCTGCTACTCACAGACTTTATCGGGCTAACCAAGCTGTCAAGAAGTTTAAGAGGATCTACCTGCTCTCCCTCAAAAGCTTTGACACCCAACTCACCAAGCACTGACTTTAAAAAGTCAGATACAAGATGTTTTGAGGATCATTGTACATGGAGTATAACACCTCAGCCATGTAGCAGTGTTCAGTGGGCTTTGCGAGTGAGAAATGCAGTTTAAGCGCCTCCCACTGGTCTAAAATGATTGAAACTGCAGGTTCAATGGAGAGCCAACATGTGGCACACACCTTGGTAGTCTGTAATGGTTTATCTCCACAGTTGATGGTCTCATATAAGGCTTTGTAGGCCTCCCTGCGCTTTGGAGACACTGAAAACCAGCTGTAATGCCTCTTTTCCATTAGTATCAGCTTGTCTCAACTTAACTCGACTCAACTCGTCTCGGCTTGGTCTTGTTTCTTTTCCATTGCAATTTAGCACCAGGTCTGAAATGGGCGTGCTTTGTGTGAAATTTGTGTGACGTCAGTGTTGTGACCGACAACATACGCGACAAACACAAGATGGAGGACCTAGAGGGAATGGTATATCTGCTACTTAGTCTGTGGCTAGTTTTCAGAAACAAAATAAAAAATGAGAGCGAGCGGTGGCTGCAAGTGGCAAGACAAAATACCTTGGAGAAGCACAGGAGAGTTTTAGAAGCCCTGCAGTTTTACCAAGCGGAAGACAATCGCAGACTATGGAGGAGCAGTTTCTCGCCGCAAACCGTCAGTCTGCGTGGTCAAACGAGCCTCACAATGGTGGGATGCCATTTTTCCTGGCTTTACAAGTCAACAGTGGATACAGAACTTTAGGATGTCCAAGGAAACATTTGATTTTCTATGCAACAAAGTACGTCCAGCTATGGAACGGAAGGACAGGACTTTGAGTGTGTGCCCTTAAAGAAGAGAGTGGCTGTTGCACTCTGGAAGCTTGCCACCGGCTCAGAGTACAGGAGCGTCGGACATCTTTTTGGAGTCAGCATCACCACTGTGTGCAGGTGTGTGCAGGATTTTTGTGCTGCTGTGGAGACGTTGCTGTTACCAGAGCTAATCCGGTTTCCTGATGAGAGGTGGTTAAAAGAAATGGCCAACTATACCGAGAATAAATGGGGGATGCTGCATTGTGTGGGTGCAGTTGATGGCTCCCACATACCCATAATAGCACCACGGGACTACCATTCTGATTATTTTAACAGAAAAGGCTGGCACTCCATTATTCTTCAAGGTGTTGTAGATGGAAAAGGGATGTTCTGGAACGTATTCACCGGACTGCCAGGGAGCTTGCATGATGCGAGGGTCCTGAGACTGTCAAGTTTGTGGCAACTAGCCAGCCGAGAAAACCTCTTCTCAGACAACTACAGAAACATTGGTGGGCTGCAGGTTGGTTACTACATCCTCGGAGACTCTGCATATCCCTTGCAGAAATTACTTAAATGGCATTCCAAGACACCGGACGCCTGAGAGTGGACCAGCAAATGTTTAATAGAAGATTCAGCCAGGCATGGGTCATTGTTGAAAATGCTTTTGGCAGGCTGAAGGGAAGGTGGCGTTGCCTCTGAAGTATAAACTTCATTGGTGATGTTGTGTGCCCTCATTCAATGGTGTTGTGGGAAGAGAATCCTGTTTTGCAGAGCTGCTTGCTTATATCACTGAAGAAGGTAAACTGAGCGTGTGAAACAACAAAAGTTATGGTCTCATGGTGTGTGTGTGTGGGGGGATGGTTGGCCACCTCCCTAGCGCTCCCACGTTATGTTGCAGAATGAGGGGTATTAAAGCGGGGAAGTCCCGGACTTCGGTGGAGTCTGCTGCGGGTCTATCTGATCAGGACGCCCAGCTGGTTTTGGCACTCTCTACCGGGGTTGTGGGCTCCCCAACCTATCCGCGTTACGGTAAGAGCTGGAAACTGAAAAGTGCCTTAATCGATGTGCTTACTCTTGTGCTGCAAGGTTAATAAAACGCTGAGTTAATCATTGGGCAGAGAGTTTGTGTGTTCATTATTTGCCGACTTCCTACGATCCTGCAAAATAAATAAAAGTGTTTCATTACAGCCTCCTTAAAAGGAATGACTATGATGTACAACTGGTGAAAAGTATGGTGCTGACATGCTGTGCTCTGCACAACCTGTGTGAAGATCATGGGGAGACATATGAAAATTCATGGAACGTACCTGCAGCTGAACCAGCTCAACCTGGGGTAGCAGGAGCACCGGGTATAGAGGAGCAGGGGAGGGATGTAAGAGATGCTCTCATGCATTACTTGTTGGCCAGTAGTTAAAGATTTTACTTAACAGCCAATGCCATGTTCATAGTTTCATTCATAGTTAATAGTTTGTTCATTTGAGATTGTCTTTACATCCAGTTTTGAGTGATAATATTCAATAAAATGTTTTACTTTATGAAACTGTCTTTTGTTTTTAGACCCAATTTGAAAAGAATAATAAAAACTGAAGAACTGACAAAACCACTGTACTGGGATGTTTCTCTGCTCTTTCACACTTGATACAAACAAATAGGTCATTTTGCAGTAACAATCTGATCCTTTATTAGACATGTGTGTTGGAGCTTGGAAAATGTAGAACTGTGGTCCTGGAGGGATGGAGCTTGAAGTTGTTAAAGTAAAGCGTTTTATAAACTACATTGTATTGGTAGAACTTGGACCATATAATTGTTTAAATCAGAGACGTATGTTAAATTATTAGTATAATACTGCTGCATTTGTCCGCTTGCTGCATTTCATCAAAATGTCAGTAATGAATGCTTGGTGCACACTCTTCACTGGGTTCATCTGTGTCTGAACAGGCAACATAGAATAATGGCACAGTCACTTAAAAAGATGTTTTTATTTCAAATTAACCAGAAATATGTACCAAAGTCGAAAAAGCCAAACACTTAAAAAGATATATTTACAATTAAATAAGTGTCACGTACGTCAACCACTCAGTGACTGGGCAAGCTGGCCTAACACTCCAAGAAATGCCTGATTAAACTGTGCATTTTGCTGCATCTCCTCACACCGTAAAGCAGCTTCCTGCTCCCTCGCCTCACGAGCATCACTGAGGAGCATCTGCATGTGATGATCCCGCTGGGCCCGGTTCAGCTCATCTTCATTCTTCATCTCCTTGAGGACAGTAACAAGGTCCGATGAAGAGTTGGCCCTTTTCCTTTTTCCTGGTCACTCAGCAAGAAAGGATTTTAATAAAAAATGAAGTTAATGAATTAATTTATATTCATTGCGTGGACATTAAAAATAAAACTGAAAAGTCAATACATAAATTTAAAGTTCATTAATCCTTTCATGCATGAATTAATAAAACAATGCAACATTTTTCACATTTTTGTAAAAGAAAAAAAAAACTGAAGTGGTTTATTTACAAAAAACCCCTGTAAGGGAAAAACTTGTAAATAGGTTCCCACTACAGGGTCACTATGCATGAAAGGGTTAAAAACATAAAAGTTTTACATCTAGAGTCATTTAGCATATTACCACACTAATTAACAGTGTATTATTATTACACTTTTCCTCTTTGAAATATGTTTTTCCAAGCATTACGCCTGGTCCATGCAATATTATCTTAATTTTAATCCAGAAATAATCTTCTAAAACTCAAAATACTGACCAGCCGTACACTTAGTTTGCAGCATCTGACCTTCTTTGTCTGGTGTAATAAATTACTGTTAAGTAGTACTGCTGTAGTAAATGACTGTTAAGTAGTACTACAGCCATCACTCAACTCTGCTCTAGTTTGTAACATTACAGCCACAATAGTTTTTTTTTCTCTGCCTTTTCTCTCATATAAAGCACTCCACTTCAATGTAAACACAGAAGCGAGTCCAGGTATGCACTATACATTGTAAAAAGTAGTAACAGTACGCACTACGCCGTAAAAAAAAAAAGAAAAAAGAAATAAAGTAACGGTACGCAAAGGGATTAAATTTAAAGCACTGTATCTGATGTTAATCTCTATCCACTTAGAGTTACAGACTCTGTTCTTCCTTACTAGAGATAACACGTTGCGACACGTTGCGACTTGTCGCTCAACGTATCTGGCGTCTGGGTGCGTGTCGGTGTTGAGGTAGCTGCCAGTGCCAGGGTGTTTTGGGAGTCTGCGAGGAGGACACTTGAACTGTCCTCGTTTTGGGAAAGGCAGCCTTAAACAGACACAAACACAAACCCAAATGACAATAAATAAATGTATATAAAACCAATTCAGAAACATTAGCTTTTAGGTAGTGTTGGCTTGCCAATTGTAGCTTTTTGCTTGGCTGGTGTTTTCATCTTAGCTAGCTTTCGCTTTATCTAGCACACTAAAGCTAATTTAGCTCCAACTGATATTAACTGATATAAGCCGATATTAACGGTCACACAAAATGCTGAAGAGTATAACACCACCATCCATTCCTAACTAGCTGTTATTATTGTTATTATTACTTTAATTTATGTATGATCTCCTCTACACCAAATAATAACTAATGTAAACAATGGAAACCCACTCACCATCCACCAATATACTCTCCAATGCAGCAGTGGCCGAATCGACACCAATCGTCCTTCCCTTGCTTGCCGGTCGCTGACCATAAATCGCTTCCATTTGTTGGAACCACTTCCAGTCTCTTCTATTCGATCTACTTCGACCATTGTGGTCCTTGACCTGCCGATAGTCGCTTTTGAGCTTTTTCAGCTCCTCTCGGCACTGCTGGAAACTCCTTTGGTATCCGTGTGTAGCCATGGAATCAGACAGCTCTTGAAATATTTTTTCATTTCGTGTCACTCCATCGAGTTCCCTTTGTATCCGTTCTTCAGCAACCAAACAAAGAAACGTCTCCACCTCAGCGTTGAACCACGGAACAGACTTTTGTTGTGCCATTGCTTATCACATTGTACTGAAAAACAACAACTTGCGAGTTGGAGTCGCTCTTCCAGTGATGTCACTCCCTGACCCTGACCTCTGATTGGCTGCACCCCTGACCAATGGCGGCATGCAGTCTGGCGACATCACGCACAACCCAACTCAGCTCGCTTGGAACCTGGGCTGAGGAGTTTCAAAAACTGTACTAGTTAACTGGTACAAAGGCCTAGTGGAAAACCTTACAAACCGAGCCGAGTCGAGTTGAGTTGAGACAAGCTGATACTAATGGAAAAGGGCCATAAGTCTCCTGTACCAAGTATTCCACACTACGGGGGAGGGTGTCATTAGAAACATGGCTTACAGCAAGCTGCAGAGAGTGACACACACAGCGAATAAGAACCAGATTTTTGAGGCCATACTCCTCCTTCAACACTGTATGGACCCCATTGTTAACCCCTGTCATAACTGAGGCATTTTCAGTCCCTATCCCCAGGAGTTTCTCTTTTTTTAGGGCCACACTTCTCCAGAAAAGCAACAACAGCATGGGCTATAGACCTGGCATCTCCTCTCTCCAACTCAAGCCCCAGAATTGTTGAGACGATTGTGTTTTTGGTGTTGCTAAAGTACCTGATCACAATCCCCAGGTACTTAGAAACGCTTCATCTGTTGACTCATCGAGGAGGAGGCTGAAACGCTGGTCACCCACATCTGCAACCAACCTTTTCACAAAGTATGGTGCTAAAACACCATTAATCATTTCTGTACACTTTTTCCTGTGCATTTTTAAATGAGTAGCTGCAGGGGAATCAGAGAAAGCAGCTTTACATGCTTCCCCAATGTGGTCACATGCTAGCATGGAGCAGTGTTCAGCAATAGCTAATGCCATGGTGACTTCAGCTTTCTTTGCTGAGTCTAACTTTTTATTTATGAATTCTAGTTTGCTTTGACTTGTACCATTATAAGGCTTTACTTTTTGGACATCTTTTTGAGTTGTCATGTGTTTTTCTTATATCGCAGAGTTTGGCTTAAAAATCAGCCTTATAATACAGGCAGTATGCCCTTGTGTCATCTCCAATAAACAGCTTTAACCAGACTTTGAATTCTGGGTTTTATTCCCACTCCTTTCTGTACTTTTGACTTCACAGTTTAGACTGAGACATAATGAGACGGAGATCAATGTGAGAGGCACACACGCAATGGACGAGGTGAGTAAATGATTGAGGCTGTGAGTGTCATATCAAATGCAATTAAATTATTTTGGCGTGACAGTGAAAAACTTTGCAATGTGCATCCCACTCTTTAAACCAGGGCGGGATCGGAGGTGCATTTGCACATGCACTGTTCATTTTGACTGTGTACCTTGAATCGTACAGGTCCTCCTTGCTCCCTGGCTGCAGCTGCAGCCAGAGTGACTGTGAGACTGGCCGCCTGTGAGTGCTTCAGTACTGGGAGGGGCTTCTGCTGCGTGACAGTAAATTGCAGAACAATACGTGCCTTCAAGTCAGTTGCCAAAACCCCAGAAAAGTCTCCAATAACTCCTGTAAAAGTCGCTAGATTTGCTGCTAGGCGCTTTTAGCAAAAGAAGTCGCCGAAGGGGTTTGGAAAGTCGCCAGATTTAGCGAGAAAGTCGCTAAGTTGGCAACAGTGAATCTGTTCCACTGTCTTCTAACATAATTTCCAGGACTTCTTCCGCCGTGTAGTTTGTCTTCTGGAGGTCCATTCTCAATTTTTTATAATGATGTGTTGATAGCGAAACGCTGCGTAACTGACTACGACAACGAGCATGTTTGGTGGGTGTAATGCTCTCTGCAGATGCGCGAACAAAGTGTACATTTATGTGTGTCGCCTTTACGAGAGGCTGTAACCTTGGCTATGATTGGCCAATCTGTATGACCGACCCCTCATTTTAATCATATGATAGGGTAGATTCACGCTGATGTCATCATGTTTACATCAATTTGACCAATCACCAATGGTAGAAGAAGAAGTGTTTGTGACGCAGAATGACTGACACCTGTTGCTGTCCAATAAAATTGATGTTACCAGGCAGGAATCGATTTTGAACGGCTAATTACTTCCAAAACTAAATGGGAAACGTAGTTGTTTTACTAAATGCAGTTTTATGTCGGTGGATTAACATTTTGGAGGCAAAACAGCAAAGGTAGGACAGAATACGCAATGTTTTTCAAACGTGAAGCAAAAATTCAGCCTTTTTTTTTTTTACTCTAGTTGAGTGAATCTTTGTCCTAGCGAGTTGAAACTGGTATGTGTTATGCTGATGTCAGGTAAGTAGAATTCAGATGCGGACTCTGCTCAGAGTTCAAAACAAGATTTTATTCTCCCTCTCTGGGTCCAGATTATCTCCGAGACAAATGCGGAAGACAGGTTAGCAGGCAGGCAGGCGGGCAGACAAGCGAGGAGGCGAACCGACTGGCTGGGAAGCAGGCAGGCAAGGCAGGCAAGGCAGGCAGGCAGGCAGGCAGGCAGGCAAACAAGCAGAATCTCGCAGGGCATTCAACAATCTGGCGATGAACAACACGTTGAGCTGGTCTTAAGTACTGCTGTCGTTGATTGCTGAAATGAAGATCAGGTGCTGATCCAAGTGCCAGGATGCCAGCCACACCCACCAGGGAATGGGATCACAACAGTATGTCTGGAATCTGTGGGATGTGTTCTTTCAGTAGACTTTTTTTTTTTTTTTTTTTTTTTAATGCTTTATTTAAATTCACAATCTATCTTAAAATTCACAGTGAATGACATCGCAAGAATTTACAAAAGAACTCAATTGAGGAAAACAAAATAAAGTCATTGTTTGAATTTAAGACATTTAGATTCTTAAAACAAGAAAAAAAAATTGTTCAGGGGTTATTTTAAATAAAGTGTTTAAGAGACTCTGACATTGTTTTGTAAAACTCAAGTATTGACTGATTTTCCTCTGCTAATACATTTAGGGGTGTTATGTAGTTTTTAATTTCAATTTTAAAACAGTTTATGTTGGGCTTACTGTTATTCCACCAATTTTTATGTATATAATACTTTCCCATAACAAAAATAATATTTACCATTTTAGATGTTCTTTTTGGAAGATCTTCCATATAAATCATCACTTGCTGTGTGTTGAACCAAAAATTGCTGATCCACCTATAACCACCTGTAAACATCTTTCCAAAACATTGTTGTAATTGAACAAGAAAAGAAAAGGTGTTCAACTGTTTCATTTTTTGTCATACAAAAACACAGATTGACTTCAAAATTGAATCTTTTTCTTATGGTTTCAGCAGCAGGATGAATGTTATCTATCAATTTGAATTGAACTTCTTTTACCTTAGGTGAAATTGGCCATTTAATTTAAAATAACTTCATTTTCTGTTATCTTTATTTTTGTTGGCTTATTGATATTGTGGAACAGATTCTCTTGAAACATCCTTCCAAGTAATTTATTGTTACATTTGTTTTCACCAATTTTCAGTTCACCGATTTTTAAACCAGGTAATTTGATAGAAAAATTTTAATTTGTGAGTATATTTTTAATTGTATGTTTCAGGGCAAGTGGAATGGCTTTACTGATTTGATTAAATTCTCTCTACGAGCATTCTAAATTAAATTTTTCTGCAAATGAATTAAATTCCAACAAATTGCCGTTTTCATCCATCAAATCGGTAACATATACAACCTTTTTGTCATACCATTTTTGTTTGAATAAAGTATTCCTATCAATTAATATGGTTCTATTATTCCACAAGGTGGAGCTGTGTGGTGTGAAGTTGTGGACGAACATCAGTTTCCAGTAGAGCAGAATTTGTTTATGGAAATCAGCTAGTTTGATCGGTAATTTAGTTATTTCAATGTCACATCTTAACAAAAATTCTAATCCTCCGACTTTTTGGAAAAGATATTTAGGTATGTGGAACCACATGGAATTTGGCTGTTTCAAATAAGCTTTTATCCAATTCATCTTTAGTACACCTATCATGCATTCAAAGTCTGCTGTTTTTAACCCACTGTGTTTATAGTCTTTAACCCTTATTGACTTTTTAAGTCAATAAGGGTTAATATTGACTTCTTATTTTTCCATATGAAATTAAAGATGATTGAATTTACTTTTTTTTTATCATTTGTAGGGGAACATAAAGAGATTGGCAGGGATATACTAATTTAGATAAACCTTCTGCTTTAGTTAATACAATTCTGCCAAGAATGGAGAGATCTCTCATAAGCCAATGGTTGAGAGATTTTTTTATACTATCTATTTTGCCTTCAATGTTTAGTTTTTCTTTCATCTTTCTATTTTTAGACATTATTAAACCTAAGTATTTTACTTTGGACTCGACAGGGATGGAGCTTATGTTAGTCTCGGCACTTGTATGTAGAGGTAGTATTTCACATTTCTTTAAGTTAATGCACAGACCTGAAGCTTTAGTAAAGACTGATATTATATCTGTGTTTTTCAATTAAAGATTTATCTTTTAGGAAAATGACCATGTCATCTGCAAATTTACTTATTTGTTATTCATAATTGAATGTAGTAACTCCTTTAATATGAGGGTGACTTACAATTAGATATGCTTTTGAGTGCATATAATAAATAATTTGGCGAAATAGGACATCCTTGTCCAATACCTCTTGAAATCTTAAGTTTTGGTAACATTCCAGAATTTAGGGAGATGTAACTGTAAATATCATAAAACATCTTGATAATCTTACAGAACCCTTTTCCAAAACCAAATTTTTTGAGCACTGTAAACATAAAATCATGTTGCACAGTATCAAAAGCCTTGACAAAGTCTATGAACAACACAAGACTCTCTGATTGAATGTATGATTGGTAATCTATCATGTCTAGAATCAGTCAGATATGGTTGTGAATATATCTTCCTTTGATAAAAGCTGACTGATATTCTTGTATAAGTTTTCCAACTACATGTTTTAGACGATTTGCATAAGCTAAAGCAAGAAGTTTGTAATCGTTGCATAATAAAGTTATTGGTCTCCAGTGTCAATCATCAACAAATCCTGTTGTAGTTTTGGTAATAAGGTTATTAAACCTGTTTTTATAGTAGGGGATAAACTTCCTGTCTCAATACATTCCAAAAAAGTGTTATAGAATAATTTCTTCATTTCTTCCCAAAAATGTTTGTAGAATTCCAATATTAAACCATCAATCCCCGGTGATATACTGGTATTCATTTGTTTGAATGCAGTTTCTATCTTTAATATATTTAAATCTTCGTCATGTAAATGTTTGTCTTCTACATCCAGTTTTTTTTTATGTCTTCGTCAACTTTGTTACAAAAATAGTCACTGTCTGATTGATTAAATTTGGATTTATATAGGTTACTATAGAAAATATAAATTTCGTCTTGAATTGATTTCTGATCTTCAATTATATTGTCTTTTATCCTAAGTTTAATAATTCTTTTCTCATTTTGTCTTTGTTTTTCAAGTCCAAAGCAATAAGTTTAACTTTTTCACCTTTTTCAATCAATAGCTCTTGACCGAACATAAGTTCCATTTGCCTTTGTTGTGTAAATGTCATCTAATTGGGATTGTAGCGACTTTAATTTAGACATGTTTTCTACAGATAGTTGTGTTTTACTTGTTAATGTATTGATTTTGTCAATTAAGTCCCTTTCCTTTTGTTTCCTTATGCGTTTTTTGCCTGTGTCGACAATTTGTTTTGTCATAAACTTAAACCATTCCTATTTACTTATATCATTCATGTCTAGCTTTTCAACTTCCAAGATAAGAAACTTTACCTGGTTACAAAAATTTGCATTTTGTATAAGGTCATTATTGAATTTCCAGGTATTTTGAGAATTTGGTTGTTGTTTAGTTGTTAATAAGTTTAAAGTGATCATGCAGTGGTCTGTGAGCAGAGAGGCTGATATTTTACAATCTGAGATATCATTACATAACTCACGTGAAATCAGCCAGTAATCTGATCTCGAACATTGACTGTATCCTGCAGAGTTTCCAAGTATACTGGATTGACGTTGGGTTCAATGTTCTCCAATAATCCAATGTTGTACATAAGGACATTATTGTGTCGCTATATATCTGCTGAGAATTCCTATGAGGTAATCGGCCTAACCATGAGTCTGGGGCTATATTATGATCTCCTCCCAGTATTACTTTGTCTGAGTTATACGTTATTTTCCAGTTATTTATGAGTTGGGTTAATTTTGTACAGAATTTCACATTCATTGTTTGGTTGTTAAAACCATAAATGCATATCAAAAGATAGCGTTTGTCATTTATCTCCACTAACACCATTAACCCGTGACCTTCGCTGTCTTTTTTGTGATCAATTACGTTACCTGGGAATCTATTAAATAATATCATAACTCCTGCTGATTTTGATGTTCCATGTGCAAAGAAGGTGGTATCCCCCATTGAATTTTCCAGAATTTTTCATCAGAGAGAGAGTGAGTCTCTTGTATGAAGACACATTGTGATTTTTGATCCTTACAAAACAAAAAAATGGCTTTACGCTTTGTAGTGTTTTTTCAGACTACTAACAGTCAAAGACATAAAAGAAACGATTGTTCTGAAACTCTCTTAACTAATTTCTTTTTTTTTCTCTATGGAGGAATGAATGTGTTGTCCTTAATAGTATCTTATCAATATATGAGAAAACAACAACTTGAAAAAAAAGGTTCTCCAACTCCCCTTTCGTAAATCAAAACAGATTGTCACTGGTTTCATATTAACAATATGTGCTTACTCAAAGAAAAAAAAAACAACAACTATGAAATGTTATGTAAACATATATCTTTCATTCTGGGCCTGAACATTTGCTTACAGTACTAGCAGTAGTTAGGGGTCAACTCTGCCTCCGTCTATTAGTGCATAACCTTCTCTTAGGGAGGCCTTCTTTCCATTTCTTCTGGCTTCTTGTACCTTGGGCCACAGTTTAGCACGAGCCTCACGAACTTCTTTTGAGAAGTCCTCCTCAAACTGAATGTTCATCTCTCTGCACACTTTTGCCTCTCTTGATTTCCTCCATACTTGATCATGAAAGGTTCACATGGCAAACTGGGCATCATGTTTGTAGCTGCATCGTTCTTCTTCCCCAGGCGGTGCACAGTGTCTACTGACTCGCAAAGTTTCTCCACTGACATGGGGATTACTCACTGCCTGTGTGTTAGCTTCTATTTGGGTTTCAAAGGATTTCAGACTTTCATCTTGTTCATCAAATCTTTTTATCAGCGTTTGAATTGCATTTAAGATAGTTTCATTTGTAATCTCACCCGGCTGGTTTCCCTCATCTTGATTCCTTGGTTTTATTTTTTGGGGGTTTAGGCTTGGCAGTGGTGTGTGGCTATGGAGTGTTTTTTTTTTTTCTTTTTGGTTTTCTTCTTCCATCGCCTCTATCTCTTGAAGTTCTTCTTAGTCACATGCCTCTCGCAGGGCCGTCAGGTTATAGTCGTTGTCTGTTTGTACCTGTGTTTTAGCTGTTATGCTAACGTTAGCCATCTCGTTCTTGTAGTGGAATAAAGACCTCGAAGAATGGAGAAGACAGAAAAATAGCAAAAAGCAACTTCGTAGTCCTCAGGAGTTGTTCATACATTTCGTTTGGCCAGCTATTGCTCTTTTGTCAAAGAATAAATGTCTAGGACAAGTTTTAAAAAACTTTTACAGCGGAGCCTGCAAAAACGCTACTGCTCATTCCGCCATCTTAACTCCTCCCCTCTTTCAGTAGATGTGTTGTTTGTTCGTTTCCATGACACTGGGTGGACACGAGGGTCTATTATGTTTGTTTACGTATTCCTGCGAACTTTGTTTACTTGGTGTTTTAATTGTTTATTGTCCGATCTGTGTTGGGTGGTTATGGTAATGAGTTTTATGAGCTTTTAGCTAAGAGTGAGGACTATCTGTGGATACCACACGTCTATTTTTGTATTACTTAGATGAAGTTACACCTGTGAAAACGGGATGTTTACGTGATGTTTACACGTGCAATCCCCCGTACAGGGGACTTGGCGAGGATCAGCGCATCAGGATCAGAGCAAGTTAACTCTGTGAAGCTGCCTGTTTAGCAGCGAATGTTTTGCTACAAGCTTTAGCAATAAACACGATAGCAGTAAGTACGAGTCAACCAGCACCATGGATAGTTGACCATGCTACTCAAACATGTCCTTGCCAACTATAGACCAGGACAGAGTCTTGTAATATTTGGCCACTTTTCACCCAGCCCTCAGTATAGGATATAAATAAACAAACAAAAAAGGAAAAAAAGTGACAAAAATAGAAATCTACAGAACTTAATCAGACACAACACATCAACCAATGACCCAAAACCTCTTTTCTTTCTTTTTTCACCCCACCGTTTTCAAGATCAAGATCACGATTACTTTATTCATCCCCGAGGGAAAAGCAGTTCTCTTCTAATTTCCAGTTTTACAACTCATCTTAAATCCTATTTGACAACATTGGATGTGCTTTCTTTTTCACCTTCTTTATTAAATCTGTTAAATAAGACGTCTTTCATTTTTCTTTCAAACAGAATTTTTCATTCTTCAAGCTCAATAGATTTCTTGTTTGCTTTTTATTTAGTCGTTATAGATTATTTCACTAGAAAACCCTTTGGTTGGCCTCTGGTTTTATATGTGCTTTATAAAAATACTTGGTATTGACATTCACGTGTGCAAAACATTCTTACACGGCATGATATACACAGAACACAGGAGGTGATTACTACCTCAGAGCAGTACAGAAATGAAGAGCACAGCTTGAGAATTTCTGCACCCAGCTGACAGCCGGCTTCTACCAGTGTGAGTGAATTAATGGATAAAAGAAAAGAAGCACTTTCTTGTTTTCGTTCTTTCTTGGGGGGGGGGTCATAAGATCTCCTTTATGTTTCTGTACAGGTGCCGGTGTGGTAGGATTGCAGTGTTTCAGTCTATGACATTTCTGATGAGTTTTTTTCTAATCAGGCAGATGAGATGAGGCCTCTACAGAGGACTTCATAAGGATGCTTACTTCAAAGCATCTGAAGCACTAAGGAGTGGAAGTGGAGAATCACTCAGGACAGATAATATTGCTGCAGTATTTCCAGTGTTTGGTTGGATTTGACTTCAAAACATCCTCAGTGGAGAGATTTATATATACATATTGTATATGCGTGCTTGTTCTGCAGACCCAAACAAGGCTGGCTTTGTCATTTTACCAACATTTTCTGTTAGGACCAGCGTTGACCTGTTCTGCTGTTAATCCATGAACACAATAAAGATGGAAATAAGGGAGCAGTGATTGAATTGCAATTTATTTATAAATCTGTGGCAGATCAGGGTATGGACACGTGTAGCTCTGTATGCTCTGAGCATGAATTAGCTGACAATATTAATCATAAATATGTAGAAATCTAAAGTTAATCTAACAGGAGCAGCTCCAGCAGGGGAGAACTGGAAGCCGAAGTGGACCTTTGGAAGAGGCGTTTGGAGACGTAGAGGAGACCCAGCAGAACCTGGAGGAGGGGTGTGAGGGGAGAAAGAGCCCAGCAGACGGCGTGGAGGCGGCAGACCGGCCGTGGTGTGGCGATCAGCGCAGAGATCTGAACAATCACCGCTTGCTACGTCTCCCTGAAGGACGCATGTTGGTCTGACAGCTGCGTGTGAAGGTTGGTCGTAGCTGTCCTGCTGAAAGAGGACTCCCATTATTTCATTTTGGTTTATTTTTACTCCCATTTATTACCCGCAGTTCCCGCGACCAGCCGAGGGACGGCGGAGGACCAGAGACAGCCGATACGGGAGGCGGCGGGGATGGAGGTTGAGACCCCCCAATGCTGTGATGGCGTGAGTTAAAGGAATGACGTCTCTTCTGTGGACTCGCAAGTTCTATAAGCTTCGCACGACTGGGAATAATCCCACTTTCACTTCCTCCTCGGCGGTTCGGAGGAGAGAAGCACGGACACCGCGAGGACCCCCTTCATGCCGTGACGTCATGCAGGGGTCCCCGCGACAGCCGCGTGGAGTGTGGCCGTCACAGACCACTCCTCAAGACTTCCACCAGCAGGGACATTTGCGTTCACAGTAATTATTGGAGTTAATGCTGTTACATTAACAGTGTGGTGTTTGGCAAAGGTGTGTGTGTGTGTGACAACGATGTTCTGTTATTCAGCAGCTGTTTTGTAAATTGCCCTCGGTGACTTCAGTCTCATCATTTCTTCAGCTTTAATGTTTTTTTGTGCATAAAGGAAATTTGTCCTTTTATTTAAGACCACTGAAATAAAATATACATTATGTCTATCGAGCATTGATTGTCTCATTTTTGGTTTTACCTTAAATTATGCTTGAACCCAAAAGTATTGTGAGTGGTGGCTTGTGATGCAGTTTGTGCTAAATATTGAATGTTTTTGTGAAGCTTTATAAAGTAACATTTTAATTGGGACATAAGAAATCAATCTCTCATCATGTTTCATTACAAATTGTATTTTTATAACAGCAAGTTAATAATGGAAGTTGAGAAAACTTCACTAAACGTACCAAAATTCCAGTATTTCAGGGAATTAAAGAACAAATTCACTTGGAAATAATGTAATCTTTTGTGTTTTTATTAGGTAAAAATCACCTTGGACCAAAGTAAAACAAAAACAAACAAAAAAAAAACTTTGTGGTCTCTGAAATTGGTTCATTTTAAAAACAAATTTGTGATTCATGCATAAAACTAAAAGTAAAGTTTGGTAACAAGGGTCCTAGTCTGAGACAACTGAGACATTTACTGTAAGAAAAATCGCAACCTGTTGCCCCCTCCCTTCCCTTTCACTTGATTATTAAGCCCGTGGACGTGCATTGCTTTTTCAGACTGTACTGAGAGGACAGCTGGGTCGTTGGATCGTCATGGAGATAATTCTGTTTTTTTTCTTCTATCAGGTAAGACAGAGAAGGAGGGCATTTCGTAGAAGCAGAATTTTCTATTTTAGGTAAAATGAAGAGAACAGAAACATTTTCCTCTGTATGCAAATATTTCTGTTAAAATTACATAAAAAACTAAAGAAGAGCCCAGTTTCCATCCTGATTACAACGCAGAGATCTATAACTATTACCAGGAAGATAAATATTTCTGTTTCTGTGTATTTTTTTTTATTTTTTTATCATGGATGTGATCAGATATTGCTGCCTTTCTTCCCCTCACTCTACTCTACAGACCTACTGTAGTATTTACATGTATACAGCGAGTGAAAAACCTGCTTTTTGTCTTCTCACAATGTGGATAGAAACCAGCTGCCATGAGGATCTCATGCTTTAATATGAACTTATTCAGTTCCACCTGTTTGTTACCAAACACTGAATTTAAAGTAACTTTAAATGAAAATTCCCAATGTTTATTTGATGAAAAAAAAGAAAAGCTGAACTTAAATATCAACCGACAGAAAACTAAAAATGCAGATTTTTCTGTGTGTGGCATCTGGTACGTCTGCGTGCAGTTAGCCGTCTACCTGGAAAATAAAAAAGATTATTTCACCGAAAAATGAAAAGAATACCAACATATGAAAACAGGCCATTGAAGTATTTATCTTCCTTGCTTCATGTGATTTCTGGTCCTGTATGTCAGAACACAGCGTCTGCACATCAGGGCTGTATGCCGTCATCTTTACGCATGGCTGGAAAGGAAACCGAGGTAAAGTTAGTTTGATGATTGATATTGAACAGATATTCGGACACCCAGTCTCCCGACCCGAAGCCACCTCGTCGTGGGGTTAAGATGCACGATGCAACGGCCTTCTCAACTTCATACCTTCCATCTATATTCGGACACCCAGTCTCCTCGTAATAAATTGCCGACCCTACGCTGCTTTGTCGTGGGGTTGTGACAGCAAATTGAACCTCAGCGGTCTTCACCACCGGCGGATAGTTAGGGAGCGTCAACAAATTGACGATAGCGGAATTTAAAAATAACTATCTCCGCAACAACAGGGGCTATAAATGTCAAAACCATTTTAAACAATTTACGATTTGTCTGTGAGTGCTACACTGCTTTTACTTTCTCCATTTTCATCAAGTCTTATTTTATATGAATTTTTAAATAATTCAAACATCAATAGGTTTTTACTCACGTGACTTACACACCTCAAATCACTGCGTAATTACTCATCCAGTCCTGCCACACATTTCACAGTCTTTATTTTCTCCATTTTCATCCCAGGTTATTTTATATGAATTTTTTAATATTTTAAAGTTCAATAGGTTTTTAGTCATGTGACTAACACGCCTCAGTCCTGCCACATGTTACACAGCCTTTATTTTCCTCATTTTCATCTTGTGGTATTTATTGTGAATTTTTAATATTTTAAAGTTCAATAGCTTTTTAGTCATGTGACTTACACACCTCAAAACACTGCCTTGGCTAGTCCTTGTAACTGTAACCAGCATAAAGTTATTGAAGTTGGAACACAAGAAAAATTTTCCATTTTTTTCCCCTCGTCTGAATTTCTCTTATACTTTGTCAACATGCTGCACATGGAGGGATGGAGATGTGGACTGGAAAATCAGATGGAGCTGTAGCATGAAGCCTTTCCTATGACAAGTTAAATTTGGTGACAATAGCAGCCACAATTATTACTCTATGAGGGCTTTACTGTAAGTATGTTCATGCGCTCCCCAAAGTGGCCATTTGGAGTCTCCAAATGGCCACTTTGGATACTCCAACTTCAATAAGCTATAACTCCAGAATACTTCAACATACAGTCATCATTGAGACCTCTAATGAAAGGTGGCTTCAAGAGGAATCTTGTTGTATATTCATATTTACTATCAGTATTATTGAAATTCACCAGGTGATGGATAAACACACTAAAAGCTTATTTTTTTTCTAATGTGCATTTTGATAAGAGTCAGAATAAGTTTTACGGTCATCATTTTTATATATGTAAATAATATAATGCCATGTTATGTAATGTAAACTAAATGTAATAATAAAAACACCATAACTATAATGGGGACTTTCCTACACTGATCTGGTTCAGTGTTGTTGTGATCGAGTGTGCATTGGTTAAAATGCAAGAAAAAATCCAGGGGAATCCTTTAGGCTCTTTTATTCCCAGCCATGGTTCACATACTAAATGGTACATACATGTGGATATGAGACTAGTAATACAAACTTCACAGATGATAAACTCACAACCAAATTATAAACAGAAATAATGCAGGTCAATTCCAACATAAAGAAGCAGCCACGCTCTGCTTAAAGGCACTGGATAGGCCTCAAAGTAATCACCACTAATTGCCTGGCTCTATTCAGAATTCAGAAATAAGATTGAGCACATTCCTGATGTCTGGCACCATGCACAAATCTAACATAGTGGGCTATTCCACCCATGTGAAGAGGTAGACACAATCAAATAATATATGTACGAAGCCTGCCGGACAGTCGTGGTTAGCTTACATATTAGCTTTGGTGCTAACAGGAATAATCAAGAAAAATAAAGCTTACAACATAATCATAAGACCATTAAACTTATGAAGAACCTTTAATGTCACACTGTAAGACACCCACCTGTCCCATGGATGCACGCTTAAGATAAAAAACCCACAAAAGAAGATGCCACCATCCCCGTAGTTTAGGACCAAACTAATAAAAACAATTATTGAACATTTTTGCTCACAAGCGGCCGCGCCCTCTGGTGGTCGGTCTGAAAACTGCACCCAAGGTACAACGCACAAATAGTCCTAATAGAGTCCTGTCTTCTT